>NW_022987828.1:5224549-6424549 GCF_902827165.1 Trematomus bernacchii | reverse complement strand
AATGTGGTCTTATTTATTTACAGGGTGTGTGGATAAGGATGGAAAGCAGCATGATTTTGGCACTGAATGGACCAAAGACTGCATTGACTGCTCTTGTACGGGCCAGGGCATGAGCTGCTGTAGCAAGTAAGATTATTTAAAATGTTTTGTCTCTTTTATTTTCAAGCAATGCTCTCTTAGAAGCGGTAGCGAATGAGGCTATACCTTACGTCCTTCATGTGTTATAATCCAAAAAGCCCCTATCACCCTTGTGAACCTGTCCTTCCCCACTCTCCATCCCCTGGTAGAGACGATACTGGAGCAGAGGGGTTGTTTAGTTAAGAATGTGAGTCCAGTCTCCCTGAATCTTTGATGTTTTTTCTGTCTGAGTTTTGAGCAATTTACAACACGTCCATGTTTCTCTGTTGCCGGCAGGACCCTGGGGAGCTCTTTATCCCAGCGTATCATTAAAAGTATTCCTGCTGCGTTGTTTCTTTTGTTTCTATGACAAGAATAATGACAACAATACTCTAACCAACATTCTTTGACAGACTTGCCTTGCTTTTTAGGCCTGTTAAAAAGATACAAATTGCCTATTGCCAGTGGCTCATCTCTTGCAAAGGAAGTCTGAAATAAAATATACATTTGAAGTTACAAATAAAAACACGACCCCCTGCTCTACACAAAAGAAAAGACACCCCTCCTTTTAGCGAGTAGAAACATTACAACTCCCTCCCTCTTTTCTGTCTGTTTGGATTTCATTTTCATCTAAAAGGAATGTTTCTTTTTTTCTCAGGATCCCTGACGCAGACACAATTGATATTCCTGCAGAATGTGAGCTGGTGGTAAATAAGGAGGCCTGCACCGCCGAGATTGTGATGAAGTCAGACCCGACAAAGGAATGTAACCTCGTCTAAACGCACCAACAAGTTGTTAAATGTTTCATATTTTATCAACTATTGTATGCTGTGTACATCGAGTAAATAACCAATAAAAACAGATGAATCAAACGTTGTCTTCCTTTTCTTGTTTTAAGTTGTCATTGACAAAAACATTGACAAAAGGTTTTAAACAAATATCCGTTTAATTAAAATCCAAACATTATGTATGGGGTTCTGGAAGCAAACTATGAACAGATAATAAATATAACTATTAAACTGTGTAAAGAATTTATATTTAAAGCTCAATCAATAATTAATCTGAACTTTATCTTATTGTGAGTTGTCAGGTCATTATACTGCTATATATTTATTTGTTTGCCTGTAGCCAATAGAAACATTTCTAATCAGAATCAGAAACAGGTATTTAAACAATAAACAATTAAACCATTTTAAGAAAACTACATTAACATTCAAATATAGCAATATTTACATTGAATGTGGATGGAATAAAGGTATACCCGTAAAAATTAAATATAATAAAACAAAATATGTGCAGTTACAATGTGCAATGTGCAGAATTCAATTGTGAAAACAAAACATTTAAATAATAATAATAATACATGACACTTATATAGCGCTTTTCTAAAAACTCAAAGACGCTTTGACAGAGAATAAAACAAAGAAAACGAAGAAAAATACATAAAGAGAGATAATGGCCTGATTGTACCTGCCTTCTGTATGTCTCTGTAGCAGCAGGTGTCCTTTTCAGCATGTAATTGAATGAAATCACCACTGTGTGACAGCAGAGCCCGGTGCTCTGGCCCAATCATCACAGGGATGCGCTCGCCCACCGCCTCTGACAGAAAGACGTTCTGCTGGTGGTGATGTTCAGCTCCTTCTCCAACTCTCCTCTCTGTGGACTCACAGCCGCTCAGAGCATCATCTCCTCTGACATCTCAGCATCCCAGACACACTCCACTCCAGCCAACCAACCACGTGAGTGCTTTATTTTTTACACACAATTATCAGTTTTATCAGGAAAAGTCAGTGTGATTTTCAGTTAATTAGATGTAGAACTAATGCTGTTCTGTTTCTCCAATGTCAGCTTTTTGCTTAGTGTCCTCAGATACATGAAAGTGTGCTTTTTTTCCATCTAGAATTGCAATTGTTTTTGAAGAATGCACGGAACAATATGAGAGCAACTAATTTCAAAATGGAAAAAAGAATTAAAACCATAGAAATGATACTTAATGTTTCATATACAGTGTGAATTTCCATCCCATCTCATGAGTCATAATTGTAATGATCTCTTGGGAGGTCTCACCCACAATAATCACTCCCAGCACTGAATAATCACATTATGGTTATTATCTGAGGTTGAGCCCACTACAGCGCTTCCTTTACTGCGCCTCCACATGCAAAATTGATTTTGAATTGTCCCACTGACTGGATATGTTGTGTGTTTCTGCAAAATAAATGCACAACTTCAAATTCCAGTGGGTTCTAATATTCACTGGTATTTTGCTGGAATAAAAATAACTTATTTGAGAAGTATATTGTATAACATCGATTTCAAATCAGTGACTGCATAGAGACTCATTCAGAGGTTGGGCTTTTTCTTTGATTCTATATCAAGTACATGTGCGCCATCTGTCCTCTTGTGATTTCCATTTTCACAGACGTTTATTTATAGTCTAATGAATTCGTTTCGAGCAAATCCTTTTGTCATGCCCTCCAGGATGGCTAATATACTGTACATACCCACCTTCACATTTCGGTCCAATTACCAAATAGTATTCTAAGAGGAATTGCAAGGGGAAATCCAGTCACAAAAAAGACAGCATGAATTTTGGCAGATGCAGAATAAATTAAATTGTCATGCAGTGTGACAGTTTTGAAGCTGCTGCAGAAGAATTTGAGAGAAACATTGATCACAATGCAAGTTATAAAATGAAAATACATCATTATACAGCACAACTGCTCTCAGAAAAATACTAAAGACAGAATCAAGGTGAGTCTCCTTCAAGGAAAATGAAAGCAGGTCTCAGAGAGAGATCTATTTTCTCAGAGATGGAGGGCACTTAGCTGAGGCTGAAAAGAAGAATATGACAGACAGCACAGTGACAGGTCACAGTGCTTCTCATCCTGCTTCGATTTTTTTGAAAGGGGACCATCAAAATGGCACCTCTAGTTGCTGATTTGCTCATCATTGGAGAGTGACAGGCTCATATTTCTCTAATGCGACATTCCTCCTTTTTCTCCTGCTTGTGTTCATGGTTCATATACTCTGTTACAGCTGTTTTCTACATCTGGTCACGGGTGACATTACACTTGGATGATTAAGGCTGTAGCACCCTGCCTGCAGTTCCCTCAACACACTGACAGAGTATGTTAGCAATGATGCGGTGTGAAGTGACTGATAGCTGAGTGTGTGTGTGCTGTTAATGGAAAATGACAGGCTTGTTTTTTCTCGCAATGCTGGTTTTCACAGCACATGGCAGAGGTTTCAGGAGAGGAAGCTCAAATCTAATTTCAGGATTCTGACAATGGCATGCCCTTTCATTTCAACGTACTATACAATTTATTGTGCATTCAAAAAATCGAAGACTATGCCAAAAATAAATGCATAGTAATTGAATTGTCATTAAGCTATTATGTTCAGTCTTGAAACCTGACTGAAGGGTTAATTTGTGGGAGGAGAACTGACAAGTCTGAGTTCTTAAGATGGGTAAAGAAGAGAAATAGAGAGATAAGTAAGACCAATAAGTGTAAGTGGAACTGCAGTATTGCGTGTGTCTCGAAAACGACTTCCACATGGTGTGTAACAAGTGGTTTTGTGGACAATCTTCACACTAAATTAGACTAAACAAACATTAAAGGAATGTTAGTAACTCCTTGAGGCTGTACTGTGTTTAGCGTTTTCAGAGGTTATCACCATCTTAATTTAGCATGATGCAATGCTAAATTAAGATGGTTAATCCCTCTTCAGCTAAAAGATAACGGCCTATTTTTTGCCTCCCTTTCACAATGACAGAACAGTATCCCTTCCACATGAACAAAATCTTTGAGCTATGAAAGGGATTACATTTCAAATAATAAATAAAGATGAATGTTTCTGTCTCCCTCTGTGCCTCCTGTCTCTTTGTCTCAGATGCATGTTTTAAGAGGACTCGGATGGACGGTTGGATCCTGAGGGCTGGTGACACTGAAGTCTTGGTGAGATGTCCTTGAGTGGCAATGCGAGCCATTCTTCTCCACCAGCTCTTACTCTGCCTTTCAACAGCTCCACCTCTTCACACTCCCCAGCATGGGAGGAGGGGAGAAGCACTCACGAGTCTGTACAGGAGTGGTTGGGGAATAAGACGCAGCTCCTCTCAGACCTCGCTGTTCTCGGGCATGGTGAGCAGTGCCCTATGTCTCCTGTCCTCACGGCGTGTCTGGTGGTTTGGTACAGCATGACAATGGTGCTGGGGCTTGTGGGGAACATCGGCCTCATCTGCATCATCGCCCGTCGCAGGGAGAAGGTCAATGTCACCAGCATTTTCATCTGCAACCTGTCATTCTCTGACATCCTGGTGTGTGTCTTCTGCCTCCCCTTCACTGTCATATACACACTAATGGACCATTGGGTGTTTGGCTCGCTGTTGTGCCGGCTGGTGCCGTTCATCCAGTGTGTGTCTGTGACCGTGTCTGTTCTCTCGCTGGTGTTCATCGCTCTGGAAAGACATCAGCTCATCATTAACCCCTCTGGGTGGAAACCAAGCATTCATCAGGCCTACACAGTGCTTGTTCTCATTTGGATTCTGGCCTGCTTCACCTCCTCACCTTTCCTGGCCTTTCAGCTGCTAACAAGCGAGCCGTATACTAATGTCATGCTGCCCCAGTCTCCACTCTATCACCTAGCCCCTCCTTATATCAATGCATCTACACCTCAACCTGTTTCCTTCACATACAACAACTCATCTTCACCTAAAAATGCATACAGCGCCCTCTTTTCTTATGCGCCCATTACTCCGCACATGGAGGCCTGTCTGGAGCACTGGCCTTCCCAGGAGCACAGACTTGCTTACACCACATGGCTCCTGCTGTTTCAGTACTGTGGTCCTCTATTGTTGGTCCTGCTCTGTTATGTCAAGGTTTATGTGCGCCTTCGCCACCGCAAAGACATGCTGGACCGCGCCAGGACCCCAAAGAGCCAACGCATGACAAACAGCCGACGGATCAACATCATGCTGGTCACCCTCATTACAGCCTTTGCCCTTTGCTGGCTGCCACTCACCATCTTCAACGTGGTGTCAGACTGGAACCAGGAGGCTCTGCCCATCTGCCACCACAACCTTCTATTCTCCCTCTGCCACCTGCTGGCCATGTCCTCTACCTGCATCAACCCCATCATCTACGGCTTCCTCAACTCCAACTTCCGGCAGGAGGTGAGAGAGGTGCTCCTGCACTGCCGCTGCAGCCCGCCAGAGGAAGAGTGCGAGCGTTTCCCCATGTCCACTGTGCACATGGAGGTGTCCCGTTCCTCTGTGCCTCTCACGTGCAGGAGCAACTCTCTCTTTGATATAACAACCTGAAGGATGCTGCACTAGAAGGATACAGACAGATAAACTGAATTACAGGACTTATTCCTGCTGGTTTTCCTACCTTTTATGGCATCACAATAGATTTGAGTGGTTTAAAGTGCAACATTTGTTTCAGTGGTTTGAAGTGATGTTTGCCGTACAGTGTTGATTACTCCTAATCTGCAGTAGCAGTAGGAAGTGTATTTATGTAGAAAAAAAGATCAACAGAATGTAATTTCAAATAAATCTGTTGCTGTGCCCCTAGACGTTTGAAACAAATTGTAGTTCATAGTAAAATCAAAACATTTCACCATTTTGTAATAACAAATGATCAAACGTGTGTCCTGTTGGGTGCCAATTAAACTGTGATTTTAGAGAGCGTCTGCCTCACCACGAACATTAAAAAAATACCAAATGAGGGAATATCTTGCTTTATAAAGATGTTCATCCATTCAGTAACGTTTTAGAGGATTGTGCTGCTGTTCTAGGCTTGTGGTTGACCAACAATACTTTCCTATGTGTTTTCTTTTGTAGTGCTGCTGTTGTATTTCTTACATTTTATTACTTCTTTTGTATTTATGGCATTTGTGCTCTGAAATAGGTGTGTGAGTTGCTACAGTGAAACAAAAGGTGTCATTAATGCGATTTATAGAGGTCACCTGTAATATTGTATAACATATAACACATATAGACATTTGGGTTAGATTTAATATATATAAATGCCATCAGACACTTCTAATGGATGTTACATTTTGTACCAATGAAAGATGTTTATAGAGGTGCACTACATTCTCAAATATCTTCAAAGTATAAAGATTACATATTGTGTATCTAATACAAATGCTTGCTTAGAACTGTGTTTAAGTGAGACTGATGATGATATAGTCATGTGTGCCTGGTTTAATAATCAAATTACTACCATATGCTGTATATTGGTATACCTCAAATGCCTTATTCTTTGTGTTAAATATTTTAAATAATGTAACAATAATTTGTATTTTATTTAGCTCATGAATGCACTTAAACAATTTACACTTCTATTAATTTGTGTGTGTGTGTGTGTGTGTGTGTGTGTGTGTGTGTGTGTGTGTGTGTGTGTGTGTGTGTGTGTGTGTGTGTGTGTGTGTGTGTGTGGAGAAGGAGATGCTATGTGTTCCCCTAAGTGTTCTGTGCTGCTTAGCCCCGATATATTTGATTCCCTGTCTTATGTAATATAATTTGTGGAACCAAATCCAAATAAAGTATTCAAGTGTGTGTGTGTGTGTGTGTGTGTGTGTGTGTGTGTGTGTGTGTGTGTGTGTGTTCTCAAGTGCAATTCAAACTAGCACTTTTTTCCTTAATGTTAATTTTTCATTATAATTATATTGATGTCAATTGCATTGTTGTGTAAGTATCTCTGTTCAGATGGTGCAATATGTTAACTTTAAAACATGTTTAATATATTTCTTATACATTTCTAGTTTGTTGTTCTTTCACACGAACATATAACGTGTAAAACATAAGCTTTGTCCAGTTATTCCAAGGCACATTAATGACGGTTTCCTCGGTATATATGAAAATAAAGTCATTTTGACATAATTATGTGATTTTTCTTTCAAAAGAGACAAAAAAGACAGCAGTGATACTTACGTCTCCTGGTTTGAAATAGACTTCTTATTTAGGGTCCTTCTCAGGAAGCTACGATGTTCCCTCGGCCATCGCTTCCGGAATAGAAGTGACGTATGTTTCCTAGCAACCAATGATAGCCCTTGTCCCAGAAGACATTGCATCACAAACTGCACGCGCGAACTATGTACATTTTAGTTTAGTTTAGTTTGAATCTGAGCGAATTAAACTCCACTGCCGCATAAAGTAAGTTCACGGAAGTTATTACAATCACTGCTTAACATCTGTGTTCATGCCTTTATACTTCCCTTAGTCAAAAGTATGTATAATACGTATGCCAGCAAATAACGGAAGTGTTAACCCAAGTTAGCCACACCAGCGTCAATGCTAAAAATAACCAAGTATGTTAGCTCGTCAATTTAGCAACGAAACGAAGCTAAACTAACAGTAACATGTCAACACCATTAGCTCTTTATGCTAGCTAATACATGTTTTATGTAGGTTAGAAACACAGGTGTTTGATCTGAAATGTGGCCATTAAGTTGTGTACGTTACACAGTAAATAATGTAGATGTCCCTTTTGATGCTAACATTAATCGATGTATGGTTTACATAGCTCACTTTAGGTGGTTTAGCTAGCTTATTTTAACTTTACCCTTTCCATTACAGATATTAGATATACTAAAAACCACAATATGGAAGTAATGGGTTTTTAAAATGCGGACAAAGGTCGGCAGACATAATGGACCCCCACAGAAAAGCAAACGTGTTTATCGGCAGGTCTTCATACACACCAAACTTCCAGTTTCCTGTGCTGTTGTATTCGTTTAAAGTGTTGCGGCACAGCTTTAGATCAAATACCTGTATCTTCACTGGTTAGAAGTAGTCAACAAGTAGTTGGTAGATTTACAGAAATATCTTGTGTAATAAACCTGCAATGTGCAATACAAACACTTTTTTTGTTGCAATTCTACTGGGCAATAATCATCCTACTCATTTTTAGCCATGTAAAAAAAAAAAGACAAAGACGTCTCTTATTCTGTTAAAAATATATTTTGTAGAATGACTAAAAGGAAAATAATCCCTAGTAGCAGCCCCGATCTCAACATTGATTGACTCGCATTTGTGTTGTCGCCTATGATTAGTTTAGTTTAGCATGATGCCAGCAATTGATTTCATGTTTTGTGCTGAAAATGTGGTGCAGTGAACCACATTTCTGTGGATTGTAAAGGCTGATATTTAAACTAAAAGAATATCATAATTTTCTGTATTGGTTTTGTGTAGGTGAATCTAAAGGCACCAGTAATGACCACAGGCAATGACTCATCAGTTCTTAAAGGTATTGTACACTGTCTTTGTTTTACTACAGTTAATTCAAGCCAAAATGTACGAGTTATTGTGTGAATCTATAACTCTGTTCAATGTGTCTGCAGATGTTGTTGCCTATGTTGATGTTTGGTCATCAGACAAAACCGCAAACTATTCCAAACCATTTGTTCAGCAGCTGCAGGAAATGGGAGCTCAGGTGAGACAGCATGACACATAAACACATTGCACTTTATTGATACCAATGACCTAATAACACACATAATATAAATGCCTTTTCTTTTACAGGTACCAAAAACATTAAATAAACAAGTCACACATGTAGTCTTCAACAACGGCCACCCGGCTACATGGAGAAATGCAAAGAAAAGTGATGTGAGGCTCGTCTCTGTTCTCTGGGTCGGCAGGTAAGAATAACACTGAGAGTTGTGTATTTCTTTTTTATTTCAACAAATCTTAAATACATTTTGTTTTATTGTCATGAAGTATTACAAAAGTTTATTTTATTTTATTCATGTCTTGAATCTGTTAAAAAAAAAAATCTGTTTTATTGTGTTGCACTGTTGGAGGAGCCTGTGACCTAAGATTTTCATCGTCATAACTACACTAGCTATGCACGTATGACCAATAAAAGCCTTGAAACCTTGATGGCCTATTTTTTGTGTTTTTATCCCAGATGTTACGATGACGGTGTGCGTGCGGATGAGACGTTGTATCCAGCCTTTAATGATGAAAGCAATCCCGTGTTGAAGAACAAGAGAGTGAGCAGATTCAGATTTACATGAGATCTTTTTGCTGGACCACTGTTGTCAAGTTGTGCAGATTTGACTGATTTTATTTTTCATACACAATACAAAAGTTACTGTTTGCCTTTATTCTGTTCCACCTCTTTTTACACTTCACATAACTTACCCATAATAAAGAATCCAATCCAATTATATAATAATAACTAGGTTTACATTACATACAGTTGCTAATTCTCCTTTTTTGCATAAAATAAGCTTGTGTTATTGAATGAATCAAATTGAAGCCCCTATTTTGTCTCCTTTCAACTAATGAAACCTGTTGTGTCAAACATTCCAAAGTAAAGTCAGAACATGGCCTTTTAATTTAAAGTGATTTTGACCTTAAAAGTATTTAAATGTGCATTTATTTACTCAAAACCTCTTTTGTGTTTGATTCCCAAAGCATCGTTGCATGCAGCCAAAAGATTCTCCAGAGAGGACACCCGAGAACGACACACGCATGAAGAAAAAATTAGACAAGTTGATGAAAAATATTGCTCCAAGACAACCTCTGGGTAAGAGATTACACACTTAAAGAAACTATAAGAAGCAAAATGAAAAACTTCATCCTTTGTTTTGTATTTACCCACAGAAATAGATTGTTCGCCCATAATAATTGATCACGAGAATGGAATAGTCTATAGCCCTGCACTGAAAAGATCTGACTATATGGCACAGCGTTTGAAAGACATGAAAGAGAAACGGGAAAACATCTCACCCACAGGTATGTGCAGCAACAGTTTTTCAATGCAAATTAAATGTGAGTACCTTTGAAACAACAGAAATTCACATGTTCACTGTCTTTCAGCTTCACAAACTGTTGAATCCTGCCCACCATCTGAGCTGAAGCCGTCTCTTGGAAGCACACCAACCGTCTTCAAATTCACGTGTAAGAACATTTACTGTTACTGTTCACTGTTACTGTTTACATTTTTTCCAAACCCCAAGATTAATTTCTAAATTTCTAAGCTTCTAAAATAAGGAGGTGAATGTTCAAAAACGTTTAAACATAGTACGACAGCCCTAAGTGTCCTTGACCCCTTTGTCTCTTTATCTTTGAATACGAGCAGCTCTTTATATGCCTCTTGGTAATTATGTCTCTTCACAATTTGTAAAGTGAAGAACAATGTGAAGTTGGAGCAGCGTGTGGTTGGGTTATATTATGGGGGTCATTGAGGGCCTTTTTGAAAATCCTGATAAACACCCAAAAATGACGATCAGAGAGTGGCTTAATGATGCACAAAACCTCTAGTTATTTATGTTTTTTTCTATTAGGTGACCTGTCTGATGATGAGCCTGCTTACTCGCCTGATAAGGAAGAAGGGAGAACACGCATAGAGGTTACTGACCATGACCATCTTGAACAACGCCAACGCCATCATGTGCTGAAGCGGATTATAAGTCCTGTGAAATGTCCTGACTTCGAGGACAAAAAAGGGACTAGCCAAAAAAAGCCAACAGAGAAATACAAACCGGGAGTGAAATCTGCTGACAGCAAGAACTCTCATAAAGAAACAAGGCCATCAGAGATTAAACCACCTAGTCCTTCACCTAACAAATCTGAAAAGGGAAAGCAAAATGTCAAATCATCCAAATCTTTTACAGAGACTAAAACCCCCTTATGTTCTGATGCTCCAATCTCTTCTAGTTCCCTCTCCGCACCAACTAAATCAGATAATGCTGCACTTGAACTGTCAAAAGAAACTCTTACTTCGTTACAGAAAATACCCAAACGAACCAGACCGTCATTTTCTTCGTTGGTACGATCTTTCTCTCCATTCAGTGAGTCTAAAAATGTTGCCTCAGCTTCCACTGATAGAGATGATGATGATGTGTTTGAGGACTATTTCTCCTCAGCTAACCACCATCAGAGATCACAAAGCCGTGCTTTGCCTAATCTACCTGTAAAGAGAGACATTCAGCTTCCCTTTGAATTGGACTCTGTCCCAAATAAGAGAAAACAAAGACGTAGTGTAGGCCTTGGATCTGAAATGAACAGTAAAAAGAAGATGAAACTGGAAAAAAGTCTTCCGTCTGTTGCAAGCAGTAAGCCTCAAAGCCCCCCACAACAGGATGTTAAAGAGTCTCTGCCTGCATTGGAGGGTCCAAGTTGTGATGTAAAACTATTGGCTAAAAAACGAAGACAAAGCACCTTGCCTTTTACAAGCAGCAACACAACGACAAGGGATGCAGGGAAACAGAGAAGAGCAGCTTTATTTGTACAACCAACAACCTCAACAGATGCTCACACAATACCAGCGCTGCAGAAAGACTCTGAGGTCAATGCCCTTCCTCATACCTTGGAAAGTGAGTAGTAAGGCTAGAACACAAGAACACTTTTTTTTTATCTTCATTATTATGAACTGAATAAAGTGCATTTTTATAATGGTGTTTGAACTTTCACAAGGGTGCAGGTTTGTACATTTTGTCTGTAATCCCTGGGTCATGTATGTGATTTTTAAAGGTTTGCTACATAATAACTTAAGGTCTCATGTCATGCTTTTCCGGTTATTACCCGTCCCCTTGTGTGTTATTTAGCTTTTTCTGCATGTAAACGGTGTGCAGAGTCACAAACCCTCAAAGTACACCCTGTAGCGAGTAAAACTCTAACACAGAAAATACCTGTCTATGCTGCACCAGAAAAGCCTTGTTGGAGATTTCTCTTTTTCCATTGTTTACTTCTTGGGTATAGTGACGTAACGGCTCCACGTTTGGACCAATCCGCGCACTTCCTCACACACACACACACTCGGCGGGACGTTGCGAGGCTCGCTGCTGCGAGGAGCGGGACAGTGTGAGCTGGCTCACTGTTGTGGGGACAGCGAGACACCGTGGAACTCAGCCCGGGCACACACACAAACTCCCAGCCAGGCTGCGGGTGTGTGTGTTTGGGGCTGGGTTTCGCTGTGTCGCAGACGGCCACTGGGCTCACAGGGAGGGGGGGGCAGGAGCTCCAACAAGCTGTTTAGGACAGAGAGTGAATACACATACTATACAGAGATGCTGTATGAGAAACTGAAGTTACCTACTGTAACTCCAGCTTCTATGAGTATAGGCGTAGCCCTCTAAGGCTATCGCTATTGGGTAATCCCCTGCGCATCCGCGCAGCACTGAAACACTTGTAGTCCACGCCCACCTGCGAGGTGGGCACCACCCTCGGGCTCACTTCCGGTATAAATAGGAAGGAGGCCCTTCTCCCACACAAACAACTTTTCTTCAGCTATTCGTGGAGCCAGTTGGGCCCAGAACTTAGAGGGCTACGCCAATACTCATAGAAGCTGGAGTTACAGTAGGTAACTTCAGTTCTATTTCGTATATGGCTTCGCCCTCTAAGGCTATCGCTATTGGGTTAAGGGCGAAGCAAGATGTAGTCTGCGCCCCACTGGGTCCGCCCGGTACTAGAAGCACAGACACACTAGGGGTTTCACAACTACCAATATTTACTAGTCGACACATTTTTCAAAATAGCAGTCGACTAGTCATAAAGACACACAAAGAGAGGTGTAAAACTGTATTTTATATTGGAACTCATACAGTTACATTAAACACTGCATTTTAATGTGTGTTACATGGCTGAGTAAATAACAAACAGTAACTGGACTTAGTAAATAACAAACAGTAACTGGACTCACCAAAATCTACAGCAACAAACTCTGTTTACATAAATGCCACGTAAATCCAGTGCGCAACAGCGCATTGCGCAACACTTTAATCGCTGTCCTCCACGATAACGTCCACCTTTCCAGATTTTTGGTTTGCGTTGGGGAACACCAACGCATCGACATGTGAGGGAAGAGGGCATTGGCAATCCTCGCTTTCACAGTGTTGTACTGAAGCATGATGTTGCTCCAAAGTGTAGCATGTGACGGGATCTTATAGCCTGGCTCGAAAAACTTCATAATGTCCCTGAAGCCTTCTCCGGAAAGGGCAGAAAGTGGTAGAACATCCTTGACGACAAAGTTGATCGGCTGTCTTCTTTTGTCCCTAACGGAGCGCTTGGAAAAATCAATAATGCTCGTCTGCCTCTGTCCAGTGCTGACGCCGGTGCTAGTGCATTACTGCTAGTGCTAGCTGTCGGCAGCGGGTGTTTCATTTTCAGATGGTTGCGCATAGCAGATGTATTTTTGTTGTACTTCAGTACAGCTGTACACAACTGACACTTCACTGTGGAGTTGGTTACATCTTCGTTGAAGTACTGCCATACATATGAATGTCGGACGTGTTTGGGAGCATTTTGCAGCACCTCGTTTACCTCCATTTTGTTCACGACTAGTTGACTAGGGTCTACAGCGCCGACTAGTGGTAAAGGTAGTCGACTAGTCGACTAGTCGGTGAAACCCCTAAGACGCACCTGCTCAGATAATAACCCATGCCTATTGCGCCATGCGAATGGCGCATCACAGTCCCTGGAATATAGCATAACATGAATATTTTCCATGAGGGGACGAAGGCTGGGAACAATACAACCCTGCCGCTGTGAAAAAGTAGAGACGAAGGTCACACTTTGCCCAGGCTGCCCAGCGACAAAAAAAGGGGTAACAAGGGCAGCTCTCTGCGTGCAGACAGGCAGGAGAGCGCACAGCTGGATCCCTGACATCACTCACTCTGACAAGACAGCAGAGCGATGTTGTTCGCCGCTGCAGACGCCTGGAAGGCACACTGATGCCTCCGGTCAGTCTGGCGGACGACAACCTGGTCCCCGGGGGAGGAAAGCAAGGGACGCCGTGCAGCGACCGTGCTGGCCTGCTTCACCCCGAACAATGCCGTCAGGGGACGTATGAGGACACCGGAGCCTTCAGGCTCCTAGGGGCCGCCGCTCCCTCCTGGCACTTCTGGATGGCCGGGAAGCACGGCCAGACCGGGTCACTCCTGACGGTCTGTACCCGGGAGAAACACTCCTGCCACCGGCAAGAGAGCCGGGGGAACGAGGAGACCTCTCCAGGCGGCTGCCTTTTCAATGATCTCCGGCAGTTCCTGCAGGATCCCGCCTATCGACGGCAGAGTCGTGATGGAGGAAAGAGGGACCGCGGGTCCCGCAGCCGGGCCAGGCCGGCACCGGGCTCCATCTCTGTCTCCTGCGTCCGGGGGAGAAACGGGATGGGGAAACCACACGGTGATCCATGGATGGAGGCGGGTAGGAGTCCTCCGACTCCTGCCCAGCACTCGGATCCAGGAACTCAAGGGCTGGTCCACGGAGTAGGACTCCTGGACTGGCCAATCATCCTCCTCGGCCGCAGTAGCGAGAGCGTCCGCAGGGGATTACCCAATAGCGATAGCCTTAGAGGGCGAAGCCATATACGAAATAGAACCAATAGAACCAATAGGCAGTACACACCGCAGTACTTTTCCCACTTTAGTTCCGATATAGTTCCGAAATGTCGTGTTCACACCAAAAAGAGCCGGAACTAAAATTTGTTCATGAGAACCTTTTTACCCCCTTTTCCGTCCCTGCTAGAGAGCAGGTACTTTCGTGGGAGAAAAAGGTTCCTATGTCTGATTGGCTGGGCGGATTGCAAACCACGTCCCGTAAAACTCCCAAAAAGTTTTGTGAAGCCGCCGGTGCGAAAGCGCCTAATGTGAGTTTGGAAAATGTATTTTAGTATACCTCAACAATGGAATTATGATCAGTAGAAATGGCCATGACATGGGACCTTTAAGGGAATAATGATTCATCCTATTCAGTTTTCTAAAGGGTGAATAATTATATGTGGGTGCCGTAAGAAGAATAAAGATATACCTCTAATGTGAATAAATGAGGTCTTTTCATATACTCTGTGTTTGTCTTTTAAAGACCACATTTAAAATGTAGATGTTTGTTGTGATGTGAAACAATTGTAGAGAAAAAATGAAAAAGTTATAGGATATCTAATAATGACTGGAAAATGTGTGTATCTTTTACATATGAAACATTAAAGTATTGCAATTTGAATGTTAGTTACATGGATTCTTTAAAACATTGATTGACTTGAATCCTTTTGTCCCCATTGAAGTGATTATACTTTTCAATGTTACTGGTTTTTAGCTGGGTGTAAATGGTAATTTGGGAGATTAACACACAGGAACACATTTCAGTGCCTCCTGTGTGATAGCTTGAGTGACACCCCCCCCCCCCCCCCCCCCCCCCCCCCCCCCCCCCCCCCCCCCCCCCCCCCCCCCCCCCCCCCGTTTTGAATTGTTTGTTTTGTTTTCAGACGCAGGTAGAGGAAATGAACGTACAGTTGCAGCTGTCTTAACAAAGATCCCCCCCCGAAGACAAAGAAGAGACTCACAATGAGCAAGTCAGCTTAAGTGTCCAAAACATGGTTAACAACACAAAGGTAAGAAATCATTGTTCTAAATGTTAAATTATGATAAACTTTTTGCACTGATGTTATTTATGGTATAGTTGGTGATGCAAAAACAGGATGTTCTGGGTATGAATTAGCAGTGGGAAAATCACTTTTTAAGGTTCAGCTTAATTTCATATCATATTTGCTCATTTATATTCTTTGTTGTGCTTTACAACTAGCTAGATTCCATGTAGTTCACTTTGACCTAAATGCATTTACTCAGCCTTCTTAATGCTTCATTTACATGAGCTTTTATTTTACTTTATTTATCTTCCAAATCTATTGCATCTATGGCTGCAGAATATGACCTGACGTTAATACAGGCAGTTCAGGAAGAAAACGAGACATCAGTAGTGTGTGTGTGTTTCTTTCCCTTTAAAGTATTTCCTCCATAAGGTCATACACTTCCATAGCCGTAGGCGTTTGACGCTTCCAGTCAAGAGGTTGTGTCTGGTCCTCAGGGTTTCCTGTGTTTGCCTCTCTGATGCTAGCGTACCACTTCCTCGCTTGTGAAATGCACCTGGGCTCTGTTTTTGTTACGCTGCTAACCTCAACAAGCTGGGGCTGAAAAAGCCAAACATGACGTCATCTCTCCCGGGGATCTGTTACGGTTGACTTTATTGTAGCTTGATTACAGAGATGGTTTTTCTCTTGCTTTTGTAATGATCTTGATAAAAGATTTATCATACTCAAAGAATGGTTGAGAAAACAAACAGACGTGCAATCACCGCTAAATGCACTTTAATACAGGGGTATCTCCTATTGCACTTTATGTAGCTTTTATATCTTCTCTTGCACTTTATATGTCGTTGCTGCTATATTGTACTGCCATGTGGTAAATACTTGTATATGCTGCTCTTGCTCTTTTGCACTCTTTGCATATCATGTATTTTGTTTCTGCTATGTTTGTAAAATGTTAAATGTTTTATGTGAGGTACTGCGGATGGAAATTAGCTCAAAGCTAAATCTGGCACTTTTACGCTTGACACATTTTTTATGTTTTAAGTGTTCATCACTGTGCATTGTCCCTGCCAAATAAACGATTAAATAAAAAATAAATGTTAGGATGTGAGGCAGTATAGCTGAACACTTTCAGCCATGACAGGTTCTCTGAGGTGACGCCTGCCTGACTCACCAATCTTTGATGTGAAGATGGTCAGCAATGATACATTTTGTGGACGAAGTTCCAGACAAAAACAACCTGTTTGGCAAAAGAAATTAACAAATAATAGAAGATTAAAGCAACGTTTTGTTATTTGATAAAGTCAATCAAATTAAAAAAGCATTTAACAGAGTTAATCTATTTCAGCTGAAAGGACAGAGTCTTGCACCAAAAGTTCGTACAAGATCTGACAAATAACTAAATAATCTGTTCTAAAGAAGTGAAAATTAGAGGCTAGATGTGAATTCAAACCGTGGGAAAAACCAGAGAATGAAGTTACTGTAATACTTATGATTAAATTAGATTTAATGATACATTTCTACAACACATTTCATTGCTGGACTTTGGGTTAATACACTGCAAATGTGCAATTGCTGAGACACAAAAAACATGATTGATTTTTATTTTTAGCAGCCCCTTTGTTGCATTTAATTCTCTATTACTTTGTCCTCATTCCTTGTCAGCTCTCTACTGTCAATTCTCTCCTTATGATTTCTTTAAGTATCAACTTATCCATCAATGAAAAATGTTGGTTTGTAGGTAATCAAATAGAAAGTGTTCTGGTGAGGAAGACAACATGAAAACGTTTGAATGTTGATTAAAAACCTCAGCATGTTAACTGATTGTCTTTTACTCTCCTAACTGCTAATTGTAATTGGCTATCAGACAGATTCAGTTGATTTCCATCTTTGCAGAGACCCATTATCCACATTATTTTTCGATTGTTCTAAATAGCATCATTTTCATTTAGCGCAGAGAATCAGCAATCCAGCAGGAGACCTTCTCATACAGTGAAGAATTTCCTTTATCTGAGCTGGGAGTGCTTTTAGCTGAGAGGCCGCGCTGCTGTTCACCCCAGCTCTTTGTGAGAGGCTCATTAAGGGCAGCTCAGTCTTCAATGCCTGCTTTTCGCGCGGCTGCCAGAACATGTTCACTGCAAAAGATAAGTCCCCTTTGAGGAACCTTTAGAAAAGCTGCCCATATTTTGAGTTGGTGTGAAAGACGTTAAATTGAGCAGATTTTCTTGGCACCTTTTGTCAGTGCTGTAGTGTTAGAGAAAGATTACCTTGTTGTAGATTATTAACAAATCTAAACATTTTCCCTTTGAAGAAAACTTCTGTCGGGACAACCCAGGAGTGTCAGTCACGGGGTGATGGTGACCAACTCAATCAATTCCCACCCTGCTCATAAGGGATGATATGTGTGTGTGGGACTGTTTTGGCAGGGCGGTGTGCAGCAGGCCTTAACCCCCGGCTTCCAGCTGGGGCAGCAGATATCAGAGCGTGGCAGGAAGGGGCCCGGGGGTCCCTGTTTGTAACTGCTGCTGCTCAGGTGTTTGTGTCCATGATGGCTCGCTGTATTGGGGCCAAAGTACGTGTCTGGATGCACCTCAGTCGTCGGGTTACAAATTCACAGTTCCGTTTTAGTGACTCTGAATATGTTTTTCCTCCACTCATGGCCTTGGTGTGTGATTTCCTTTTTGGTCGCTACGCAGCTACATATCCGGCAGGGTGGTTTAAAGTGCGCGCTCTGTTTGGCTTTGGAATAATGATCCTTCTATACCTGTCATGTGCTGTATCATTCAACAAACAAGCTCACCATACTATAGTTCACATATTTCACTCCTGTTTTCTTTTATCTGCTTCTACAAACACAAGCCAAGAAACAAATCAAGCCAAATCTCTGCTCTATATCTATAGCTCCACTTATACCTCATAGTTTGCCAAATATGAGGATATTGGAACTCAACGCAATATTTGTTTCCTTCCACTATGAGCCTTAGATCTACTACAAAACGGAAATAGGAATAAACGCATTAAACAAAGAACATTTGATCTCCATGAACATATTGTGAAATGGTTTGATTTGTCTTCATAATGATTTAGTCCATAATGATTCAGTTAAAAAATATATGTGGTTTAGAAAATGTTTTATTCCTTTCATAATTTTTTTTATATTTGTTTTTGTTTCAGGCTATGAGAACTTTGGTTATGACAAGCATGTCCACTGAGTGAGTACACACATTTGTCTTAAGATAATGTAAATATCATCAGCTATCACTTTGAATGCATTGGTGAGAAATCGGGTAAATGAATACGTATTGTTTAACCATTTGTTTACTCACCTCTTGTAGGAAGCAGCAGACATTGGCTCAGGTGGTGAGTACACTCGGTGGTTTTTCAATTGTTGACCGAGTTAGTGAGAGCACCACTCATGTGGTGTCGGGGGGTCACCGGCGGACCCTCAATATTCTGTTGGGCATAGCTCGAGGCTGCTGGATCCTGTCTTTTGAATGGGTATGTAGCTTGTACGTGTTTCAAAGCCGTCACCTGATTTTTAAAAGGATGATAAAATGTAACAATATGTCTTATTTTTTTGCCTGATTAGATCCTCTGGTGTTTGGAGCAAAGGCAGTGGATTCCAGAGGAACCGTATGAACTTTCAGAACAATTTCCAGCTGCACAGGTGAGTACCAATACTAGATTTGTAGCTCTAGTTAAAGAACACAAGTTCAGCTGCAATCCTCACTTATGTTCTCCAGTAGTGCAGACAATCAAATGTTTGTTCATTGAAACAGCAGAGTTTTTAAATGTATGACACTCAATCGTTTAAAATGATCTTTCATTGACAGAAAACAAGTCATTTAGTTTATGCTCCACTCCACTCTGAATGTAACAAAATGAATATAGTCATCTCATTTTTGGCACTAGGTCTTCTATCTTCTAGGTCTTTATTGCATTTTCCACTGCCTTGTGAAACTGCCATGACATCAATCTTCTACGCCACACTGACTATGTAATTCCTTTCCTCGGCAACCAAACAGACAAATGTGTGGATAATTGTACCACATGGGCAGCTTTTGTTTTTTAAATGTCATGAATTAAAAGATGTGACTGACAGTAACTGGGGAGGTTTGGGAAGGATGTTACATTTGGATAATATAAAATAATTGTACTATGAGACATAAACCAAAACATTAGATGTTTTATTTATACATTTAACCATGAAATATAATATATTATTCAGTTTATTAATATTTTTCAATTTCTCATCATCGTTGCAACACCTCTTTTTTGAAACTCAAGAGAAAAAAGGCTCGTAAAACCGAAGCCGAGGAAGTCACACGGAAACCTGCTAATTTTTATTGCCAGTCATCCATTTTCAGTCCGCTTGTTTTTCCTGAAGCATCCTGTGTGAGCTGTGTGTCGACTCTTCCTGAACTCGTCATACATGAATCACTGTCCGCTTGTGCCACTGCAGGGGGAGACATGGGGTCTTGATGCAGACCAATGTCGACACATTTCCGCGCGAAATTGCATGATGGCTTTTGTTGTGACAGAAAAGGTATTTTTCAGGTCGCCACGGCTGTTTGTCATTCCTTCTCTTTTATTCAGTTCCTGTGCCATGTGTTGCATGGTGATGCCTTCAGATTGCTTTAATGATAGAAACTGATCTTATTCGTATTACTATTGTTCAAACAGACAATTCATACTTTGTGAATTATAATCACATCTAATGCACATCTTGTGACATAAAATGATATGCCTCTGTTTATAAATCATACATGGCCTCAGTGAATGTGCACTGACGTGTATGAGTGACATGAGGCCAATGTGTCAATGTTTCATTTAAACGTCCATAAACGTCATACTCTAACTATGCCTTTATTTCTTTACATTAGACCACTATGCATTATGGGACATTGTAAATAATTGATCAGGACTGCTTCATGGCTCTACTTGACTGTATTTAGGTATTTAATTAGCCAAAAACAAGACTTATGGCGCATTTCCACTACAGCTTGGAGCGCGGTTTAAGCGTGCCGTGCCCGGCCCGCTTTTGGTTGCGTTTCCACTTGGCGTAGTACCGGCTAGCGGGTACTATTTCACAGTTTTTCTGGCCCCATAAAATCGAAGTTCTTAGCGGGCCAACAACCAGGCTGAGTCGGGCTGAGTATGCCAAACTAGAGAGAGAATCGCTGGCAAGGGGGCTACAACTACAACAAAATGAACATATTTGACCGTGATTTAATTGTAATACACGTTTCAAAATGATGCCGAAGTAACAACATACTGATACCGGTTAGTAAAAACCATGAATTAATGCTTTGACAAGTCTGCAGTACTTGTTTAACTTTTGTCTAGTTTCTGAACAGATATGAGGAGTTGTGAGCTTGAGTGCTAACAGCTAACGGTTTTTCTGTGGTTCGCATCGAAGATGACGTCACGGCTCCGCCTACACTGCGTTACTATAGTTACTGCCCCAGCTACTAAACTGTAATGGAAACGCAGCATAAAGTGAGCCAGTCCTAACAAGGCCTAACAAGGCCTAACTATACCGTACTAAGCCGAGCGAGGCCCGGCAATGGAAATCCAAATATTCATGGGGTGGCAGGAGAAATGAGGGGTGGCATCCCCTGGCAGAAGTATATGCTGATTTAATCGCAGTCATATCAATCAATGTTAACTTGGAAAGCCACAATATTAATATTTTAACTCAATAACATAGGTGACATAATTGTGGCACATCAGTAAAGCCTTACATATAAATATATAATGTGGCAGACATAATTTAATGAATTTTAACTGAACAATAACTGAATGAGTTTGTTTCACTCTTAGACCAGCAGGGGTACCAAATCTATGCAGACTGCTGCAATAAGTACATTAATTAACTGTCTCATCGATGTTTGTCTGTATGAATATGATACTATTAACAATCATATTATTCCTATCAGCTGTCAATCACTGTTATGATTCACATATTCATTTATTATTGAATAAACTATATTTTTTGGAGGAGTTAATGATGAATGTTCCTCAAGATGCTTGCTCACCCTCCTTCAAATTTGAAAGACAAGTAATTACTATCATGTATCAAAATTCAAAAGATTCAAAGGAACAGTTCAGCGCCCCACAACTTTACTGCAAACAGTTAAAACCTTGACTTTACATCAGAAAGAACACACATTAAAGGTAGGGTAGGTAAGTTTGAGAAACCGGCTCGAGATCGCTAGAATTTGAAAATACACAACCGGAGAAAATCTGCCACTTCCTTACAGAGCCCCTCCTCCAACACACACGAACGCGCACATGACCAATGAGGGCACGAGATAAGTTTGTGCACAGATGGAAGGCTGACAGGCAGGTAGGCCATCCAGTTACTTTAGCCGGGCCGGCTAAAATGATTGGTCGTACTTTTTACAGTACTACGGCTTCCACAGATGACGTTTTTTTATGGATTTTTTGTCAAAGCACTTAAGATATTCATTGCTATCGGGATGTTAAGAGCATTCCATGGAATATAACAAAAAGTGTATCTCGAGCCGGTTTCTCGAACTTACCTACCCCACCTTTAAATAAGTGACTAACTGCATCAGTTAGGGTTAAAAAAACGTGTATTCAGCTAAAACATATACATCGCTGCAGTTATTATCCAGTAGAAAGTCCTTACCTACTGGCCTAGTTAAATCAAAGTGGTTACTTTTTTTTGGCTGGGCAGTGTAGTTTTACACACAGTCTTATTTGACTTTCTCAGGACTTAAAACTGTTTTTCAAAGAAAAAAAATATATACACACATACAAGGTCATCATCTTAACAGTTTTTTTATGCTCATCGAGTCATCTGTGAGCAGAGCATCAAGTTGGCATGCCTATTACAGCTGAATGCGGCGATTACCATGTTGTTCAGCAAAACACCTCACAAACTGATTAAGATCTAAAGCTTTAGTGCGTTTTGATTCAATGCTGAGTACAGCCAAACTTGACAGTCTCTTCTCTGTCATTGTCGACCGCAAATACCTCATTCCTTCCGTTTGCTTAGATCCGAATGGTTCTCGTTATGCGCAGTCCCGTTCAAATGAAATCGCCGCCAATCATATTATTTCCAAGCTCGCGCCAGGGCCGGGGGAGGGGTTACACGACTCGCGTCTTGTGCTGCATTCACTTGCACTCGGACATTAGAGATTTTCTCTCATAATTGTCCGATGAGCCACAACTTTTCTTTCAAAACAAAGATGCCAACTGGGGTGGCAAGGCTATTTTTTAGGGTGGCAGCTGCCACCCCATGCCACCCCGGTAGATCCGCCCCTGCGCTGATGTCATTGTTTTATCAGAGACGTGGCTAAATAAATCTATTTTGGCCTCTGACATCTCCTTAAATGGTTACAATGTATATCGTACCGACCTAATAAAGGTGGTGGCGTTGCCATTTATGTGAAGAATAAGTTTAGTGTAACTACGTTAGTTTCCAAATCAATCGGTAAGCAACTCAAATTTTTAGCCTTAAATATTGAAGTGGCAAAGGGTCAACAGGTCATGGTGGTGGGCTGTTACAGACCCCCTCAGCTGTCAAGGACTCTTTGTCTTCATTAGCAAATCTTTTATCTCAACTTGACTACAAGGAAATAGTGCTACTTTGAGATTTTAACTGGGACTGGTTAACTACAGTGTCAGAGGATTTTAAAAACCTTTGTATCTCTTTAAATGTTACTCAGATTATAGACAGTCCTACTCGCCCTAACGTTAAGTCCCCAAATAAATCCTCCTTAATTGATCTAATTTTAACTAATGTTCCCTATAAATACTCATCTGTGGGAGTATTTGCTAATGATTTGAGTGATCACTGTGTTGTAGCAACAATTAGGGACACAAAGGTCCAAAAGGGTAAACCTCGCATTATCATTAAGAGAGACACAAAACATTTTGTGGAGCAGGGTTTTGTACATGATCTGTTTAATTTCATTTAATTTCAAACCTTTATTTAACCAGATGGTCCCATTGAGATCATAGATCTCTTTTTCAAGGGAGACCTGCAGCATATAGGTTCCACATGAAACATAAAACAATAAAGGACATCATACATTATATTTACAGGATACATTTACATAGTTATAGACATTTACAAGTACCCATAGTATCAACGAGCATTTCATTTAGCCTAGCTTTAAAAATATGCAGAGGAATGAGATTGCTCAGTTTCAATTCTTGCTGAAGATTGTTCCAAGCAAGTGGAGCTGCGCACATAAAAGCTGTCTTACCTAAGACAGTCCTTGCTCTTGGCACATCTAACAATACTACATCATGCGATCTCAGACAATAGCTGCTTGCAACTCTCTGTGTTATCAGAGAGCAGATATAATACGGGAGTTTACCCAACAAAGCTTTATAAATAAACGTGTACCAATGACTGAGCCTCCGTACAGTAAATGATGGCAAACCTGCCTTGGCATACAGGGTACAGTGATGTGTAAGTGCTTTACAATTTGTGACAAATCTCAGTGCGCTGTGATAGGCGGCATCTAACTTGTTCAGGCAATGGGCAGGTGCATTCATATACAACAAGTCACCATAGTCCAGTTTGGTTTTGATTGGGGAAAAATCGATCTGTGTGATGATGTTGAAACTGCATAGTCTTATTTTTATCGTGGTTTTATGGACATTTTTGATAGACATGCACCCCTGCGTACATTTAGAGTGAAGGGACGAGATAATCCTTGGTTTTCTGCTGAATTGTCTAGTCTCCTACATGAGAGAAACAAGGCCTGGGCAAAGGCTTGGAAATCAGGCTTAGAGTTAGAATGGCTGCGTTTTAGGCAGCTAAGAAATAGCTTCACATCACAAATCAAAAGTGCTAAGTCTAAGTATTATTTGTCACTTACCACAAAGAACCTGAATAATCCTAAACATTTTTGGAAAGCCATAAAATCGTTATCCACCGGTGAAATCCGTAATGAGCTACCTCCTTGCCTTACCACAGCATCTGGCTCTATATCAGACAGGGCCACCATGTTAAATTGTTTTAATGAGCATTTTGTGTCCTGTGGCTCTCTGTTTGATTCTGTTTCTAACTCTGCTTCTGTGAACACCACAGTCTGTGAATCTGAAAAACGTGGTTTGGAAAACCCTTTCAGTTTTTCTCCTTTTTCTATTGAAGTCGTTCATGAAGCCTTAACCAAGTTAGATCCTAAAAAAACGGCTGGTCCGGATAACTTAGAACCTTTCTTTTTAAAGATAGCTGCAGATTGTATTGCACCACGTCTTACTTCTCTTTTTAACCTCTCCCTCAGCACGAACACAATTCCAAAAATATGGAAGTCAGCGTATGTCCTTCCTCTACTAAAAGGTGGGGAGGCTACTTTATTAAATAACTATAGGCCCATCTCTAAATTGTCAGTTCTGGCCAAGGTTCTTGAAAGCCTAGTGAGTGAGCAGGTAAAGGTGTTTTTAAGTAACAATGACATCCTATGTAAACATCAGTCAGGTTTCAGAAAGCAACATAGCACCATCACTGCGACAATGAAAGTGGTGAATGATATTGCTAATATCTTAGACAAAAAGCAGAGTTGTGCAGCTCTGTTTGTTGATCTTTCCAAAGCTTTCGATACAGATCATCATATCTTGAAGCAGAGGCTGGCCAGTATTGGCATATCCAGCCATGCAGTGGGGTGGTTTGTGAACTACCTCTCTGAAAGGTCCCAATGTGTTCAATTTGATGGGCTGTCTTCTGAGTGGTTAAACATTTCAAATGGTGTTCCTCAAGGTTCTGTTTTAGGTCCACTTTTATTCTCCATCTATATCAACAGTTTAGGTCAAAATGTGGATGCAGCAACTTTATATTTTTATGCTGACGATACCGTGATGTATTGTGCAGGTCCCTCCATTAAGGAGGCTGTTGTTAAATTGCAGGCTGTTTTTAATATTATTCAGACGCAGCTCTCTGAGCTTAAGCTTCTTTTAAATGTGGATAAAACTAAGGTAATGCTATTTTTAAAAGCCAAAAAGACACTGGAGACCACTTTGGATATTGTTACTACGCGAAAAGTACTTGAAGTGGTTACCTGTTGTAAATACCTTGGTATCTGGCTTGATGATTGTCTCTCTTTTAAATGTCAGGTTAATAATCTGCTTAGAAAGCTGAGGGTGAAGCTAGGTTTCTTTTTCAGAAACAAGTCCTGTTTCTCGCTTGAGGCCAGGAAAAGGCTAGTCTCTGTGACCTTTTTACCTGTGCTGGACTATGGTGATCTGATCTATATGAATGCACCTGCCCATTACCTGATCAAGTAAGATGCCGCCTATCACAGTGCGCTGAGATTTGTTACAATCTGTAAAGAACTTACTCATCACTGTACCCTGTATGCCAGGGCAGGTCTGCCATCACTTACTGTTCAGAGGCTCAGTCATTGGTACATGTTCATCTACAAAGCCATGCTGGGTAAACTACCAGCTTACATCTGCTCACTGATATCACAGAGAGTCGCAAGTAGCTATTGCCTAAGATCCCAGGATGTGTTTTTGTTACATGTACCAAGTGCTAGGACTGTTTTAGGCACTAAAGCTTTTATGTGCGCAGCTCCTCTAGCTTGGAACACCCTGCAAAACATTTTGAAAATGAGCATTTTGGTTCCCCTGCATAATTTTAAAGCACAGCTTGATGAAATGATATTTGATACTCCTGGTACCTGTCTTTGTGAATAAGTTTGTAAATTGTACCCCTGCCATTATGTTGTATGTGTCCTTTTTGTTTTCTGTTACATGTGTAACAATGTGCGGCAGGTCTCCCTTGTAAAAGAGATCGCTGATCTCAATGGGATTTTTTACCTGGATAAATAAAGGCTACAAATAAACAAACATTTTGAGCATTTAGACATTTTATTTTGTACTCGACATGATTAAACATTGCTGAAATTGTTATGATGATGGTGATGAAATTGGGATCAATGCATTCACCATAAGGGTTGTTTTAAAGTGTAGAACAGGACCAATGCTGAGGAGGATTTTAGATTACCTCTCAGGCTCTCTGCCTTGTTGTCATGTTTAATATTTAACTTGTGTTACTTTATATATAAGCGGGTATGAACACCAACCCCTCAAAGAAATCTAAAGGCAGTGTTTACTTGGGAGAAATTCTGTTTCAAGCACAACTTTCCCATTCATGTTTCTTTTTGCTTCAGTAGAAACATGACATAAATACAAATAAAAAATACATTAACAAAACACTTGAAAAACACGTCATGTATGAGCAGTGGGAAGGTTCTTCAGAGTTAGATTAAAAGAGTTCCTGTACAATACAATTGTTAACTAACTAGAACATTAAGATCTGTAACAAATCTCTATCATAATGTTAAATATTAAATCTACATATAAATTAAACAACCAATGTACATACATTCTCAGTAGAAAAACAATGTTGTTTTAAGAAAAACATTTTCTGTGGCATTTTGACATTTTCATTTACATTTTAGGCATTTAACAGAAACATAACAATCACTTTGAGCAAGTTGTTTATCTGCTTGTTGTACCATAGTCTCTTTTTTAAACAATGATAGGTAGCTATTAAAAACCTATTTAAATGGGTGCTTAAACTACAATAACATCTTTTAGATTAATAGAACATACGATAAATTAATGTCACATTTTACTATGGCCTCTTCTTTGTGGTTAGAGCTTTTATTACACAGTGTAATTACTAAACGTATAGTTCTCTATATATATCACAGACAAAAGTAATTTCACTATATATTTTTGTCATTTTGACAGTCCATATTTCACAACATATTTCACAACTTGCAACGACCCATTGGATTCAAATTTTCAAACACATAAATATGCACAAAATATGTCTTTCCAAAAGTATGTAAAAATGTGTTCATGAAGTGCTTTGGTTCCCTTGAGAATGTTTATTTTTGGTTTTATTGCTGTTGTCGGGCAGAATTTCCCTCCCAGTTAGATCCACCTTAGCGTGTCAGTTCAAAGGGAGCCTGTAAAGTCTGCTGGTCGGATCATCATGGCAGTGGACTTCAGTGAGTAGCCCGAGCCTTTCCAGTAGTACCATTTGATTCCATTGAAGCGGTTTGAGTTCTGGCCCTGCTGGTAATACATCCCATTCAAATTGGACGGACCACAGGCATCAAACCACCAACCTAGAACATTCAAACACATCTCAACGTTATTTCCTCAAAGACGATGTTGCATGCAAATCTGTAAAATAGGAAGGGAGTTTTCTGTCTTTGTTAGGTCTGATATGGAAATCTGTTTTAAGAAAAGGCAATTTGAGTGGGCCATAAGCTGTTGGTTTATACTGTCTCATAACCACTGAAAAAAGTGATTGAACACATTGAAATATTCTAATAGCTACCCATCTTTAAGTAATTTTGTGGTGGCTGCATTTATACACTTCAAAATGTGTTTTTGAATTTAGAAAGCAGTGAATGAGAGTTTAACAGCACACTGCAATTCAGAGCAATTTAGATTTCTCTCCATATATTCATATACAGATTGCAGGGTTTGTAAACTGTGCCATTTTGAGACTGCCTGCACTGTTAATCCTGAATCTTGGATGTTAAACTGTAACATCTATGCCAAATAGAGAACAAATAAGCATCAAATTACATTTTTCAAGCTATAATAGCGGTTGCGTGGCTTTTCTATAGCGTATTACATGTTATGGCATCACACAAGCTGTAGAAGCTACTTGTAAACTGTGGCATTACACACAGTACACTGGCAGTATTTGTCATGGTGTCAAGGCAGACATTTCACATTCGGCAGCATCTAATTGGCTATGACAGTAAAATTGCTACTGCTCTTATGTAGAGATGTAGAGCTGTCATAGAGATTTGTATTTATTGTGGACAGACACCCCTTGGCGGTTTATCTCCCAGGAGATTATGTTAAAGAATCTGGATTTTTTTTTAAGCAGTTATAGCTAACCTGTCATAGTAGTTAATGGGAGTAGCTCGTATAACATTGTTCAAGAAAACTGAAAACTACATTTTTAAGTCAAAACTAAGGCGTGCGATATGGTTTTACATAATTTACCACATTCATTTAATTGTGTGCTAATTCAAAACAGGCAGATTTATATTTGTAATGGCAGATTTAGCTTTTGTTTTTTACTGGGTCAGTGCCACTCTGTCACGATTGAGCATAATGTGCATGTGGAGTCCCCCGTGAGAGACCCCTCATGGGAAAAAAGGGAAAGGGTTTTCATGCTTCCATGCTCACTTGGCAGACCCTTATACAGAGGGACACAAACGTCTGGCAGCGGAGTCACTTTCAAGGGAATGGAGTAGGACCTTTAAGCTACGAGGAGAGAGGGAAAAGCTCTTTTCCCAGGCTATTAATGTCAGCCATTGTAGGGGCTGAATTCCCCAATGAGTTGATCAGTGATTAACTCTGAGCTAATTGTGCTCTTTGACCTGGCCACAAAAGTACGGAGGCCTTGAAGATTTTTGGGGGGGGGAAGTGGCAATATTTGGGTGGGTTGGAGTTTGTTTGAAAGTGCCATCACAAAATCGACGGGATTATGGTATTTCCTGGTGAACAAGAATTCATAAGCAGAAGTTGTTTACAAAGAAAATGTGTTTCTTACCCCCTGTTGTCAGTTGTGAACACTTGCAAACACATTTGTCGTTGTCCGCATCCTTTGTACTGAAATCACTTCCTGGCTGCCCGATGCTGCTTATTTTGCCTGCCGTTCCACTGAAGCCTTTAAGGTGTATCCTGTAGAATGGGAAAGGAAAAATGAAGGAAGAGGAGGAGGAAGTCCGTGATTGCCATTCCTCAAAAGGCAACGTCCAACTGTTCCTCGGCCATAGCTTGTACCAGATCTCAAATGGGGTTTGGCATTAGGATTTAAGTGTTTGCTTTTGGCATTCAAGTTTCATCTTACTTTATTTGTGTTAACATTTCTGCTTTTTATTACAACCAGCTTGTTGATTTCATAATTGTAGCTATTTTTAATCTTTTAACCAAAGTGTCTGCGTTATGCTATTTGTGCAGCATCGTCCTTGGAGAAATGATTTGGAGTTACTGAGCCAACTAACTGGAGACCAAATTGGTCATAGTCAAGTGGACTTTAGACAAGAAAGAGCTGTGTTGAATCGGAGCATTTCAAGGTCTGTTTGTCAAATTGAAAGGAATTATCCATTCCACTCCTGAAATCAGCTTTGGTTAGGAAAAGAAAATACTTGAGAGGGTTCTGTTATTGCCAAGATGTGCAGACTAAATGTGTGAAACAAGACATTTTATGTATTTCCTATTTTTCACCGAGCAGTTTTATTGCATTTTCTTTGGGCTGGTGCCAGTGCATTAGTATCAGGGAAGAAGATGGTCACACAGAAAAGAAACATCGTCCAGAGGAATTTCTTGAATGTGTTTTGCTTTTGAATAGATGTAGGAGGTCAGCATCTATGACCATGAGCTAGTTTTCAGGAGGTACATATGTGTGATACAGTCCAGAGGGCTCTGTTTTCCTTTGGACTGTATCACACACAGTTGTGAAATACTAGCTATGAGTTAACAACCAGAGCTTATTCCGTACAAAATCACCACGAGCACGTTCAGCCTGAACATTAACTCTGTCTCATTTTCACTGTCAGAGAAACACTTATAGAGAATTAGCCAGATATTTAGACATTTCCCTCATTATTACATTCATTTAATTGCTTAAAAAACCCAGAAGTGGTTGAAAGGGAAGTGTTATTAAGAAGTATGGATTCAGGCACATAGAAAATGTTGTATCAAAAGATAATTACAGCCAATTTGCTTATAGCTTTAGGAAGATATTTATGTATAGAATATATATCCATAACAGTGAGATACTGAATGCCATCATTTCTTCCAACTAGGAGGGTTGCCTCTGTATGTTTTCACTAACATTTATTCATTTGGTTATTATTATAATTGCAAGGCTTTGAGGTTGTGCTTTAGTACTTCAAAAGCACTGTTAAAAGAGAGACTCTTATGCTGATGGGCATCTTTGTCCTTAATAACTTGTTCAATTGTTTTTTTACCAAGCAAATAACATAAGGTTCTTTGATGTAGTCAATATAACGTACCTGTAATTTTGTGCTTCACTGTTGAGAGAAAACTGGTCATATTGTGAGAATTCTGAGTTTCCTTCCCAGTCACTCAGCTGGATCCTCAGTTTGTAGGACTGTTGAGTTGTCATTCTGGAGACAAATTCATTTCCTAACCAGAATTCACCTGAAGGTTCTCCAAACCCCTGAAAAGACATAAAAGAAATGTAATCATACTGTGTTGAACCCCTGCAGGAAAGCCTTGTGGGTCGCTTTCTCTATTAGCAAAACAGCAAACAGTCAATTTCACATTCAAAATGAGATACTTAAAAAAAAGTATGCCAGTTTAAATTAGCTTGAATTGTGGTAAGAATAAATGAGATGGCATGAAAGCATTTTTCTGCAATGATTGCTTATCGGGGACTTGAGACTCTTTTTGGCACTTTTATCTTCCATTTGGTGCAGGCAGTTATGGGGTATTTCCTCTAACATAGTAGAATCCCGAGGCTTTTAAGACTCTTCCAGTGAAAAGCCAAAACCAAATCTGCTCTCTGTATTGTTTTGCAATTGGAATGAAAACCGTAGGCTAGGTTATATTTCTTCTTGATAGCTTTTACCTTTTTGTACTCTTGCCACGTACGGTGGAAGTCAACATGGCCGTCAAAGCGTTTTTGTAGTACTGTCCACCCACCTCCTTCTGTCTCCATGTCACAGAGAGCCTTCACACACAAGCAAAAAAGAGTTGCTGCAATTATTAATACAACATAAATGCTCTGTAAAGAATACATGCTCATTTTTAATTAGTCATTGCCACCCTATTTGAGCTTGGGCAAAACAAATGTGAGGTTGGATACAGGGAAGGGAAAGTGAAATGTCTTATTCTCTGTAAAGTTTCTAAGGAGATCACAGTTTCAGCTCAAGCATGCACATCATTAATGACAGTCTGAGAACATTTTCATTTAACTTTCCCGCCCTCAAACACAATACAGTCCACTAAGCCAAGGGCTTTATTCACTGGGTTGTGTAAGTGGGTGGGTCATGCCTAGTCTGACTCAGTCGTTCAGGCTTACTTTACCTTAACCTCTATTGTAGTGTTGGGTAGAGTGAGAGTGTAGACTCCACTCTGGGTGTTCCCGGACTTGAACACAGCAGCACAGTCCATGAACGTTGTAGGAGTGTCCTGCATCATGACAGTTTTGCTCTCTGCAGAAGAAATATACCTTGTAAATCTGACACAAAATTGTACAGAATCTAACTATCCTCCTTTGATAAGGTCAAATTTACTGAGAATAAAGGTCAGTTTCATTGCTCCATTGTTACTGCTTTAACAGGAAATCATGCGGTAATTAGATAGATAGCCTGCCTTTGTGAAGTTCACAGCACGATAACAGTGTCATATTGATTTACAGCAGACTCTATGTATAGGCGGTTCCCAAGTATGGATGTGTTTTACAAACACACATTTAAGAGTGCATCCAACAGGTTATGATGACCTGAGGTGTGGACTCACCTCGAGACGAGCCGGCAGAGATGGTGTGAATGAGGTTGTTGACGGTGTCTAGTAGCTCCTGCTGCTGGAGCTGCAGTGCAGTGTTGTTAGGGGACACTTTGAGCAGCTGCTGCTCCAACTGGCCTATGATGGCCGTCTGCCTCAGTATCAGAGTCTGAAGTTGCTCTTTTTCATCTCGAAGCGTCTTCAGCTCCACCAGCCTCTGCTCCTCCATCTCATCCACCTTTTTCTCCAGAAATCTGAGGAGAAGCAGGCAACAAGTTGAGCATCAAGCTGAGCCCATTAGAAACCATTGAAGTATCTGATGTCCTCACCTGCTTTTGTCATTTATCTTGCTGATATCATTTGTTTGGACAATTAGTTGTTTTTCCAGCTTGTTGGTTGACAAGGAATTTTGAAGAAGTTGCCGTTCAAGTCGAGTTGTTTGTTGAATTACCTAAAAATAAAATAAAAAGGTAGAGCTGTTTAGCCGGGCTAAGAGACACCTTGTGAAATTGTTTGTTCATCAATCAGTAGATCTTTAAATATAAAAGGAAATTATAAGATTATGTATTTCTCATCAACTTCAAGAAGTGCTCAAGATCCTACAATACTTCAAGATGATACAGATGTATCTGACATTTCTCCATATTGTGTTGAAAATAACAACATGACTTGTAGCGATTTAGAAAAGTGAAAGACATGAAACATACAAGAAGGTGTATAAAAAAACCTTCACCACAACCTAAAAAGGATTGTCTGTCAACATGCATTTTATCAATAATCCTTTTGGACACCAAGTTCTGTCTTCAACAAAAGCTTGGTTCGCACTTAAAAAGTGAACAAACAGCCATTTGAAAAAACGTGACAGGAAAGAACGACCGAGTTCCAATACAGCAGACATACCTGAACAAGGGAAACGTTCAAAACTACGTATTTTCACGGACAGATGTATTGAACTAAACTCTGGGGTTGGGGACCTTGCCTCTAATTTCCCACTTCGGAGGAACTGAACTCAGCAAAAAGCAGGTTGTTTACAGGGATCCCAGCTATGTGTCTGCAGTGGAGCTGTTGATGCCTTTGAACAGACGGATGTGTGATTGTGACAAACTGATAGACCCTTTCTGTGGGAATACTAGTGTGCTAATAACAGGAAATGCTGTACAGTTGGCTCACATAAGGTCATTGACGTGTAGCCACAATAATAAACTGACGCATTCATTCTTGTTTTTCCCTGTGCTTATTTTTTTTATCGTTTTCAAAGCAAGGTATTGCAGATCACACGTAGGTTTGTACCTTTGACGTGAAATAAATAGATTTTCTTGATCATAAAATTGTATCATGTATGCCAAAAAAAACAAGAACTTGCACCACATTTTCTTTAGCATGTTATATTGTTGAGAAGTTGTTCTGTTGCAAAGGTATCATGTTTGCACTTTTTAGTGTTGTGTTGTATGTTAAAAGAAGCAGGAAGTTGGGCCTTACCTGTGCCTCCACATTGGACAGTTTCCTTGTTTGCTCTGCGGTTTGACTCAGCAGGTTTGTTCCGATTTCAATCATCGTCGCTGTGTGGTTTTGTACAGCAGTCTGTTGGATGTGGACGATGTCCTGCTTCATATTATCCTGTATGTAGTTCTCCAGCTGCAGCACAGAAAAAAGACAATTTGAAAAAGTGAATTATTGTGCATGGCCAATCCTGTATTACATTCATTGTGTAGTTCACAGTTTGACAGCTCGCTGCTGCTCATTACAATTACTGATTTTCAAACTCTAGAAAGTAGTTACTTTTACATGTATTTAGTTGTTATATTGTTTCCCACACTTTCCTTACTGTCCTGTTGGAATAGTAATCATTTCCCTCCTGCCACACTTGCATATAATCACATGAGTTACACTTGTCTCCACATAATATCATAAAAAAGATGGTGTTATCTATTTGGGAAATCCATATTTCCCTCATAATCTTTCTCTTTTTATTGTATTAAGTATATAATACTTTTTTTATGTAGCATTATTCCCTTTTTTAAGAAAAGCTATTGGAACGAAGGTGAGCAAAACTGTCCTATGGCATCATATTATTTTGTTTTTTATTTTAAATAGTGTAAACATTTATACATTTTTAATTTTAAATAGTGTAAAAATGTATTCTTCAAATGAAACCATATGTTTTTCTTATCGTTGGTTTGGTGGATTGTATTTTTTTTAAATCAATGAAAGGATTTGAAGCGGTTTATTAATCTGTCCAGATAAGACCTTCTCTGACTTAACCCTGTCCGTATGACACTTGTTGATCATAGCAATAATACAATGAGCATGGATGCCCTCAGGGGGGGAAAGGTCCACGTTTCATCTTTACAGGATTTGTTCTTAGCTACCTTACAGTATTGCCATTTTTAGACCAAGACCAATCATTAAGTTATTTCCTGCATGGTGTTCCTGAGTGGCAATCAGGTCACACGACTCGTAAACAGGATGGAAGTGTTAAATGAGGAGTTACATCCTTCGCGAGGGTATGACATGAGTGTGCTGGCGGAAACCAGCGTCAGTTGAGTATCTTTCTCATCTTCAGTAAGTTTGCATAATCACTATCAGTATTTACTCATCAGTCAGCAACCTTAAACAGCCACTTTTATTATTATTTCTATTGTGGAAAATACCAGGAACATCTGCAATTAGTGCTAATTTTGTTTGTCTTCCTATCGTGACGTCAGGTTTGTTTATGTTCGTGGAGACACAAAAGGATGTGTTGTAGGTGGAAGGCTGTCATTTGAAATGCAGGCAGGATGTCCCATCGACCGTCAAGGATCCAATCAGTTGTTTACTCCCGTGCCTCAAAGGCGTCAGTAGGAATGACTGTTCCTCAACACATTGTTTTCCTCAGCTGTCATCAGCTGGCGCACTGTAAATAGGAACTGAGAAATTATGAAATTACAAATTTGGTGATTATTTTTTATACGTAAATCGGGCCTGATGGAATTGTCCATGGTTTCTCATTTACATTTTTTGTTAATGCTTCAATTTGTAGATGCATGTGCAAACGTAAAATGATGGCAAATACAAACCATACTCCTCTGAAAAGATGGCGATAACTTATTTTATCAGGTAATTTACACTCATTTACCTTTAACCACACCACTGTAAAAGAGGTCCATAACCTGAGTGAGGCACTGTGAGTAAATCAAGTTGTATATTATCAATCACTCTTTTTCTTTACCTACCTATTCCCATTAAGGGTCATGGAGAGCTGACACCTTTGACAACATTTTAACCTATGCACCTTGTAATCAAAGTTACACTTTTATTATTTTGAAACTCCCATATATCATTTTAAAATGAATTACGGTTGCATTCAATGTAGCAAGCTTTCAGCTACTACAGAATGTATTTGTATTGTTTAGCTGTCAAAGAAATGTGGCTTTCTCTGACACATCTAACAGCTTGTCAGGGTTAGTGATTAAATCGTCCTTTTAGCCATTTGTTCTGGGTCGCTGAACTTATTAAGGCCATAGCACACTTCACTACTGATAGACTTTAACAAAAACAGTCTTCCAAATTTTTTATTCAGAAATTGGTTAGAAAAATGTTTTTGGTTGTTACAAAGCAAAAGTCATTTTCGTTTGAAAGGGCTTAACATCAAACAAACAATGCACCTTTAAAAACACTCACACACATACTTAAAGTCGGACTGTTGACAAGAACCGTGTTGACAGGTCAGAGTAAGGTGCCTATTTTCATTCATTCAGGGTGATGATCACAGAGGGAAAAAATAGGCCAGTGGGACTTTCTAGCACCTGGGGTTAGATGGGTTCTGCTGGAACAGAGTGGCTTTCTGATCACTGACTGAGTGCTGTTCAGAGGGGAGCGTTTGGGCTGAACAGATTATTTTGCTGGCTTGATTAGTTTTGCGGGAGAGTTATGTTTTCTGTTTGGTAGTGAGGGAATTGTACAGGATAAAAGGTTAAATCTTGAAAAGATGTATAATATTTACGTTTTATATGTTGCTATAGTTACAAATCACATTTGTTCTTTAGGGCAAATAATCAAGTTAATATTAGTAAAGAACATCTGTGTTGTGAAACTTTAACCATTCCACCTTAGCTGGGATCTCCTCTCCTATATTTATCTTCATATGCACATTAATTTGGTGCGCTGACACAGCAGTAGAAGCTTCATGATTAATCAGCAATGCTTCTTTGTGTGTAAGAAATATGTAACCTGTCACTTTGTCTGCTGCGCTGTTGCACTTTGTAAAACGTTCACTTGTCTGGCGGGCTTTGATTTGTGAGGCAGCTCTTATTCCTGCTGAACAGATCAGAGCTTGTTTAATGTTACAAGACAGGGTTTGTGTGATCCAGCTGTGATTTGATCTTGTCCTGTCGGGCTCCGCTTGTTTAGGTCTCATCAGTAATAGAAAGAGGGAGAAGAAAGGGAGCGAGACAAGAGGCCGTTCACTTCTTTCTCTCGCACAATTATTTGCTCAGCAAACTGAAAGGGAAGTATGCATCCCTTGTGTGGACACCTGTGTCCAGTCTTTGTCAATCATCAAACCCTAGTGTGTCCTTTAACACTAAAGGAAGTATTTCACAGACACTCAGCACTCTAAATGCTCTGTTTACACCACTTCTAGTTCAGTCTACATTCCTAAAGAATAAGAAAGACCTTTTGAAAAACTAAAATATGGCCTTTTATTACATTTTCTTTTTTTACGAGTTACATAAAACACTACATAAAAATGGTAAATTGTTTTTACGATGATTTTGTGATCAGTTGTGTTAAATGCTGCCATTGAATCACTCAAACATGTTCTGGTATTGGTTAAACGTTACTCATGTTGTTTGGAACCTGTGGTAGTGAATTATGAGCCTGGGTAATCTGCCCATTGCCTTAAACCAAAATAAGTTGTGATTTAATTAATTTAAAACAAATTATTTAGAAAAACAAGTTTCTGTTGAAACTTCTTTTGGATGTCAAAAATAGTAATGTGCTACCTGTTGAAATATATAACATTATATTCTAGTGGAAAACTTGTGGTCAACATTTAATGCACATTTTCCTCATGCTCAATACTAAGTGTTTAATTTTCTTTAAAGTGCTTCCTATTTTTTTTTCCTTTCTGGATAATTGGAAAGGGAGATAATTGTCACCAGTGACACCTGTGGTAGAGGAAGGGTACATCTTTAGCACATGTTTCCCTCTTGTACATCATAATGGTCTTGGAAACCTAAAAATCCTCTTTTCCTCTGAAACGATCAATTCAATTAAAGTTGGCATGTCGGATAAGAAACAATTCAGAAAGGCATTCAAATGAATTGATGATAAGAAATTAATATACAACAATATGCAAATATCATCAATCATATTGAATACAGTATACAAAATATTAAGTAACAATTAATGTGTGCAGCTATACAACTTAAAGGTGTAATCACTCATTCACCACAAAGCTTGTTTCTCTCAGTGCAAGGCAGCATGGATATTACATTTTCCGAGGTTCTGGGAGATGGAACTCAGGATACATATTGATTTATTTAAGAAAAACTCAAATCTTACTAATAATCACAGAAGTAACTAGTGTCTGTCTGAACCTCTCTTCTATGTTAATACATGATGATGTAATGATTGAAAACAGTTTACAAGGTGAAGACTGAGTGGACACAGCCTGGCCATAAAAAAAGACTACCAAGAAAGGCCAGGCTGTGTCCACTCAGTCTTCACCTTGTAAACTGTTTTCAATCATTCACCTAGTTTTCTATCTATGACTCTCTCTCAGTGACTGTACCCAGGCAGTCACAGTCTCATGTATTCCTGTCATATTGTGGTTTGACACTACCTTAAGCAGCCACTGTGTGTTGTTCTCCATGATGTTCTCCAGTTGTTCCAGCCTCTGAGCTGAGTCCTCGTCGTCCACAGGTCCATCCTTCTGATCTGGATAGAAGTAGCTGCTGCTCTGAGTCTGGCAGTTCTCCTGCTCTGGCAGCAGAAAGGTGTAGCTGCACGGCCCGTTTTGAATCTGATATTGTCTTTTAACCACAGCACTGTATCCTGTCCCCAGACCAAGGCAGAAACTTAAAACTAGTAAGTCCACATTCAGCATCTTCATAATAGAGTTAGGTGCTAAGTCTGGTCGTTAGCTTGTTCTTAATCCTCTCTCAATGACTGGATGTCTTTCTCCAGCGGCATCCAAGGGTAAACAATCCTCCGAGGGTCTGCAGATTCCTTTTATTACCTCTCAGTGGGAGGAGGATCAAAAAGCCATCAAGAATTAGATGTAGCGTGTCATTCCCTTTAGGTTACTGGTGGCAGACTGCATGTGCTCGCTTTGCATCAGCCCCCAGCCACTTGTTTGAGCTACTACTGGCCCCTCTGATTAGCTGAGAGTCCAAAACCACTCCCCCCCCCCCCCTAGTCACTGAGGAGCAGTGAAGTGGGGATTCCTTTCAGTACGCACTCACTTCACATCACAGAGGAGCAGATGCACAAAACTACACACCTTCCACTATATCCTCTACAACACGCATGTTTTTGTCTGCTTCAGTTGAACAGCTACTCAGGATGCAGCTGTGCACCTTCAGCACGCTCTGTGATAGTAACAGAGTTCATCCCATTCATTCAGAAATGTTTCCCGGGGACAAACACACTTGCAAATGTGAATGGGGGATCCAAAGGAAGAAATCACTCATTCCACGGATTCTTCTACCTTGTCCGTATGCTTTATCAATGTTTTAAGCAAAATCTACTTATTCTTCCTTTTTCTGGAAGAAGGTTTTTCATTTTGAAATGTTATTGATAACGGTTTTATGTCTTTTATTTTACATGTTCAAAATGTTGTAAAACAGATATTCCTTCAGGTTCTATAAAGTGTCATATCAGTACAAACTACAGATGCAACTTGTTGACCGCTGACCACAAAATAGTTGCTGTTGTTTTTTCATCCGCTTTAGGGTAGATTGAGATTCAGATGATCTCGAGTCACACGTATAATAAGGCATTATCTGCCTGTGACGTTTTAGAACAGCAAATCTATGAGAAAGTTCTTTTTTTCTCTAACAAGAAAATGCATTTGTTTAAAGTGTGGTTGACTTAGTCAAATTGGAACTCTCAGCTTTTCATATGAGGGCATGTCGTGGGTGTTTTCTGTATCCTGTCCCAAACATTCATGTCTACACCAGCTTAAAAATAGCACAACAAAAAGGGACTTCACACAGGGAAACTATTTCACTGTATATTGTAGGTGTGTGTGACTTTTAATACTGTAATTCATCAGACTTATAACTAGAGATTCCTAGAAAAGATTAGAGGTTTTCCAGACTTATTGAAGCCAGTGTTTTTTGGCAAGCTCTGATGTTGATAACCAGAGTATTTTTCAGTCATTCTTTGGGAAAAACATGCCTGAAATGCTTGTTTTACCAAGTTGTTATTCAGTGGCTTGAACAAAAACTGTTCTTTAAACGAGACGCCCCTCGGTTATGTTTTAGAAAACTAGATTTGTATGAACAGATATTAATACAGCCATATAAAAATGATTACTTTTTTTGAGGCACATATGTAAGGTTTTGTGTCTTTTCCTCTAATTGGAATATTTAACTCAGTGCTCTCATGTCCAGTGGGGAACAGAGTAGAGCGCAGGTGTGTGGAGCAGGAAAGACATTGCCATAGGAGGATGTTGTGTCCTCTACTGCAGGAATGTGTCTCCATCAAAGACAATCTCCTTCTGATTCAGGGGTTTCACTCTTTGCTATTGTCTACTGAATTATCATTTACCTTGGCATTACAGCATTTCAGTCTCAAATGCACCATTTTTCCTTTTGTGTCAGGAAAGCCTTTGATTTGCCCTCTGCAGTCGGATAGAAACACAGAAACAGAATTGTAGGAAGTAGACTGCTGTAATAGCTACTGTATAAGGGAAATGCGACATATTTAAGGCATATTACCAAAGAGGAAGAACTTGTCGTCATTCCAAAAACATTGACTTTTCAGGTGTTCAGGCGGAATCACTCAAACTTCAGTGGCAACGGTGATAAACAGGACAGGAGGCGTGTGGCGCAGGGGGGTAGTGTGTTGGTGATCGAATCAGGGGGATCAGGGGATCACAGGTTCAAACCCCACTGCAGTCAGCATGTCGTTGTGTCCCTGGGCAAGACACTTGCACAAATTGCTCCTGTGGGGATTGTCCACAGTATGGAGTATGTAAGTCGCTTTGGATAAAAGCGTCTAACAAGTAACGTGTAATGTAATGTAAACATGCTGTCGTACTACGAGCAGACAATGGGAGCACACGTTGTATTTCTTTATGATGAGAAAAATTCTTGCCTTGCTTTATTTGTTACAAATCTGTACAAGCCCTCTGCCTTTCTTGCACAACAAAGAGAAATGTAAGTCTTTAGCGGCTGCAAATATATCGATTGAATTGTCAGAAGGAGGTGGTGGAATTTCCCATCTGAAAAACCAATTATTCTTTAGCTGGCACTTTACAATGCAATTTCAGAGTGCGTTTACCAGAGAAATCTTGCTACAACTGGCATCTCTATGACCCGTCCTCTAGAGATTTGAAAAATTCAGCACTGTGGTACTGAGAAATGCAACAACAGGCTTCAGCAAGTTCACAGACTAATACTTAATACAGAGATGTGAGTCATGAATAATGTATCTTTAAGCAGCATTATACTAGATATGAAATGAAATGTAGGAAAATCCTAACTGTTGAAAGTTAGTAGGCATGACAATTTGTTTGACCCCGAATAAAGGACCCGTGTCCATGTCTGCGTGGATATATGCACTTCAGTAAATGCTTGACAAAATTCTCTGTACATAGAAATATATCCTCTCATTGATTTTTAGAGGCTTAGTTTTGTGTTTATTCATTTACTGTATATGTACTTTCTGATTAGCTCTTGTAACATGTTTGTGTTGGACTGTTTCTCCTCATTCTTAAAGCTTCTTTCTCACATAATAAACCTTACATATACTTTTCAATCATTATCTTAAAAGCACACGATGTGGGTTAATCTTAACTTGACCCCGTCTCTGAACTTTTGACCAATCCCTGATTACTTGACGTAAAGTGAAACTTGTGTGAACATTGACAAAAGACTAAAAGCCTTAAAGCTGGTTTCCTGGCATTCAGCTTCAGAATAGAGCAGATTGTTCCCTTCAGTTTAGCAGCTGACCCTTGCTGGATAGAGAGCGGCCTGCAGTGAGAGCTCAGAGCATCACTCAGCAAACCCAAAAAGAAACACAACCTCAAAGAGATTCACATGCCCTCATTTAGTCTGACAGAGTTCGTAATGCTACATGAAGAATGTGAGCGAAGGGAAATTAAATCGAGCACATGAGTTGTCATGGTAGGTCACAATAATGCCACTTAGAGTTCTTATTAGAGTTGAACAGTAAGCAAGGAGTTGTCTTTTTCACTGTGATTCTGATTGTCTCAAAATATGTACATTTACAAATCTGAGGCTACATTGAAAGCTTAAGTTCAACTTTAATACTGCTGAATAGTTGGTTTGAAGTTATTTAATGTTATTTTACTCTAATAAACTGTTGTAAGTCCAGCAATAACACATACCAACAAAAGATGCTATTTGAATTGGATGTAATGATACATTAAGCCTTTCAGTTGTGCTTGTTTTTTATGTGCCTCAAAGCCAAATTCTTACATCCTCTGCTGTATCTCTAGCAGCCACCTTCAGGCCACTCTCAGTATTGAATCCTATGATCGAATCACAGTTTCAAACTTGTGATTCGCCAGTTTTTCCTGGCTTCAGTCAATATTTAATTTATTTTTTCATCAAGGACAGCGTGCAGGTAGATGTCATGGTTAGCTTTATTTGAATGTTTATTAGAGAAAACATTGATCCACTCAAACGATAAGAGAGGAACGTTTCTTGAACTCAATGAATACAGGGGGAAGTATGGCAGAAATCCAACAATGTTTCAGAACAATCTTGTTTAGAAGAGTTTGGAGGACAATTAGCAGGATGTTGATCTAACTCTTAATGCTCTCTAACGCTGTGTTCCAGTAAAAGTCGAAGGTCAACATTTCTCAGTTTAAGTTTCCAACCCCCAGGATTTTCAGGTGCATGACACAGTTCACTGATAAAGTGATATTTCTTTGGCGAGTGTACTCCCAATAGAACTCCAGCAGTGCAGCCTTCTTGCATAAATAAACAGAACCGTTTTCCAAAATAACTTTTGTGCAGGAGAACAACTTTTAGAGATTCCCATAACAATCTACCTCGTAACATTGGTGAACTATTTTGACATAACATGCATTTACATGCAGAACAAGTATTATATGATGATCTTTATTTCTTAGATTGAAAACAGGCAAATACACCTTACATTGCATTTTAGTTGATGGTTTGCAATTTACAATGTGTGCTTCCATTGTTGTGTGCCATCACACAACTGCTACTTTATAAAGTCGGGGTAGATGAATTTGTCCTGAGTAAGAATTCTTACTTTCACTGAAGACATGTGGACATGTCACAGCAGGAAACACACATGTGTAAATACCCAGCTCCCCCTGACTGGTGGTTTAATCTAAACATGAACAAATGGGTACATTTTCACGTTTCTTTTCCCAGATCTGTCGTCTCCAGAGGCACCTGTCGGCCGGGGAGCACCAGCAGGATCTGTTCCAGGACCAGCCCGCCATGTTTGTGTCCCAGCACTCGCAGCCACCCACCCAGAGTCTGGAGGAGCTGATCGAGCTCTGTGGAGGGACGGTGTGCAAAACTGTGCGGCAGGCGGGCATCTGCATCGGGAAGTACAGCGGCAGGAAACCAGAGGGAAGCAGGGTCCTGTCAGAGCAGTGGGTGCTGGGTAAGATCATTTCTGCCATCCTGTGTGTAACATGCTAAATGACTATATTCTGCTGCTATTAATTGTTCCTCTCATTTGTTTGTGATTTTATTTCAGATAGTATCATGCATTTGAAGCGGCTGTCATACGATAACTACGACTTGGAGTGAAAGCTGTGAAGTTTATTTTGAGTGCTTTTAATGTTAGACAGTGCCTGGTAACATACCCACAATTTCTGCCTTACATTGTTTTTGCCTGCTTGTGTTCAAGGGCCAGGTCCTCTCAATATTCAGCTTTTATACAATTTTATTCACTGGTTAGGTTACCATGGAAACCTGTTACCTCTGAGGAATATCAACCCTTCAAGATACTGTGAAGCATCGAAAACTGCACCGACATCAATCCTTCATTATTTTCCTTTTTTCATGAAGTAGTAACCACTACTGAAATTGTTTTTCATTCTTAACAATGTGATTCTAAAATACTTGCTGACCCAGTTTAACAGTCTTATGAAATAACATACTGTAACATAAAAATGTTTGTGTCTTAATAAATTCTTTATCAAAATGTGGATTATCATGATTAGTTTTTAGATTCAAATCTGAAATTTAACAAGATAAATGTAACTGTGTCTGGTGACAGGCAACAAATGAACAAGCTGCTGTCTCACTGTGTAGACTCACACTTGTCAGTCATGTGGAAGCAGCAGATGGAAAGTAAAAAACGTGCTCAATACTTTAAACTAAAGGTACCAGTCTCTTGCCTGAGAATATCTAGTTACGTCATATACACTGCTTTCACTTTTTCAGTGATTCACAAGTATCATATACATGCATGTGTATGTTAAGGTCATAAAGAATAAGGTGAAGCAAGTTTGTTACGGTTGTTTAGACTGCACCATTCAGACCAGAGGCAAGTTGAAGTGCTTTAGGGGATTTAGAAATACTTACATATATAAAATAAACAGTTTCAGATTGACAGAAATGATGTATCTAATTTAAGCAGAAATATTTTCAATCGGCTTATAGTTTAGGCAAACTCCAGGACATATAGAGTGGTTTGAATAGTTAATAATGAATACATGTTTTATCTAAATCAATAACTTACCCCTTTGTCTTTGCATCAAACTTTTGGAGTTACTTTATCTGGGCAAGCCCAGTAATTATCGCAGGTCAGCACAATATGACTGATTCATACAGAGCAACACCCTCTGCTATCTACCCGCCTTCCGCAATCATTACTAAGTGATATTTGTCAGATTGAATACTTTTTCAAAGTTTAGAATAAAACATTTAAATGTTGACGTTCGAGTTCTATTATTTTTCACATGTTCAACAATTACATAGGAGTCCTTCGCAATGGAAATCTTAAATCTAGGGCTCAATTCTACAAGGCTGATTGAATATGCATAAAAAACTATGAAGAAAAAGATCCCACAAGTAAAACGAGAGTATGAACATAAAATAAAAATATATCAAATATAACATGTATGAATATAACATAACATGAATGTATGCATACGTGTGTATAATGACTCCTGCATTTCACTCCGGGTACCAATGTGGGTTTATCTTATCTTGTGTTATTAATTTATGTAATCATATAACAGTCTTATAAATACATTGTAGACAAACAAGAAAAGTTGCTATAGCCATTAACTGTATTATAGCATCAGACTGTATGGTTATGGGTTATAGCCATAGACTGTATTATAGCATAATTAGACTGTATGATATAGCCATTGACTGTATAGCATCAGACTGTTGGTTATAGCCCTTTAACAATAATACCCATGTCGTGCCCCCGCCCATTGGCTGGCTTCCACTACGTAGCTTGACCAATCAGCTTCGTCGATGTTAGGGGGTGGCATTACGTAGGGAGGCGTGTGTGACATTTGCTGCATGATGCTAGTTTATGAACAGCTAGCTGGATAAAGATGAAGACCTGGGCAAGGAAATAGAACAAATTCGCTTTTTAACAACTAAGCTTACTTTTGGGTTACACTTTGTTATCGTACCCATATCAGGGGAGCGAGTTTATTCAAATGTAGTGTTTGATAAAACTTCCTGTCAGGCTTAAGACGTTAATTAACAGTTAGTAAGCTAACACTTTTAACTTATACTGTAAATATTCCGGTTTAGGTACTGTTTGTGTTTTGCGCTAAAATGTATCAGTTAACTTCGTTTTTTTTGTATTGCAGTATGGGTGGACGTTAGCGCTTAAGCCGACTTGGCCCTTTTGCACACAAGGTTAACATTAGCTTTAGCCAGCTAGCTCCTCTTGCTGCAGCTTTATTACTTTCTTCTTTTACTTGTCGGGGCAGGTGTGCTGAAAGCAGGTCAGGTATGCTTTGGGATTGATAGGGTCTGCATCTTAAACACAGAGTGAGTCCTACAACCTACTTCAGGGATAATTTCAGTTACTTTAGTGGAGCCAGAGGTGGGACCATGCTGCTCTCCTTGGTGGTGCACACATACTCGCTGCGGTACTGGTTTCCAGCCACGGTCATGCTGGGGACAGCTCCAGCTTACCTCCTGTCATGGGGAGCATGGCGCTTACTTTCCACTGTCTTACCAGCAAGGGTATATCACAAGTTGGATGACCGGTTGTACTGCATGTACCAGAGCATGGTCCTGTTCTTCTTTGAAAACTACACAGGGGTGGAGGTGAGTGATCCTTAATTTACTGTCTTTACTTGTGTGGTCACCCTGTGTGGACTGTGTTTATTAAGGATGGGGAATTTAAACCACTAGTATCTAATAATAATAATAATTTCAAGAGACCCAAGGACGCTTTACAATGGGAAACAAGTGTAGTAATAGTTGAAAACCAGGACCTTGGCATAAGTGACAGCTGCCTCTGAAATGCTGAGCTTGCAGTCTGAACTGGCCATCTGTTTTCCTGTTTATTGGCTACTTTTGTTGATTACAGGACCTATAAATAGCTTATAATGCTTAGTAAGGTCAGCCTAGTTCTATAAGTCTCGTTTTTTTATTTTTATATCACCTACCTAACTTGCCTTTTTTATCTTTTGGAATTGTGTTTCTGCTGCAAAACGATATTGCATGCACAGCACACCTCATGCAGATCAGTGCATGTTTGCAGTAACTCTTAAACTAACACAATGTCAGATGGGGACTGCCTGCTGAGACTGGTAAACTAAATCTTGATGGACCAGATGCCTGCAGCAGTGCAATCATTTCTGCATTCTTTGCCCTTGTGCTGCCACTCCTTTTACAGTGGGTATAATTATAGGTTCAAGTTTGCAAAACAAAACCAGCAGTGACTGTGTTTTGTGTAATACAACTGCCCCTCCCGATTGCTGAATGGAAGCCACATAGTCTATTGTAGGGCAGTCCCCTCTTAATCTTCCTAATGATCAAAAAAGGAAGTCGACTAAGAATTTCTTTAGTCAAGGACAGCACTAGTAGATTGGAAGAGAAGTTTCAATGAGTCTTTAGGGTTAATTGGAAAGCTGAGGTCTATGACGGTTTAGTTTCTTAGAAAAGTCTGAAGTGGAAACAAATCCCTGAAAGAAATCTTAATCTTAATGTAGAAGCATTTTTCAAACTGATGCCAGTCCACCATTTTGCTGTGGTTTGTAATATCTTTAACTTGCCTTTTCTGTAGGTTATTATATACGGAGATATACCAAAGAACAAAGAGAACGTGATCTACCTGTCCAATCACCAATGTACAGGTAATACATTTACATCTTATAAAATCTTAGTTTAGTGTGAAGCACATATTTGAGTAAAAACCTAATCTGTACCAATGTCTTTTCTTGCAGCTGACTGGATCATTGCGGACATGCTGGCCATCAGGCAGAGCGCCCTTGGCCACGTCAGATACGTCCTTAAAGACGGCCTCAAGTGGCTCCCGCTGTACGGATGGTATTTCTCTCAGGTAATACAACTGTGTGAGTATTTGAATGTCATTTGTCATTGTGAATTACGGATGTAGAGAATGTACACTCATGTTGAATCACATTCCCAACTGCTGCTCTCATCAAATGATCTTTTTGTTTCAGCATGGAGGAGCCTACGTGAAGCGAAGTGCAAAGTTCAATGAAATAACGATGAAGAAGAAGCTCCAAACCCAGACTAAATGTGGAGCACCAGTAAGTAAATTAGCCTCTGGACTACATGCTTATTGACTTTACAATGTCTGCCATGTCTTCCCCTAAATTATGAATGGCTTTACATTTTTCTGATCATCACAATCCTTTTTGTTAAAACTTCTCCACTTTAATTCACTGCAGAGCTTTCTGCAATAATAAAACACAATTCTTTCTTCCAAAAATTCCCTCTTACCCTACTTGTATTCGGGATGTTGACCTTAATAGTTCTCTGAGTTTGTATGAACAGAACATCTGATGACGAGAGCAGTACTGAAGTGTGTGTTATTGTGTTGAGAGCTTGTTTTTAATCACTTTTTGGGGGATTAAACTGTTGGGGATTAGTGTTTGTGTGTATGGGTGTGTGCTGACAGAAGAGTTCCTCATGACCTAAAGGTACACTATAAAAGCTCTTGTTGTGTCACAGATTTGTGCACTTATTTTCATCTTCGTTCCTATTTGAATGAAATGTACCAATGGACATTTTGTTTAAGACACAATGAGAATGTGTTTGTTGTAGCCAATGAATAGACTCTTTAAATATCCTTGTGAATGTTCACTTATGACCAGTTAGAAGTGTGTGGCTATGCCCGAAAAACGCAATTATAGAAAGGGAAGCATCAATGTACAAAACTTGCTTCAAAACAAGTGTTAAACAGGGGTCAGCTTTAAATGCCTGTCAACTGTAATTCACAAATAAGTGATTAAGTGTTTTAGAGATGGCTGCATTGGTCCATTCTTTGAAAATATGAGTACTTTTGTAGAAAAAATGCCTTTTTATATTTTGCTGAAGATTTAAAAAAAATATGGATTCTTCTATAAATGAATTACTGCTCAGTACAGTGCTGAAGTCTTTGTTTACATTTTTCACATCTGACATCAAAGAAATGGGTGGAAAAAGAAGGATACAGCACAACAAACTCAGATCTATCAAGCACACTATTTTATTTTTCACATATTAATCACATCCAGTCAAATGTAATCCCACTTCTTCAACTCGTGGATTTAAGTAATTGCATTTGTGTGTGTGATTTGAAAAGAGCCAGGGATGAAAATGGTGTTGAAAGTTTTCTTCTAAACATTATAAGTTCAGCACAGTGTTTGACGTTTTAATGAATCCTGTCAAAGTTAGAAAATCCATTTTGGCCAGTGTAATAAGAATCTGAGCGGGCTTTGATTTCCTGTGTTTTCTCCCTGCAGATGTACCTCGTCATCTTCCCTGAAGGAACCCGGTATAATCCGGAGCTCAAGAGTGTTATCGCTGAGAGTCAGGCTTTTGCTACCAAAGAAGGTACCGGCATGATAGCAGCCGTTAACTGCCGCATACTAATTCAGCACGTCCCACTCCGTCTGTAACTTGTTAGCCTTCGACCAATGAGCGTCACATAGATACAAAAGGTTTTTAGGAAAGGTCTTCATTTCATGGTGAGGGCTTCTGTTTATATCCTTTGTTACAACAATTAGAATCATGACAGCAGGGCTGCTATCCACAATTATTATTTTATTATCAAATTATATTTAGATTTTTTACTTGAATTCTAGAATGAAATCTGTTTAGTCCTAGGTGATGTCTTCAGGGGTTTTGGTTTGTCAGTCTAAAACTTAATTTAATACAAAATAAAACCAGGATGTTCTGTTGATCAACCAATCGATTAGTCGGCAGCCCTATGACAAATTAAAGAATGGTATAGAAAATGGAAAGCTGTAGAGAATTTGTTATCATAAAAGTATTTTGTGCGAACATTTTTATACTCTTATTTGAGATTGATTTAGTCAAGCTTTGTAAACTTTAAAACTACTAAATGCATTTGTGTTGTCATAGGATTATGAGTGTAATGCCAGGAATTTGTTCACTAAAACTGCTTATAGACGAGTCAGCTGGTGCAGCTCAAAGTTTTAAATCGACTTGCTGCTGGTCGATAAAAGAGAATTTATTGCTCACTAAGAATCGGTTTGGAACAGGTTATTTTTGTAGCATGAGGTGAAATCAGCTGACTTTAAATGGTGATTTTACTGCAATGTAAATTCAATACAGCCTTATTAATATGACAGCTGAATACCTCTGTGGCATCTATGAGATTATTATGGGGCTGTTTGAGGGGAGCGGTGTTTCAGCTTGACTCACAAACTGCCTCTATTCTGCAGAGATTAAGCTGGTCTCTCTATATCACCTTCCCCCATTAATCCACACAAATCGCTCTGGAGAGCCCACATGTGCACATGACATTATCTGCTATTAGTGAGGTATTAGTGGGCAGAGGGGGGTGTCTCCACGACTACAGAGGAACACACTGTGCAGTAAACACTATCATTCACACAGAATAGGTGTTTTTGTGTTTATTTTAAAGGTATTTTGGAAGGGAAGGGATGTAGGGAAGCACCTTCTATTGTGTAGGCTGATATATTTGCATACTTTATAGCCACACTGTGAATACACTGTATTTGACTAGGTCATCTGATTAAATAACTGTTCCCCTCCACAGGACTGGCTGTCCTGAAGCACACACTGACTCCCAGAATGAAAGCCTCTCACATCGCCCTCAATGCCATGAATGACCACCTTGACGCCATCTATGACGTCACAGTGGCCTACGAATCGACTCTGAGCGCCTCCGGTCAGAGAAGACCTGCACCATCGATGCCCGGTAAGCAGAGTTTAGGCATCTGGCACAGTCATTATATAGAAAGTAGTAGAACCTTTCCATAAAGAAGACAGAGTTTTCAACACCTTCTCTCTTTTAACATGGTCTCCCTATGGGATCTGGGTATAATTGTCTTAAATGTGTTCAAAAATATTTTGCAAGGTGTATTCTCAGGGCTCCTACAGATGTGATAAGTACGTAAATACAAGCCAAAATCCAGGGGAGGTTGACTTCAGAACTATCTCATCTGCCCAGTCAGAAGATTTTTTTTAGCCAAATTAGCTTAATTTGAGAGTGACAGTGTTGAAAGGGGGATACAGAGGGGATGACAAGCGTAAATGGTTCCAGGCCAGACTCAAGTCCCAAAACATGGGCCAGCAATTTCCAATATAATCTAGATAATCATCACTATATACTTAAAACTGTTGAAATGACTTTAAAACGTACTGGTAACACTTTACCTAACACGTATATATGTTATTGCCTCACAGACAGAAGGAATTATGCTGCTCATTGCTTTGCTTCAATTAGCTTGGACCACGCTGTGCTTGTAGTCAGCCCCGCCTGACTAATTTAGTATTAAAGTTAATTACAGTGCTGGTGGAATCAACAGAACGTCATTTACTCATTAAAACTGGGTGTGAAGACAACTAGGATTTTAGAAATGATGTGTAAATAATATGAATTAGTGCAGGGACTGTATTGTTTTCTATTTCCTTCATAAAGTTACAAGTTGCATTTCACACCAGATTTCAAAATCATACATCATCGGCTAATCTGCGTTTATCTCCCGATGTTGCAGCCATTGACGCACAGGCGTCGTTTCATTATTCCTCTGACATTGTGTTTGACCCCTCAGTAATTAATCACACAGAAAACATTACCTATTAACAGCAGCGTCTTCCTGTAAACAACATGACTTTTGATTATTTTGTGTTCCCTGTTGTTAGAGGAGATCTGTTTGAATGTCTAAAAAAAAAAACATCCCGTTTCAGGCAGGAATAAACATCGATGTGTTTCTAACAAACAAGAGAGAGAAAGAAAAGCATTCTTCTCATCATCACGCACTTCCTGGTCTCATGTGGTGGCGAAGGTGATTTTAGTGATTTCACAAGGAAGTGGAAGTGACTCGAGGCCACGTTCACACCGCAGCTACATGAGTCCAACATCTGAGTTTCACATCCGACAAACCATTCTCTTCGTTATGATCAGGTTTAACCATTTCAACTTATGTGCTGGTACAGTGTATAGTACTTTAAGAAAATCAAGACATTGTCATATCTGATAATTGGAAGTGTTAAAAATGTACAATCGGTTAATTCTTTTGAAAAAGCGGCACAGTAAATGCTACGTTATCGTAATATAGCATTTTTAACCCTACTGATATAACCAGTAGCAGATTGGTGTTTGAACAACAAAGTAAACAATTATAATTATTTAAACTATTGTAACAAATGAATCCCTTTTCTCTAAGTTAAATAATAAATTATATTCTGAACAACCATAAAACCACGGTACATTTTTGGGAAAGTTCAAACATTATATTTATATTTCTGTGGCCGATGGGGGTTATAAAATCATAGATTGGCTCTTTGTCATTTTTTTTCAACCCACTTCAAATGAAACTGTATCGTCCTTGGTCCGCATTACAACGTTAAACCAAATGAAAGTCTTTCTGACGGACCAACTAAAAGATAGAATGAGCTCCCTGCATGACTTTAGTAGCAGTTTGTTCTCCTCGTTGTCTTCAGACGACTGAAAATATGAAAGATGTTGATGATGAATTTTTTTCTTGACTAGAGTTTATTAAGAAAGGTTTGGGTCAGGAGCCAGTGTTTGTGGCTACAGAGCAACATGTTGATTTCCTTTCTTTATTCCAGGCGGTTGTTTTTAAAGTGTTTTGGAACATTGTTTTGCAGTCGAGACGCTGAGTGTAGTATTTTCTTTTTAAGAGTGATCCTGCAAAATAAATCCTGTTTTTGTGTGTCTCTGCTCCTGATCCTCCGTGCACACACACTCTGTCTCGCGCAGTGTTTATTAAAGTGGCCCATATTGCCTCTGAAGGTCGATGGAAATCTGTTCACAGCTGATTGAGGCGCTCTCTCCGCCGCTGAAGCAATCTCTCGCTGCTGACTTCGATCAAGTTTCCTCTTTTGGCCGCCGTGCCAGGCTTCCTGATAATATTGCATGTTGTGGAAACAGGAACTCTGAGGTCTCGGGGGATTCACGTGTAGCCTTGAGCTTTCACTCTTGGCTACATTTTTATGTCTGACCTCGGACACTTTTCTTTCTCTGCTCAGGGCTCTGACACTTTGAATAAAATCTCCACTTGACACTCAATATACAATACATATTTATTTTAGGAACTTTTATAATAATAATAAAGCTTTATTTAGATAGCACTTTTCATACAACACATGTAAGTGCTTTACAAAATTACACATCACAAGTAAAAAATAAACAACAAGAAATTCCCCTTAGATTATTTGTAGGTACATGCAGAAAAATATAACATTTTAACAGGTTAATAGACACAAGGAGGTAAAAGGAATGATAATACAAATAAAAATAAATAATGATTTCTCTCCCACAGATAAGACACAAGACAACTGAATCGATGCAACAATATAAAACCCCATAAGTGAACATATAGGTACAACAGAAAGAAAAAGATAAGATAATAGTCATAAAAAGGCCATAATTCTAATAAAGGTTCAACCATTAAAATATTTAAAAAAAACAACGTAAAAATAAATATTGCTATTGAAACATATTAGATTAATAAAATAAGATAAAATCCTTTAAGACCTATACAATAATTTATCAGGTGATGCTGAAACTGAATTACTTTTATCTCATGCAAATAATCACTTATACGTTTATTTGATATTTGATTGACTTTTCTACCTTTCCTCTGATGTTATATTAGATATGAGATACGTATTGGGCTATGAATCACTTATGAAACTGTGGTTCACCGGAGTGACCAACAGGCAGTGGTTCGTGCCCGGCCTTTATTCTCTGGAATCGAAGTACCTTGGCATCACATCCAGCAGCTCCACTCCATCACTGTCACCTCGTGTTGATTTTAAGTGCTTACTCTACGTGCCGTTTTGCTGAAAGGCTTTTCCTGTTTTTGTTTAGTCTCTTTATTTTTCTGTGTTTGACAGAATTCCTGTGCAAAGAATGTCCCCGAGTCCACATATACTTTGACCGCGTGGACATAAAGGAAATTCCTTCAGAGCCACTGTTTTTCCGCAGGTGGCTGCATGAGCGGTTTGAAATCAAGGACCGGTAAGTGTGTATGTGTGTGTGTGTGTGGGTGGAACAATTAATCATCTTGAAATTGCATGTTATTCAATCAATAAGTGAACTGCAGTTATGTTTTTACATGTTTTGCTTCCGCACACCACCAGTGTTATGCACAGATGTGTAGCTCGGCTTCAAAAACATATCCTAAAAATAATACCGTCTTCTAACTCATTCTTTAAATCTGTGTATATGCAGTTCCCTTTTTGTATAGACCTGTGATTCTGGGGCCAGTAACATTGGTATAAACAAAGGACGTGTTTTAAATATTATATTCAAATATAAGTTGGCTTGCCAAAAATAGTTAATGGCAGATAGAATTGCAGCTTAAGTGGTTGCTGGATGAATCTGAAGCTAATAAATAAATCTATTTATAGTTTAAGTCATTTTGTTAAAGGAATAAATACTTAATCTTATTCTTGTTGCAGCCAACATGAATATGTTCTGCCTTTCTAATTCTTCTAAGCCTTTTGACTCTAGACTGTTCAGACAAAACACATTAGAATTCATTAACCTGGTATATAAAATGGCATTTATCACACAAAATGTTGAGCAATCAAAATAATAATCCTCTGATTTATCTGAGGATAAAAATAATAATGAATTGCGACCCTAAGATTGTTTTACTCAAGGGGCTTGACATAAAAAGTCCAGAAATCATTGATATGGACCGTAAAGGACAGAAGTGGAATGAAATAAAAGTTGTTGTCGTTCATATATTCAGTGTGCTAAGTTTGATCCCAGCATTGACAACACCAATCAATCCACAAAAATCACTCAGGGGTCTGGGTGCAGTTTTTGTGCTGTAACTGCTGTAGAAATCCTAACCCGGACACATTTCTGCAACCTCCTCTTTAACCTGTGTAACCCTTGTGCTTTTCTGAGACGTGCTGAATTCCTAAGAGAGTTATCTGTCTTTTCAAAGGCTGCTGACGGACTTCTACGAGTCGGAGGATGCAGACAAAATACGCACGTTCCCGGGGGAAGGCAAACATTCTCCTCTGAGCCTTTCTAAAACCCTCCCGTCCATGGTGATCTTGGGGGGGCTGACACTGCCGCTGCTGCTGACGGAGAGCGGCAGGAAGGTGTACGTGGGGACCTGGCTGTACGGGACTCTGCTGGGCTGGCTGTGGGTCAACGCTTTCCCCTAACCAGGCGGGCAGCGGCTGCCACCATGAGACGCACAAAAGCCATGGAGAGACCTCGCCATTTCCCTGCATCGCTACAAGACGAGGTGTGTTCCAGATGCAGCGACTGCTAAGAGGCTCAGAGATTTACCCCTCATGTCTTGCTCAGTGTTGACCTTGAGCTAAAGTTGAACAGAGATACGGAGAAATGTCAAGCTTTTTGTGCTACTTGTTACCTCGCGTTACTTGGATTTGCAGCCTGAAATGAGGAAAAGGAAAGAATCAGTGGATATGGTGAAAAGTATTAGATTCCTCAGAATAGCCCTTGTAATCTACTATCAAATAAAAATTATATATACTTATCTTAAAAGAATTCCCCCTTAACAGATTTAGCCAAATTAGTATTCATGCATGCTTACTTTCCCATCAAGCATCGGCCAGTTTTAAATATGACATATATATATATATATATATATATATATATATATATATATATATATATATATGAGAATAAATTGGGCTACAAACATGTTTTAATGATCATGTTCAGCTGCTCCATGTAGCTGACAGTACACCAGCCTACTGATGATGCATCATTAATTATTAAAGTGCACTGACTCTTTGACATTGGTTGTAATGTTATTTATGCCAAGTCCCATGTTCGGAGGTTAATGCACTTTGCTCATTTTAAGTGATATTTTTACATGAGTAAAACAAAAATAGATGGCATGCAGTCCCCTATAGGGGCTCCTAAACACCAGCTGCATTGTTTACCATAAATATTAACGAGACGTCACTTTGTTTTATATTCTGATGCTGAATGTAGCTGTTAAACAGTCTCATTTATGCATATATGATAAAGTAAATGTTTTATTTTTATTTCCAAGATTTTGATTTGACAAACATTCTTTGAGTCTTTGTTGCAGAAACACTGGCAGACACCACAGTGAGCTCACATGGAAGAATGCGTGTTTAAAAACAACTGTTCCAATATTGCTTTAACCTTGAAACGTAGATCCTTGCCAAAACCCGGTGTTATTTACCATGATGTTCTACACGTGTTTTATTTTGAGCAATACTTGTTTAATGCCAGCCTGGATGACAGCAAATAAAATTTCTTGGGGCCTATATACATAATAAGGAGTTATTTTATAATGGTTTATTCAGAGTTCCATAACTTTTATATGCATTTATTACTTTGAATACCATGTTACAGCTCACACGAAAGTGTCTACCTAGCAAAAAGCTGACAAAGCCATGTAAACAGTATATCACATGTTCCTGTGCACTCGAAGCCATTTGTATTATAAATGTCACTGTAATGTTAAAGCACTGTATGTCCATTGTTGTTGTTTACTGTACGGAAACCATTGCATTTTTCCACGAGTCACTTTACATGTTTGCTGTCTCGTCCTTGTGTAGAGTTAGTCTGATATGTTTTTCTCATGGTACAGTAAATCATACTTTTTACATGTCGTTCCGATACCTCAATTGAATAATATCCTTCCTCGTTCTTAAATGCCTCTTGTCAGCCATTTTGTAGTAATTTTTATCCAGACAAAATCAGACTGTACCTCATCAGGAAAACTCTATGTAGACCGAATTTAAATGCCAACGGATATTGGAAATGTGTGCCTTCTCTTTGGAGGAGTTGGTCCTCAGCCCTCTCTCTCACGGAGGCCCACAGTGGCTCTATTCCACCGGGTGACTGCATGGAAGCCTGCGGTCACATTGTCTACAGTTCATAGTGGCTTATTTTGCTTGAAGAATGCATTGATTTTCACTTTTTGAAGATTATTATTATTAAACAATGAATCCTTTAATGTATGTGATTTTTGGAAATGGGGTAGAGTGAAATAAAATGGTTTTCTTTGGGGAGAGTCAAGTTTTCTCTTGATTTACTGTTCTGAAAACAAAATTATTAAAAGTATATCTGATTACTACTGGCACAATGTTTTACTTCTGTGTGCTGGTAAACATGCCAGGGTGCCATTTTTCACATCAAATGGAAATGCCTTATGCACGACAACATGCCTTTCTTTTATTTACACTGAACTATATTTTTGATGTTTAGAAACTTAATGAACAGAGCAAGAATTTAAAAAATAAATCCTGCTGCACAATGGGTTTAAGCGTCAAGAGGGAGAGATTATTACCAGATTACATTTTCTATTTGGCCCATAATGTCCCCCCCCCCCCCCCCCCCCCCACTGACTGCCTACTGTGCATTGTGTATTCCTCTGGTTAGTACATGCAGTTTTACTGTGGGCATTGAAACGGACCAACCAGAACCACAATGTTCAAATAATACTACTTGTGTGCAAATGAAATGGTAATTTTAATTAATTATGAGCCAAATGTTAATCATTTAGGTTTTACAACTGGATTTAGACACAAATCTACTTTGCAAGAAGTAATGCATGACCAGAGTGTAGCCTACTTCAGTGGATGGTGGTAAGTATTCTCGAACAAATGTGTATGCTGTGAATCTTGGGCTTTTCAATTGTAAAAGTTGCCCGGTTTGGTAATCCAGTTTTTTTGTATGGCTAGTTAAAGAATGATAATTTTAATATTGATCAAAAACGATGTGATTACAACTACCTACATGTAGGTACATTTTGTTTGGTACAGAAGGTGACTAAAGTTAAGATGTCTGCAGTATTGGTTCTGCACAATTCAGAACATCTCTGATGATACAAGTATAAAACATTTCTGGTGAAAATCTGAAGAATTCACGGTTTATTTATGTGATATTCAAACTAAATGTTCCCCATTTGTTTCTATTTGACCGTAATCTCCACAATTAGTGAGACAATTTCAGTCCAAAACATGCACAGACAACAAATCAAGCCAACGAGAAATTCCCTTTTACTGCCATCATTTCTACAAAGAATGCTCTGTTGCATAAATATTACGCAAGATACCTTTCAAATATTGACTCTTAGGGGAAGTGGTGCTAAATAGCTAAACAAACTAGTCCTCTACTGGTATTGATTTGTAATGTTTTCAATCGTGTATCATTTTTCCCTCTTTATCAAAAGTCTTTGAATACAGCACAAACCGAACTGCGCATGCGTGTTGTGGGCAGTGGCAGTGGCAGTAACACGGAAGTGCAGTCACAGATTGGAGGTTTCTCAGTGCTGCTGTTCACTTGTTTCGACTAAAGGTATGTAATATTCACCAAGACCAGGTGAGTTAATGCAGAACGATAATATCATAACAAAACGTACGTCACTTTAGGTAAATTATTCAAATACGTGCGTATAGAGCAATACGCTTCATCTGCTGTGATTTTAGAGTCTCACAGCAACACCTAGAGGTTTGTCACAGTTACTGCGGGGAGATAATCGGGTCAAAGTACTTAAGTACAAGTGTTATTGTGCAGTGGAAAAAAGGGTGATTTGCATTGACAAAACGGGTTTGATCCTTCATTTAGGATTTATTTTGCTGATATATATATAATAAGAATTATATTGATTATACAGTTATTTTAAACCTCTTTATTTTTCATTGAAAATACTTCCATCACAAATACAATTAGACTAAACCTCACATACTTTCTAAAATAGATGTCAGAACTCTATTGAAACATTACATGTAACAAAGAATAGTAAAGCAAGACAAAACATTTTTTTTTTATCAGAGTTGTTTTTATTTTTCTGTTTAAAGTTTAGGAAAATAAAAACTTTTACAAATCTAATACGCCTATATCTTAGCTTTGCTACTCCTTTGCAGGGACTTAATTCTCCAAAATGTATTAACTTCAGTATTCAATAAGCTCAAAATACTGTTTAATTTGGCATTGTTTGATTTGGTTTGCTGCTTAAAGGTTCAACACTGGCTGAACAACATTTGCTTACAGTTAAATGCAAAAAAAAACAGTATGCATGATGTTCAGTAAACGGTCAGTCAAAATCGAAGGATCCAATGTGTTTTTAAACGGAGCAGAAATAGAACTAGTCCCCCACTTCAAGTATCTTGGAGTCATAATGGACTCAAACTTGACTTTTAAGAAAGTATCCAATACCGTTAAATTCAACTTGCAAAATCTTTAACAAATTAGACCTTTCTTAACTGTCAATGCTGCAAAGTCATACCTCCACTGTATGATTCTATCCCATATTGAATACTGTTTTACAAACTGGTCGTTTGCTTGTGCCACAAACCTGAAACCCATAGAACAGCTGTACAAGAGAGCTATCAAGGTGTTTGACAGAAAGCCAAATTCATACCACCACTGTACCATCCTTGAAAAACACAATTTCTTGAGTTTTGACCATTTTAAGTCTTTTAAAAGTATGTGTTTTTTTTATAAATGTTTACATGGACTGGCCCCCCCTCCCTTAGGGGAATTCATCCACAAAAAACACACTGGACGCTGCACTAGGTCAGAAACCAGAGGAGACTGTGAAGTCCACCGTACGGACCACTTTTGGACAAAATGTCCTTTCCATTAAAGGCAGCTCATTGTGGAATAGCCTCCCAACTGAGATACGGGATTGTCCCACTCTTAATAGCTTCAAAGGTCAACTCAAAGAATGGTTGAGAAACAACCAGACGTGTAATCACCGCTAAATGCACTTTAACACAGGGGTATCTCCTCTTGCACTTTAGGTAGCTCTTTTATCTTCTCTTGCACTTTATATGTCGTTGCTGCTATATTGTATTACCATGTCATAAATACTCTTGCTCTCTTGCACTTTTTGCATATCATGTATTTTGTTTTTGCTATGTTTGTAAAATGTAATTTTCTTAAATGTTTTATGTGAGGGACTGCGGATGGAAATGAGCTCAAAGCTAAATCTGGCACTGTTACGCTTGATACATTAATGTTTTAAGTGTTCATTACTGTGCATTGTCCCTGCCAAATAAACGATTAAATAAAATAAAATAAATAAAGTCTTAATTCAACATTATTACTAATCGTACCTCACCCTGTACTGCACTTGTTCCTAGTTTTGAGATGGCCGTGGACTGGATTGGATTTGGCTATGCTCTCGCCATCGCCTTTGGAGGATATATGGGTTACTCGAGAAAAGGTTAAACCCTTTTCATTTTGGCAGAAATCTTTACGAAAAATATGTGTCAGGTAAAACATGAGCCCTGATAATCATTGTGTGTCTCCGTGTGATTGTAGGCAGCGTGATGTCCCTGATGGCCGGTTTAGTTTTTGGTGGGTTTTCTGCTTATGGTGCATTCAACATCTCTTATGACCCAAAGGACATCAAGGTCTCTTTGCGTGAGTACAGCTGAGCATGTCCCAAATAAATACAAATATAAATCAGAGTATTGAATTTAGTTCATGGTGTTTTCTTACTTTCAGTAACTGCTGGAGCCCTTTCGGTCCTGATGGGAATGAGATACAAGAAATCTGGGAAAATATTGCCTGCTGGCATCATGTCAGGGCTAAGGTGTGATTCAAACTTGATAAACATGACAACAAGTTAATTAATTAATGTAAATGTATATAACCAGGACTAGGTATTGCACAATTTATATATATATTCTTTCTATTTATATAATATTACTATTATATTGTAAAAACATTATAAAAATATCAGACAATGATGTATTACTTTTTGATTTGCTGTCTCTTTCTTACAGTTTGTTGATGGTGTTTCGGCTGTTACTATCCCTCATGATGTGACAGGAGGAATAACTGGACTGACTCTCTCTCTATCAATGGACCAGCCTTGTTTGAATGAACAGCATTCCCAGCATACTAAAACAAGCCTTTTGTTTGGTATCATTACTTAACTAACATGTGACCAGAAAAAAGTCACCAGATTTAAGATTAACAACATACTGTATATTAGTGCAGTAAGTCTGCTTTGGTGATCTTATATAAATAACTGCTTTTTCTTGTGTTATATGTGCATGAATGTAAATGTCATGCTCTAAGATTAGCAGATGTACATGAGCTTATGTTGGCAGGGGGCTAACTATTCACTACAACTTCGGTGTTGCTGGCTGCTAATACTATCATGGTTTTAAATTACAGAAAAAGGGACGCCAAAATATGTATTCTTGAAGACATGCTATGTCTTTAACTTCAAATGATATTTACTGTCAATAAGTTAGTGATTTTTGTATTCATGGAAAAACAAAATAAACAAATCCTAAAATAATGACGTTTTTTTATGTAAACTGTGGATATTATACAACTCCTGTCATTGAATGAACACGGAACAAAGAAACACAGCAGCCATTAAATGTTTGTCAAATATTTATTCAGTGCAAACTACATAGATTCCAGTCAAGCTAATGCTAACGTTCGTGATGGTTAGTGAAGTATTGGAATATAGTCGATCCTCGTGGACAAAATGCTGTCCTTGCATTATCAATCATTCACCCTGCCTGTGAGAGGAGGACAGAGTTCACAGAAACGGGGATTTGATGTCGAAAACCTCCATGATGGTTTTCACGTATACATCGTCTGGCTGCGGCTTCCTCTTGCTGCCGGACTGCAGGAACCTGCTGACGGCGGGAATTCTGGTCATCCTGCCCTGGAAAGACTGGAGGAATCAAAGAAAAAGCAATCAGTGCATTGTTGTTATAATAATGATCAACTTACTGGGATTTCTTAGTTAAGATTTGTTGTTTCTCTACTTAAATTCAGTCTTCAGAATCAGAATACCTATATTCGTCCCACAGAGGAGGAAATGTACATTGTTACAGTAAGTAAAGATAGCTTAATATAATTAGGAAGCATGCATACAAATATTTAAAATAAAAGTAGAAATTACACAATTTACAAAATACACATCCAGTACCAGTATAGTTTTGAGATAGCAGCCAGGTGGAAGTATATATTGCACGGTTATTTATGGTATATTAATTGCACATAAGTCGTTTTGCACAAAATGGGGTGTTATAGTCTTTGTTGTGTGTTAGACCTGACCGCTGCAGGAAGGAAGGACCTGCAGTATTATAAAGTGTGTTTCTTTTTAAAATTTACCTTGAGGTTGGGGAATTCTGCAAGGATGCCAACAAATTTCTCCTCCAACATCAGGGTGCATTCGAGCAGCTGCACATCTGCACAGCTCAGTCTACCTCCAACCAGGTATATGGGCCCACTCAAAGCCTGAGATGTACACAACGCATACTTTAGTTTTCATATATTATACAAATTAACAGATACATTTTCCAATTTTAAATGTTTTAACCAAGCTTGAACTGTTATTTGATCACACTTATTTAAAGTAAGCATGGTGGTACCTTTTCAAACACAGGAAGGTAGCGGTCTTTTGCTTTATTTTGAATGTTGTCCAGTTTTGTTTTGACATCTGCGGCGAAGGGCAAAGTCATGATCATTTCCATGAGATCCATCAATCCCTCTGAGTGGGTGTTGACCCTGAGGGAAAGCATTGACACCTTCATCAACTAAAATCACATGTAAAAGAAGACTCTTGTAATGACTCTTCTAAAGAATGGACCCTACATGAGTTTGTCTTTGAGATCTTTTCCATGAAGGTTGTGCTTCTCTGCAATGTAGTTTAAGATTGCCTTTGTCTGAACAAGCTTCATGCCATCCATTTCCACCAATGGAACCTGTTGAAACATGAGGTCTCCATCTGCAAAAGAAACACAGCAGCGGCACACCCGTGTGGTAAAACATCAATCTATATTGTAGATAATAGCTTTGTCAACAGGTCATAAAACATTCGAATCATTCACCTTAACAAAGATAAGCTCACCCCAGGTTACATCACAAGTGGGTCAAAGTCACATGATAAACTCATTGTAAATTCAAATGTATGACTTGGAAATTGGCCAGAGAGAATCGGGAGGTTTATTTGAACTTTGAACAACATTTTGGAAACACACTTACCACTCAGGAGTTTAAGATACTGCTCCCGAGTTGTCAAAAACACCTCATCAAACTGTAAACAGAGATCACATGACATATTTAGGTTTGAAGTTCCTTAAAATCAATAATATTCTCATGTTAATATCACCACACACCCTTTACTTACTTCCACTTCTGCAACAGTCAAGAGCCAGCGGATTGACTCCATTTTTCCTCTCCCATTGAAATAGTGAAGTACAACTTTCCCAGCCATGGCGATAGTATTTCGGAAGTGGATCGATTAATCTCTAAACCACACAATTAATATCACACATTAATAATACAAAATACAAATACGCCCGGAAAATGATACCCAAAATTCGTTTTAATGTCTTGAACATAGACTGTATATAGGTCTTGAATCATACCTGTGCACCCTCAGCCCTGTCGTGGAGAAATGTGAGCAACAAAAGTTAAGATCGGTCGTTGTATAATGAAGTAGCTGAATCAAAAAAAGATGAAGGTGGGAACGAAATTTGAAGACGTTTCATTGGTTGATTCTAGCCAATGAAAACGTGGGCCATTTACATGTTGGCGCTAGACATCATGGGAAAAATATGCTCGTCTTTTACTGACTATTTTCGTCAACTTTGAAGTATTTGTACATTTTAAGTTAATAAACATGAATGGGGAGATAAGGCGAACTATTATACCAACTATAAACACTTTTGTCGATATTCCACACCGTGACAGTAATCGGTTGTGTTTTACTCCCTTATATATTCACCACGCCCCACATTTCCTATATGGATGTGAGGGCGATCTGGCTGCGACATCTGTCACCCCCATTGATCGCTAGGGTTTATTCGGCTGATCTGGCTGGCTAGGCGGGTGTCCCCTTCCTCCCTCATCGCTCCATGTGTGTCCCTCCCGAAGCCCCGCGCTCGGTGGAAGAGGACGGTTCCCCCGGCGGATGATGACCATCCTTCGGTGTACCAGTAGCTGCGCTCCCCTGCTAGAACCTCCAAACAAGCTCAAGGCCCATTTGTAGGAGAAACGTAGGGAAGTTAAGCTCCAAGCGTCAGACACATCCAAATGAGGCGCTGCACGTGGCAGTCTGCCTTACTTTTTCAATTTTTTTAAATTTGCAATTTATTCTTCTGTTCAGTTAATACAAACATAATGTACTTTTATAGATTCAAATGTATGACACGACATTTTGTTTTGATATTATGCTACATTTTAAATGACTTTATTATGACAATTGTTGGGACATATTCTACTATGACTTTTAATTACATTTGAGTGGATAGTAACAAAGTACGGTAGTTAAGTACAAGTTTGAGGTGCTTGTACTTTACTGAGTATTCTCCGTTTATGCTTTATATTTATACCCCACTACATTTATTTGACAGCTTTTAGTTAATAGTTACTTTTGAGATTTAGATTATTTTATATATATATACAGTTTTAACATTTAGCTCTACATCTACCAGCTGTGATAAAAACACATTCATATTCATAACAGTAACCCAGTTACTCAATATGATTCTGAAATGGGCTATTACGGATAAGGAGTACTTCTACTTTTGGTTCTTTAAGTATATTTTGATGCCGATACTTTTGTACTTTTACTCAAGTAAGATTTTGAATTGAGGCTTTTTTTTGTAACAAAGTACTGATACAAATGTGTATTGCTACTTTTAGTTAAGTAAAAAATCTGAGTACCATCTCAGCATTTGACCTCATGTCCCACACCTCTTCCATCTCCAGCACCGTTTATTTGACACCATATTATTGGGTTATGTACTTATACCAGCATCATCTTCAGGACAAATGCAGCGAGGTTATCCATAAAGGGCCTCATGCATTGCTAGTTGATTCAATTGCAACATCCTTCTTTCAATCACACTATGTACCAAAGTATGGATAGATACAATTAATTACATGATGTGCCCACTATAGAAGACCAGAAGCAATGCATTCATGCAAGTATAGCATTAACAGTAAACTACTTCTGAGGGGTTAATCTCCATCAGATTAATACAGCTGGCCAGAATATACCCGGGCTGGAATGCTCAGCAGCTGGACATGGAAAATGGCCAGATATGTCATCTAGTACAACATATTAATTAATTAAATAAAAACATTCACTTTCATGGTACCGTGAAAAAATGCACAAGTTGGACATATGGGTTCCCAGTCAACAGTTTAATTATATTCAATAACAGGCAATTCAATAATCACACTCACTTTGGCCAAGGGGGTATAACGTGTTGTCTTGGATCATTTTAATTCAGAAATAAAACTGAATTGTACATTGTGGCAACCATTTGCATTGTTTAATTGAAAATAGAGCAAGGCATTACATTTTATTAAAAACATATAATGCACAAATAATAGTAACCTGATTGACAAGGCTACCGTCATAAAAAAACAGCAGGGAAAAAGGAAAACACACCAAACTGTACAAAGGCAAAGTAATTAGTTGCAGCCAAATACAGGTCACAGTGAAGTTTCCATACAATTATAATATGCATATTATGTATACAGGTTGGTGAACATTCAATGATACATCTGATACACAACTGAAGTTGTGACCTCTGTAGCTTTAATACAGAAATACAAAATGAAACACTGAGGAGCAAATCTGGGCCCAAACTTTGGCCGCTTGCATTTAAATATACATATAGATATTTTTACATCTCACAACATTCATAGTACACATAATGAAAAACATTAAAAGTTATTGCTGTGTAAGATGTATGTACAGACTTATATTATAAAACAACTAGGCCTACTCTTTGGAGGTGAAAGAGTTTGAAGTGAGGGCACTAGCGGTGTCCATATTTGGCAGACCAATCCGTTCGCCCGTGGATGGTTTGTGTCGGTGGGCGAGGCAGCAGACCGGGGGTGCTCTTGTTGGGTGACGGCACGTTGGTGGAGGTGTTCATCGGACTCCGGCCAGACTGCCATGTTGCATAATCTAAAACGGCATCAAAACAACAGGTTAAATCAAATGTAAAAAAAAGGCAATGTTAGGTGGCAGGGCACTGAAAACGTGACACATAGAAAGCTGAATGTAAAGGGCTGCAGGGATGATGTTGTGTAGGCCAAACTGGAAGCATCACAAAAAAGCCAAAGGGATTTTTTTTTCCATTTTTGTTTTAAATCAGAAAATATGTCTGGGGCAAGGAAAGGTTACTTACTTACTTTGTTCAACAAGAAGATCATCTTAATGACAATCTCAAACCTATAAACAAACTACACCCCGATCGCATGACTGCCAACATCACTACTACGCTTCCAACTTCATTGATTTTTAGAGCTCGCCTCTTTTACCAAAGCTTGATCTAGCTTGTGAGTTACAATATTTGAGAGTATACGAATAACCTGGCTGTAAACGCAGGCTAGCGAGAACATGAGTTTCCCAAGTTTGGTGTGATTGCGTTTAATTGTCCCTGAAAATCGATGTAGTCTTATTACGCCACTTGTGAACCTTTGTTAAGACGGGTCTTAGATGGGTTTTAGGACTCATTCCTGCAGCACTCTATAGCAGAAAGCTCTAAGTGATGAAATGTGTCCTCACTTGATGCTGTTGATTCCACTGAAGGACCCTGAGGTCCTCTGTGACCCGCAGATCCCGTGTCTTTTTTGTAAAACGATGGCATGTATCCCCCTGGGATTGTATTGGTACCTGGTATTTACAAAAAACAAAAACAGATAATTTCATTAGAACTTAGTGAAGTTGCAATGATTCCCATGCAGTAAAGTGCAGGAGGTCCTGGGACATTACCGTGAGCGCCTCTGCTCGGCAGAGTCCCTCCAAATGGAATACTGCTGTTGCCCCAAAGATGGCTTCCTGCAAAGTCTTTACTGGCATTTATGGCTACGTTCTTTTTTGTGCTAATACCTGAAAAAGACAGTAAGAGATTATCACACACATTTTACAAGAAGAATTATAAATAGAAAGAAGAAAGTGACAAACAAATTCCAATCTAGCTTTATGCTTTTTAAGGTTACCAACTCTTTTGTAGTGATATATACTGTGCACATTTGTAAAGACTGCATTTAAGATTGCTTCCTTAACAGATCTCAATCAGAATTGAATTGTAGTTTTTTTAAATCCTGCAATAATCATATATTTAATGTCACAATATTCTTTGGTTGATCTGCATTACTTTAACAGTACAATGGTACCAACGCAAAGGACTTATTTTGAATCTAACTGAAACGAGTTGGGTGTAAAGCACTTGTTGACACAGTTGATGTTTATTTGAGGGAAGTCTTTAAATATATATTACCAGGTAAATATCTTGACTGCCTCAGGTAATGTTGTTTGGCAGAAGCGGTTCTTGAAGGCTCCTGATAGGCTGAACTCTTGTTCAGGTTTAAAGGCGCATCTTCCTTTCCATTGGGTCGACTGTAATCCAAAACGTTTCCATATCTGAAACGCAGAAGGCATTAAATGAGAGAAAGGTAGTGTGTTGCCTGCTTGTCGTAATACTGATGTAAACACTTCAGCTCTCTTTTGTAGTCTTAGTTTGCACATTCGTACAGCCACTTTCTCTTATAAAAAGGTACCGCACGATGACAGATCATAGCCTCACCTGCTCAGTGAGTCCTCCCCCTGCCTCGACTGCTCTGCAGAGAAGTTTGTTTTTCCCAGAATACTTATGGATGTCAGATCCGTCTCTTCATAGTCGTCCCAGTCTTCACCCTTGTGGTGTCCCGTGCCGTGGCCCCAGCGCCGCCGCCCCCCTTTAGGCTTCACCTGATAGCTCAGTAGGTGTTCTTTTTCTGACTCCTGTCTCGTTTGCTAAAAGAACGGCATCAACCAAATGCATGAGGAGTATTTTTAAACAATTTCATTTTCAAGGGATAATAAGTTATTTAAGCCTGCTTTTGATGGAACCCATCTTTACATCATTTGAAAGTAATTAAAAAAATGTAAAGTGATGATCATCAAAGTAAAGTGATGTAGTTATAAGTAGATATCTTTAAATGATACTTAAGCATTCTAAATGTACTTTACATATGTACCTACATGTTGTTGATAAAAAATGCTTAGTGAAACACAAACATACAATCTTAAATAAGTGAATACGGCTCTATTGTTCACTCATGTAAGGATATCAACTATTAACTGGATAGAGGAAATTCACCAGCATTCATTTATTGTTGTCTGTTTTATGTTTTTTATAACGATGCACAACAAAATCCCATATCCTCCAATCCTTTTTCAGTAGATATAATCCTTAGATCAATCAGCCATTATCAGGGATGTATATGAGGTCACATTTATATGATTGCTAGCCTAAGATTTAATCTATGTTTCCATGCAACGGCTTAATATATTTATTCATCCACTTGAAAATATTAAGATGGAATGTTTGCCATCAATAGAAACAGATATATAATAAATACACACTCTTATGTTTCCAGCCTCACCTTGCTCTGGAGACTCTTGTCCACGATGTAAGGGAGATGGCTCTGTGGCGTTCCTCCGCTCTGCTCCTGCTTCAGGATGTGCTTCTGTTGCTGCTCTCGGACCAGCTCTGTGTGCCGCTGGTACGCTGCCGCCTGGGCCACCGCAGACACAGCGGAGGGCTGGATCTGCTGCAGGGGCCTGGAGGGGGAGCAGTGTTGGCTGGGGGGGGGAGGCTGGGAGGGGGGCACCGGCTTCAGCAGCAGGGGTTGCTGCTGCTGAGACTGCTGTGACTGTAAAGGGGCCTGCAGCGGCACGAGGCCTGGCTGAGGCCGGCCCTGATCCAGGATCTGCTGAGGAGTACCCAGAGCCTGGCCCACGTGGAAGTACGAGTACCTGAGAGACTGAAAGACATCCAGGTTTGAACAAAACAACGTCAGCTTTCATTCTGCATGTTGAGCTATGAAGCTATGAGGAGGTCAGACATTACCTGGGCAGAGGCTGGTCTCTTCTTGGGATCCCACTGGAGCAGGTCTGTCATCAGATGAATGGCTTCAGGGCTGGCATTTGGGATCAGAGTCTTCAGATTACTGGGAACGCACTGAGGCCAACGGAAATTCATAGCACTCGCCAAATGGAATCCCTCCGGCCAATCATTCTAGAGGGAGAAGACACAGGCCATTTGACACACCACATTTATGTAACGTGATTAAGTTATGTCAAAACAAAATCGTTTTTGTATTCACTGTTACAATAGTAGTAGTTGAATAATGACTGCACTTGGTTGTACTCTGATTTAAACCAAGATGGGGGAAATTATAATCTGGAGGATTCCGCAGGGTAGTCCAAAACGATGTCAACTTTTTATATACAATGTTTGTGTCAATGTACAAAAAAATGTATTACTACTACATAGAATTTATGTTTTTGCAAACAAAAAATTACAGCCAAAGTAAAAAGAAAGCCTCTGGTCTCAAATGTATTTATGAAATGCAGTGGAATAGCCGATGTATACTTTCTTTAAACAAAGTGTATCTCTACTGTGAGAAGGATTACTCAACAGCACTGGGTATGACAAATACAGTGCTCTATAATTCTGCTGCACACATGTGAAAGATCTTACCTTCTTTGGTGTACCCAAGACTTGGCACACTTTGAATATGGTGTCTACTTCACTGGAGCCTGGAAAAAGAGGCCTGAGGGTATAAAGCTCTGCCATGATGCAGCCGATAGCCCACTGGTCTATGGGTGAGTTGTAGGATGTGGATCTGAGGAGCACCTCTGGGGCTCTGTACCTGGTGGAAAAACAAGAGAGGGTACTCAGACTTGAGTAAATAATTTATTAAACACAGTGCGTTATATATATTCTGAGAGATACTCACCATCTGGTGGAGACATAGTCTGTGTATGGTGGTCGAGATCTAATTTCCCGGGCAAGCCCAAAGTCGGCTATTTTCACCAGCTCCGGGCCCATGCACAGAAGATTCTCCGGTTTCATGTCCCTGTGAAAAAAACCTAAAAAAAAGAAACATTGCATTACTCAAATTGTACAAAATGTCCAATTTGTCACAGGATAAATTTAGCATCAGAGTCGTAAATAACACATACCGTGTTTATGAATGAACGCAAGCCCCTGTAGTATCTGAAACATAATATTTCTCACAGCAGATTCAGGAAACAATCGAGTCCTGCAGCAAGAAGAACAATTAGAAAACTCCAGCGGTTAAAAAACTCTAAGCACACGATTAAATAATGCTACAAGTAAAATATATACACACCTGTCTTTCATGAGCTGATATAGATTCTCCTTCATGTACTCAAATATAAAGTACAAGTGATCATTTTCTCGAATGACTTCCTTGAGTTTGATCACGTTGGCATGGTTGAGTTTCTTTAAGGACTGAAAGAGAAACAGATCATGTTAGAATATGAGAAATGCAAAGGAGTAGAAATAAAAGCCATGCTGGAAAAAACACACAGGTCACTGCAGCACATTCAAAAGCACGCCCTGCAACTATGACACAAACCCTTCTTGTTAAAACATGGCTATTGTAAGAACACAATGGAGTTTGGGGGAGAAATGCTGCAAAGGTGGGATTTAAACGTACAATTTAAAAGAGGGGAAATAGAAAGCAGGGTGGAGAAATATACACCTTTCCCATGCACTGGGACGCTGTAGGTTTACCATGCTACATTTAAGTAAAGGGGAAAGAAGCTGCAATGGGATTCTGAGATTTTGATGTGACATGCTGTGATTATGATCCAATTAGCAGGACTCAAAGGACCAGCGTGTTGTACATGTTTTCTGCGTTAAGGTGGAGCTCTAGGAAAGGAGGGATGGGAGCTCAAAACACAACAATCACCTTCAACTCTTAGAGCTGGTGTGTGACTTTGAGCTGTGAGGAAATGTAGACAGTAACACAATGAAATGGTGTGAAAAAAAACAATAAAGAGTATTTGACATTTACAAAACAGACAGTAACAGGAGGGGCACCAACACAACATCATGTGGTCGCTGCATCAGAACAACTACTGTGAAATGTAATGTTTGGTATTACATTTTGATGTTCATAATGTATGTACTTAATTATAAAAGACTCAAGAGAAATACACATTTTGTGGGAGAAGGTATACAGATCACCTAAAATCAGCAGTTGTATGGTTGTTCTACTTCTCCAAAACATACATTTTAAGATAAGCTAGTAATACAGCAGAGTGTGGGGATATGTCACCCCAAAAATGTGGAGAATGGAGCTGAAACTCCACATAAGACAAGATATATTCAAGTAAAGAAAAGGGCATTTCCTTTAGGTTGGTTTTTGGGTACATTTTTTTCATAACACTTATGCTCCTTAATAGTGTGGAAAAATGTAGAAAAGATAAACTCACCTTGACTTCACGAAGGTTCATGCATTCTTCCCAGGAGTAGAATTTTCTTTTCATTCTGAAATGTATTTTTCACATTAACTCATTTATTGAAAATTACATCATATTGTATATCAGAGAAAAAAGATGCCGTTGATTGCCGACATAACATTTTTGGGGATATTCACCTCTTTATGGCAACTAGCTCTCCTGACTCCAGACTGCGGCCGAGGACGACGGAGCCGTAGGTGCCATCCCCGAGCTGTCTGATGTTGGTGTATCTATTCATTGTGCTCGTCCTGCCATAGCATCCGGGAGAAGATAATAATTGGGTGGTCAGAAGAGATGCTTTTGCCTCCTGCTGCTGAATGCAGCCAGATTTTCCTGTGACAACAGAGCAGAGCTGGAGGACTCATGGTGTCCTGGACCTGCCTCCTTCGAGCTGAAAAGGTGAGGGATGGACAACAAAAGAACAAGTTAGCTTTGTAGGCAAATGAACTAAAATGTACATGGCTCATTTTATACAAAGTAGGATGTGATGCATCCAACTGATCCTCCTTTAACGGTAAGATCAGCTGCAGTGAGCAGAGGCTGTAAAGGTGGGGGCGGGGCTTTTATACGCGAGTAGTGAAAACACTTCCGCGTAGTCTGCTCTCATGTATCCTCCCTTTCGTCTCCTCTGGAAGCCTCCTCCCTCACCCCTCCTCGACTCCTCCGTGTGCATTTCAGCAATTGGGACGTCCTTCAACATGGCGTGTCTTGATCGATTTCCGGGTCAAGTCCCGGAGGAGGGGGAGAGAGGAGTCGAGGAGGGACATTGAGATGAACCTATTGTTTCTAAATGTTTCCTAAACTTCATGTTGGTTCTTGGTTTGTAAGTATTTGCCTAAATATTTGCCGTTGATTTAGCAGTATTGCCTAATATAACATTTCTTAGTGGTGCAAATCAATTTGAAATGGACCGCCTCAATCTAAGTTACAAGGTTTATTTAACACTCTTTTTAAACCATTATAAAATATACATATCAAGAAATCCACTTTGTACCAAGAAGGCAGGTTATTAAAGAACCACAGTTTTTCTGAATTTGAATGTCCTAGTTTTTTTCTGCATGAATATTAAATAAAGGATTTTAAGCAACGATCCCAGCACTCCTGTGAGGTATAATCTATATAACTAAAATCCCCCTCCACTGAAGAAATGTGGTTTACTTGTTGTTAAATCACTTAGATGAACTTCAATGTGCATAATGACATCTGTATGTTGTCTGTTTCTTTAAAACCACCTTATGAAGAGGGAAATTGTCTCTGTGCTAACATATACAAGTTTCATATGTTTACAAGGTGATGTGGAAACTTGAGACCTCCAGTTGAGGAGTCGACTTTTCAGTAAGATAGATAGAGCTTGTCTAACAGAAGATGCAATTTCACCTAAACAAGGTCATCATACTTTTTGAATGAAAAAAAAGCTTAAACAAACACAACATGTCCATGTCAGGAATAACTTGAACTGGTAACTAACAAAAGACATTCTGTACAAAGTACAAGTGTCTCACCTTATGACATCTTTTTAAGAAATAAGGATGAAAATTGCCCAAATTTTACAATACTTATTCAAGTATTGTATCATATCAGTGCAAATGTCCTTTATCAAAGTTAATGGTAGCAGCTGGTATAGTCAGTGATGATGTTTACTGACTCACATAGATTTCTGATATAGTCAATTACATCTTCCCCAACATGTTACCATACTACCTATTTTTCTGTCAGCAAAAGTACAAACTAGCATGTGTGTTTCTTAGTTTAGCAAAGCAGAGTGAACGCTAACGCAACGGCACTTTAGCACAAAAATATGTATAAATCCGATATCATTCCCACTGTACTCATCTATAGATTTGGGCTTAATGCGTTATGTTGCATTTTGCAACTAGGCTCAGTTTTCACGACTCCTCTGTGCAGTTATTGGTAGCAAACATGGTACAAGTAACGCTATCTTATAATTGAGTTGTGGTGCTGGTGGTGGCCCAGCTGCTGACAACATTAAAATGCTAAAGGGGAGAAAACTGGCCTGTTTGCACTGAATGGGCTCATAATTCAAAACACAACGAAAAGCAGCAGACAGCACTCACCGTCCTCGCTTCAAATCGACAACAACACATAGCAGATCATTTGTAGTCGATGTTCAACAACTGTCTTAGTGGAATAATCAGCTGTCTGACAGCGTAAGAAGGCAGATAACCGCATCCAGATCCAGTCCATCCACACACAACATCAATACAATTTCATCTAGGGCCTTTCGTCACAGAACTCATCATAATCTCGCGATGCTGTAAAAATTGTTTGCGGTGTAATTTCAACAAATCACAGCTCTCCTCCGTCAACAAAGACACAACACGGGATTGAAATAAATCACTGCATCCTTCTCTCCAGCGTCCGAACCGGTAAGAACCTTTATACAGTCTATGGTCCGAACACCTTAATGTCTATGAAACAACATTTTGAATATGTAAAGGCAATTCATGTCTTTCTTCTGTTTCCCTTCTTTTAGTCCACACGCTGCCTTTATACGGGCCAGGCCTACCTCGCAGAGCTTATGTAATATTACATTACATTCAAAACAGGGATTCCCAGACTCATAAACAATCTAAAACATAGTCGGAGACTTACATGGCATAATAAATATCCTTCATAATAACATGGAAAATAATAAAAAAAACAACTGTGTACCAAAAATACTACTTTATACGAAAGATTTTTCGGCACAAAGCAAAGCCGGAAGTGACCGAGTATGTACGCTCTTGTACCGCCCTCTTCTTCTCTGATCAAATGAAAAGTGAAGGAGTCGACTCTAGTGCACAAGCAGTATTTTAATAATGGGGTTAGATTGATCCGTCATTTTTAGTTTTGGTTATTTTCATGCTTCGAATGTCCCTCTGAAATGTAGTGGTGTAAAAAACTCAAAAGTATGTGACACAGGCACAGCAGTGGGTACAATGTTGATCCTAAGTAGATAAGGTAAAATACATAACAAATAAAAAAGTTCTGATTTGAAGAATTAACTTTTTTTTTACAATAATTACTATTATAGACAGCATAGCCTACACTTAAGCACACACACACACACACACACACACACACACACACACACACACACACACGCACGCGCACACACACACACACACACACACACACTCACTTTTCTTGTTGTATAGGATCTTGTAGAGGCTGTGCGGTCAGTTAAAAAATGTTGATGCCTCATAACTTGGTTGGACAATCTAGCCAAACCAGCACGTAAAAAACGTGTCTGCTTTTAAATGAGCTACATTGCTGGTGGACATTCTGTGTGGGGCTGTGCTGATAATTATGGAGGACGGAACATGACTTAAGTATAAATAAATAAATGTGTAAATAAATGTATGAAGAAATACAGGAATAAATAAATAAATACGTAAAGAAATAAATAAATACAGGAATAAATAAATGACGAAATAAATAAATGTTGAAATAAATACACAAATAAATAAATAAAATAATAAATAAATGCATAAATAAATATGGAAATAAATACACCAATGTATAAATAAATAAATAAAAGTCGAAAAGAAAACAGAACACACGTTATTATATATCTTTCATATATTTCTACATTTACGCGACATCAGTGGTGTTTTTATATGTACAAAAGTGGTGGGGCACAAAAAACGTAGATGTCTATATAAGCTTCTGCAGTGACGTGCAGTGAAGTTCATGGCTGGTGAGGCACTGGCACTGACTCTTCAGGTTTACAAATATTATATTTTGACCTAAACCAAAATATAATATTATTTTCAAAAGCTTTTTTTGTCTGATGCTTCGATTAATTTTAAACAGACAGTTCAACAAAAGGATACCCAAAAAATATAATTTTATCATTTAAATATTGAATTGTTCTCTCTTAGTAAGATTCCATTTTCAATAAAATTGCGGTCTTACCTTGACTTGAAGATGAAGTCCATTTGCCTATCCTTCTGGACAAAAATCTCTATTACTTTTTTGTAAAAGTCCTCCTTATCTTCTTGTAGTTTCAAAAGTCTATCATAAATCTAATCGATAGATTTATGATTCAAAAATTATAAAAGTAGGGTAGACATGTGGATATTATCCGGCTGAACAAAACGTGAATTTATCTAACAGGTACGTTTCCCACAGATCTTATTTCGAGCTATTTTCTAAAATCCTATGGAGAAATCTCATTGCTTTTTTGTCGAGAGAAGCCATGAGCAGCTTACTTCCGGGTTTTAGGACGCGTCACTGCAGCTCTCTCGTCTCCTCTTCACACACCACACTTTTCGCGGCACACGTACTTACAGCCAATCAGCTCTGAATTATGTGAGATGACGTATGGTGGGGATGGCAGCTCAGTGCCCCTATGGTCATTATTTTTTTGCCACACACATTAAATAGGAAAATACTCTGAGCATGCGCAGTGTAGTTTTTACAGTCACCGTCCACTTAGACAGTGAGAGGGAGGGGCATGATCAGGTTTTGTCCCACATGGCTCTAAACAGCTCAATAGGCACACACTGTAGACACTAATTAGAAGAACACAGACTAAAACAGCAATGTACAGACGAATCAGATGATTAAACATGATCTTAAAATATATATTTTTATATTTTTTTGCATTTTTTGTAATCATTATTTGTAATACTTTCTGCTGACACTAGGTGGGGCTGTGCCCCACCTGCCCCTAATGACCAGTCGCCACTGCGCGACATACATTTATTTATTTATGTGTCCGTATGCTAATGAGGTGGGCGGTCCTAACCTCAGTCTGAAGCAGGATTCGCCAATTGTTGGAGCCAGGCAGAAGCAAGAGATTCGTGGCAAGTCACATCTGTTCATTCTGTGTACAGTGTACACCCACGGCAACTCGCTAATAATGGCTTCTTTATAACCCATAAATAATCCTTACAACTGTGGATAAACCATGGATGTATAAAGATAAGGGCTAAACAGTAAAGCTCCTGCATTCGAATCAGCGCGGTTAGCCAGGCGTTAGTATAGCCCTCTGCCAGAAATGATCACACACTCCTGTAACCAATCCTGCTTCAGACTGAGGTTAGGACCGCCCACCTCATTAGCATACGGACACATAAATAAAGAAATAAATGTATGTCGAGTAAATGTAGAAATATATGAAAGATATATAATAACGTGTGTTCTGTTTTATTTATTTATACATTGGTGTATTTATTTCCATATTTATTTATTCTTTTATTTATTTATTTGTGTATTTATTTCAACATTTATTTATTTCTGTATTTATTTCGTCATTTATTTATTCCTGTATTTATTTATTCCTGTACTTATTTACGTATTTATTTATTTATTCCTGTATTTCTTCATACATTTATTTACACATTTATTTATTTATTTATTTATACTTAAGTCATGTTCCGTCCTCCATAGCTAATGCTGTCTCAAAAGCGTTTGTATCGCAGAGATTTTGACACATACTCAGGTGAAGTCAAACAGGCTGTACTTTCCTTTATTACAGCTGACTGTTCTTTAGATAATTGCAATTGAAGGTCAACGTTTAAAATGGTTAACAAATAGGGGGAATACATATCTTTAGTGAAAATAAGATTTATAAAGCACAAACGTAAACAGCCACTGCTGAGCATGATATGGAGCTACTACACCTGGAGCTGCTACATACTGAGGTAGGCCTTGATTATTGAGTGTTAAATATGATGCAGAACTGTGTAACACTGACATTGGTTACCAATCAGATTCAGGGACCAGGAAGCCCATTGCAAATGTAGCAATTGTATAGCTTTCTTCAATTAAAGGTGGGGTAGGTAAGTTTGAGAAACCGGCTCGAGATACACTTTTTGTTATATTCCATGGAATGCTCTTAATATCCCGATAGCAATGAATATCTTAAGTGCTTTGACAAAAAATCCATAAAAAAAATGTCATCTGTGGAAGCCGTAGTACTGTAAAAAGCACGACCAATCATTTTAGCCGGCCCGGCTAAAATAACTGGATGGCCTACCTGCCTGTCAGCCTTCCATCTGTGCACAAATTTATCTTGTGCCCTCATTGGTCATGTGCGCGTTCGTGTGTGTTGGAGGAGGGGCTCTGTAAGGAAGTGGCAGATTTTTTCCGGCTGTGTATTTTCAAATTCTTGCGCACTCGAGCTGGTTTCTCCAAAATTACCTACCCCACCTTTAAGTATTCATATCAATTAAACATTAATTGAATATAAAAAAGTTAAATGTATCAAATGCTGTCAGTATTGAGATACTGGTCACACATTTTGAAAACAGCAACACTTGGCCAGTGTCATAGGTCTATTTGTGGACACTTCACCCATATTTGGTCAACTCAGAACATATAGATACAGATTTATGGATTAACACCTGTCAAATGAATGGTGTATTACTACAACTAGACCACTAAAATGCTTCTGGGTCAGAAATGGGAAATCAACAATGTTGTTATTGCTACTTTCATTATGGGTTGTTATTCAATGCATTTCACAGAATGTTTAGTATATATCATTTAAGGTATTTTAGTTAGAACTGAAACAGTTGTCTGATTGACAAGTAAATGATTAGAAAGAATATTTTTTCAACAATCTTGGCAACCAATATATTTTGTCATGCACCAATGACAAAAAATAACTTGTTTCTGGTTGTTACGATTTTAGCTTTTACTACTTCCAGTCTGTTTTATAGTTGTGTAGCAATTTCTGGCAACTTTTGGCGATATCATTTTGCAGACCAAACAACAGATGAAACCACAATAGATTAATCCATACTGCTAATGCAGCCCTACTTTTTAAACCATACTTGAAATTATTATGATACTAATAAGAACATATTCATCAGCATTACAAATATAAACTCATAGGAACATTCAGGGATTGTCCCTTCAGGTTATATAAAGGTTTTGCAGAATTACAAATCTGGGAATGTTCCTATAGAACTGATGCTTAGGCGAGCATTCCAGGATTGTTTTTTAGAGGTAACAAACATTTTTTGTGATGGTTCCAGGGCTTCTGCCCGGGCGTGTTTGTTTGCGATGCGATATACTTTATTGTCCCCTTAAGGGAAATTGTTCTGGAATCCGTACTGAGAAGATAGATATACAGCTAAGTAAAAAAGACATTAACATATTCACACATGACTACCAGGGTGGAATTGCCAAGTTCATTTACTCAAGTGCTGTACTTAAAGGTCCTTTAAGCTACAATTAATTGAAATATATTATGCTTAAATGGCCTATTCTGCAAAAGGAGTACATTTTGATGCTAATACTTTTTTCTTTACTGAAGTACAATTTTGAATGCATGACTTTTACTTCTAACTGAGTATTTTTACACTGTAGTATTGCTACATTGTAATATTGCATCTCTGGTGACTTATCTAAATATACACAGTTTGCACATACAAACACACAACAAATGGCAATCAATTGCACAACCCTCAGGGCCAACTTTTACATATATATTTTACGTAACATGTGAGTGTTGAGAAGCATTGCCTGTGTGTTTCTAAATATCTCATTTAGTGGTATGTTTCTCTGTTCTCAGAGCTGGAGCAATACAATTATTTAAAACGGTATTTATATTTATTTAATATCAGAATCAGAATCCGTTTTATTTTCAAGTAGGTTTACACAAGGAATTTGCTTTGGTATAAGAGGTGCATACAGAGGCACAGAAAGAAGAATACTTAGCAAAATAAAGAAATAGTACTATTATAAAAGCTATTTAAAAAAATATTTTAAGACTATTGTAAGAAATGAAAAATAAACACAATATTTACACAAAAGATAATTATGTGGTGAAACTGGGTGCAGTCAAATATAATAAAATATGACAATACTATACTATATGTGGAGAGTTATGCTAATTCATAAAGCGGTAGCGTGGAGCAGAAATGTGCAACTTTATGTATAATTAGATTTGTTGTTGATGTTTATTACACCATTGTAGCAGGTCAACCTGCTCCTCTTTTCTAACTTCGCCACACTGTCTGACTTCCTGTCACTGAGCTCCGGGCCACCCAGCAGAATGGCTGCGTTCCTGCGAGCTCGTAAATATGTTCGTTGTGTTATCCGTTTCTCCGACCGTGACCTGTAAACGCTACTGTTGAAAACGTGTGACGGGAAACGAGGATAGCTACTATATAAGCCGCCATGGTGGGTCACCATGCTTTAAACTGTTGTTGTTATTATTATTCAGGAAGAAATGTGTTAGCCAGCTAGCCAGCTAACGTGGCTAACGTCACCTTGCTGGAGAAGTTGCTGCGACGTGTCTCTAATGGGGTTCACTTGTTACTAAACATTTTGTTGACCAGATTTGAACTTATAGTACTTCATAAATCAACGATAAACGTGCATGAGATTGCATTGAGACACATGGATTAATTTCGTGTATCGTCTGTTTAGGTAACGTTAGCATTAACCAACATGGGGGTGTGTGCTGTTGTTTTTAATGAGATTAGGTGTTTACCTTCAGTTGCCTTCAAATTCTTTGCACAAGTTTCCGACTGCAGATGCAGTTTTTTTCACATGCTGATTATTATGCATGCTTTCTTGTCTTTGCATTATTTCCCTCAACTAACACTGCATGTGTTTTTGATATAAATGACAACGTTTGTAAAAGTACGACTGTGCAGAAAAAGTGACTAACATTACAACAAAAATATGCAAAAGGTAACAATAAACAATGTTTGATAAAGAAATAAACATCAAATGTGTCTTTATAAAGAATCAAATCAAATTGTGCAACAGTAGCAAACATATCCTGTTCGTAGTATGTATGTTGTTCCTTTATAAACTGGGTATAACCAGAAGGTCTAAATGCTTAAATGTAACAATTAAGCATGTACAATGCCAAAGTAGGGATTGAAAAACAAGCACTGATTCGTAAGCTCTTGTTTTGTTGACAAACGTTATATTTTGCCCATTCCTTTAATTTGTAGAGGACTGGTAAACATCAGAGGGCGAGGCAAAACACCTGGGTGGACTGAAGTCATCTGGGAAAAAAGTTATTTACAACCACCAGTAGGGAGGTTAGCCTGGTAGCTCCTGGGATGAACTTTAAATAATATTTCCCTTTTTTTCTTGTGCAGGCTGAAGAAAATACTGATATGAGCAGCATGATCGAGGATGAAGATTCAGATGATCCAAATATTCAGGTGAGAAATGTATGAGCAAAGTAATGTAATTATTATTTAAGTACAAGAAGAAACCATTATTTTTTTGTGACCAACTTTATATATGAACATATATGAACATATATATGTGTATATATATATATATATATATATATATATATATATATATATATATGCACACATACAGACGCAAATGATTTAAACGATAATACAGAAAGAAAGAGAAAAAACAAAGGAAAAAGATAGGGATTCCCTTGCCCACGACAATAGTCCTATGCATATGGGGCGTGGAATCATCCTTAGTTGACAGCATTTCCTGGTTGACAGGTAATATTTGTGTATAATTTCATACTGGCAATTGTGGTTATGTGATGTTAGAGAGATGTTATTCCATAATCTTTTACAATAAATAGCCTGTGTGTAGTAATAAACCTTTATTTTTTAAATAAAGAATCCGGAAGGTGATTTGTGATTTTTTTTTTTTCTCAAATAAGTGAAGAGAGAATATCTAACTTTTTAATTACAGCAGCCATGTACAAGCTAAATGTACACTTTTTCACATGGTTCCTGAATCTTTTTTTTATTATATGTGTTTTATGCTCTTAATGTCTTTCATTTTTGTAAAGCACTTTGAATTGCCTTGTGTTGAAAAGTGCTTTATAAATAAACGTGTCTTGTCTAGCTTTAATACCACTTAATACCTTTGTTATTGAATTGCAGACGGAGCTGACTGCTTTCAGAGCTCAATGGATGTCTGAACTCAAAACGAGCTCTGGAGCAGGTGGATGGAGTGGCCGACAGCTGCGAGCGCAAGGTCTGAAGAGGACACAAGATATCGCCCGTGAGGAGAAAGTAAGTGTTATTGGGATTTCTCCAGGTCATACACTTAGATGTCTTGCAAAGTGCTTTCACTGGAAGGTGCTCTGCTGCTGAATGACTGACGTTTCCCCCCCCTCAGGCCACAGAGCTGTTCCTGAGAGCGGTTCAGGAAGAGCAGAAAGGAGCCGTCTATGTGGGTACGTGTGAAGGATGTGTGGTGATCAGAATGACCCGTGAAAGGGTGAAATGTAAGGTGTATCACCATAAGAAATAATTATTCAGGAACTAATGAAAATGGCACAATGAATTCACAAACTAACTTTATCTAGGCCCTTTTTGTTTTTTGTTTGATGTATATATGTCACACTGTAGGACTGCGGGAAACGATATTTCGAGATTTCTGGATGTACAACATGTAGAATTCTTGACAATAAAACTGACTTTGACTTTGAACTTCTGAAAAATGCTAGTCAGATCTTATTTAAATAATACATGCAGTTATAACCGTCAAATATCATCTTAAAAGAAACAAGGGAAGGCTTTGAACAGTTCATATGTAATAACTACTACCTTTAACAGTTTGAGTTTGTCCACACAAATAGTTTTATATTTTATTTATGACATTTTTTAAATTGATGTCTTTACATTTTGATGTTGTTGTAACTTTTGATGTCTTTCTTTACTTGCAGCTATCAAGTTCTACCGCATGGCTATGCAGCTAGTGCCTGACATTGAGTTCAGAATCAACTACAGCCGCCCCCCCGATGCAGACCAGGCTGGAGGGAAATAGTAAGCAGCTTTTTATTTTTGGAAATTACTAAATCTAAATCTGCAATGTTTAAACATCCTGTAATTTTTTATTATTAGCTAAAACTTTTAAACTTAAGTATGGGAATTAACCTCGAATACATTTCATTATCAAAGAGCTGTTGTGCTACACTAAAAGTGCTTGTTGCATTGTTTTTAAATGATGTAAACTGTACTTTTCTTTTAATTGCAGCAGGGAGGACAGTGTTGATGGTGAGATCGAGGATCTACTCTCATATTTTGAGCAGGATCTTAATCTGGACTGTTCCCTTCCAAAGATCTGCACTCCTCAGTTGGATTTCACTCAGATGCACATCTCAGGTACCAAACACATTTTCATTTAGATTGTAGACATGTCTAAAACCAATTATAGACTTATATATTTTAACATATTTGTCTCGTGATTTATTTGACTGCAGAATTGCCTCGGGAAATCCTAATGTACATTTTCCGTTGGGTTGTGTCGAGCGAACTGGACATGCGAGCCCTGCAGCAGCTCTCCTTGGTTTGCCGGGGGTTTTACATTTGTGCAAGGTGAGCCCCTCTGTTATTACAGATATGATGTGTGACAATTTGCCTCTCAACATTCCTGATGTTGGAACGGGCAACTGGGGACTTTACATTTTGAATGCACAAAATATGTAATTATGAAAAGACAGTTATATGTGACCTGCTCTATCGAAATCAGTCGCATTGACCCGAAGACACATTTTGAGTTGTATACACTGTTGGAAAGAGGAGATTCCTAGCTTTCTAATGATATCAGGATTGTTTTTGTACTCCAAATATTAAGCAAAATATGTCACATTATATAATGACTGTCACCGAGTCATCATTTTGAGAAAAAGGCCTTCAAAGTTTCCTCTTCTCTGGAATCCATCGATCTGATTGATTATTAGCGGAGCAAATGATCAAAATAGTCCGGAGGGAAAATATTTCCGTTTGGATTACTGGTCTGGGGGAAGCTCGCGAGTGTGTGTGTTTGTGTATTTTTGCGTTTGTGTATATTGTGTTTGTTTCCCGGGGAAAACACTCACGAGAAACACCGGCTGTTGTTATGGCTGCTGTGACGTTAAGTTACTCCGTTCTCCGCTTGTAATTATGCCGTTACAAGCTTCAAAGTTGTATTTATCATCTAAATTTGCCGAAACAAGTTTAATATTCTGAAAGCCAAGACTTTGTTTAATTGAAATCAGATGAATACAAACTGTAACGGACCCTGCCGTGTTATCTATGATTACTATACGCCTTACATTCATAATGTCAGCCGGAGGGAGGGGGGGGCGGCGCTGCGGAAGAGCAGATTGCGAGTGAGAGGTGCCTGTCATCTTCCCTTTACAAGCTTCACAAATGTATTTATCGTGTGATTTTGGAAATAAAAGTTTCATAATCTGAAAGCCAAGACTTTGTTTATTTAAAATCAAACAAAACACCCGAACCCCGAAAAAATAGTTTTTTACGCAAATCCACGTTTATTTTGAAATGAGCCGTTGCGACTTCCGACTGATTTCGATAGAGCGGGTCACATATATGCAGGGTTTTAGGTTTACTCTCGCTTATTATTTTGACTTTTTATTTTTTCTGCAGGGACCCTGAGATTTGGCACTCCGCCTGTTCAAGAGTGTGGGGAAGGAACTGCACTAAAATTGCACCTTTCAAATCCTGGAGGGAGATGTTTCTGCAAAGGCCTCGTGTGCGTTTCGATGGTAATCAAATGCTTTATCGGTCACTTATTTTGGATTCTGTGTCTTAGTTTACAGTATGATACCGTTACTGATATGTTATATTTCCAAACCCATGTCAGCCCTATAAAATAACAGTTTAAATAATAACATATATAAATAAATAAATAAAACAACAGTTGTTTTGTTACAATATTTTGAACAATTTTGAGACATGCATGCTCCTAACAATATGTAGTGTGAAATTGCTGATCAGTTTTTTGGCTTTGCAGTAAACAGCGCAACTAAGAAACAGGTCTTGGGGTTTTATTATTCTCCACAACAATGATTCATTTATGATAAAAAAATATTGGTGCAAGCCTTATGATAATCTTTGTATGCATTATACCGTCAAAATCAATGTCTCAAAATATTGCTAATGCAAACAATATTACAGCATTCTTGACTCTTCTATTATCACTACTTGGACTGTGAGCCGTAGGGTCGCAGGTTAAAGTCCCCGAACAGACCTAAATATGGAGTGTGGACTACTACTTGGAGAGGTGTGCCGTGTTGCCCTTGAGCAAGGCACCGGACACCATCCCCACTCCCCATTGTTCCCTTTACAATAGCTGCCCATAGCTCTTAGTACTAAGATGGGTTAAAAGCAGAGACCAAATTCACTGTGTGTGCTGTGTGCTATGTGTGACAAATATAGAGGGTTCATCCTCCAATTCTATATTTGTTTCTATTTACTTGATGTTAAGCTTTCCATGCATTTTACTTTCACAGGTGTTTACATCAGCAAGACATCATACATACGTCAAGGAGAGGCATCACTGGATGGATTTTACAGGGCTTGGCATCACATTGAGTACTACAGGTAAATTGTTGACTTCAAACATTATCTTTGATTGTGAGTTGTATAAGTATACAGGCTAAAAGCTGAAATTGTTATATCAGGTACCTGCGCTTCTTCTCTGATGGCCACGTAGTCATGGTGACCTCCCCTGACGACCCTCTGAGCGTTGTTCCTCGTCTGCGCACTAAGAACGTCAGGTACACCTTTCCCTTTTTCTGCTAACTCAGCTAGAACGATTTCAATAAATAGTCATTTAACAGACTGAGTGGCAGTACTTTTCACAATTGTTACATTTTGTTTGATTTGACAGAATGGAGTCTGTTCTGCACGGTCATTACCGTCTGTCACAGGAGACGGACAATCAAACCAAAGTTTTTGCTGTTGTCTGCAAGAAGAAGGAGGAGGTGAGAATAACCTGGGGGGGGTTTTGGGGTAACATAAGGATGTATATGAAAGAAAAAGACCGTGTTCACTGTACATCATTTAAAGCTCTGATCAGATAAAGAAACTGAGATTCAAATATGAGCTGTTGCACCACTCATTCCTTAATTAGTAGAGTCAAAGTAACACATTACTGAGACACATGAATTGACCATTTTCAAAAATAAATGAAAACAGTTAACCTCTCAGTTCATGGCTCAGCTTGTAAACTGTTATTTGTTTTACAGAAAGCAACCGAGTTTCTGAAGAATCGGTTCTGCAGGCGGAACCAGTCTCCGGAGGTTGAACACAACTTCCACGTTGGACTGCATCTGTCCTCTGGGGGGCGTCAGAGTCTCAGTAAGCTGTCGTGGATCCATCACTCCTGCCACATCACTTACAAGTAAGAGATACAAGTTGTAACAGTAGTTAAGATGTGTTTTATCCTCCATTTGTTTTCAAAATTGACATTATTTCTTTTTTTTCTAGGCTGAGTGGGGAAACGGTTATCACTGCGTTCGACCTGGACAGCATGTACCAGCCCTTCATCTTTGCACGTGTGAAGAGCTACACTGCTTTCTCCATTCAGCCTCTTTAAGCAGCCTGGAGACCTGCACACAATACCAGCAAGACAACAGCAAAAGTTCCTCTACCATTATCACAGAATGCATTCTCCTCAGCTTGGTTAATTTGTGCTGCAGCTTGAATATGATGTTATATAATCGAACATTCATGTTACTTATGAGATCACTTTTTGTTGATGGTTTACAAAATAGAATACTACTTATTTTCTGATTTCAGAAACTATAATAATGTGCTGAGAGCTAAAATAATTAGCAACCTTTCCCACCTGTTCCAAGCATTGAATGTTTATACTGTGTTTCATGGTTCACCTTCTCCCTAAAATAAAAAGTGGTGAAAATGTAAAGAATTACGTGTATTGTCAAGTACTACATTGAAGGAAATTGGTTAAATCTTAAAAAAACTAAAATATCAGACACTCGGTTGTGATATAAAACCAGGCCTTTATGTATCCAATATAGGAATAGAGGAACAATGTTACATCATAGAAAAAAATATGGAGATCCTATTACACAACCTCAGTGAAAAGGCATTGCAAATGTGATTTCAGACTTCTACAGTTCATCATTTGTCTTGCTGAGGACAGGCATTATCCACGTATTCCATTCTCTGAGAAACAAACACAGATTGATCAAACAGGATTTGCAGAGGGAATAAAATAATGAATGTGAAAGTTGTATTGGATTATGCTAAATTATTTGTGGCTGGTTGACCTGACCTTAGTTGGATTTTCAACAAAGGAACTCTCCAGTAATAACTCAATAAAAATGGCAAGACAATTTATTTCTGTTTAGCTCAACTTCAAACCAATGCAGCATTGTATTACTACTCTGGACAGGACATATGTACAATGTTTTGGGATTTAAGTCAATCTTCTATTTTATATAAAAATCTTATCACAACGCAGCTTATTGAGAGCCTCGGTCGGTCCAAATGTAACAAAATATGCCTACCAGCACGACTGAAACATACCACTCTACATCTCGTCTGGTTAAGCTGTGTAAGAGTAAAATAGGACAAAGTGGTTTTACAGTACATGGGGTTATGTGCCAGACTATTTGTTGGTCGGGTGCAGTTACTTCCTGGAGTCTCGAGTGGTTGCCTTTTCTTACCCTGGCTTTTGAATTTCACAGTTTTGATGTTGATTCACACTTAAAGGCTGATGTAGACAATTTGTCCAATACATCATTAAACTGACACATTCTTACCATAGTGCATCTTTCAAGGGATATCTTTGAGACTATCAACCCGCTGTTTGTATCGTGGCTGGCCAGAAGACATGCTATCAAAGCTCACAAACTGTCGCTCTGTCCTTAATGAAAATGTGAGCTGTGTGTGAAACACCAGAGCGACAAGTCTGCATGGTCCAGAGGTGGATCAAGTGAGTGATAGCCATAGTGGAGTAAAGGTTAAACATGTTTTAAAGCTTTAGAAGTTTGTTTTATACTAAAATTACATTTAGAACACATCTATCGTCCTCTTTTTTTCACTTTCTACAAGAAACCATAATATCTGTATTATTCCCATTGTAAATACTCAACTTTACAAATAAAGAAGAAAATAATCTGATTTAAAAACCCAAAGACATATTTTTTCCTGTGCATCATTTTATTTTATGTAAATTATAGTTGCAGTAGTACCATACACACAATAGGTTAAATTCAACCGAAATATGCTATGGTTTATCATTTTGGAGTATGCTACCTTTCAATTCTTTAAAGGTCCCATGTCATGGCCATTTCTACTGATCATATTTCCATTGTTGAGGTCTACTAGAATAGATTTAAATTGTGCAATTTTCCAAAATCACATTGGTTTCTCATACAGCATCTCTGTATAGTATGTGTATTCACCAGGTATTCACTCTCTGTCCTAAACGGCTTGTTGGAGCTCCTGCCCCCTCCTCCCTGTGAGCCCAGTGTGCTCTGATTGGTCGGGACGTTGTGAGGCTCGTTGCTGCGAGGAGCGGACAGGTTTCCGGGTCGACGATACAGCGAGAATAAGCGAAACTCATCCTGAGCACACACAAACACTCACAGCCGAAGTAAAAACAATAAGTGTGGCTTGATATTGAGTAAGAAAAAGGTTTATAACGCTGTGAGAATGGGTCTGCGGAGAGCATTTCTCCGCGATCCCAACTCGTCTATTACCAGCGTTTAGGGAGCTCTATGCAAGTCAATGGGGACTCCCTGTTAGTTAGCCAAGGGATCCTGGTGTGTGAGGTGCTCCGCGGATTGGTCCATTTGGGCCGATCCGGTCATTTGTTGTTGATTTGGGTATTCACACGTCACAGTACCCAGGAAGCAAACAATGGAAAATGAGAAATCTCAAACGAGGTGTTTTGGGGCAGCATAGACAGGTCTTTTCTGTGTTCCGGAAAAGCATGACATGGGCCCTTTAATATCATGTTGTACAATATTTGTTGATAATGTTATTCAAAAGCTTCTCTTAATTAGCTGATATTGGATCATTTTGACTGACTTCTAGTCATGCACTGCTTTGAGCTAAAGGCTAATGTTAGCATGCTAACATGCTTTGAATGACAATGCTAACATGCTTGATTAGCTGGTATAACATTTACCAAGTTCACCAACTTAGTTTAGCATATTAGCATGCTACATTTGCTTATTAGCACTGAACCAACCAACAAACTAACATTACCATTCATCCTCTTTACTAAAATGTTTAAAACCAACATTAAATAGGTAATAAGGCTCAGTAAACTCTAAACTCTGTAGATATTGTTCGTCTTCATATAATATTTACATCACTTCAAAGAAAGGAAAACGAGCTTACAATCTCAGTTTGTTTTTAATGTTTTACATTGAGTAAAGCATGAGTCACAACATGTGAACCAACATTTACCCCATCGATTTCAGAAAATATATATATATATTTTTTTTAACAGTCTATAAAATGTATGTTTTATATCATTACATACCTATGTGTGTGCTTCTTTGGCCTTAATGAACTACGGTGTAATTTGATGCTTATCCAGGTATCCAGATTATCTAGATATTGCTAATGTATGATAAACAGGTTGTCTGTTATAAGCAGATCTCCCTGACCAAATTCCTGAAGCAGATACAATGTGGCCATTAATTCAGAATTTAACAATAATTACTGATGCAGTAGACCTGAATCTAGGTCACCTATACATTTGAGCATCATGTGATGCGCATTCAGTGGTTAAGGCCATACAGAAACTCATTACATTGATTCAGCATGGTAGAGCACCGCAGCAGTGCTCCACAGCGAGGGCTTTAGATTTACACAGCTTATAATGCGCACATTGTACCTTTGTTTTCAATACCAGCATTTACTTTGTAGGCCCCTGGCAATAGTTTGGGTAAAGATAAAATAACATAAACAAAAGGAACACATAGGAAATCATAGTTAAATCATTACAACCTTCTTTATCCACTCAAAAAAATAAACAAATCATTCTCATGTAATTACTTTTTCTTACATGTTAAAATTGTAAAATGAGGAACAGTTTTTGGAATTTGTTTAAGAAATAATTTGACATTTTGTTTTACTTTCTTGCCAACGGCTAGATGGAAAGATTGATTCCATTATTTCATCTGTACTCTAAATACTGTACAAGGCTACATACAGCAGGCTAGCTTAGCTTAGCATAAAGATTGGAAAACGTGAAAACAGCGTACCTGGCTCTTTTGTTACCGCTGTATCCCCTGTTTCCAGTCTTTATGTTAGGCTAAGGTCATCAGCTGCAGTTTAACGTATCTACATACAGTGGGAATATTGATCTCATCTAACTCTCAGAAAGAAATCATAAGAAAAAGTAACTCTCCCTTGCCCCATAGGATAAACATCAGTGTTGCATTAAGTATGTGTCAATTGCTATAGGAATAGGAATGATATTTTCAAAAACGAGACATAAATAGTCAGGCACAGGATTTGAACTGGAAGTCTGAAATGGACCAACATGAATCTGGTAATAGCATTTTAAAAAGATGAAAAATATCACATTAGAAACCAAATCGACTGGTCCAGAAGGCACCCTATTTATGTAAAGACTCAAAACAATACATTATACGACGAAACAATTCTTCTAAATAGTTACCAACGAATAGCTGCACCGTAGACCTAATGGGCATTAGTTATTCAATTAAATGTAATAAATGTCAATTAATTAAAGTTCTAATTGAATTTACGGGATAAAGCTACAGTAGTAGAGTCCAGTGTTATCATTTTATAACATAGGGAAAGATAAGGAAAATATAGTGTTATTGTGCTCATTTAACCCAACAACTGTCCTCATTGTGTGTTGAACTAGTTTAAATACAAACTTTAGCAAATACACTATGTACACTATGCTTTGGATATGCTTTAGTTAAATGGCTAAATATTCCGAATTCGAGAACCTGCTCTGCAAATATACAAGGGAAAGTATGCTGTTACAACAGGTCAATCAAAATGCATTTAGGTGTTACAATGGGAATAATTTAGGATTATGCAACAGTACAGATAGTGAGATAAAGCAGACACAAAATGCTGTAGTTACACATTAAGGGTTGCTGAAACAGAGACGTCATCAAGTGTTCAGCTGCCAACAGACTCTCTCCAGCCTTCATCTTTGGACCTCTTGTGTGCAAAGCATCATTGAATGAATGTGTGTTTGAATGCTGGTAGCAAGAAAGGGATTTTTTTTGCTTTCAAGTGAACATATCCTAGGGTAGGGGAGGCAATATTGTGCAACCATACTACAATACTCTTCTGTATACATTTAATAATTCAATAACATGAGTAGGAACGTGTGCAAACAAGTGGAAAGTCTGTGGATATATATGGCTATGGCGTATTTCATCTCGACTGAGTGCTAAACTATTCTAGATAAGAAGATACCTCCTAGTAGCATAAGCTAACACGCTACACAGTGATAATTAGGTGGCGGTTTCTCAAATGTCAATCCACCCTCAGTTTGTTGTGTTCAGTGCTCTTCGTTGATGGCGTGCCATTTACATGTCCATTGGTCGATAGAAGAGAGCCGTTCTGATGCTCCTTCTTTAGAGAAACACTGTGCTTCTTGTACGTCTTGAAAGAGAGGCAGAGGTAACATGTTGTTACACACAAAGATCATCAAAATGTAATAAGGTTAACAGTTTACTCTTTAAAAAATGTATACAGGAACACAAATACTATTATTGTTTATATGGTAAGTTTGTGTGTTTTAAATTAAACGTTCCATCATAGTTCTCTTTGTTAATAAACCCAAAGAGCCTCCTATCAGCAACAGAACTGAAAAAGCTTATAAACCAACATTGCAATAGTTTATTATTCAGAAGAAAATATAACCAAAACTAAATTTTAAACTCATTAATAATCGGTTCAAAACAGAAAACCAACCTGTATGTAGAAGTTTGAGAAAAGGACAGTGAGCACGACCATGTAACTTATTTGGATGTACAGCCATCCCTTGGGGAAGCCACATGGCCATATGACCGCACACATCGTCTGGGACATGGTTAAAAAGAACTGGATCTGTGGAGGAAACACAACACACACAGGCCGTCACATATTAAATGAGAAGGTGACCCACAGAGAGCCTATAGAAACATATTGACCCGGAGCCTAAAATATATTTTAATGGACAGTGAAAGAGGGTGCGGCAGAAAATAGTCCATGGACACTTTTGACATCCAACGAGAAACATCAGCTCCATGTTGTAAAGTGAATAAATCAACTATCACATGTTTTTACATTTATGATTTTTGAAATGTAAAATAAGGAAATAAACTTAAATTCACTACATTTCAAAGTCAAATATTGTTTTGTAGTCCAACACATTTATATGGCAGTTGTAGTCACCTGTTATTTTCTATGCTGGATTAACATTTAAACAAACATTAAAATGTACTGTAGCATTCTTCTGCAATATTGAAATGTTTTGCATATTAAACTGTCCAACAATATATATAAAATAATAAAAACTTGTTTAAACTCGACCATCTACAAAAGTAAAAGGCTACCTACACATTAATGCATCAGTAATAATAAGTCTACAATATAATAAAGAGTTTATTCATGTGTAACTACATCATAAGTAATTGAGGTTTCCTTATGTGTATTGTTTACTTAAAAAAGATAATTCAAGTGAACAAGTAAACGTTATTTCACTGAAGAAACTACAGGAGGACCCACCAGCTGTAACTGTGTGATGTACTTCTTCCACCAAAGGTACGGCCGCATGGCTGGTATGGCTGACAGACCGTAATAAGAATACATCACAACGTGGACAAAGCTGTTTAGGGAGGCGCCAAAGTATGCTGCGGAGACACAGAGGAGAGACACAGGACGTTATTCATCTACTGCAGGCAATAAGTGTCAGTAACTATTCAGGAGTGCAATGATCATATGGGGAATAACTTACTTTTCATTAGGTCGCTTTGTTTGGAACCATTACTACAAAGTTCATGTAAAATCAATAGAAGCCATTAAAAGTAAAGTAATACAGAAATAATACAGTAAGCGTCTGATGAATAATGAAACATGTTAGATCTGAAGTGTTTTTTAAATTAAAATCAATAGTAAAAGGCTCATTGATAAGGAGGTTTTCAGTGGACGATCCAGAACTCCTTGCAGACTGCTGTTTAACACACAGCTCTAATAGAGAAGCATAACAAATATGTGTGTGTTGCAGAGAGCAGCAGCATGCAGGTCAATAAGTCTCACTTTAAGGCTGTGTGGCTAAAACAGGCTGTATTCAAGGCTAATGGGTTTAACATTGGAGTACTTGAATTATTTAGATTGCCTGGGGTCCAAACAGTACATGTGGTTACTAGAGTGATTTGAGTCACTGGAGGGCAAAGTTGTGTTAAAACACTCACAATGGCCGCAGGGTACCCAGTTCATTACGAACCACCAGATATTCAGCATGCTAGCATGGTGGAAGATGTGAAGGAACGTGATCTGGTGGTTATTCTTCCGTAGAATAAAGAAAAGGGTGTCCATGAACTCGATGAGCTTGGAGAAGTAGTACCACCACAGGACCTTGATGATCTGAAAAGAGACGCAGTGAAAACAAAGAAATGGTTAGAAAATCCTTTATTATTCCTGAAGCAAAAAATACAAGCAGAAGTTCTTCAAAAGTTCCAACCATGCAAGGTGATAAGCAGACGTCTGTCCCCAAGGTCCTGAAAGGTCAGGTAGAATCATAACGTAATTAAACTATCTGAGGCCGTAACAGAGGCATAACATGTTTTTTTCAATCACAGCAGAACTGCAAAGCCATGCACTTTTCACCTGGAACCTTGTTTTCACCTTCAGAGCTCAGGAGGGCAGCTGCAGAGAGTCATCATGGTGACATGAGTCGGATTAAATCGACTCCCTGTTTCTGCGGCTTATCCACAGGGATTTACAGGTACTCGCCCAAAGAAATCATAGCTAAGAAAATAAACACATTGTGCTTAATATTAAATATATTTCAGCTGTCCTAGAAAAACTGCTATTTATACATGTACTGCTTTGTTTATAATATCAAGAAACAGAACAGGAAATAAATGATTTTGTTTTAAAGATGAGGTCAAGCATGTGATCTGATAACAATTTAAATTAAAGCTGCAAGCAGCGTTGAGCGGGTCTTCGACGCTCCGCAGGCTGTTGTCCGCACGTCGAGGTGCGTGTGTAGGTGTCTCGAGGACTCGGCCGTTGGCAAACGTGGGAAGTTTCAGGCCGATCGGACAACGTACATGGGAGTTACAGCAGTATCATAAACATTGTGTTTGATGGCGAGTGATCAGTCGCCATGGCAACGGAATTTGATGACACCCCATAATACGCCTAGTTGTGTTGAGGGCTGCATCGTTATCAAACCTGTGACGTTTTGGGCCGTTTGGAGCATGTTAACTGGAGTTATGAGAAAACCGTGTTTCACGGCGACCATGTTGTTACCATAGCAACGACATTTGACGAAATCTCAAAACTGACACATATATGTGTGTCGAGGGCTTGACGGTTAGCACACATGGGAAATTTGAACACTTTTTACCATTTACACAGGAGTTATAGCAATATGGTGGTTAACGGCGAGGGATGCGTTGCCATGGCAACAGCTTTTGAGGAAAACTCACTATTGTCATATTGAGGTGTTGAGGGCCAGACCATTAACTGTCATCTGAAGTCTGGTGTAGTTTGGACCATTTTCCATTGACTTAAGACAACATTGTGTTTTACGGCGAGGGATGTGTTGCCATGGAAACGGCATACGGTGAGATCTCAGAATTGGCACAGAGCTGTTGAGGGCCGGACCATTAACTGTCATCTGAAGTCTGGTGCAGTTTGGATCATTCTCCATTGAATTAAGACAACATCGTGTTTTATGCCATGGAAACGGCATACGGTGAGATCTCAGATTTCACGTAGAGCTGTTGAGGCATGGACCGGTGATATAAAAGTGAAGATTGGGGGACGATGGGACCGTGTCCATTGGAGTTACAGCGACACCGTGTTTTATGGCGAGGGATTCGTTGCCATGGTAACGCCATATTAAGTAACATCAAATTTGACGTAGAGCTGTTCCGGGCCGCAGTGTTAACCATCATGTGAAGTTTGGTGGCGTTGTGAGCATGTCAGTTGGCGTTATGACATCATCGTGTTCCAATGGCGAGAGATCGCCTAGCATCGAGCGAACGCGAACTTTGGCGCCAAATCACGGCTGCGCCGTTGTACGGATAAAGTCCCTGGGAGAAGATAGATTTTGCGCGGAGGATGAAAAACACAATAAATCGCTTTTTTTGACGCGTTTTTCGACGACAAATTCAAAATGGCCGACTTCCTGTACGTTATTTTATACCCCTCCAAGAGGCTTTTTTGTTCGTCTCCGCACCCTAGATATGCGTAGCGAGTTTCGTTCGTTTACGTGAAAGTTAAAGTGGGGGGAGTTAACGTTAAAAACGGAAGTGGGCGTGGCCTACGCAATTTTTAACGTAAAGTTCCGGAACCAATTACACATCTCAAGTTGCACCACTTCTGACGCGCGTGGTGCTACGCCCACGTCACTGTAGTCGCGTGGGCTTCCTACTGTCATGATTTAGGCCACTTTTAATGGGCTTTTGCCCCTATTTTTCCCTGTTTTTTGTGGGTTTTGCATGGTTATCGCTCGCTTTGCGAGCGAATAAATTGATCGTAACGATATTAATTATGCGAGTTGCAGTCACGTGGGCTCGCGCGGACTATCTGCCGTCACTATTTCCGAACCTTTTCTGTGCTTTTGCCGGTCGTTTTCCCTGTTTTTGGGTGTTTTTCGCAGGTTTATCGGTCGCTGCGCGACCGATTTCAATAGGGTCTTCGCCGACTTAGGTCTCAGACCCTAATTAGCAGCAATAAACATAAAAATGTTTGACAGTGTTAATCGGACTCACCTTATTATCCACTTCCTGTGCACTGTGAGTGTCCTGGCAGTAGAAGTTGTAGCCCCCATGCCAAACGGCCGTAACAAGCTGGAGAAAAAAGCCATTATGATAAATAGATATTTTACCAAATCCCTGAGCACATACAGCACTGCAATGCAATATATAAGTGAAAAAATGTTTAATAAGTGTCTTTCCCTTCCCTTAAACTAATAAACGCATAAACAGATAGCAGGTGTGATAACATAATTTAGTCCCACATCTGTTGGTGTCAGGTTGTGGTGACGCAATCAAATTAGATTAAAAGAAGGAAAAAAAACACCATTAGATCACCCTGCTACTTATATGTATTTTATGATGTTGATTGGTTCTCAGGTCAATTTACAACATGATGTTATCACAAAGCATTTGATTCGTTAATAATTTATTTATCAAATCATTTTTCACACAGGTAGAGAGACTAGGTGAAGTGCAGATACATGAATTTAAATTTAAATATGAATTCATAACAATCTAATTTTGCATACATGTGCAGTGACCTACAATGTGTGCCCGTACCTGCTTAGCACACCTGTGTTTGTAACACACATTTTCTAGGGTCTTTTATCCAGACCTGACAAAAGCCACCAAATACATTTATACATTAATAGAGTAGCACTTACTGTGAAAAGTAAACTATTGTGCATTTGTAAAATCTGTGTGATGCCCCTTTAAAGGTCCCATGTCATGGCCATTTCTACTGATCATAATTCCATTGTTGAGGTCTACTAGAATAGATTTATACTGTGCAATTTTCCAAACTCACATTGGTTTCTCATACAGCATCTCTGTATAGTATGTGTATTCACTCTCTGTCCTAAACGGCTTGTTGGAGCTCCTGCCCCCCCCCCCCCCCCCCCCATCCCTGTGAGCCCACTGTGTTCTAATTGGTCAGCTCGCCCACTCTGTTCTGATGAGTCTACCACCGTTACAGCGGAACATCAGTGATTATGTGTTACAATGGCGTTAGCAACCAGAAAATGACACCAGTAATGACAAACAGATGAGAATGCTGCGTGGGGTCTGGGTGCCGTGTTGGTGGGATGTTGCGCGGCCCGCTGCTACGAGGAGCAGACCGTGTGAGCTGGGTTCATTTCCTGCTTGCTGCGTGGGATCTGCGAGCACTAGCACCCGCACCCTCCCCCCCCGCACCCCAAAACGCGGCGCACCTACAGTGTAAGCGCGCCACAGTTTTGCGGCTGAGAGAGTGTGTGTGTGAGGAGCTCCACGGATTGGGTCCATTTGGGTATGGGCACGTCACTGTACTCAGGAAGAAAACAATGGAAAAAGATAAATCTCCAACGAGGCGTTCTGGGGCAGCATAGACAGGTCTTTTCTGTGTTAGAGTTTTACTCGCTACAGGGTTTACTTTGAGGGTTTGTGACTTTGCAGACCGTTTACATGCATAAAAACCTTCATAACACACAAGGGGACGGGTAATAACCGAAAAAGCATGACATGGGACCTTTAAATAAAAACATTACAAATGCAAGTAGATGGCATGCTTAATGCTGATTCACCGGATCAATAATGGATTCACTGTATTTGTCTGCTGCCGTAAAAGGCTTCGCTAACTAACTTCAGAGCCAAAAAACTGCCACCAGTTAAGAACCAGCTAAATAATGGGTGGGGGGTTTATTTTATCATGTGTGCACAGACATTTGCCACCCTCTTGGTTGACATACCTCCTTGATTGTTTCTACAATCCTACGGCTGCAAGAGTCAGCCTTTGAATAAACAAAATTAATCTCAGTCGTTATGTGGCAGAGCCCTGTGCCCTGGAAAGTTGACCCTGTACTTTGATTCACATCAGGTGGCATTGATTTTGGACTGCCAAAAGTTCGCCCCATGGCCGGGGCATTGTGCAGAGTACAGGGTTTAATGAATCACAAAGCCAAAAGTCCACTGGGGCCTTACGCAATGCAGACAGAAAGACAAGAAGCTTGTTCTGCCTGCGCGATGTGGAGGAGAGTACAGATACTTCAGACTTACACGTCAACAAACCGCTTATTCTGGTTCGGACTTCCTGCTGTTAATGGATACACCATGAAGGATATGATCACTATGTTAAGTAAAGTTTGGGCTATTGCTCAAACTCATTCAGCAAATTCAGCCCAGACTCTGCCACCTTGCCAAATAAACAATGTTTGTTTACATCAGTGCATGGATCAGTTTCAGGAAACAAAAGAGGGCTGTGCTGTTGTCTGCGATGGCATATGACGGATTTGATGTTTGAAACAATAAGCCTGTCAGCGTCCAGCTGTGACGCTCTCACTCCCTGAAAGAATTGTCTCTAATGGTAGCTTTCAGTGAGACACGCCAGGAGAAGCAGGCCTGATTCTAAGAAGAGTCAAGTGTTAAATAAATAGATATACATAGATTTTAGGGGAGAATGCATATTTCGTGCTGAGAGTTACATGAGGAGATCTCATATCTGTCTGCTAAATATAAAGATGCATCTATTAGCTTAGCTAAGCAAGAACAAAAACAGTTTGGTAGCATGAGTATGCAAGATATATTGTAAAGCTTTAGAGGTGTTGGAATAAATACTTTGTTATCTTTGGACAGAGCCAGGCTAGCAGTTTTCTTTTCTGTGTCATGACTCTAGCTTAATGTTTAAAGGAACAGTTTTGGAAAAACTCTTTTGGCCTACTGTCTTTACAAGAAGCGATACCACTTGCATGTCTGTACGTTACACATCAAGCTGTAGCCAGAAGCGGTTAAGCTTAGCTTAACACAAAGAAGCAATGAAAACATCAAAGTGTAAAAGTAGCAAATTGTGGGTTTATTTTACGCTAAGGTAAGCTAAGGTAGCTTCAAAATTACCAGAAAGCAGAGATTGGTAATGGTCTAATTTAATGTCACCCTTGATAAAACGGTCTAGCAAAGAATTAAAGGCACATCAAACGCATCTAGTTGTTTTTACTGTTTTTGAACTAAATACAATTAAAGCTAGTAACATTTCCTCTACCTCTAGAGTTAATACTAAGCTTAGCTAACCAGCTCATGGCTGTTGTTTCATATTTCAGTGGTAGCCTATTAGTCTTAATTCTGTCTAAGAAGCAAAGTATTTATTTAATTAAACATTCATATATTTCTGGTAATATTCACACACTAGAATTTGAGTGAGGCTGAGATCTAGGTCAGTTTGTTTTCGTAATATGTCCCTAGTGTGACACTGCAGTGATTGCTTCGGCCTACTTCAGCACATCTCTCTATGCCACTCTCTATGTTTACCTCGTAGAACATGTAGAAGGACAAGAGTGTGAGGCCCAGATTGTAGAGCACCAGGAGGCCTCTGCTGGAGTACGGCTGCCTGTGCTTCATGTACTTGGGCCCCATCCACACGATCAGGAGGTACATGACTGTGAGGGCAAAGGTTGGTGGGTAGTTGTCGAGCAGCAGCCATCCTTGCACCCGCTGATCTGAAATATGAAGATTGAGAGGCCAGTTTTCACCCTTGATAAGTTCCTCATTGGCAACAGCAGATGAAGTTCAAATAAGAAAAGCAGCAGCAGTGCACTGTGGAATGTTTGCTCAAAACCTAGAAGGGTTACCAGCCAGAAGGTAAAGAGTGTGTAATGAACAGCATGTAATGAACAGCATGTAATGAACGCCTGGGATCAAGAGTTTTAGGTAACACCTCATTCAACTATTTAATAGTATAACTTTGCTGAGATTTTGCGATAAACATATCGTATGCAACATGTTGGTGGACAACACATTCAAGACAACAGCTAAATAAGTCAAATTAAGGCAAAAGAGGACTTACCTCTGGGACCCATCCATGACTCTAAGTAAGTGTTCAGTTCATGATTAAAGGTCTCCATTTGTCACCTAAAAACAAAATGAAAAGCAAAAGAATGATTTAAAGCAGCATGAATATGGTATGATATCATGTCAAGTTGATATTGCGATGTGTTAACAAACACTAGCCTATTTACGCATACAGTCCAACGCGAGTATTTATTTGGAGTCTTTCTATTATCCAAGCGATGAATGTAAATAAACAGAATATGGAATCATTTTCAGCTTTATAGAATGACTTTGAAAATGTCTAATTATTTGCTTTAACAATTGAACATGTATCAATTCCATGAGGCCTTCGGACATATCACTGCATATAAAGTTTGAGTTATGTCCATTCTAATGTTGTTTAACATAAATGTGTTTTCTTTCTCATTTATAATTATTAATACCACAAAGTAATACACTAAAGCAGTCAGATTTGGAACCAATTTTTTCTCCTTGATGCATCGAATACCACCAATGGGTTTGGAATTTAGCTGAAGTTATAGGTTGCTAGATGTTTCTTTTGTCTCATAATCTGAAACAAATGTGAATCCCCAGTGCATTTTTTAGCCTGAAAGGAGCGACAGTTAAATGAATGTTTGTGCACCAGTCTGTCCGCCTCACGCTCTCTACAACGTCCCATGTCCCAAAAACTAATTCTTCACATCTTGTGGTTTCAAATAACGGAACAAGGAGGCCACTTCTGTAAAACAAGAAGCCAGCAGCCAGGTGGGGATAATTACATCATCAATGTACACTTAGAGATGTTGTACAGTGATTCTTCGAGTTGTTGAAGGTAATGAAATGTTTTCCGTGTATTAATCACACAATCTTGTCCAGCCCAGTGTTACTACATTTGACAAAACGTGTCTAAATCTTAGTGTAGTTTTAGAAAAGGTATAGTATTTTCTGTAAGAGTACTTTTTCCGTAATCAGTATATGTAATATCGGATTCCACCACCATGCAGGTGACAGTCAGGTGACCCCTGTGATATAAAGCATAAGCCCTTCTGTCTGACTGTATGAATGTCTGCTGGATGTTCACCGCTGGATAATTTTTCTCACTCAAAGAAGTTTTAAGTTATTATTTGTTCGTCAACTGTTCAAATGTGTTTTTTAAACTGCAGGATCTGAGTTAAAATATTCAAGATTCTCAAGATGCATGTTTAAACAATAGAGGAAACTCACTTCCTTTAAATTAGGGAGTGGACATTTTCCTTAACATTTGCGAAGAAGACAACAGGATTGCAAGATGAATGTTTTTAGATGGACATTACTAGAACACTTTTTAACAATTCAAAAGCCAGAACTGTTATTTGAAACCAACTGTGATGTCAGTTAGATTTGGTAAGGACAAAGCGATGAAATATTAAATCATTCATCTTTGCTCACTAAATCATAGCCTTTCTGACTCTCAGGTGTTGAAAAATGTATATCCTGCATCCCTACTTGAAATCATACATTGTAAAACCAGTGTTGTAAATTACAAACACAAAGCGTTACAACACTGGCACAACAACCTCTACAGAGAGATCTCATGTAAAGTTATGAAAGGATCATTTACACTGCCAAGCAAAGACAGGACCAATCCCTGCTGCTGATTTTCTCGCTGTAAACCTGTAACCATCAGGCAATTCATTATCATCCCAGAAGTATTTGCACTTCATTTCATTTTCACTTCAGGCATTGCACAGTTGCCTCCTTACAACCACAGAAATTCTTCATTCCGAGTTACACATTTAATTTAGTAGTAACATCTCAGTCTGCTGCACCACTGGAGAATTTCTACACCTGCGTCTGCTGCTTGAAAACATGGACTACATTCTGTATGATCTATCTTACTGATGTCATGCTTCCTTCTGCAGTTATGAGATATATTGACTCTTATGGGACCGAGGGCCATATGCAATTCTGCATTGGTATGTTCCTCCAGTATCTCTTGAAAAAAATCTAAAATATCTAATCAACAAATCTGATTTTGAATGCAGTTGGGTACAATCATTTGACTTCAGTCAGATTGTAAGAGGGGAAGATAAAAAACATATTAACAGAATGCCCTTCTACTTCACAACCCATCCGAAGAATAATTGTTTGCTGTATATTTTAATCATCTGAATTGCACAATAGCTCAAAATTAACAATACTTTTACATGGTATTTTCTGAAACAACTGACTTGTAAACATTGTGGAATATATGTCCCAATTAAAATTAGAATTGTATGTCCAGATATAGAGTTTAATCATATAATGCACTGCTGCCCAGTCACCAAATCGCATACGAAAAACGGTCAAAGTCTGGTCAGAATCAGAACAGTAATATCCGTGCTCTGATTATAAGAGATGCATTAGGCTGCACCAAAACATGATAATCTGCCAGGCCTTAATCAGAGCGCGCTGAGCCACAACAGAGAGCATGTTAGCAGGCTGTGCAAGCTACATGCTGGAGCTATGCAAAATACGTCTAACAATCAGAGAAACACTAATGCATCATCTGGACTTTGGTCAAAATTAATTGTTTCATCACAGCAGCTCATAATGATTTAATCCAACAGTCAATGTAAAAGTCAGCAAATCAATTAGCAGGACTCTATCATTCATCATCAGGTGATGATTTACCTGTTTGTGTTTCTAAATGCACTGGATTAAACAAAACCAGTTCATTTACCAGTTTATAAGAAACAGTTTCACAGTTTATTTCTAAATACATTTGACTCTATTGAGATTAATTGATATCCTGATATAAAATAAACAGTAGATATATGGTAATGGAGAATGCTATGTGTATTTCTCATGTCCTGAGTCCTGAATATAGATAGATAGATAGATAGATAGATAGATAGATAGATAGATAGATAGATAGATAGATAGATAGATAGATAGATAGATAGATAGATAGATAGATAGATAGATAGATAGATAGATAGATAGATAGATAGATAGATAGATAGATAGATAGATAAAAAACAACAGGACCATAATCGAACATATAATTACAGTGCCTGAGTGTAGTATACTGTAGTATAGCATATATTTGAATGGCTCTCTAGAAATTTCCTGAAACAAAATTGCAAGCCAGTCCTAAGACAGCCACAAAAGCAACATTAAAAAGATTTCACCACTACTAAAAAGTATACATAAAGTCTAATAATGTAACAATATATTATGCTGCAGCATTCGGCTGCTTGAGTCTTAGTGTAGTATTTTGGCAATATGATGCAGTTTAGCAAATGCATGACAAAAAACATTGCAATTTAGTGTAACATATTCGTCATACCGCTGATTTACCCTAGAATACTGTATCATTTCCCATCCATTCCATTACAAAACTACGCTCTGTACTCCTGCTCGGAGTAAAGCAGCAGCCCGGTCTCCGGTAAAGTAAAGATGTGACAGCAGTTATCTCATTACATCATGCTCTAATTTGATAACTTCCACAGAGGAATCAATTAAAAAAACACTTATCGCATCCTGTCGATCGCATCCAGGATAGAGGTCACCGCTTCAGCATCACTCAAACTCATCGCTTGAACAGCAACATCATTATTTTCCTTTAAAAAAAAAATTATATTATTTTAGAAAGCCTCACCATAAAGTCACCACCCGGTCGCGTTAGAGTGCGAAATGTAGAGTGTGGATGTGGAGAGGCAGCTGTGTGCCGCGGACAGTATACATATATATATATATATAGAGAGAGAGAGAGAGAGAGAGAGAGAGAGAGAGAGAGAGAGAGAGAGAGAGAGAGAGAGGAGAGAGAGAGAGAGAGAGAGAGAGAGAAGAGATGAGAGATGAGAGAGAGAGAGAGGAGAGAGAGAGAGAGAGAGAGAGAGAGATAGGAGAGAGAGATAGAGAGAGAGAGAGAGCGGCGGTAACCTTGGCTGGCCGGCTGAGCACAATGAGCCGCCTGTCGCTCAGCGGAAAATAAGGGAGGACCGAGCAGCCTGGCCCGGTGCCTGCAAGAGCCACAGCCGGGAGTCAGAGCCGGGAGTCGGAGCCACAGACCGGAGGCGACCCGGTGTGCTGCAGCCACACCGAGCCAGAAGGATGACATTAAAGCTGTCTAAGTAAATAGTAGGAAATAGGCAAAGGGTCAATTGTAACATTTCTTTTTAATACTACACATGACATATTTGTACTTTACCTGATTTTTCATTTAATGCTAATTTATACTCGTACTCTGCACCCATTGTACTTTTTACTCTACTACATTTATTTTAACACTCAAAATTACTTTGTACATATTCAAAAAAAGATATGATAATCTGGTATAATGCAGTAGCCTACTGTACTACTAATCTACACAGTATTTAAGTTTACAATTGTATCTGAATTTGGTCCACATTGATAAACTACATTACTAAAATGCTCTTATATGTATAAAAACAGGATCAATAAAAATCACGTGAAAAGATCCAATCTGCATAAGTAGCTAGTTTTTACTTTTTGTACATTAAAGGGGACCTATCATGCAAAATGCACTTTTGTACGTCTTTTATACATGAATATGTGTCCCCGGTGTTCCAGGGAACTCACCAAGTGTCAGAAAACACAACCCTCTCTATTTTCCTCCATACCCAAATCTCTAAAAAAGGGGCTGCAACGGATCTGATAAAAACTGATCCAGATTTGAACACTGTCCTGACGTCAGGACAGTGGCGCTACGGCTATTGGGCCAACTCCACCAATCAGGAGGAGACAGCCACGGCCATTGCCGTTCGAAAGCGCTGGAGACGCTGTAGTACATATGCCAGGCCAGTAGATGGTGCTGTTCTCACTGAATCTGCCCTTGAAGAGCAGAGTTAAAAAAAAGTGCTGATTGGCTGGGCGAATTGCAAACCACGCCCCGTACAACTGTGAAAATGTTGTGTAGAGCCGCCATTGTTTTTCCTCGCTACAAAAACCCAGCGCACCAACGGAGAGTAGTTTGTTTTTGAAAGCAGTTATGGCAAGCATCAAGAAATCATCGGAGCGGTGGAGTGATGAGGAGGTGTCTACGCCGAGGACGCGACCCAGGGAATGCTACTGAAGCCAGTTCAGTAGCTTTCACTCGACCTGGGAATCGTGCACAGCCCCACGGCATACCGGCTAAAAATAAATAAACTCAGGCAGGACTACAAACGGCGGATTCAGTGGCCAACGATGACGACCACGACGAAGGTAAAATCAACTACCTGCACTGGGGTTTTAATCTGCACAATAATGGTCTCAGATGTACTTGTATTTGCTCAGTAGATCAAGCTAGCCATGCTAGGCTGAAATGGCTAACACCGGCCCCGAGCTAGCTACATCTAGCTAGCTAGATATTCTCGGCCGCTATGAAAACGTTTTGACTTGTGAATAACTGTGCAGTGTTTCTGTAATTTGCTTCACTAACTCATGGCACTAATCGTCTGTTTCAGGCGAGGATGGACAACTCTCGGGATTGGAAACAAGCGAGCTTTGCATTCTAGATCACAGCGCTTGGTCGTCCCCCTTACCAGCAACCAAACGCAAAGGTACACACACTGTAACTTTGTCTTGAAAGAACGTTACGCATCGAACTGATGTTCACAATCATGTTTATTTCCTTCTTGGTACAATTATGAAACAGCGTGAAAACGTATTCGCCTAGACCGGCATTTACAAATGTTCGCGCCTTTTTACTCTCTCACAAACATTGTAAACATCCGGGCTAGAGGTCACATGACTTCCGGTAAGAAAACTTGCCTCAACAACATTAAACAAAGTTCAAGCATACATGAAGCACTCTTCAAAAATACAAAACAATAAAGAAGGGCACTTTGAGCGGCAGCTACACACACACACACACACACACACACTAGTATGTTGTAAAACTACATGGCGACTAAACAGATCTTGTATCTTGCTTATTTTCCCCTCTTAGGAAAGCGGACACGGGATGCGAATTTCTTTGACACCGTCCAGGCGTTGGAGGACCGGCGTGCCGTGGTGAAAGAGTCGATGCACGGGGATCAGATGGTGCTGTTCACCAAGGCCCAGGAAACGGAGGACAAGATGCTCACCAGTTCATTTTATATTATTGTTATTACTGTTATTATATAGTCTTGATACAACTGGCACTTTAATTTATATTGATAATGTTAATTTACATGTACAACTTCTATTTTATTTACATTAAAAATGTGAACTTCTATTTACTGTTAAACAGATCCTGTATCTTGCTTATTTCTCCTGACACTTTATCTTTAGTGACCTGTGTAGCATCCTATACATCCAGTGGCGAGCCGTCAGGGCCTTCTAGGCCCTCTGTGAGGGCCTAAGATATTCTAAAAAATAATATTTAAAAACATTAAAAAAAAATATATTTTTTTTAAATATATATTTTTTTAATATTATTTTTGTTATATTTTTCATTAGTTTTACCGAAAAAAAACTTGATTTAATTGTATTTAAAATAACATTTCCAAAGAAATAAATCCTTCGAATCTGCCTGTTCAGTCTCTGTTGAATGTGAAGGGTTACATGAAAGAAGCTCGTCTGGCCCTCTCTGCGATTCACAGAGGGCCCGCTATAGAGTGGCGAAGTCACGCCCATCTACTTCCGGTCCATGGGACCTTATTTCGGAAAAATAATGTATTGAAGTCAATGGAGAGAGAAAACGTATCTTTCGATCCCGTTTGAATTGTGCCATGAATTACACATATGATGTTTGTCAATCTTAAAAAATCATTTCCATGTCAAAAAAGTCACAGTTTGTCGTAAAACTGTTGAAATATAAGACTATGAAAAATACGCAACTAGAAAGACTACAAATCCCAGAGTCGCGTAAGTGATGTCACAATTGTTTTCCTCCACTAAAATGAGAAGGGTCCAGCTGCGGCCGCGGCAAGTACACGACACTACACGACACGCCCACCTGACACGACACTACGGTGGCTGAGAGACATTACCGTACATGGCAGATTAAAAGCGAATTGACGACACTACACGACACGCCCCCTACACGACACGCCCACCTGACACGACACTACGGTGGCTGAGAGATCGTACATGGCAGATTAAAAACGAATTGCAAATGTTATTGTAGCATTTTAAGCAACTATTAGGCAAATAAATTAATAACCTAGTCCAGCGGTTTTCAAAGTGTGAGGCGCGCCTCCCCTGGGGGGCGCCAGAGAGCTTCAGGGGAGGCGCAGCGTGAGAAAAAAATAAAGAGAAACAGTGAAATCTAGCTTGTTAACTTCAGCTAACTTTATGCGAGCGGCAACATGGATCGATTTTTAGTGAAGTTACCTAAAGTGAGAGAGGAGACAGCGTCTGGCCACCCCAGTTGGCAGCTTTGTTTTGAAATAAAAGTTGTGGCTCATCGGACATTTATCAGAGAAAATCCCTGATGTCCGAGTGCAAGTGAATGCAGCACAAGACGCGAGCCTTCTAACCCTGGCGCGAGCGAGGAAATGTGATTGGCGGCGATTTCAATTGAACGGGCGGCAGAAAACGAGAAGCATTCGGACCCAAGTACACGGAAGGAATAAGGTATTTGCGGTCTACAATGACAGAGAAGAGACTGTCAAGTTTGGCTGTACTCAGCATTGAATCAAAACGCACTAAAGCTTTGGATCTTAATACGTTTGTGAGGCGTTTTGCTGAACAAGATGGTAATCGCCGCATTCAGCTGTAATAGGCATGCCAACTTGATGCTCTGCTCACCGATGACTCGAGCATAAAAAACTGTTAAGATGATGACCTTACGTGTGTACATATATTTTTTTCTTTGTGGGGGTCTGCCCTGAGAAAGTCAAATAAGATGGTGTGTAAAACTACACTGCCCAGACAAAAATAAGTAACCACTTTGATTTAACTAGGCCAGTAGGTAAGGGCATTCCACTGGATAATAATACCCCTGCATTATAGCAACAACAATAATATGGTGCGGCTGTTCTTATGTTCTCTGAGGGGAGGCTCACCTTCCCACACTTTGAAAACCCCTGACCTAGTCTATCCGTTTGAGACACAACAGTATAACTTTCAACCCAAATCATTTTGTCAACAAACGGTGGTTTAGTAAACTTTTTTTTAATATATAAAATAGGTATTAATGAGATAATCTATTAATTATGTTTGTCTAACTGCTACACATGTATTTATACATAAATGTAGATATTTGTGAACATCTAAATATAGTTGTTAAAGGTTTTAAAATATACATAATCACATCATGGGGTCATTAAGCTCCACGTCAGTGACCTATATTTTAATTTCTTCCATCAAACTTTAAAAATGGCAAACAGCATGTTTTTAAAGATTTAATCTTTTAAGAAACAAAATAAAAATTTGAACAGAAGGGTTTAAAAACACGTTTTTAATGCAAATAAACTTGAAACATAAACCTATTTGTCATTTCAAAATGCACTTGTATTGTCTGCGTGAAAGGCACAGTAGGCTATGAGCGAATACATATCAACATTAAAAAAATGACAAAGTCTTACAATATATACCATGTGCTACTGTCTAGGATTAAGTATGATGAGACTTTTTTTAAGGAGGGACCCCAGAGCCAAGGGCAGGCCGAGCAGACCGCCTTCTCCCGCCGCAGGCTTCCCCGGTGATGGGCTCCGTGTAACAAGTCCCCTCAGTCTGTGCGGGGAGCTGCACCACGGTGATGCTGCTGTCATCGCTCGCCTCTCCTCCGGTGGTGCCCTCGGCTCCCTCCGCCGCCACACTGCACAGCACATTGGAGATCACTAATGTTTCTCAGCCACCGTAGTGTCGTGTCAGGTGGGCGTGTCGTGTAGGGGGCGTGTCGTGTAGTGTCGTGTACTTGCCGCGGCCGCAGCTAGACCATATTGACTAAAATAGAGATAGCTAAGATAAGATAACACCATATAGATAGAATCTATCTATATGGCGCTGGCTAAGATAAGATAACTTTAACAAGATGCCTGTGTGCTTAGTACCAGGTTGTTATCATACCAGCAATGGGTCTTGCTCGTTCTTTTGCTTCTGATGAAAGGACCAGGAGTGGCTTGATCAAGTTAGCTACCTAGCTAGTAGCTAGCACGTTAGTTAGCATTACAGCCTTGTCATTTTTATTAGCCTTAACATGAAGTAACATTAAGTAACCCAAAATGTTAAACAGTAAGAGTAGTAGTCATATTTCGTGAACCCTTTGAAGAGTACTGTCACCGGTGTGGTCATTCTATAATACACAATTTAAGCCCGGGGGAGAGATGCTAGCGCTAACGCTAGCGATCTTTTCTACTTCATGCTATCTGCACAAATGGTTGACATTAAACATTAAAACGACCAGGCAGTTCAGAGAGAATCAAAGGAAGGCAGGCAGGCAGCTTTGCATGACATTCTTCAGGACGTGTTTCATTGTGGTGATAGTGAGGGTAGTCAATCGTTTTGTTGACAAGACAGTAGTGACGGCCATCTTGGTGACGTGTGTTGTTGACCAGAGATGTAGTTCATTGAGCGTTTCACACAAACAAATGTGTTACTTCACAGTTTTACGACACATATTTTTTTTTTGACTTGCAAAATTATCTTTTAAATTGACAAACATCATATGTGTAATTCGTGGCACAATTCAAACGGGATCGAAAGATAATCTTTCTCTCTCCATTGACTTCAATACATAATTTTTCCGAAATAAGGTCCCATGGAGGTCCACCGGAAGGGGAGGGACTTCGCCACTCTATAGTAACTGAACGAGAGAGTAATGTCAAATGACAGTACAATTGACCAATCATATCTTCCCTCTAAATGGGTGGGTTTTATTATCGCAGACTTTATGACAAGTTCCGCCTGCTGTGAAACTTTTCTTGTTTCCATAGCAACAACAACTTCCTGTCAACAGCCTGAACTCGCCTTCAAAATAAAAGCATGCCAAATTACACTTAAGACATACAACTGCAACGAAAGTAACAAACACAATGCAATATCATTTTCAATGTCATAGAACACAAATTGGGTTCACAGGTGTTGTTTTGTGTGGTAGAGGGTCGCTGTCATTGATGCGTTTTGCACCCTGGGCCGTTGTTTTGATATTCCGCTTAAGTATACGCTGTGACGTAATAACTCTTTTTTTTTAGGGAATTGGTGGGGGTCAGAGGGCCTAGGTATAAAGCTCACGGCTCGCCACTGTATACATCACATGTAAGTGATTATTCTGATACCATCATATTTCATCGGTTAAACTGATGTTTTTATGATTGTCCTCTGAGGAGGACATGGGGATTTGCAAACATTTAATTCCCCCCCCGATTTTACACAACACAAAATGGAGTCCACTATGGGCCGAAACTAACATGTAGGTTTCCATAGTGTTTATGGCAGACGGATGCAGTGGGTCTCAGGAAGATATATAATAAATAATAAAGGTGGGTTTGCTGCTGAGCCTATTTACTGTGCATACAACACACCTGGCACAGTTTATTGTTATTATATTGCTACACTGTACACTATTGTATTGTTGCCTGTCTTGACTGGAAAATAAAAGAGAAACAAAAGCACTGTACAAAAGATCAGCTTTATTGTCAAAATGTTTACAATGTACAATTTACACGCTGTTCAGATGCCTCATAAAGCTGGGTCGCCAGTAAGGCAGTCCATTCGTCCCTGTACTCATCATTACTTTCACAAAGGTTATGTAATATGCAACATGCTGCCACCTGGATTTTGATCTTGTCCATCTTGCAGTCGTTTCTTTTCATCAAGCACCGCCACCTGCCCTTCAGTCTGCCAAAAGCGTTCTCCACCACCACTCGTGCTCGGCTTGTTTTGTTATTGTACGCAAGTTGCTCAGGCTGCATTAACTCAGTTACAAAGCTGTATAACATGAGCACAAACAGCACAACTTCAGTCGACTCCATCTCCATCATGTCTGAGGTCGGAAGGTAAACAACAGACGCCTAATGTACAGCGAGTGGGTGGGCGTTGCAGTATACGCGGGAAGTTTTTCTTCTTCTTCTCTTGTTTTGCAGCGGATTGCAAACAACTTTAAGGTGCATACCGCCACCTACTGTACTCGCCGTGAAGTGGTTTGTGGCCTGCCAGTAAAGCCAAAGCAGAAGAAGAAGAAGTGACGTCAGCGGCTCATTTGCGTAATCTTCCCTCAGGGAAAAGTACTCCGGTGTGAAAAAGCGCCGGGGCTCTGAGTGCCGGAACTAAGTACAGGAAAGTACTTGGTGTGAACGCGGCTATTGAGATTGTATAAAACTCCCCCATTACTTGGACTATTCCTCGCACCCCCTAACATAGGCCCGAATGGTTTCAACCATGTTGCAGTACTAACGTGCACTTGTTGACGTAACAGGATTGCACGGACAATAGTAGCATCGGACAATTGAGTGTGTTGTTAATTTTGTGTGTTGTGGACATGCGTGTGCGTCATGGGCGTCGCAGCCATTATATGAGGGTGGGACAAGTCCCCCCCACTTTTTCAAATGATTAGTTTAGACCCCCCCACTTTTACTATGCGGAAAGTCCGTGAATCGGTCTATCCACTCGCCGCACTTTGTAGAGCGCTGTGTCAGTGCTTCACTATCAAATGAAATCCATTCCACTTGCTTATTGAGAGAATGCCCAAATCAATGAAACTCCGTACCATGTTTTCACTGCTACTTTGTACCAAGGCAGATTCTCACATAGCGCGCATGTTCAAGGAGTGTTGTCATAGTTGGACAGCTCAGATCTGTTGTATGAAGCGATGCTGGTAGCGGAGGTAAGGCACACACACCAAATGTTCAGGAAATGGTTAATACAGCGAAAATCAAAGCTGACGATCTCTTGGTTTGATATGTTTTCTCCCCCAGACAACATGGACATAAGAACATTTTTTTCAAAGAAGAGGAAAGTAAGTCATCAGCTGGTAGCAGTTAATCAGTTAACAGTGATGGCGGCATCTCACTTCTGGAGAGGAGTTTCGTCTTTATGTCATGATAGAGAGATACAAATACTAAATAGTTTAGATGAGAAAAGGCATCGAAATGCCAGGTTACTAGTATTTATCATCTAAACAGGGAACATGAATAACCCGATCTCTCTGTGCTCATGTAAACACCATATCCCCAATATGACCATAACCGGGATAATACTCATAAACGGCTTACTGATGTCCATGTAGAGACGCAGTCAGTGTGTTTTACTGGAGCCTCAGTTCGATAAGAGATTATTTTCTGAGTTCTTTAACTTAGGTACTCTCTCTCAAAATGGTAATGTGCATTATGTTTTATACTTCTTATCATTCAGAAGCTTTTTGTGTGTGTTTATGTTTTACTGAGTGCTTATAGGCTATTTCCATCCCAGTATTCAGTTAACTATTTATTTTCTGTGCACATTACATAGACTAGCTAATATACCTACTGCTTGGGACTTTGCGTCTTCAAAATGTCCAATGTCACAGACTGGGACTTACTTTAGAGTCAGTTGTATTTACATTCAGTATGACTTGTTATGATTCAATGTGAAAGAGTATACTGCTCAATAAATAATTATCACTTCACCACCTCTCTTGACATCTAGGCACTTGAGAGTGAGTCAGAGGCAGAATACAGGGACAGTGGAGAGAGGTCCATTGCTGAGGTGAGTGATGAAAGGGAAATGACAGTTGAGAGTAAATTGTGATGTGGACTCTCATCCCAGGATTTTAAGGAAATCAGTGGGGATATTGAACAGGAAACATTTCAGTCAAGGGGCATCATATGACCAATATAGACAGAAGAGCAACATTTATTTGAACATTTAGGTCAATGATACCATTCCTAGGTGAACTTAACATCCGTATGGAGTCAGATCAGTCTCAATATTAATTAAAGCTGCAAGCAGCGTTGAGCGGGTCTTCGACGCTCCGCAGGCTGTTGTCCGTACGTCGACGTCAGGCAGATGTCTCGAGGACTCGGCCGTTGGCAAACGTGGGAAGTTTTAGGCCGATGGGACAATGTATTTAGGAGTTACAGCAGTATCATAAACATTGTGTTTGATGGAAAGTGATCAGTCGCCATGTCAACGGAATTTGATGACACCCCATAATACGCCTAGATGTGTTGAGGGCTGCATCGTTATCAAACCTGTGACGTTTTGGGCCGTTTGGAGCATGTTAACTGGAGTTATGAGAAAACCGTGTTTCACGGCGACCATGTTGTTACCATAGCAACGACATTTGACGAAATCTCAAAACTGACACATATATGTGTGTCGAGGGCTTGACGGTTAGCACACATGGGAAATTTGAACACTTTTTACCATTTACACAGGAGTTATAGCAATATCGTGCTTAACGGCGAGGGATGCGTTGCCATGGCAACAGCTTTTGAGGAAAACTCACTATTGTCATATTGATGTGTTGAGGGCCGGACCATTAACTGTCATCTGAAGTCTGGTGCAGTTTGGACCATTTTCCATCGAGTTATGACAACACTGTGTTTCATGGCGAGGGATCTGTCACCATGGCAACGGCATATGATGACATCCCATAATTGGCGTAGAGCTGTTCAGGGCTAGGGTTAAGGACAAAGGAGCCTCATTCACTTTACATTGGGGTTGTTTGCGTGGTGCAGACACGTAAATGTAGCAAAGTTCGTGACTCCACCACGCACTGCGGTGTTAAGGAGTCGTGGTGGAGTCACGCATTCTGGTGAGACCAGGTTGGTCTTGCCACATGGCCTTCCCTTGCATAATCTCAAATATTTTGTATTTGTATTTAAGCTACCAACGTGTAACAGAACCATGTCATGTTTGTTGTTCTCTGACACAAAACATCATGTTGAATGAGTCAAAAACAAGATCTGGTTTGGAACACAAAGTTCTGTAAGTAAGTTTCACTTCTTTCGGCTGCTAAACCTTAACTTGTTTTTCACTTATCATCTTGTGTAATCTTTATCTTGTGTTATTTCAAGCTTTTAATTCAGATTGACATGTATGGTATGGGTGTTAGTGTCCCAACAATTCTGTATCTTGTGTAAGTGTATCTGATTATTGCAACACAGCAGCTGCAAGAGAACTATCGATATTTAGCCGTGTGATTTCATGGATTGTTTATTTTGTTATAACAAAGGTCAAATGTTTCTCAGCAGAAAGTTAACCATCCAGTTCAGCAGTTGATATGGGAGCACCAAAAACTGAGGTTCAGGAAAGAGCCAACGCAAAATACTTCTCCGCTCATGTCTTCTGCTTTAATTCCCCACAGCTTCCAATAAATAGTTTAAAAAGTTGTTTAGAATGAGTATGATGCTTTAAACCAAAGTGTTAATGACTGAAAACCCTGGTTAACATTCAGTCATGTGATTTTTTTTTAAAAACAAACAGTTATCAGAATCAGAATCAGAATATAATTATCATACCAGTATATGCACTTGGCTACCAAAACATGAATAGAGTGTGGTTAAAGTATGTGTGTGATGTTATGTCAATAACAACAGAGTGAAAAGGGTCAGGGTTGGGACAAATGTAATTTCCCCTTGTGGATTTATAAAGTATTTCTTAAATCTTTAGTCTTAATCCTAAACAATTGAAAACTCTTTGCTAAGGAAAGGTAGGGAAAGCTGGTGTTCAAATATTCAAAAAGGTCAAGGAGAAAAATGAGCCATCACAATACTGCAGATAGCTGCATGTCCAAAGAAAGTTGCCATTGAACAAAAAGTAAATAAATAATTAAATTACGATGGTTTGTGTAGTTATAGTACTCAGATCCTTGACTTACTGTGATTAAAAGTATCAAACATCAATGCAAAGATACTTTTTTTAATGAGTAATATGAGCAATTATTTCCTGTGTTCAAAATCCTACTTAAGTAAAAGTACAGGAGTCTTCATAAAGTAGCATATGCTGTCTTGTACCTTGGTGGTACTACAGAATATGTGTTGTGTTTCTACTTGAATCTCTTTTTATATCCAAATCTTCTATGTACATAAATGTTTTTTTCTGTCTTTGTGAAGAAGTTTGGTCCAAAACCTGTTTGTTTTTGTGTGCTGTATGCAAACATAAAAAGGGGAAACTAACATCACCCTTTTCAAAGTTAGATCTAAACATCAGAGCTAGAGATGCTATGAGATACAAGACCACAGAGATGTGATTAGCTATGATATTGTGATACAATCATGGCGTATCTGCCCCTGAGGTGTGAAAGCATTTAAAGACAATGGTGACCTGATACCAGAGGTGTGGACTCGAGTCACATGACTTGGACTCGAGTCAGACTCGAGTCACCAATTTGATGACTTTGGACTCGACTTGACAAAATCACAAAACACTTGCGACTCGACTTGGACTTGAACACCAATGACTCGGGACTTGACTTGGACTTGAGCCTTCTGACTTGAGGTGACTTGATAATTTAATTCAGAGGTCTCCAACACGCCGATCGCGAGATGCCGCTAGAAGAGCAGACTCCTGTCGGGGAGAGCAGAATCTCCAGCCGCTTCTACTCTTGCTGAGAATCCTTGCAGGCAGGGGCGGGTCTTTATTTAGCTGGGCCACCATGCGGCCAATCATATGTGAGGACACACTAGGATCATACCATTATGTGAAAGAAGGGTGGGGGGCAGACGCTCCAAAGACAGCAGGTGTAGTGGTACAGGCCAGCTACAGAGAGCGACGGGGAGACAGATTTAAATGCAAGCGCGTCGGAAAAAGTCAAGAAATGAGCAAAAACCGAAAAAAGAAGCAGCATCTGGCTGCATTTCAATGATATTGGAGAAAGCAAAGCTGAGTGCAGGATTTGTAAAATGAAAATAACCTTCAGAGCAGGGTTGTTTTTTGGTAACCACTCAGGATTTATTGTCAGAGGTGGGAGAAGTTCAGATCTTGTACTTGAGTAAAAGTACCAGAGTGTAGGAATACTCGGTTACAATAAAAAGTCCTGCATTCAAAATGTTACAAGTAAAAGTACAAAAGTATTATCATCAAAATATACTTAAAGTACCACCTGCAGAGGGATCTAGATTCAGGTGTTCTTTTCCCCATAAAGACCGCCTCGCTGCACATTATCCCTTGCATAAAGATAGAAGTGGGTCCCTTATAACATGTTCTACACAGTGGAAATAAACATTCTGGTTACCTCAACATCAGGGATCTTATCAATTAAACTCCTTCTGAATCAAACCGTCACGGTAGCATTACCTTACTGATCCCTCTTACAATAGAAGAAAACACGTTACTTTACCAGCAGAGAGAAAATAGATTATTACAGTATTAATGTGACTAATAAAGAGCAGTTTAAGTATTATTCTGTTGATGGGTGTCATTACATTTGGTGAAAAGCACATAATGACTTGTTTAAGACTCGTTTTGTCAAAGTTTAGGACTTGGACTTGACTTGAACTTGAGCACAAAGACTTGAGACTTGACTCGGACTTGAGCACAAAGACTTGAGACTTGACTCGGACTTGCAAAACAATGACTTGGTCCCACCTCTGCCTGATACAGTATCTACTACAGCTGTCGAATGTGTTTGAATGGACTTCTAAGAACTCAGTTTGATTATTTTTCATTATTAACTTCTAGATGATGACCACAGTGTTATCCAGTCTTGTTTATAGTGCTTTATTGAACAGGGAATGGGGGCCAAGATTGTATCAAGAGACTTTAAGCCCCCTCACTGTCCCTGTTGATCCAAAGTGGCGGGACTGCAGGGCCCATTATCTAACAAACATGATAAGCTCCACTGTGCAAGTCACCACAGTAGCTGATTGGTTGGGATATTTCATTTCATTTTTATTTGTCCCGCTCATGGTACGCATAGCCAAATGTACAATAATTGCCAACAAAACATGTCTCTACACACCATTGAGCGAAAAGGAGCAGGGAGAAGAATAAAATCTTATATGACCTGCCCCTTTCTAAAAAAAACAAAAAAATAAATACAAATAGATGGTCTGCCCTTCATAATAAAAAAAAATGTTCACAGCCACACATAAGAGTACACCCTCATCTGAGTCCTACTGGAGAAGAAGGTGGAAAGCGGCGCCTAATAATAATAATAATAACAATTAAAGCTGCAAGCAGCGTTGAGCGGGTCTTCGACGCTCCGCAGGCTGTTGTCTGCACGTCGAGGTGTGTGTCTAGGTGTCTCGAGGACTCGAACGTTGGCAAACGTGGAAAGTTTCAGGCCGATCGGACAACGTACATGGGATTTACAGCAGTATCATAAACATTGTGTTTGATGGCGAGTGATCTGTCGCCATGGCAACGGCATTTGATGACACCCCATAATATGCCTAGATGTGTTGAGGGCTGCATCGTTATCAAACCTGTGAAGTTCTGGGCCGTTTGGACCATGTTAACTGGAGTTATGAGAAAACCGTGTTTCACGGCGACCATTTTGTTACCATGGCAACGGCATTTGACGAAATCTCAAAACTGACACATATATGTCTTTAGGGCTGTACCGTTAGCACACATGTAAAGTTTGAACACTTTTTTACCATTTACACAGGAGTTATAGCAATATCGTGCTTAACGGCGAGGGATGCGTTGCCATGGCAACAGCTTTAGAGGAAAACTCACTATTGTCATATTGAGGTGTTGAGGGCCGGACTAGTAGCCATCATCTGAAGTCTGGTGCAGTTTGAATCATTTTCCATTGACTTAAGACCAGTGGCGTCGCCTGGCCTGGGCATCCGGGGCTTTAGCCAAATAACGGCCAAAGCGTCAGCGTTCGCTCGATGCTAGGCCCATCAAACGCCATGGAATACGATGATGTCATAACTGAAACTGACATGCTCACAACGCCACCAAACTTCACAATTGCCCCTTTCACACCGGCGCTTTTCCAGCTCCTGCTGGGAGCTAGAGCCTGAAAAGCGCCGGTTTTTCCTGTTCACACCGCAGCGGCGGCGCGTCATAGCTCCGGAATGCGGTTCACTTCCAGCTCCAAAAAGTTGTCGGTCCAGAGGCAAGAGCTTTGGAGCTATGACGCGGCGTCGCTTACGTCTCTCTTACGTCCGTCGAGGCGGAGGCGGGGGCAACCTTTTGGGTATGCACTATTTTTATAAGAATATTGTTCATACCTGTTTATCTGTTTACATTCTGTGATTTGTATACAAAAGAAAACACAATTCAAGTCTGATCCAGTGATTTTATTGTAAGAGGCATGATACAAAATAGATCAGGTTTAACTGCAGTAATATTAGTGGTCCCCCATGTTGAAATACTCCATCAATGCAGATCTAACGTCAGCTCCTTCTTGTCTACCGTTCTCTGGAAAGGGGTGTAAAGGGGGTTGGTTGTACACAACTTCATGGCAATATTCAGTCGTCCCTTGAAAAGTCGTCCGATGCCTTCCATTTCGTCTCGTAAGAGGATAACCACAGCGAACAGCGCTTCAATACAATCGGCCATTGTTGTTGTGATTTCCGCGCGGTTTGGGTTTTAGGAAGCAGGCACGTAAACGGTTACGTCATGACGCAAACGATGAGGCAATGACGCAGTACCATCCCGGCTCTTGAGCGGTGTGAGCGGTGTGAACAGAGCGGGAGCTGAAAAGGGAAACGGGAGCTGAACCAGAAAAGCTCTCGCGAGGAGCTAGAAAGTGAAAAGCGCCGGTGTGAAAGCCGCAAATGTTGTCTTAAGTCAATGGAAAATGTTCCAAACGGCACCAGACTTCAGATGACAGTTAATGGTCCGGCCCTCAACAGCTCTACGCGTATTCTGGGATGTCATCATATGCCGTTTCCATGGCAACGAATCACTCGCCGTAAAACACGATGTTGTCTTAAGTCAATGGAAAAGGTTCAAAACGGCACCAGACTTCAGATGACAGTTAATGGTCCGGCCCTCAACAGCTCTACGTGAAATCTGAGATCTCACCGTGTGCCGTTTCCATGCCAACGAATCACTCGCCATAAAACACGATGTTGTTTTACGTCAATGGAAAAGGTTCAAAACTGCACCAGACTTCAGATGACAGTTAATGGTCCGGCCCTCAACAGCTCTACGCCAATTCTGGGATGTCATCATATGCCGTTTCCATGGCAACGCATCACTCGCCGTAAAACACGATGTTGTCTTAATTCAATGGAAAAGGTTCCAAACTGCACCAGACTTCAGATGATAGTTAATGGTCCGGCCCTCAACAGCTCTACGTGAAATCTGAGATCTCACCGTATGCCGTTTCCATGGCAACGCATCCCTCACCAAAAAACACGAAGTTGTCTTAAGTCAATGGAAAAGCTTCCAAACTGCACCAGACTTCAGATGACAGTTAATGGTCCGGCCCTCAACAGCTCTAGGTGAAATCTGAGATCTCATCGTATGCCGTTTCCATGGCAACGCATCCCTTGCCGTAAAACACAATGTTGTCTTAAGTCGATGGAAAATGGTTCAAACTGCACCAGACTTCAGATGATGGCTACGAGTCCGCCCCTCAACAGCACTATGCCAATTATGGGATGTCATCATATGCCGTTTCCATGGCAACGAATCCCACGCCGTAAAACACGACGTTGTCTTACGTCAATGGAAAATGGTCCAAACTGCACCAGACTTCAGATCATGGCTACTAGTCCGGCCCTCAACAGCACTATGTCAATTATGGGGTGTCATCATATGCCGTTTCCATGGCAACGCATCCTTCGCCATAAAACACAATGTTGTCTTAAATCGATGGAAAACGTTCCAAACGGCACCAGACTTCAGATGACAGTTAATGGTCCGGCCCTCAACAGCTCTACGCCAATTATGGGATGTCACCATATGCCGTTGCCATGGCAATGCATCCCTCACCAAAAAACACAATGTTGTCTTAACTCAATGGAAAAGGTTCCAAACTGCACCAGACTTCAGATGACAGTTAATGGTCCGGCCCTCAACAGCTCGAGACACCTACACACACACCTCGACGTGCGGACAACAGCCTGCGGAGCGTCGAAGACCCGCTCAACGCTGCTTGCAGCTTTAATTTATATTGTAGTCATTATCGAGACTTCATTGTGTGCATTCCTGTATGTTGTTCATGCGTGATTGTTTATAATAGTTAATTACTTATATAAGTAACGTGTCATTTCAATCGCCATTCTGTTGCGGCCTTTGGCCAATAGAGGGCAGCATAGGCCAGCTAATTGTGCCATTTCTTTATCCACCTAATTTACTGTGTAACAATGTCACTGGTCATTATCCCTCAATAATACATGTTTATTCATACCTGTTTATCTTTATATTACAGATACCACACCCATCCAATTACCATTGCATGTACCATTCACTACCCTGGACAATTAATAAAGTAGTTACATTGGAACAGCCTGTGGAAAGCCTTTCTTCCTCGCACGTCTGTCGCCGACACCTTCTAACAGAGGACAGGAAAATCTAGCTGCAGCACGACCCGTATACTTTTGCACGCCGTGTTCTCAACAGAGATCATAGATCTCTTTTTCAAGGGAGACCTGCAGCATATAGGTTCCACATGAAACATAAAACAATAAAGGACATCATACATTATATTTACAGGATACATTTACATAGTTATAGACATTTACAAGTACCCATAGTATCAACGAGCATTTCATTTAGCCTAGCTTTAAAAACATGCAGAGGAATGAGATTGCTCAGTTTCAATTCTTGCTGAAGATTGTTCCAAGCAAGTGGAGCTGCGCACATAAAAGCTGTCTTACCTAAGACAGTCCTTGCTCTTGGCACATGTATACTATAGGACAGTAAACCAACAATATCCTTTAAAACTGGAGAGATTAAAAAATATGGATGAATAAATAAATGTTAACTGATCAAATAAGATATAATTGAACCAGCAAAAATCTTGCCTAGGGCAGCAAATTGGTCAGAACCGGCCCTGGTGTCATCCCCACAGCACCCCCCATTTGAAACATGTTCCCACGGCTATGTTTTCATATTGAAGTTTGTAGCAAGTAGAGGGCTGCTGGCAGGCCCGGACTGGCCATCGGGAGGGCCGGGAGGTTTCCCGATGGCCTAGCGATCTTTTTTTTTTTAATGTAGGCTATTGTGAACGCAACGCTGTGCAAATGTGGGTTTGCCTCACACAGGGTGACTGTCTGTCTACATGATGTGGCATCTGTTTCATATGGGTGTTTCCATAGATCTAGTCTCTTTATTTCCCCCTCAAAATGCACCAGATTGATGCATGCCCCCGGACCCCCCTAGAGGATTTGAGGTCCACCCCCAAAATATGTTCACATGGATAGGTTCCCAAATACATTTGCAATTTTTTTTAAATAGTAACCCCTGTCCATATGTTTATTATTGGTGTGTGTGTGTGTGTGTGTGTGTGTGTGTGTGTGTGTTGTGTGGTGTGTGTGTGTGTGTGTGTGTGTGTGTGTGTGTGTGTGTGTGTGTGTGTGTGTGTGTGTGTGTGTGTGTGTGTGTGTGTGTGGTGTGTGTGTGTGTGTGTGTGGTGTGTGGTGTGTGTGTGTGTGTGTGTGTGTGTGTGTGTGTGTGTTTGAGTTTGTGTGTGTGTGTGCGCGTGCATGCGTGCGCACGAGTTAGTTTCAAAGACCCCCATAGAGCTCAGTTTATAACTCGAACCCTGGATACATGTGTGTGTAGTCTTTCATATTAAACATGATCGCTGGTAGATAGCCACAGAAGTGTTAACACAGTTTAACCTGGGTGGATCACAGTTTAACATGGGCGGATCGCAGTTTACCTGAGAGGATCACAGTTTAACACAGATGAAGACTTCTCCACGCTGCTTTCAAACTGTGAGTAAACACCGTGTGCTTCACTTGGAGGCTGTCTGAAGGTGTACACAGGTCTCAGATGGACTTAGTATCACATTAGGAACGATATTCAGTGATAAATCGGGCAACAATAGCTGGTTTTAATGATTTATTCGAGCGGGTCACAGCTTACCACAGCTGAAGAATTCTCCACGCTGCTTTCAAACTGTGAGTAAACAACGTAGGCCTACGCTTCACTTCGAGGCTATGTGAAGGTGTACACAGGTCTCAGGTGGACTTGGTATCACATTAAGAACGATATTCAGTAATAAGTCTGGCAACAATAGCTGGTTTAAATGATTTATTGGAGCTCGCAATGTTTTGAACAGACATCCCCAGTCAACTCGTTTTTCTTTTTGTAGTCCTCGCTGTTCGCGTCCGGATATCGCCATCGTAACCACAACCTCACACACTGGTACTGAATGTGCATCAAAGTCTTCCTACCGACCCAAATATACCAAGATTTATGTTAACGACAGAAGAAGCGATCGAAATGTGTATTTCAGTCGAAGGCCACGCCCCCCACATCTGTGCCCCAGTTGATCGGGAAACAGGAAAAACCGGTACTTTTCAGGCTCTAGCTCCGAGCCGGCGCTGAAAACGCGTTGGTGTGAAAGGGGCGTGTAGTTGCAGATTGCAACCAACTGAACATCCACTCACCTCCCCCTTCTCCAGGCATGTAGACAACCTAGGGCCAAGAAAAATAACTAAAATATGTAGTTAAAGTAGTACATTTTACTAAAGTTATTGTCCTCTTCTTCCTTTATTGAGGCAGTTACGGGGACACCGGATACCACTTTCCCACTCATAAACTTCATCAATGGATTCAACCCAGAATCATTACAGAATATTGATTGCATGGAATTGCCCTTTGAATTAAACACTCAATGTTTGAGCCGGAAAATAAAAAGAGTAAGCTGTAAGACAATAAATAATAAAAGGATAATTCTCTATGGGTTCGACTACAAACATAGTTTTACATCATGGATATGATTTGTATGATAACATTGACAAGTAGAGCAACCTCAGTTTGATTAATCTTGTTGAAAGAGGGCTTGGTTATGGTTACAAGACCCTGATGATTAACTCAGAGGTGTGTTTGGATAACAACATTTAACTCAAAGTTATGTTGCAGACTTTGTGTAACACTGAAGGCATATGTTTAAAATGGTCTACCATGACTGACTTTCTTTGTTTAAAAAATAGTAAAAAAAATCGGTGTACATTGACATTATGAACTGTCCTGGAAAAGGCACAGGTGTAAATAATGAAATGTTTTATAATTAAAATGCTTTAGTTTTAGAGTCCTTGTATTATGCATGCTGTCTCACTGTCACTATAGCTTACACAGTCAAATAGAACAGAGCCATTATTGTTATTAGTAACACCTGTGCTTTCTATTACAGGTCAAAATATTGCTGGGAAAAACGGCCTGTTTCTCCCTCAGGATTAGTGGGGACAGATGGCTGTTCTAACATTCACTGACCTGCTGCATATTAAAAACAAATCACATTAAACCTCACGTATCGATTCGCTGTAATGTTTTTTCTTTGCATTTGTGAGCTTTACAACAAACTACTACATGGCTGTTCTCTAGTCACTATATTCTTCTAATATGCCTTCATTTTGCGTGTGCTTTAACTTGTCTGTTTTTTGTCTCTCGGCAGGATGTACTATCCATAATCATTATCTGGTCCACAAGGTCAAACTGATGCTCTCATTTTCCCCTGCAGCTCAGTATTATGTAAAGCTGTGATTCTTTAGCACCACCTTGTGGATAATAGTGTTCAGGTATTGGCTGTTAGATATGAAGTGTTACAACAAAAATGAAATGCACTGGTATACTTATGTAGTATTTACATTTTTTCCCAAAAGAGGCTCTTCATTCTAAATGGTCAACGAAAGGGCCTGGATTTTCTACAGATTGATGAATTCATATAGTTCATAATAAACTATTTTAACCTCCAAGATCACCAGGAAGTTTATCTGCTACTATTCTTTTGAGGGGATAGCAATGTACAGTTTGTCTACTCTATATGATACAGGCTAAAATATCTCAGTGATTGAGAAGGACACCATATTTTGTTAGCAAGGCTTTTAGTGCAGATTTGGCTCGCCCAGGCAATTTTGTAATGCTAGCATACTCACACGCTTAAATTACATTGAACATTACCTAAGATTAGCATGAAATCTCAGTAAGATTATGGTAACATGCTGAAGTAGCTTAAACAAGGGCTGCATTATTTTCCTTTACTAGATAATATAAAGTTATTGTAGTGGTAAGAATGTGAAGTTCCAACTGCTTCAGGACTCATGATCTCACCCTGACCTTTGACCTCTTCAGGGGAGGGGGGCAAGGTAAAGTCACCCGAAGGCTCTTGCACCATCTGCATATACAATTTTAAAGTTTTTATAATAGAATGCAAGCAAATTCTCACAATGAACATGTTGAGGCAAACATCGTGTCAGGTCCTGGCTGCTAACCAATATTTAAAAATGAAAATATTCTGACGACCGGCATTCTTGTAGGGGTGTCATGCGGCTAGTTGGATTGCTTTACGGGCCGGTTTATCATCATTCCTACGGCTCATTTTGAATAAAAAACACATTTAATACCATATCTTCAATCTTGTGCAGATTTATTTTAAAGCAGCATCACATTTCAAACAATGCTTCACTTCTTTCAAGGTCCCATTACAACGTCAGCAGAGCAAAGCAAACATTTCTCTGAAAATGAAAAAAAACCTCTACCAAATGCAAAGAAAGCTCCAATCTAGAATTTAAAAAAAGGCCCATGATGTTGATGTTTTAAAGAGAGGAAATACAGTATTTATAGAACTCAAGGTTAAAAGCAGACTACTGTACAACTCTTTGCTACATTTACATTCTCCCACACAGATAGACTTAATTTCCAGAGAAAAATAAATACACATCTGATTTCTATTACACAACCGTAAGCATGTCTTAACCCTATTAAAATAATTCTGTAATCATAACAATCTGATACAGTATATATACAAACATTTGATGCAGGTGTTTTTTCACAACACACACATGCAGTTTTGCATTCTGTTAAAATTGGACCAATGTCATGAGCCACACATTTGGTCTTCCTTTACATGCAAATTTGAATATTGACGGTGCCTTTCTGCAGCCTCTCTCATTTGAACCTGTTCACTGGGTTTCCAATGAGCTCCGGGCACTGCTCCTCCCCTTTTGCTATCTTGTCGCACTTCTGGAACAGGTCGTAGTTAATCTTGTCAGTGAGGACGCTGTCCTGCTTATACTGTGGATGCTTGGCAACAAATTCCCTCATCCACTTGGCCATGGTCATCAGCTCGCCTGTTTCAGATCAGAAAAGTAAGAGTTACGCGCAGAGTTGAAGCTATAGGAACAGAAAAAACGCTTTTGGATAATAAGAACAATACATTTTTTTTTTTTTTAATACAAGTTTACCTGAGGCACGCTTCTTGATGAGCTTCAGATAGTTTAAAATGGTGCACCTGGTGTCCACATCCACTTCCATGTTTTCCAGGTAGCAGTTAAGGATGGGGATAAGCCCTTGAAATACTCCCTCCTAGTGATAAAAACAGCAGTAATTGTTAGATTTATATACCACAGTCAGTAGGATTCATCCTCTGGAGACCATGAATGTCTTAAAAAAAAATGAATGCAAACATATCCAATAGTTGTTGAGATATATTAAGGAGAAATAATCACCTTTCCGTTGATGATGGTGTCGATGCTCATCAGTGTGTACTCCTCGTTCCCACCATCAGTGTCCAGGCCATTCTCAGCCGTGGCAGCGCCATCAAGGCCCGGGTTGCAGCCTATTGGTGGACAATCAGAATGGATCAACCACTGCTTACTCACTTTAAAGAAATACTTCACCCCCAAAAAGACCATTCTTAAAATCAATTACTCTCCGTGTTACCTTAAATGTATGAACACAACTTCCAAGGTTACACAAGGTGATATACAAATGGTGATTTTGCATAATATTAGTCCCTTTAAGAATCAACATAAAGTTACACTTTTTTTTTTACCCACCTTTGAAGATGTCTTTTCGGAAATAGAACATGCCCTCCTGGACTGAGTTTCTCTTCTGTGCTACCTTCATGTTTTCATCGACCTAATGAAAGACAGTTGATGGATCAGGGCACCCTGTGCAAAGTATACACACACCTTTACAAAGAACTAGGCAGTGCGGCTGTTTTTTACCTTTGACAGAGGGATCAGAAAGTCAAGTTTATAGGACAAGATCACTCTGGTGAGCAGGACGACGAAGACCACATATGCAGCGTTTTCAAAGTCAGTGAGCTGCACCTGAAAAGTCAAACGCAACTTACTATCATTTCTGTTTTTGTATTTGCAAAGCCATGTTACCAAATAAAAGCAAAGATTACAATATAAAGTCTAAGTTAAGTAACAGTGCGTTTCTTTTTACCTCCATGGGACGAAACTCGACTCTCCAGCCAATGTCGGAGTTGGGAGGTGGAGGTTTGAACCTCATCGTCTGCCAGTTAGTCGACTGCAGGCTCTGCAGGAAGACAAAATAGACGTTATACTACTTTTAAACACAGGGTTTGATATTTGCTCTAATACAGAATACAAAAATGCTCACCTCAAAGTGATCAGATTCGTTTTCGTCATCTAGGTGGATTTTCTCCTGCAGGACGTAGATTGGATCTCGGATGAAGAGGTGTGCTATGTGTTGGGCCAGCAGTTTGTCGATTCCTACACACAGGAATCCAATTGTTAACTTCTAAACTGCATAAGCATTTATTAGAAATGTTCATTTTTTGACATATTTCTATTTCTATCACTTCCTCTCCTGTACCTGCATCCAGCAGCTGCTTCTGGATCTCCTCATCTATTGTCAGATCGATGTCATTGTACTTCTCACCGCAGCTGGACAGGTAGCTGTCAATTGAATCGTATCTTGACTTGAAGATCCTGTATTTGTTGTTTTTCAAAGGCTGCAAAGGAAAAAAAGGACATTTTATACATTATACTCAAAATACCAGACAAAAGCATAAACAGCTCTACTGTCAAATTAGTTTGGTGTATGTTGTCTATGATTATTTACACAAATAATAAGAGGTAAGACTTCACAAAGCCTATTCATAATTAAATACTTTTCACCAAAGCGCGTCTTTATTTGCAAAGAGTCTGGATTTTCAGGTCTGTCTGCTCACCACGAGTCCGCGCTCCTCCCGTGTCCTGTCGTCCACCGAGGCAGAAATAACTCCCCAGCGACAATCGTTATCCGACACAAAACCCCGGTAGAAGGGCGAAGCTGCACTCAACGCCATCTGTAGAGAGAAAACGGTTGTCAGTAATAGCAATTTTGTGAACAAGAAACTAAGCAACACAATGTTGTACCGCTTATTTACTCATATTACAGAAAAACATTGGGATTAAGATCGTTAGTTATGTATCAGTCCAGCTGAAGAGGATCTATCCACTCACCACTATGGGGCAGAATGTTGCTAGTTGGTCATAAAGGTATCTCGCCTCATCAATGCTACAAGCTTGGAATGTCACCTGCAAAAGCATCGTAAAAGAGAGGCTGAAGTACATTTATATATCACTCATTGGGATTGTGAAGCTGCGATTGTGCAAAAGTCATAACAATCCAGGCTACAGCATCTTATGTACAAGGCTGTTGGTTAGTACCTGCAGGCAGCAGTTGCCCATGCCGAAGCCCATGGCGTCCATGTATATATGGTCAGGCAGAGCCGCCCGCGCTGCCTCGCCATCGTCCTCAGGGAACTCCTCCACAAATGGAGATGGTGTGCACTTGTCTTTGAAGACTGAAACGGAAGGAATAGTTTTGTTTCTCAAATGTTTAGGAAAAGATTGATTGGTTGACAGAAAACATTTATAGGAACGACTAAGTAGATGTCACATAAAAAAAAGAAAACTACAGTAACTCATAATATCGATACATTTGATTTAAACTTACTTGGCACATTGATTGCAACTTTCTCTCCCCTTCTGTGACGTATGTTTCTGGTAAGAGCGCTGAAAAAGCAAATACAATTATAGGTAATAAGTATGGTATTGTCCAGATGCATACTGGATTTTTGAGGCAGTTACCCTATATTGAGCAGTTTTAAAGTAAATTGGAGGACAGTATAGGCTAAATAATTGCTTGTTGCGTTCAAACGTGTTTAAAGAAAAAGATACACAACAGTCTGTCATTTCTGTCCTTCAGAAACACATAAAGCAATACCGATATATCAACAATTAATATTGGCTGATTTATCGCAAGATAATTCATATTAACTTATAGCCTCTTAAATGATATGTGTATTTAGTAAAAGTTTTTGCTCATCATGACCAAAAGGAAAACATGATCCTGCTTTATAGTAAACTAATGTGTTTAAGAACATATCAGTGAGGAAAACAAAGACTTTAGTTATGAAGCCTACCTGAATCTCGGGTGTCTGTTGATGGCCTCGTCTGGGAAAAACAGGGACTTGGACACGCCCTTCTCCACAGGGGTCGGCCGGTACTCTGGCTTAGTGAAACCCGGGCAACCTAACCTGAACAAAGGACCAAACACAAACAAACGTTACAGGGCTGCAACTTACCATTAGAGCTGTCATCAATTATTCAGCCAATCATTTGCCCATGTAATTATCTTTGTGTGAAAATGTCAAAGAGAAAAGTGCTAATAATTTTCTAAAATCTAACCAGATATTTATTATGTCCAATATCTTCCTTTGAGAAGGAAAGATCATTAAATGCTCACATTGGACAAGATAAGATCAGCGTTTAGCTTGAAAGCCAAAATTATTAATTTATGATCACATTTATTTTCTGTTATTTCCTTTCTGTAGATTGATCAATTTATGGTTGCAGTTCTATAAATAGCATGAAAACAACTATTTGTTGCACATGGCTTGCTGTCTAATGATGAATATTGTAGGCTGTTGGACCACCTGCTCTTGTAAAAACTAAGCACCTTGGGAATGAGGTGATGGTGCAGAGCTTTTCGTTCTGGTTGAGCACAGAAGAGGCCTCTCGTCGCCTCTTCCCCATGTTGCCCTCCACGGTGTTGAACTCCGACATGGTCCCTCCGTACGGCTGCCCTGGAGTTCCTTCGATCATGTAGCTGCCATACTCCGGTCTCCAAAGAGTGGGGTGGCTGTACAAATAGGAAAAGTGTTGTGAAAACAGTCTCGCTTTATAGGTCAGCGAGGAAAGAGGCCATGGAGAAAAACGTTATCGCGAGGACCTTTCTGATTGAATGAACCGACCGCTCGTATGTCCGCCGTAATCTTGGCACGGCAAACAAATGCAACGTATTTGTGCTCCGGAGCGTGCTCGGTGGTGTGTGCTACAGAGGGGCAGTAATGAGGAATGCATCGGCTCCACTATTCCCACTGCCCCTGGTATTTCCCCTGGGTGAAGTTGGCTCCACAGATTCAGACCGACGTCATGGGCAGCGCGCAAACATAACACTCAGAAGCTTGTACCAACACGTTTACAGCGGTACCCACAATGCCTCTTATTAAAGCAATGTCACTACAGATTGGAAATGCAAACGGCGCTCCTAAGAGAAGAAATTATTGTTATCTCTGACGGGTGACCTCAGAGAAATCATCCTCATATCATCTCTAAATGTTTGAGAGTTTATCCGATTTTCTTTTTTTACCATATTAACAGTTTTGCCAAAAAAACGGCCTCTTGTTCAGATAGGATTTGAATATGCTCACACCAGCTAATAAAAAGTTCTCTGTTCACAGCGTGTTTAAGTACATTTGGGCGATGACGTTTCAGAAAATGTTAATGTTTTTCTGCAAGTAACTATGTTTGGGTATAAATCGAAGGGAGTAATGAAACACTGAGACTATGTGTGCACCAACACTGTGAAATAAAAAACAAGTTTTGGTATATAACTAGCGTTGCCGATATATCAGATTTTCATTTCACGATCAATGTGGCAAAAACATGATAACAATATTTGAAACAAATCTTTTAGACTCATTTTTCTTTGGGGCGTTGTGGGAAGAAAACAAACCATGAGGATTTAAAGAAACGGAAATGATTTAAGACACACTGTATTATTTAAACGATAATCATGCGTGTGCTAGTCATTATTTTAATATTTCAATTTCTAAATATACGGTTATCCCTATATCCGACACTTCTAATTGGAAGCAACAAGTCTCTTATTTTGAAGAACTTTGAGAAAGAGAAATAAAAGCCCCATAAAGAGTAGAACAGCACTTAATGATTGACAGGGAGAGAGAGGAAAATGGCTCACTGGTGATGTAATCCCTAGAGTGAGGTCAATAGCTATGTGTCGGAGTCATGAATGGGAACAGGAGAGAGAACAGGACGGAGCAGTCAATGCACGTATAATCGTTTGAAAGACTTTGAATCCTGACCGTGTTTGTCAATGGTACAGATCAGGGTGTGCACAGCTAGAGGAGAAACTCTGCTGCATTGTAAAAGGGATCAGACTTGTTAGTAATCATCACATGTTATACGGATGATGAATGAACAATGACTTTGAAAGTCAAATCCTCTAATATAGCCTATAGGCATGCAGGCAAATTCAGTGTGAGTGAAACGCGGTGGGACTACAGGGAGAGCCCGAGTGCTCCACAACACACAAGGGAAATGCAGAAAAATCCCTAAAAGTTATTTTCAAGTTTGCAGCAGGTGAATAATGTTAGCTTTTCTTATACACTTTACCAAAAATAACCCTCAACTGAGCAGCTACAGTGTTTGTAGTTCATCTCAAATTCAAATGTTTCTCTAGAGAGCTGTCTCACTCTTCAAAAGTCGCTCTTCATGTTTACATTCTCGTTCAATGGGTTCAACAGACTCCGTTGACAGGATCTAATCTGCCATAATAAATATGTGGGTGTGTAGCAGCTTTAGAGATAACAAAACAATACCTGGGAATGTGTGCATGACAATTTGACTTCTATACAGCCTGTACTTTTATCATGCACCAAGGCCAAGGTTCATCAGCACAATACTTTAAAAACCCAATCAGCTAGTTGTTAGCTCTCTGTAATCCAGAACAAAATCACAAACTGACAACAGCACTCTTGGCATATGACGTGCATACATTCAGATTAATGAATTTAAGCGTTGCCATTTCTGAATGCGAGACAGATAACTTGACTTGAACAACAGGTGCATATTGGGGGAGGACGGAAACAAAGTTAAAGAAGAAAAGGTTCTTGTTTAAAACTACACAGTATAAAGATGGATAGATCTTATGTATTACATTCAGCTGCGTTTATTCTGTGGCGAGCTTACTTACTTGGGGTTTATATTTTCGCCCTGTTCTTGGAGGGTTTCCAAATGATCTTCGCCAGTCAGTACGAGTCGAACCTTCTCATCTTTGTCGTCCAATTCAACCAACATGTACTCAACCTAAAATGCAAATCATCAAACGTAAGCAGGATCCATTATCAGTTAAACAGTCAATCAATGAAATACATTCTTGTTAAGCACTCTTTTCATTTCTTTTAAGGTTTTCAATCATCGCTAAACAAAGGCACAAAGCAGCCATGTTCAAGATCAGACGGCAGCACATCAACTCCAATTCATCAGTTATGTTTCCTTGACTCTGACTCTGCTACCCTCTAATCCCCTGTCTGAAAGAGGGATTAATCTATAAAAACAGCATTCCACAATGTTCAAAATCAAAACACTTTGTTCAAAGCTGGAGCACTCTGAACTTTTGTGGACTGGGTGGCGGGCAAAAACTAATGTGTTACGAACTGTTTGTTAACAAAGGATAATGAACCAGGATTTAGGTTAAAGTTTACTCAACACGGGGAGTCTTGTAGCCTGGGGTGTTTTATTCATTATACAGTCATTAGGAAACGGCATGATTGTAATAATAATAATACATGATACTTGTATAGCGCTTTTCTAGACACTCAAAGACACTTTGACAGAGAATAAAAAAACAAAAACAGATAAACAAAACAGAAAATAGGGGGGGTGGGGGGGTGGGATGGTCAGTGGTTGAATGCAGTAATACTCAGGAATAACATTTATAAGCAGCTCTTTCATAAGATATACTTTTTGTAAGTGAATAACCATTAGTAACTAGGCTAACAATGCAACAAGTGACAACAACTAACACCTTGTTGACAACTAACCTAAACACATTATGCAGTGTTTTAGTGGGAACATGTACTCTAATATATAACTAACTTATATGCATGCCAATCTTTTTAAGATATTACACAATGTAAGGTTGCATTTTGATTTTGCAGAAACGATAATAAAAACAAAATCTTATTTATGTCAATGAAGGATCACTATTGTATCATGCAGAGAGATCAAAGGCAGCAGCAGCACTTTCTAAGATAAAAAGCTCCTTTCTTACCTCATCGCCCCATTTCAACACATCTTTCTGTCGCTCCTTCAACTTGTTGTAGATGTTGAGAAACTGAATAATACCGTGCTTTCTGATGTGGTCGGCATACTTCTTGGTTTCCTCCCAGTTCGTTGGAGAGCCCTGTGACAGCAGACCCATCGCACAGACAGACTAGAGGTGCTGCTGCTGTTGTCTTAAATCAACTTGCACGCTGAGCGTTAGCTAGCTAGCTAGTGTGTCCACCTGGGGCGGAGCTAGCATGAAGTGTCGGTCCAAACAAACGACACAGCCCGGGTCCTTGCGGTGCTGTCCGAGGGTTCACAGGCAGAAAACAGGTGTTTTTAAGTTAAGCGTTAAGCGTGCCCTGTCGGTAACCTTAGCGGGGCATCCAGAAGAAACAGGCCCTTGCTCATCACTTGCTAAAGTCTGCACAGCCCGGTAAAGCACAACCCGAGAAGCTGGTGTGGCCTGCTAGCCTCGACTCGGTTACCGACCACGTTACGGGTCCGTTCAAGTGTTGTTATGTGATGTGCTGTGCTGACAGCAGAGTGAACCGGGAGGTCAGGTCGTTTTTGCCTAACCAGTCTTCTGCACCTCAGTCTCGCTGTGTTGTGCATATGTACGCCCTCCTGGTTTCACGCACGTGATGGCGTCAGGCGGGGCGGGAGACGTCACGGTGACTCAGCATTCCTCGACCCATAGGCTCCTCCCACACCTGTCAATCATATCAGGTAGTGGTGCTGCGTTCATGTAGTGCTGGAAATATTGTGTCACTGATAACAAGGTACACATTACAAGATAAGGTGTAACTTTTCTGTGATATACAAAGTAATCCTAGTTGTTTATGCTCATATTTCTCCCAAATACTGGATCCTGCTTCTTTCTTTCTTTCTCTTTCTTTTGGCGAGCTTATTTCTTTTCACTGGCTTTTGCTGAAAGATAAAAGTTACTTTTTATGTATCCCTTTGTCTTATCATTTCGACAACCCTGTTTAAAACATCAAGAGTCAAGTTTATAACCAAACTTTGGGAAGGACCTACTTATCCAGAGCACCTGAATGCAACAACCTGGAAGAAACAGTGATGTAATAATGACACAGCACCTTCAACTTTTTATATAGGTGTGTGTACTTGAACATGCATGGGTGGATACATAAGTTATATAGGTAGGGCATTGAACTGCACTGACATCTGCCCAAATAAGGATATGGTTAAACTCTCAAAACACTTCATTTTCTCAGATTTTTTGGTTTAGACTCTTTGGGTTTGATTTGACAAGAATACATCAAAGATTATAATAATAGTCCTTTATTTTAATCCTGTATGTCTAAGACCCTCACTCTCACAGTGTTACATATTTTGTACAGTGTAAATTATTAGAAGCTCTATGTGTTTTTTTTATTAACTAAAGGCAGACTCAAAGCCTTAACAATATCTCAATGGTAATGAACTTTACTGCACATACAGAATGTATGCCCTTTTCACCACCGATTCAGGACTAAAAACAGGAAATCAAAAGTGCTTATGTCATGATTATATCTCAAAATTGCCTCATCACTTTACAATCCTAGTCCACAAATACTGCAGTTAACCCCACACAAATCTGGTGTCGCTGAATCCTTGCATTGGCTGTCTTCAATTATAACTGTACTTTGTCCGGTAAGGCAAATATATTTAAAAAAGTTGAAATAGCTAAATGATCCTGTGTATGTGTCAAGTACTCTTCAGAAACCCACATACAATATAATAAAATAATAAAACCTTTCATGAAAATTATTTTAATAAATGATCATGGCTCAGTGTAGCTTACACTTCATCTCTTTAATTTAAAAACAAACACAAAAATGAAAATACATGAGCAGTCAGGGAATACATCACTTCCAGGAAAGCTCAGGCTGACATTGTTTTTCCTAACTTCTATTTTTATTTTTTACAAAATAGTTTATTGCTGTCACATTGCAACCCATTTACCCTTCATGACTCCAACATTTTCCCATCAAAATCCACTTCTTTGCTCTGATAGTGTTTATGAAGAACCAACAACACACCACACAAGACATCTGAGTGCTGTACATGAGACGCATGTAGAGCACTGCAGCTTTACTGTGCGTTGTGTTGAACAAATTAATCACAAGCACCTACTCCTGGTAGGAGATGCCAACACTTATTCCAGTTCTAGCCCAATATTCTGTTCAAGTATCTATAATCACAGTAGCTATTATAGTTGTCATTAGAAGGACGGTCACAAAATCCTACATTATTGATGACAGTGTTGCATACAAACAACACACTATTATAATGTTATGACGCTGAGTGAAAAAGACAATCGTGTTATTGATTAATCTCAAAAACAGCAGTGATTTTCCATTTTTATACCTTTCATTCGACTCCTAAATTACATTATATTTGCTATAGAAAAAAGGGCTAATACACTTATCCCAACTTAATTGGCCCCAAAGGTACATTTCCGTTTTGAAACGACAAGATTAGTTAGGTCTTTATTGTGAACAGAATTTGACCTTAATTATACCAATTATTAAACTCTAAAACAACTGAATATAGAAATTAATGTTTGTTTTTAAATATATTTTAAGATTCCAAATTTGTAGTCCTTTCTTTTTATACATTTTTGCTCATCTGAAAAAAAGTTGATGACAATTTAGATATCATCTTAGCCACGAAAAAAGCATCTATTGGTAGAGATAAAACCAAGATTTATGCACCAGAAAAGATAGAGAACTTTAGACATAACATGTGAACTACATTATTATGATCTAAACTTTTATATACTAACTGGTGCTGAAGACACTGAACTGGCTCTGGACTCTCGTGTTTTCCTTGTGGGTATGGTGACGACACAGCATGAAATGCCAACCGTAGATTCCGGCAATTCATCATCCTCAGTCCAATCATTGAGGTCAGGGTTGTACAACTGAATGCATTTCTTGTACTTCTTCTCGCCCTCGTTCCAGCCTCCGAGGAGATACACCTTGCTGTTCAAAACACAAATACCAGCCGTGCTCACTCCTGTGTGGAGAGGCGCGCAGTAGCTCCACTGCCCGCCGTGAGGGTTGTAAGACTCGACGGCGAGGACATCCACCCTCTCCCCACGACCTCCCAACTGACTACCACCAATGACGTAGGCCCGGTCTCCCACGGTGGCAGCGCAATGCCAGCCTCGAGGCGTGCTCAGACTGCTCTTATCCTGCCAGCTGTCGGTGGAGGGGTCGTACGAGCACACAGCCCTGGAGTAAGCGTTGTTGATGTAACCACCGGATACAAGGATCTTGCCCTCGATGAGGGAGCTGCCGTGACAGCAGCGGGGCACCTCCATGGGAGCTTTCATCTGCCACTGGTTGGAGGAGGGCACGTAGCACTCCACCGAGGCCTGAACGCCATCACCATTTCGCCCTCCAATGGCAAACAGAAGGCCATTGAAGATGTTGAGGCTAAAGTGTGTGCGCTTCTGGATCATGTTGCTCAAGTGAATCCAAGTGTTGAAGCGGGGGTCATATCTAAAGATAGTGAGAGGGATTTACAGTTAATTTCTCATTCTACACAAACTGACATGACAACATTTAAAAAGTCAACTGTAACTGTTAGCTCTTACCTGCAGAAGTTGCCAACAGCATGTTTAGCTTGGTTCCTTGCATCATTCTGGTCCTCGCCACCTGCCACATACAGGAAGCCGTCCAAGACTGCCACGCATTGATTGAAGCTCTTTGCTGGCATTTCTGTCAACTTATTCCACACGTTATCTTCATCTCTGTAGAGAACTTCTTTGCTGAGTGATTTCTCTGTCAAGGCAGGGCGTCCACCAACTGTGAATATCACCTTGAGGCCACCGCGCACCTTTGTTCTGCGTGACTGGAGGATGTTCTGTTGGTATGGCAGCAGATGGTAATTCATGGCATCAACAAGGAGACGGTGGCACTCTGGGTCTTGCATCATTCTGGGCGCACTCTGGACATGATTCACCAGGTCTTGGGCAGAGATGGTGCCGAAGCGGATGAGAGTAAGGAGATCCGCCGCATACTTCAACCTCTTCTCATCAAAGTCCAACCACTTCATGGCGATCTGGAAGGCTGTGATCTCAGAGGGAAGATGCAGGGAATCGTCTGAGAGGAAATCACTGATTTGCTCGTAGGTGAGCTTCAGGAACTGCTCCATCTCAGAGAACTCAATGAAGTTCTCCCGCATGAACTTCTGGGATGCTTCCTTGGTTTCTTTGAGGTTGTAGGCATCAGCGATGTTGCCCACATACATGCAGTTCTCCACGCTGAGCTCCTGCATGAGGAAATCACTGCACATCTTCACTAAGGTGCCGACCTGCAGCAGCATGGCGGCGGCGATGGTGCTACCAATGCTGTACAGCGACAGGGTCAGCTTTCCAGAGTATGCATATGTAATCGCTGTGGCGAGGCCGGCAGGTGAGAGGTCGTTCAGGTCGATCGTCTGGAGGGTTGAATCCTTCTTCAAGATGTTTCGAATGTACTCGCTGCAGGACGCCATGACTACCTTGTGAACATCAAATGACTTTGACTTGGTGGAGATGGTTAGATCGCAGAGGAAGCTGTCCTGCCTCATGCTGCTCAAACCCTCCAGCAGGTTTGGGGCATACACAGAATCAGTAACTTCGGTTGAAATGCAGTTGAAGCCATTTCCTCCTTCCAACAGAGTGTTCAGCCCATTGATCTTGTTGACAGGGCTGTCCTCGACCATTATGGTAATTTCATTTATGTCTCCTTTATTCTTCTTGGTCGATTTGTTCTTTTTGGGTGCCATGGCAGCAGCGGAATATGGCCCAGAGCTTCTGAAAATATAAATAAAACTTGTCAGAAAAGGGAAAAATTATGCAGATAAATCATAAATACATTATTTGGTACAAGTGAAACTTGATGGGATTTAAGGGTTCACAAGACTACTATATTAATAGATTGTTATAAATTATTGTATGCTGTCTTGCGGACCTGTTGTCTTTTTCTTGTATCTTATTAGGCCTCCTTCACACGGGAACGTTTGCGTTTATGCACAATATGCGTATTCAAAAAAGTCTTCCGTTCACATGCATTCGTTTCATTTAACGTGTCTGTTCAAACGAGGCCGCTGGAAACGCTGTAGTACATATGCCGGGACTGTAAGTGGCGCTGTAACTTCCGCCAAAATACACCAAAAGCAGCGAATAAGAGCAGCCCCGCAGCAATGTTGCCATGGCTACCCTTCTGTTTAAGCCCCGCGGTGTATTTAGCAACATGTAGTTCATGTAATTCTCCATGTCCACTTGTTGCTGATGGTTGTGGTAGAGGAGCTGTAGATTTTGCACTAATATCTGTAGCATGGTCAGTAGCAGTAGCACTAGCAGTAGCTACTGACAGGAGGAAGTGTGTGTGGCGATTGCTGGTATTCAGCGGGATATAGTAATTTCCTCAGCATATGGATAAATGCAACGGGGAAGTTAACTGAAAGAAACCGAATCTGTGGATATTGCATCGACCGACCAAGAAGCACGTCTCTGTGGAGAGGACCCGCTCAGAAAGAGAGATATTCTCTACAAACACCGGGTGAGATCGCTCCTTTGTCAATATAATGGATCAATGCATGAAATCTGACTCTGTTTATTTTGTTTAAGGAGTATATTGGGCGTTAACAATTCTGGTTTGCCTTTTATAATATTATTTCATTCAAGAACCCCTTGTGCGTTTAATTAACACAGCTATTTTTGATAGTTGCTACAGCAGTGAGCAGGAGAGGTGGGGAGAGGTGGGGCTATCGCTATTTTTTCAGGAAATATTCGTATAGAGGTGATTACACGGACTCGGTTGACCCCCCAGAGCGTTTCGTTTGCAAATCTATCCACCTTGGGACCCGTTATCGTTTGTGGGGTCAGTTTCTATCGGCCTCGTGTAAATAATAGGGCTATACGCACGCGAAACTATGCAGATACAAGCAGTTTTCTCCTCGTGTAAACGGCGCCTTTGATTGCCCCCTACTCAACTTTATTTATTCAGACACTATACCAGGATCTGACACCTTTGAAAGCACACATGCTGCCAGGTGATGCTGGAGAGAGAAAGAGAGTGCGTAAACAGCCCCCTCTTTGCATCTGTCACAGTTTATCAGCTGTAGGTCCAGGAATAGCAACTCTGGACAGCTCACCCATGACGTTCCTTTTATAGACTTTGAGATTTGAGCAGCAGGCCTCATGTCCTCTGACTCTTAAAGTTCGAATTAGGGCAAACACTCTCCTTTCTTTACTTAATTGTATTTAACATTCGATTAGGCTTGTCCTGAATAAGTATGCAATGAACACAATCTACAAGACAAAAAAGTTTCATAGAAAAAAACAATCCTCACATGATTTACTCTTAACCCTAGACAATCTGAGACATACTGTCACCATGCTATGTGTAAAACAAAAATCTCTACAACTTTATACAATATGTCAGTCCTTTGAATCCTGCCTAAGTGAGGAAAGAGGTCAGTTTCTGTTCTTAAATTACTAACAAACACTGAAGCATTATCTGCAACATATTGGTTTATCCTTTTGAAAATAGTGATAGATTTAGCATTTAGAAGCTGCACTTACCTGCAAAATGAAGTTGAGGCTGGGGAAGAAGGAACTTGTGCCTCCAGTTACTGGAGCAAGAGAGAGAGAGCAGCAGTCAGCCCAGCTGAAAGAGACATACGGTTAACTCCTCCTCTAGGAGAGTGAGTGCCAATCAAGTATTGTGATATGCTTGTGGCAGGAGGGGGACCACAAAACCCCAATTCAACATAGGGTCTCACAATAGCTTCCAATCTGTTGATGTCAACAAACTGTGAGGGCTAACCTGCTACAGGACGTCACATGAAAAGTTTCATTCGGCCATTGTTTAGAAAAAGGTCATCAGCTCTCTTAGCAAATCATCTTGTCATAGTATCAAGGAAGAAATACTTCCTCTATATTTTTAGAATACTCTATAATGACCTTGATTTATTGATGGGCCTGGTCTTGAATGCAATACATCAGAAAGTTGAAATATACATGGGTACAGGACTTTAGCACCGCCTCATTACAAGCACATGAAGTAAAGTATTTGCCCAAATGGAGTGTCATTAAGCTCAGAGGAAATAAAAACGTCTCAAGGAACAGAAAAAAGGTAGGACTACATTTCACAGTTTGACAAGACATAGGAATATGTCCAGCTCATATTGTATGGTTTCTTCGTTGATTGATGAAAACTAAAAGATGTACACATTTAGACATTCGTTTTCTCAAAATACACAATAAACCAATTCCCCCGAGCAATTATGAAATGAGATACAAATATTTTTGTTAAATTCTTGCATAGAGGAGAAGGATTTTTTAAATTTCTGGTTTGAAGAATGAGAAATATTTGTTTTATTTACCAATTTATTGGGCCTAAAGTTCCTAGAGGGCCCCGCAGGCTTGTTGGAAAGTTCATTTCCTACTTTACATAATTAAGTTCTCTATAGACACACTAAGTGCATTTATTGTGTCATATATTTCACGTACAATCCTTAATTGTTTGATATTTTCTTAACCATGTGTCCCACTCCCACATCGATTAATTTATCGGCTCCGCCCATTATAATAATGTCATCAATGGGGGCGCGCTGCCCGGTGTGAGTGGACGGATGCACGTGAATCACCGTGATGGCAAGCAGCTCTGATGTGGTGAAGAAAGTAGCGCGGTACAAACTTCAGCTGACAGACACTGCAGAGTCTGCTACGGTAGATAATATTCATTTATTTCTTGCCCACAACAAGCAGAGCTGATTGGAAAAGTTCCTGGGTTTAGGGATGAAAATGTTTGCAGTAGGCCAACTACCGTTTAGTGAGTGCATATGACACGTCAAACAATTGGTGCAGAAACACTAATGCTGGTTCGGAAGTTTTTTATTACAAACTCTGTGGGCTCTTTTACTTCCTGACGCTCTTCTTGTATCCTTGATAATGTGTAAAACAGGCTGATTGAGAGCTGAGTGCCAATGACACGTGCCTCCTGCCACACAGCGTTGTAGGCCCTTCGCTGTGGGTCAGGCTGAGTGTTTTCAATGGGAGTTGCCCTCCTGCTATATTTGGCAACTCCTCCAGTTGTTCAACTTGTGGCTGCTGTCCATCATCAGTGGAGGTTGGGCGCTCTGCTGTTTAACTCACTTTTATGCCTAGATGGACTTAAACAATTGCCAATATTTGAAATAGATTTAACCTAAATTAAATACAAAACGAATTAACGTGTAGGAGCACAACCTGAATATAATTGTGTTACACACTTTATAACTGGCAGCAGCTTTATCCATTTATAGTTCACAGTAAAAGGAGCCACCTAAGAGGGTGTTTGAGTTTCCCATACATAGCAACTGCTCTAAATGCACACTCAGCAACTGTGGTGATCCAAAGCCAGGAATACCATATTTGGCATGACAGGTTTTCCTTGATTCTAGTAGTAAAACAATCATGAAAACCATTTCAAGCAATAATGAATGTTTTTGTATTTCTCTTTCCAGGTTGTAAAGATTTTGCGGAAACTCAAGGATCTGGATATTACATTTGACATTCTTGCTGTAAGTCTCTGTTAATTGACTTTGTGTTAATATATGAATATTTTCTTTATTTTCTTTGACTGCTCTGTGTCTGCGTATAAATTAGGAAACTGGAATTGGAAAAGCAGTTAACTCTTTCCGGAGACATAAGCAGGGGGGAGAATTGGCCAAGTCGCTAGTTAGGGGTTGGAAAAACTTGGTCCCCAAGGAATCTACAAGGTGACACATAATTTAACATATCCTTAATTTAACAGTTTACTGTAATTTCATTCGTTGACATCTTAATCTTGATTTGTTTTTTTCTTGATGCAGCCACACAGAAAATGGGATTTGCGAGAGTTTGCCTGGTAAAGACCAAAAGTGTCCAAATAATGGAAGTTTGACAATGGAAGATTCAAACAATAATTGCTTACCATCTTACAGTACTAACTCATCAGATGAGGCCCTCTTCAAAACAAGTAATGCAAAAGCTGATACAGAGAAACAATGTAAGGTAGGGAAAAGACACAAGGACCAGGATGAAAATCAAGGAAAAAGTCAAGAAACCCAGGACATTGTTCAAAATGAGGTCTTGAAAAAGTACATTAAAACCAAAGAGGATCAGATTGACGATTATGTTGTCTCCAAAAAGAAGAAAAGTGATGAGAGCAAAAGAAAATCAGGAGACACTGTAACTCTGCCTCAAAACAAAAACTCAGAGGACACTCATCGAAAATCAAGTTCAGAAAAAAAATCAAATAAGCAACAAAAAGAATCATCCAAACAAGCCAAAGAATCTTTTTCATTTAAATCCATTGAAAAACATTCAGAAACATTCAGAAAGCTAGCTAGTTTCAAACATGAAAGATCTCCAGAAATATCTAGGAGCTCAGAGGGCCAAAACAAAAAAACAAGTAAAGAGACGCAGGGCCCTCTAAAACACAAATATGAAAAAATGGGACATTCAAAAAACAAAAAAGCCAAAATAGAGCTCAACGATGAGAAAAAGGGCTGTGAGGAATCATCCTTGTCTTTTGAATCTTTCTTGAACTATGATGGGAACGCTTCCAAGAGAAAACAGAGATCTGGAGTGAAGAAACCTTCAAAGACAATCAAGACTGTTGTAAAAGCAACACAAGATGCTGCAATACAACCTAACAGGTCACCTATGATGTCCATAAATAATACCTCGCCAACAAAGGTATGTTTGACAATATTCTCAAAAGTTACACTTTTAGAGTTCAGGCTGTGGTTGAGTAAAATTGACTTTGAATCATTAATGTTTCAGACGTTTAAGGAGTCTGTAATGGAACTGATTCCATTCGCCATTCCTTTACCCGATTTGCTGCCTGAATGTGAAAACCAATTCACTGTTGATTACTTTGAGAAGAAAGGTACCTTATTAATGACAAACACAGCTGTACTTTCAGATTGGTTATGTCGTTCTTGACACTCCTTATTTTGTCTTAAAGATGAGAAGGAGCCTGATTTCTGTGAAGTCTCTGAGGAGTCTGCAGGCTTCACCGGTCAACGCCTGAACAAAAAGATGCAGGTGTACTCCGGTGCCAAGACCATCTTTCTCCCGGCCATGATGAGCTTGCACCAGCAGTGTATCCGCACACTGCAGAATAACATTAACTGTGAGTTACGCAAAAAATAAGCTTTTCTGCTGATCAGTATGTCAGTTTGTTGGATTTATATTCAGCTGCAGGGATCTCTCCTCAGTGCTTTATGAAACGGGCGGAGTCCCGTTTAAGATCCTCGAGCCGGTGTTGGAGAGGTGTACACCCCAGCAGCTGCTACACATAGAAGAATGCAACCCAGTAAGAATGTGAATATGAATACATTTAATGCAGACACACACTTGGTGGCCACTTTATTAGGTACAACTGCCTAGCTCTGCATTGGACCCACCCTTTTTTTATGAATATGTTACTTTTCAGTCCCTTGTGAGTATTAATGTTTGGGTAAATCGTCTTATATGCAAAGTCAGACGCAAGTCACATGAAGTGTATACGTTTTCAAGTAAAAGTCCTGCATTCAAAATGTTTCTTAAATAAGTAACCATTTTAGAATAATATATTATATTAGTGGATTAAAGTTATAGCTGCAATAAAGTGATTAAATAACTTATACTGCTGGCTTAATTTACAATACTAGATCATAAAGTGTTTTGTATCAGAAATCTGCAATTTAAGTAATCTTGTATAGTAATTTGCCTCATAAATGTAGTGGAGTAGAAGTATAAATTAGCATAAGGACCTCCAAAATATACTCGGCTACAGTATTTGGTAAATGGACTTAGTTACATTCTACTATTTGTGTCTAGTTTAAAGTAACCTCTCTGACCACATGCTTTATGCTGTGATGTGCCAGATTTAAAGGAGCTCTGAAGGCTGTTAATTAGCAGGTTTACCTACAGTGGCCACTGAGTGTATGTCAGTTTTTTCTGCAATAAACGAAACTCTGTAGACCTTGGGTAGAGATTAGAAGTTCCTGTAGTAATGTATATAACTTAGATTGAGATGTCTATCGGTTGTTAGCCCTTTATTTTTTTGTTTCCACAGATCTACATCGGAGAGACGGATCACTTATGGGGGAAACATTGTCAGAGGGACTTTAAAGACTCCAGACTTCAGGAGTATGAATCCTGGAAAGAGATGTATGTCAGACTGTCTGAGGAAAGGGAAAGGAAACTAAAAAGACTGACAAAAAGCATCGTCTCTGCAAATTCTACCAAACCCAAAGGTGTGTGATGTTCAGCATTTTGTGTGGATCATGGTAAAAGTTCTAATCAAAACCATACAAAATGAAACAATTATTAGTTTATACACATTTTGTACTGTTGAAAAATAAGATGTAGGCCTATCGTAATGCACACAGTGACCCCTTTTTCTTTTCTTTAGGTCGGCAGGTGAAGATGGCATTTATTCACACTGTTGCCAAGCCACCGAGAGATGTGCGAATTAAGCAGGAACTTCATGGAACTGCTTCTCAGCCTCAGCCTCAGGTCAGGTGCAGGTGGGTTTCAGCATCCTAAATATAAAGAAATATCTACACAGGTTTGATGATTAGCTTGTGGTTTTGTTTTTTAATACTTTTTTCAGGTATGTATATATTTTAGCAATGTTCCTTATTATAAAGTTCATAAACAAACAACATTTTAAATCCCATGGTAGGGTATTGTTTTTGGCAAACGCGTAGTAAGCCTTATGCTTGCTCTCCACTTCCACATAAAAGCCCTAGACTACAAAGTGATCTCTCATCAACAGCAGCTTAGTGAGGTCATAACCTGTGGGCTGAAATGCTTTTTGGGTGAGCTTAGCTAAACAGGAATTAGAGCAATGTGTCTCGCTTCCTTTTTGTTTTCACATTATTGGAAGATATGCTCACTAGCTGTAGTGATGGAGACTCATTTGACATGCATTGATTTTGTTTTGTAGATAATAATTGTGTTCATAGAATAATGCACTGTATTGTTATTTCTTCATTTACCAGTGTCAAGGCTCCGGACAACAGACCGAAGCCGAGTTGTAATGAGCCCAGCAGGTCCAGCAGCAGCAGTTCAGGGCCAAGCAATACACAAGACCCTCGCAAAAAGACAAGTGAGCGTACAAACAATTACTGTAGATGCAATGGTGTTACATTTGCTTCAGCTGTTCAAACTGACAATTTAATTTCATGTCATCTTTTTTTGTCCAGTCATACTATGCAATTTATTTCATTTTTAAAGAAATCCGTTTTGGTTATTTGATTTCAGGTCATAATGAAAGTTGACTAAACATTTTACTTACATTCTTACTACAATTGTTTTCCCCTTTTCTTCACATAGGAGTTGCTCCAATGATGGCAAAGTCTTTAAGGGCATTTAAGAATCAACTGGGGCGCAGATAAATGCTCTAATATGATCTGGTATATTTACAGTGTGTGGATGTGGGGGGAAAAAGCTCTCTGTCATGCATTAACTTTGAACAATAGAAGGCCTGTTATCACCTTAGATTGTTTGTTGTTTGTTGTTTGTCTAAATGTACAAGCATTTTCCATTATTTTTTTTCTCTGTGAATTTCCTTTACTATTAAAGGCACAATGGAAAGAGCAACTTTATGTGATTTGATATTTTGTCTTTCAGTCTGTTTGAGCTAAACGATGTTGCTTGAGCTAAACAAGGGTATGATTTAATGGGGTGTGGCTCCCTCTATAGGAAGTGTGTGTTTTTACTTATTACATTTCTCCCACAATCTCTTTACCACACATAAAACCTCGGATTGTCTCGATAAATGCAATTTTATACATGAATGTGTTTTTTTAAAAATAAAATTACTTTAATATATTTTAACTCTAAATGTAACCACATTCAACAATGAACCCTTAAAAATAAGTGTTGAAACTTATAACAAACTGTATTAAATACACACATAACATAACTAGGTTAATCGCTTTAAATGTTTTTAAATAGCCTACCAAATTGTTTGTGTTCCAATCAACCTGGTTTTAAGGCAAACTATTTTGAGAAAGTTCAAGTTCAACAAATTGTTCCACATAATGAAAAGAAAGCAGTTATTTGTCGGCTCACTGTAATCTCTGTTTTTATAGGGAAAGGCATCTGCTGTCTGCCAATTCTCAAGGACCCTTCCTGTCTATTTTAGTTTTTTAGGACAACTGTTTGAGATATTAGACGGGAAGGCTTTGAAACTGAAGCAGCCTTCAGCACCACCTGTGGCAGTTTGCTAAGACTGCAACAATAATCTATCTTCACGTTACATTTATTGGTTTGAGATGGGCTGCTAGTTTAAATTGTGTATTTTTTTACACATCTTGTGCTGTAACTAAAGGAAAAAGTCTATTTTTATCATTCATTTGCTTATACCCGGCAACCAAAATACCTGCTTATTTATTTTAAAAACCGATTTTAAAACTACATTTTTTTAACTGTCTTACACTCCAAATGTCTAGAGGTATATAGCTTTAGGTTTAAGCATAAGCCAGACCTTACTTACCTTGGAGAGGGTTGGCTGTATGCCCTCATGGTAAATTACAGATTTTCCTCTGTTCTGAGTGCTGAAGGTGACCTGACCTCTGCCCTTGGAGAGAGATACCATTTACTTTTTTTTGGATATTAAAATGAGGCAAAAGCTATCATTGGGCCTTTCTTATTTCTCTAATTTCCCCTCCTCGACTCCTTGAATCCTCTGTCCTCCGGTAGTGTCCCGGAAATGAATTTCGGCGCGCCATGTTGAAGGACATCTAATTTCTCTAAATGCACATCGAGGACCGAGGATCGAGCGTCGAGGAGGCTCTCTGGAGGAGCTATAATCGACGATACACTGATGGGTCCTCCACGGCTCCTTCGTGGGTGCATTTCCGGCAACAGAGATGTTTCAAAGAGTCGTAACGCACGGCCGGACTTATCTCAGCCAATGACAGCTCTGCATGCATCCCCTGGATATTATTTTATTAACTGCTTTCATCGTGACGCAATGTTTTCAGTGAGAACAGCTGTGAGGTCTGTGCAGAAAGCAGAGCAGTGTGTATGATATCACTCAGTATAACAGGCCTACATTACTCTCTTTATTTGCTTTAGTTTAGTAGATATCTACAAACAAAGAGTCGATATTTGTCTAAAACCATTTAGTGCTTCACATAATAAAACACAACAGCTGTATCCTGATATTATATGCTTTAGGAGCTGTAAGTGCGTGTTGTACTGTGTGTGTATATATGTGTGTGTATGTGTATGTCCGCATCTGTAGCCTGTTGTCTCATTATACCGCACTGTGAATGAATTAAAAGTAAATCTATAAGTCATCATGAACACAGTCCTGTCCATCAGACAGAGTGCTGTGCCTCCTGTCATCATTAATGGACGTCTAAAATGACCGCTCAGAGGAGAGGATTTCTCATTTCTCTAACCGCCTGCTGCTTCCCCTCCTCTCTCCTCGACTCCTCCGCTCGCATCTCCTGTGGGCGGGACTAAGACACGAGGATAGGAGTTGAGGAGGGGAAATTAGTGAAATGGGAAAGGCCCAGGAGTTAATTTTTACTTGTGCAGGATGTGATGAGTCAATTTTAAAGAGACTCCAAAACATTTGTTAACTGATCAGGAATTGGACACATTCCTGCATTTGGACCCAAAGTAAAGCTAAAGAGGATTTAAAAACCATGGGGAGTCACGTTGGCATGGAAGGATTATCAACTGGGCAAAGCGTGTGCACATACAGTATACCCAGGGGCCCCACAAGCCCCAGGTTCACTGTGCAGCGCTCAGTTATACTGTATATTGTTGACAATTTGTTAATGACTATACACAGCATAACTTATGTGCAATATTAACAGGCTTGGATCACAAGGTAAACTTAAGGCCATGTAATATTCCATCATATAAATACCGCTTAAAATGTGGTGGAAGTGGGGAAGGAAATGTCAAGTTGCATTTTTTTTTAAAGCCAAGCTTGAATCCACTTTGAAAACAAACAAACTTAAGTACTAAATATTACCAGCAAAATGTTAATATTGCAAGCTGAGATGGAGCTAACAACTGTTGTTTGGTAGGTATTTAATAATAGCCACAAAAGGGTAGGCCTACTGATCATTCCCAGTTTTAAACATGCTGCTGGACCAAAAAGTTACACCATATTTAGTAGATTTTATGACATTTCTAATTTACAAACGGACAGAAAAAAAATCATATTTATCCTGAGTGTATCCATGTCCTCGTCCTTAGGGCCATATCTATATTGGTGGAAAAGCTGTTAAATATGTTGACACTGTTGTCATACGAGAAACAAGCTCTGTGGTAAATGTTTCTACATGATTATACAGATACTACAGCTGCCACTATACATGAAATAGGCATTATTATGAAATAATGCAAAATCAGAAATCTATATTGTCAAAACAGTAGAGAAAATGTTTTAACATTATTAAAGATGATTCACAATAAATATACAAGGATATGCAAATGTACCAATTACATGTCCTTGAGCAAGTAACCAAACCCTTGAACTGCTCCAGGGTGCAGAACCATTGGACCAATCCCAAACCGCGCCCTACACCCTACCCCTTCACACTACCTACTACTATCAAGCCCTCAAACAGCGAGTCTGCAGCGGTGCTGACTGGAGACCGGTCTCTACCTGAACGGTCTCAACGCTGTGTGTGTCCGTCAGGAAACACGCTGTTTACAAACAGTTCCAGCAAACATCCGCTGATAAACTGCGATGTTAACAACCTCATGATAACCTCATATGTTTTTAACTTAGGATCATACCTGTGTTTAGTCTAGAAAAAGGTAAATGTGTGCATTTTATTATAAAGTTGTGTATATTTACAGACTGTTGCAAAAACTAAGAAGCTTATAAACATCAGGTTTAAAACTAAAAGAGCTTTACAACAAAGTAACACAATGAAAGATGTTTGGAGTTGTATTTGAGTTATTAATTTACATTTTTTGTCTAAGAGATGCTGATTTGAAACCGTACATACAGTTACGGCATTTCCTGTTTCTGCCGGAGAGAGGGGAGTTTGTCCCAAAGCTTGCCACTGTATTTACTCCATCTGACAGGAGGGAGACTCATTCAGCTGCGAGTGTGGCTACAGACGGAGTTCACTCCGTCACGGAGGGGTAGGGTCGAGGGAGTGGTTTGGGATTGGGCCATTGTCAGCTCTGCAGGGCCGCCCCTCCCTACGCAGATCACGCAGACTGCGTGGGGCCTCACCTCGCGGAGGGGGCCTCACCTCGCGGATGGGACCTCATCTTGCGGAGGGAGCCTCTACTGCGCCGCAAATGCGTCGCACCTTTATGCGCTTATGCGGCGGTAATTAGTGTAGGCGCGGCACAGTTTCGCCGCTGCAAGGCTCCCCCGTCCCCCCCCGTCCCCCCCGTCCCCGTCCCCGTCCCGTCGACGCTCGCGACACAGAGGGCCTCATCATATCACTTTGCGTGGGGCCACAAATTGGCCAGGGGCGGCCCTGCAGCTCTGACACCTCTCCACTATGCATAGGCCTATGTCATGTTTGTGCATGCGCATTTCTGGCTTATGTGTGTTATGTAAAGTAGTGTACACCAGAGTGAAAAATTGAATTTCCCCTCAGGAATTTATAAAGTAGGCTATGTCTTAATCTTATGTTCTAATCTTAATCTTCAAAACACTTTATCATAAAGCTTGTTCCACTAAGTGTATGAAAACTACTGCAGATTTTCATAATCTCAGGATACACATTCATATATATATATTGATATACAGTATATTTAAATCAGAAAACCCTTTTCAATTCCCTTCTCAGTGTATTTCTCAATCCTCGTCAGGGTTGGATAAACACCGATTCGCGCTCAGCCAATCAGAGGCCGAGTAGGGCGGGTCCTCCGTCAGGAGCGTGACGTAGGATTGGAATGAGGGAGTGAATGTTCCGGGTCAGAAACTGGACGGGAGAGGAAATTAACTCCGGGACAAGACGGAAAAACGGGAATGCTACGCTCTTTCGCACGGAGATGTAGCGTGTGTTTAACACGTTTAAAAGAGGACGTTTAAACAAGCCTAGTGACACGAGGAACCAGAAGAAAAAAAACAGGTGCCTACAAACTAACTAAAGAGAGACAACGACGGAGAATTATTCCCATGTTCGTCTCGACGTTAGCTCGGTAACGCGACTTCACTTGCAGTAGGAGTTTCGGTGTTTACTCGCCTGCTGTGAGTTTTGCTACACTTGAGTTTGACGGTGTATTTAGTCCAGGGCTGTCCCGCCATAGCAATCTGTTGCATCCCCCCTTCCTCCCCGCTGTTTGTTTATCGCACGGCTACGAGATTTCTCCCCACCTCCCCCGTGATGTTTCACTGCATACCCCTGTGGCGGTGCAGCCGTCATGTGGAGATGATCGATAAACGCCACTGCTCCCTGCTGTATGTGCCCGATGAGATTTACCGCTACGGACGGAGTTTGGAGGAGCTGTTGCTGGATGCCAACCAACTCCGAGACTTGCCCAAGGTAAGCAGAAAACCCGCTTCCGCTCACTCATGTTAATGGCAGGTTCAGATGCATGCGTATTTTTGGAAAGCTGAAATGCGTCCCTCCAGTTAAAGTGGTTCTGACACAGAGCTGCTAACTGAGCTGATCCGACATCCCGTGAGAGGCTGTGGGGAACTGGGGACTTCACTTACGCAAGATCAGCAAGGCAAGCACCGTGTGTAGGAGGAACATTTGCCTGCACTACACTTCCCACCTCAGGTTAACTAAACGCATATGTACACAGCACAGTCTGGGTTTTGATCATAAAACATTCCCAGGTGTCTCCTGCATTCATGGCCAACCGCAAAATTCTCACATTGTGTCTGATATCACAAGCCTGTTTGTGCATGCTGGGGTCAGATGACCCTTTGCCTCTGAACATGACAGAGGGCCATTAGTGTATGCAGAAAACATTTAATACCTAACTCTTTCAGGGAGTTTAGCAATATGGTCACAATCTAGAGTCACAATCTTTATGACTCACTAGGTCAGTATGAGTAATAGTGCTTCTTTTTCTTCCTTGAGGTGAGTCATATTTATTTTATCTAGGAACTCCATCAGTGAAAAAAAAGACATGACATCCAAAAATCACAAAACAAGGACAATGCAAAATATCAACAAAACCAAATCAGATATAAACATCAGAGAAGAAGTGTATCTTTCACATTCATAATGATGACTCGCAAGTAAATTGTGTGTGGGCCTTAACGATCTGAAAGGTACAGCTAGGGGCGAGCTTTGCAAATAAGCTTAAACTGTAAATGCACCTGTGTGGAATTGGTTATTCTACTCACTTGTACCTATAAGTAAACATAAAGTTAATGACCTATCGATTCTACATGATCCGCTGTTGAGCCATATTCGTAGGTACATGAAGTCATCTTTTAAGAGAGCCACATCAAGCTACACTTGACTTTAACCCTACAGACACAAGCACACTCTGCATCATATGCTGATTGAAGCACACCATCACATTAAAAGCTATGTAGGCGGTGTGTGAGGGTTCTCTGTTTGAATTACTGACCGGCTTGATGGGGGGGGGGGGATACACAAGACAAGCCCTAGTCCTCTGGATTAAGGGATACTTGTTAAAGGATTTGCAGGTTATTTCCCAGGCACGGATGGTTAATGTCGTATTTGTCTATGTCAGGGCGTTATTACTGGAGCTCCTAGTTTCGACCTGTGGTGTCTTTTTGACATATAGCCTCGAGCTGCTACAGTCAGTTAAAGGACGGCTGACTTTAGTGGTTTTGTAGCATTTCCCCTTAGTTTCGGTCTGGAGAGGGCATTTTAAGCCTGAGAAATGTGTGCTCTCAGTGTAACTCTCAAAAGCTTCGAGTGCATTGGGTAATATATAAGGTCTACCTCTGTGTGTGACAAGTGGACAGATTGTGGAATAAGGCTTGAGATAACTGAAGTCATGGCGGGTCAATGTAAAGCCGATCGGATTGAAAGACTATTTTGTGCCTCTGACATGCCTTTCTTCACACTCATAATCACAAGTGTGTAATTTAAAGAAAACACCCCTCAACCTCAACCATAAATAAAACTACTGTGGTTGGCTCTTCAACTTTCAAGTAGTTTAAGTAGCATGATGATTTGTTTTATGTCTACGCTATGAAAGAAAAGAGGGCTGAAAGAGTATTTTTGGGCTTGGCATGTCCATAGAAATGTGATGGCACAGAGATAATGTGAGCAACCTCCCATGGCCATGTCACACTGCTTACTTTGTCCATTGGAGAAAAGCACAGGAACAGGTATTCTGACTGGAAACAAAGACAGCATTATGTGTTTTGTTGTTGCCTTGCTCGCGCATTTGTATGTGCTAGTGTTTTCGAATAATGAATCATTGACCTGAATAGTTTAGTTCAGACCTATAAAACCATAAACACGGCAGACGGTACACCTGAGAAACTTGGTGCGGGTCAAAGTATACTTTCTTTCCATCAGCCGTGCCCTGAAAGAGGTGACTAACAGGTGTACTCATTGTGACAACACATGATGACAGTTTAAGCACTGCTATGCTCCGTTCAGAAATATTCGAAGTATGTTCAGAGGGTATAGGGGTTGTTGTGACATGAGAAACCGTTTATTGTGCTCTTTGGCATGTTACTAATGTCATCAATGCTTGCTAAGTGAACCCAAGAAACGTCGTACTGCATAACCCTTTGTCCAGTTCAGTGCTCGCTGTGTGGCCTTTTCACATTAGCCTCCGAGGTGACTGAATGGATAAACACTGACTGACCACTTACTATCGTAGTGAAAATTATGTAACAACAACACAGTAACATATTTCAAGTCAATCATTTCCACCAGCATGCAGATAAAAACATGCACACAGCAGTTTTAACGATGAGGTGAAACAGCAAAGGTGTGTTTTTAATTATGAGGCAAGCTGAATTTGAGCTAGTTTTGCAATAGTCTTACAAAGTAAAATCATCTGACCACTTTATGGAGATGGAAAGCAAGGGCATATTTAAAAGGTTCACTTCTCAATTTCTTTCTTTACCTGTGTCTCTTTGATCATTAATGTATTATTTTTGCTGAGGCTGTGGACCAAAATGTGCAAACAGTAACTTGTTTCTCTTTGTTTGTTCAAAGTTTCCCTTAAGCAACTAAAACTCAAGATACATATGGCAAACAGAAGTTGTTGGCTTACTTTAAAGCTGTCAAACTACTGTAAGAAACTAAGTGGTGATAAGAAGAATAGAAATGCAAGACCTGCTGCTCCTGCCTGTTAGTCCAGTTCCTAGCTCCAGTGAAACTGTAACACAGATGTGTGGGTGGCTGTTTCAAAATCTTTTGTTCATCTTTCTAACATCTGCAATGTATGTACCCATGCGTACTATCATTATTTTTAACTGCAACAATGATTAATAAATAAATGACTATCGATAGAGCAGCAATTTTAAAATCATATAATGGTTTCAGTAATTTTTGAAGCAAAACATTTGAACTTTCAGCTTCCTCAATGGGAGGATGTGATGCTTTTCTTTCTCATAGGCTATATCATAGTTAACTGAACATATTTAGGTTTTTGACTGATGACGAGGAAAACAGGCAATTTTAATGCATCCCTTTGGGCTGTATTCAGTTTAAATGGGACTAAATAATTAATTATGTGGATTAATTCATGATTAAATAAAATTGGTTTGCAGCCCTCCGGGCTATATTTGAAACAGTCGGTTGAATGGCTAGCCAAAAATGTTGCTAATTCATTGTTTAAGTATTCCTTTTTTTTTTTTTAAACCATAGTGTAAAAAAACTGTTGGTTCCAGCTTCTCAAATGTGAAGATCTGGTGTATTTCTTCTTCTTATTATCTTTTATATGAGCATACATTACATCTTTGGTTTTTTGATTTTTTTTGTTGGATAAGCAAACTTCTAATTCAAGCCGGATAAGCTTTTTGGGGCCATTTTCAGGCCATTTAAAAATGCCTCACAGTGATGGAGAGAAGAACCCACATTGAGACAGGTTCGAGGTGTTTTGACATGTGTGAAAAGCTAAATATAGTGGTGTTATGAATCCCAGAAGCTGGTGGTTGAACTGACTCACTAATTTGTATGCTCCTGAAGAAGATTTTCTTGCAAAGAAAGAACGTTCATACAGTTGGTGCAGTTGTTGAGTTTCAGACATGTGGTTGTGGTTCAGACAGATTTAACCCAGGCCTCTGCTGTGATACATAATACCGTATGCATACATGTAACATAAGAAGCATTCAACATACGTCTTTTACTTTGGCTAAGTCTTTATGGCTGTAGGGTTTTGGCCCTGCTGAAAAAACGTTTTCTTCTTAAGGCTGATGTTTAACTTTAAAATGTAGGCTAGAATTTTGATACATATCTAAAAACACGTCTGGTATTGTATGAAAATGTTAAGGGATTTTTCTGATATCTTGCAGACGGAGCAATAATCCATGCAGGCACTTCCAAACAAACACCTTCATGCTTCTACTTGTTCTCTAACAAACAGTGCTGAAGGTGAAACTGAGGATTCAAACATTGACTCCAGAGCTGAGAGAATGGTTAATGTTTTCTGGACTCAGCCTGTTTTAGGTTTTGTGTCACACATGGGTGATTGTTTGGGGCGTGGCCCTGAATGACACCAACAGGAAGAACAGGTTTGGTGTCACTGTCCCAATGCAAGACTCACAAAAAAAATAGAGCGATGATACAGAACAAATTTAGTTTTGCTCTTTGCTTGTCCTTGTTATAAAAAGGATTAGAATGGCAGGAAAAAAGCCAGACAAAAGCATTCGAATGAAACAGCCTCTGCTTTGTCTCCAGCTAGTAGTTTTGAATCCTTGATACTGAAGGATGCAGAGTACCTGCTGTGTTTGCTTCCGGCTCTGATTGTTGTGTCAAAGGAGAAGCATAGTTCAAGTAGGAAGTCTGAGAGATGTTAACACGTTATACAATTAACCGTAAAACTCAGTTTGTGTTATTTTGTTTTAATCTGCCACAGTTAAGGTTGTTTTTTCTCAAATTGAACAAGTCTGTACAAGCAAACACTGCCTTGAGGATATGATAGAAGGACAAATCTTTAAGCTGTACAGTGTACACTTGAATACAAAACAGCACCCACTCTTTGTTGTTGCAAGCAAGTGAAATGTGAAAGTGAAGGTGGTTAAGGTGCAACAACTCAAACAAACAGTCATTGGTTGTGAGAGTAAAGGTTTGTTGACGATGGATTAAAGACTGTTCGAACTGTCTTAAGGCATTGCGATGACTTGTTCATTTTGTAATAGGGTGGGGTTGGACTACTGGACTCTTGGGTTTTATTTATTGTGCAAACATTATTACAATGTGATCTGTACCTGGATATGGCCTACGGATAATGAGCGTCCTTACTTCATTTACACTTAGCTGACATAAATCATAATCAGATGTGATGGTGACTATGGCTTTTATACACCGTTTTTTTCTATCTCACCAACATTAAACACCAAACACAATGTTACATTTACCGGAGCATGCAAAAACCCAGGACAATCGGCTAATATAAAGGGGAACCAAAGGGAAACACCGTGCTAGTTTCCTCAAAATGTAAAGACACACTTTTTCTAAAGCCTGAAATCGTTCCTCTACCATCCATTTGAAAGCCATACTAAACCTAAAACCTGTTTGTTTTAGGCAGGTGGTTAATGGTGACACATTGTTACGGGATAAAAGAGTACATCAAAGTCTTCTTTAAGTACAAACCTGCAACTTATCAACTTGTTTGCTGGGAATACAAATCCATTATGTTGTCCTTGTTCAACAAGTGCAACAGGCTTGTTTAGAGAACAATGTTGTTTTTTCACCCACATTTAGATTATAATATAATATCAGCTGGGGACATACTGGACATACTTCAGCAACTTAAGTGATTGATTGTCTGAATGAGAAATGTATGTATTTAGAAACTGCGTTCATGGATGAGTAGTCATCACCAGCTGCCTTGAAACTATCAACAGCAGGAAAAATACAAAGGCCAGAGGGGAAATTCATGAGTCGGCTTTTTCTGTTCATGCCAAAACATTCATGGAACCTGAAGCCATGTTGTAAGCTACCTGCTTTACCACAACAGAGAACAACTCTGTCCGCTCTTGTTCAGAGCATCAAGTTTATGCTTGTGATAATTGATCTTGCCTTTTTAAAGGAGTGCGGCAAATGGAATCTTTTTATAATAAGTTAATTAGTAAGATGTGACGACTCCAAAATATATACGCGTTCTTGTCGCTCTGAAATGTTGTGTGGTAGTGTCAATAAAGCATAGTAGATAGGAGAGGGGTCTGTAATGTACACAGTCTAATACATGGGAGATACATTGGATAAACCTGTGATCAGATATCCATGGTTTGAATAAAAATCTGAATACCTCAGAGTGAGGACACATTTCCTGTTAATTATAATTCTTCCAAATGGAATATCACTGATACAAATGAGTTCAGTCAACAGGGCACTGGACAAGTTTCCTATTGTTTAAGGTTGTACAAATGGAGCGAAGCAGTGAAAGAAGGGGAAAAATAAAGACAGCATGTTGGTGATCCAAGTATGGAATTAGAGAATTTTGTATTTTTGGATGCATTTGTGCAAAACAAGCTTTAAATTCTGTATCCAGTTCAGGATGTATGTGTTGTCAAAGAGCATTGATCCCTTTGGATGCCGTTTATTTAAATTTTTAACTGAATGTGCTTTTCTTTTCACCTTTCAGCCATTTTTCCAGCTGGTGAAACTAAGAAAACTTGGCCTGAGTGACAACGAGATCCAGAGACTTCCTCCAGAGATAGCAAACTTCATGCAGCTGGTAGAACTGGATCTCTCTCGAAATGGTAAGAATGGAAAACACTGATATACCCAAGCAGTACAAAAGTAGACTAGAATAATATAACACATACCCATTTGTTACATTTTACACTGTTTACGCCTGTGCGAAGAATATATCTTTACAGTTGAGCAACACAGCACTAAGTTCAGCGAATGAATCACAATGACAGATTTATTCCTCCTCAGGAAAGCTGTTGCAACAAACGCATAAAAATAAAGCATGGCTTGCATTAAGCCTGAATCTGAAGAGTCGTTTGAATATACCCGAACATATTCCTTTAGATACACGTGAGGTTCGTCCTGCAACAGAGCAGAGACCAACATTTGTCACACTGTGCTGTTTGCTTTTTTTATTAAATTAAAATGTTTTAAATGATGGTTAATCCTTTTTGGTCAACATTTAATCCACTGTACTTAACTATTAAATAATAATCAGGTCTTTTTTGAAACCACTTTTGACATTTCTGAATAATATCTGCACCTTTTAAATCTTTTAAGTGTTTTTATGTTGCATCACCCACATTTAAAGCAACTGTCAATAACATATTATCTTGACCTGTATTATTTAAGTGCTGCAGACTGTGTTGTTTTTATTTTTGATTAAGATATGTTTTGTCTTTTCTCTTCATTAGATATTATTGAAATTCCAGAGAGCATTTCGTACTGCAAAGCCCTCCAAGTGGCAGACTTCAGTGGGAATCCACTGACAAGGTAGTCCTCCAGATAATGCTGTTTTTTACTGCCTAAAAATTCACATTTAAAACTTCAATGTTTTTCTGTTAAAAAAAATTCTGTTTCAAAGTTGCTTAATAAAACAAAGACATTTCTTAATTATTTTGATCCTTTATATTCATCGATCTTTCCCCAAAAGAACCTGTTCACTAAAAGAAAAATCATAACAAAACAGGATTACATCTTCAAACATTTCTAAAAATAATACATTTGTCTTTTTGAAAAGGGATTTCTGTTTCCATTGTCTGCATCGTGGATTTTATAAGATCCCCTGCTGTTGTGAACTTTCACACCCCTTGCATGAGAGATTGCATATTGTGCAAAAATATGCATTTTATCGTGTGGTTGAGACTAAATCTAATTTGCATCTCAGCAGGTGCTTAATCACATTGCTTTGTAATAATTGTCATTGTTGCCACCTCAACTGTTTTCAACACTTTGGTGTACTTTTCAAGTGCAAACAAGCTTGCACACGGAAAAACAAGCAATGTTTTTTTCCAGCAGAATTGTAGTCAAGTTTTCCACCCAGTTATTAGTCTTATTTTAACCATTTGATAGGAAAGGTACATGTCCGGCTAAATATATAGCATGGCCCATTCTTTATACTTATTTTTTCCATATGAGATTTAAGTGGAAAATGAGCATTTTGCTGTGTTTCTTGACTTACATGCTTTTGTTCTGACATTATCAGAATATAGGAATATCTATGATGTAGTTGTCTGTATTAGCTCTGTTATCAAAGGTCATTTGAGGATTGCTGGCAGGTTCCAGTTTAAATGAACTTGCACACAAGTTGTCGATCATTAGCTTAGGTAATATACAATAGAATAGAATGCTATATTATTTTCATTATACAAAAAACCTACCTGTCTGATTTCAAGGCTTTAAAATGAGCAAATTCAATATGATACATTATTCCCAAAAATGTTTGAATAAAAATAAGAACATGTGTAACCTTTTTTTTTCTCACCAGCCCTTATTTATGTATATAGTTTTAACAACATCAATTAAAAATGCACTTGGACTGCCACTATAAGTAGAGAACCATTATTTTGTATCTGACCATCTTGCAATAGTTAAGACGGTAATGGTTTATTAGTAAAAACAAGACAAAATAAAGTTTTGATTGTCGGTGTGTCTTGAACAAACAGATATTTAGGGACTTTACTTTGAATTGCCTTTCTTCACATACTGCTAACGTCATAGACTATTTTGTGGCAGCTTTGTGCATCTAGTTTAACTAAACTATTGCTGAAATAAGTCCAGGAGCATACAATAAATGATCCTGTGTAATCACAGCCGGACATCCTGGAGTTGAACAGGAATCTCTTTTTGTTCCTTTTTTGATGTTTATACACAAGTTAAAACATTTGGTTGTATGTAGGAGATCAAAAAAAGGGCAAGGCCGAGGGCAAAGATGAAAAGGAACATGCAGAGATAAACTTTATCAACGTATCAAAGACTTTATGGCTTAAGTGTGGTAAACTGTTGCTTGACATTACTTAAGTTCAGTACACACTAGCCATAAAGAAATGACCAAAATATTTGTTAAAAGAGTTTTAACAAAATAATGATCTGTGTGTCATCCTCTCACATGTCTTTGTATTTTTCCAGGTTACCTGAAAGTTTTCCAGAGCTGAGGAATCTCACATGCCTTTCCATCAATGATATTTCATTGCAAGTTCTTCCAGAGAACATCGGGAAGTGAGTAAACGCACCATTTCATCATACTTGTTCTGACATGTTGAGTTTCTCGTCTTTGCCAGTAAAACATTTCCACACAGTTTAATAGCAGCCCCAGGTTAATATAATGTAATGTTGTCATCAAGGTCAACTTAGGCTGCGTTCACACAGGAGTGGTTGGATTGTGTCGGTACTTGTAAATGGATTTACTGAAACATATTTAGTCCAAAATCAGGTTATTGAGCAGTTACCTGTCAGTCCATTTCCCCAATATGGTCACAAGCAGAGAATTGTGATGAACGTCGATCAATAGTGACATAAAAGTCGCATATTTATGTATATATATTATACCTTGCTTGATATCTTGTTATTGTTAATTTGTAAATTCAACATGTACATTTTCTACTTTCTTGTTTATTTCTTGTCTTTTTTAATTTTTATTGTACAATGCCATGTCTTTTTATGCTGCTGCAACACAAAAATGTCCCAAATTGGGATCAATAAAGTTTTATCTCATCTCTCTTATCTCTTATGAATGCCGATATCACTGTCCAGATTAAGGTTACATTAAGAAATCCAAGCATAGGAAGTCAATTTAAAAAAAAACCCGATTCAAAGCGAGTTTGCTGTTCATACTGTTATCAAAAAAAGGTTTCTGAGTTTGCAGTTCGGCTTCTTTTTCCTGCAGAGTGAACTTAGCCCTTTTAGTCATGTAATGTCCCGCCTGCCTCTCTTTGCATCTCCTTGTCTCACAATTTGCTTCTGCCTTCTGTCTGGCTATGGTAATCATCACATTTACCTATGATTGCATTTTATTCAAAGTGTTCTACATTTCTATAGTCTCCTTTTCCCCTGATACTAATCATTTGTACTAAAATCTCATGACATTGGGGAAACCCACCAACCAAACTGCTCCACACAGACATCAGTCAGTGTCCTCTCCTGTCTTTGTTCATAAAATGCTTTTTTTCTGAGATGGCATATCATCTGCTGCAGTTAAGAGGAATGTCTGGCCAACATTTGTATTCCCATGGGGTCTCTCTTATTATAATTTGATTTAATAAGGCAACTATGTGCTTTTAGGTCAAATTGCCACAAGGGATGTTTTTAGTAGTTAGGAGTTCAAAGGAAACTGAATGTAAACCCATTCAGGGAGGGATTTGAAAGGATAACATTACTAGACATGCACATTTGTTTAGAAATGTTGATAATATCCTGACATTCGACTGATTTTAAAAGGCACTTGACTGCTGAGAAAGTCAGACACTTGATTTTTTTAAACACATTACACAATGTTAACCTAATGTACTTTTTAAAGATAGAATTACAAGAAATACAAGTCAATAAAGTCATGTTCTTAAAAGGCATTTTCTCGTTTTCTCCCACTTGTCCAGTAGTACTTTTTAAACTATTATTGGCAGTGCTCTGGATGGCATATTTTAACCATTAGATAACTGTTGAACGCATTGAAGCTAAACTAAACAGAGATTTGTCTTGGCTTGCCATGCTGCCATACATTACGCATTACTGCTGAACCTCTAAGGGATGATGCCTGCACACTGAATGAAAGCCTGACTGTGATTCAATAAAAGGATTTTATTTTTGCTCCTTTAGTGATCATAAATCTAGATTATTGACTTTTAAATAATGCTTTGCGTCTGATAGATGGGCCTTTTAAGCTCAATGTTAATCTGATGTTGGACACGCAGTATTTAGCTCTGTGATGGACCTGAATTAGATTCCATGCAAGACACAAAACACCAGATGGATTTTCTGATGAAGATCCATACTATAATGGATTATAGATGCATGGGCTCAAATTAGGCAAAGATGTTGCCTGTGTTGAGTCGGGCTGCAACAAAAGGATTATTTTTAGTTATCAAAGATTCTGCCGATTAGCTCCTTGATTAATCGCTTGGTTTATAAAATGTCAGATAATAGGGAAAACTGTCAAGGTGACATCTTTAAATGTCTTGTATTGACCAATTATATTTAGTTTACTAAGATATAAAATCTCAATCATTTATAGACATTTAAGGAGGAGCCTGTGACCTAAGATTTGCATCGTCATAACTACACTGTAGCTATGTACGTATGACCAATAAAAGCCTTGAACATTAACATGAAACTTCTGTTACCTGTTCTTTATGTTGTAGATCTTTCTGTTGTTACATTCAGCTAATGCTCATCCAACTCTAAAAAGATAAAGACCACATTTGTTTTCATTGGAAATGTCTTCTTAGATACACTTCTGTTTTGTGGTGAGTCTTCTTGTAAACCATGTGCTACCTAGCAACACAGTATTGTATGTATTCAAATGCACTCAGCTCCAAAAATATTTATCTTAGAAAAAAAACTGCGTCCCTTTTAGAAGTCTACAAGTTCAAGTTCATATTGTTCATGTTTTTCTTTTTACCATGGCAACTGCTATAAACTGAATATAGACTGGCAGCTGTGATGTAAATCTTTGTATATGATGTATACAATTTTCCTCCCGATGAAGTCAGTTGGGGTTAACAAGATCTCCTTACATCCTTTTTCCTCATGGTACGGCATGTGCCCCACATATGTCCCATATCAATCTTACATAATGCGCTGACTTAAGGCCTGCTCTCTGTCAAGGGAAGAGGGTAATGAAAAACATGGTGTGGGTTTTTAGAAGAGGATAAGATTAGCGTTCAAAAGGTTAAATGACATCAGTGGTTATTACCCAGAGATGGAGAGGTTTTCTAACCAAAAGCTTTTACAGAAACCGGAGACACTTGATGCAGTTTGTTGTGGCTGTTGTCATCATCTCTCCAATCCATCTTCTGCGGTGAATGTAAAACTCAAGATTAGTGTTGTCACACTTCAAACATACCTACTGGATTAGGTTAATCCCTTTTTAGGCCCAAGTCAAACATGTATTTGCTCACGTTGTGAATGGAAAGGCTTTGTGTTAACTCTCTCTGACCATCTCCAATCCCACACCAGAGTTATTTAGATCAACAAGATGAACTTTGTGCTGTACTAGTTGTCATAAAATCCTCCATTACTTGGGTGCGTGTACGGTACTGAGGCATGCATAACCAGCAGTGCAATAACACAACCTTGTACTTTGGTCTATGATAGCCATTTAGACATTTTTCATCTTCATTTAAAGCATGCAGTCGTTGTTTATGCTGCCGTGATTTTACGGCCTCGATAACACTGACGCGCCTCCAAAGTACTTCCTGTTCTCAGATATCTGATTGCAAGGAGACATTTCGCAACCGTGTTTGGCATTCAGTCAAATCTCTTAGTTGATCATGTATAATCATTATCTGTGATGGTATTATGAGTTTATAGGAAGTACAGTTCATGGCATTTAAAAAGACGTTTAATAATCTCTCTTTTCCCCCTTCTTTGCAGTCTTTCCAATTTGGTATCACTAGAACTCAGAGAAAATCTGCTCACATTCCTACCAGAGTAAGTATTCAATCAACTGCACTTTCCACATAATCAGTTTTTATTATAATACGTTATCATACAGCAAATGCAAGACCCTTCATACCAGACTCTCAATCTACAACATAATAATACCACTATACTGACACTTTAAAGTAACAATCATTTCAATAATAATCACATTATAATCATCCAAAATATACTTTGTCTGCAAGTATTTATCCAATTTCTTTGGATTTGGATCGTTACATTTTTTAAAAGTAGTTCTATCTTGAATCAAACCTATTATTCAAACTATGCTTCATTTTCCTAATCACTGTATATTAATGTCCTCGTGTCATCCACAGGTCACTATCCATGCTCCATAGACTTGAAGAGCTGGACCTAGGAAATAATGAACTATACAATTTGGTAAGTTGTGTTTTTTTTCTTCTTCTGGATGCCAGGAAATGTGAGCAAAATAAACTTTTCCCATTTCCTTTTTTCTTGTCAAGTCAGAGTAGATTAGCATCCCTTGAGAACAGCTTTCACTTCTTATCACTCAGATGGGAGGACGGCCATCTGCTTTGAGCTTTGGCTCTTAGTTGTAATCGCATATGAGCAGCCGGACTCTCATGGTGAATGATTTACTCGCAGACAAAGCAAAGTTAGACTGTCAAGAAATGACTCTTTTTGTGTTGAATTGTATTTATAAGTTATCATGTGTACATTGCACTGCAGTTATTTACTTAGTTGGATGAGTTTTCTTCTGCTCTCGGTTTTGGGTATTGATATATTCTACAGTTCTAAAATTGTACTGCATTGGCACACACTGTTAACACCTCAAATGTGTTGAATATACAAATTCAAAATAAGTTATGTTTTTCATATACATTTCAATTGTAATCTTTGAATTGATATTGAGAAAGAAAAACAAATACACTTAAGAAAACAGTGTAGCCCCGAACTCTTGGAGGATTAGAAGTATATGGAGTAAATGACCCTTTTTACATTGACCATTAGTGCTCATGCGTCCATTAGGCTGAACGTTGCTATGTGCACACTACATTTTTGATTTAATTTAGAATTAAATGAAATAAGTTAAATAAATCAATGTTAAATGTAATTTAATTGAAGTTACAAATCAGCTCACTTATGTGATACATCAATGCTTTGCTGTGTGTTTTTCTTCTGTTTTCCCAGCTCTCATTGTCTCTCCTTTCATTTTCTTCCTCCCACACAGCCAGAGTCAATAGGCTGTCTTGTGAGCCTCAAGGACTTGTGGCTGGATGGAAACCAGTTGGCTGAAATCCCCTCAGTGAGCTAATCAATTTCTCTCTTATATTTGATTATCTAATTTTCTCTGCATTGATCAGAGAACCACCATTTCATCATATAGTTATATTTATTGTATTTCGATATAATCAGAAAATACAATGTGCAACATTTGTCTTATCCATCCCAAGAAAAAACAAATGCTGCCTTGGTGTCATGTTGGCCAACACCCTGAAACGTAGTTCTGTAACTATGATACATTATGCAATCTTAATGAAAAAAAAAAAGATATTTTTTTCTTTTAAAAGTATTTATTTTGATAATAGCATCAGTGTCGACACCACACCCAAGTCCTGAGATAAAGCTTGTGCTAATGCATAAACGTGATGGATTACTCTCTGCTTTTAGATTGTATTTGCTTACAACCAGTCTCTGCTCTGATTTTTAGGAGATGGGCAGTATGAAAAGCATGTTGTGTCTGGATGTATCAGAAAATAAAATGGAGCGACTTCCAGAGGAGTTAGGAGGCCTGACGTCGCTCACTGACCTGCTGGTGTCTCAGAACCTCATCGATGCGCTGCCAGAAAGCATAGGTAGGCATGGCGACCCTCCTAGCTCTTTATTATACGAATCTGTCATAAGAGCTTTTCTTGTGTATCGTCAGACTACCTTACCTATTTTCTCCTCATTGGGTAATTTCACATATGCTAAATAATAGCTATTTCCTAAAGTTTCATTCAAAATGGCCTGTTGGCATGTTCATAAAATAAAACCCATTGAACATAATATGTTCAACGTGCCAAGCTTTGGTGTGAAAACAACCCACTTGAAGTAAATATTCAAGCTCATTAGTACTTTCTCTCAGTACCACAGTAACTGCGTCATTAGTCTGCTAGACTGCCATGTTTGTCTGATTAATATATATCATTTGTTCTTCTCTCTTTGCAGGAAAGCTACGGAAACTGTCTATATTGAAAGCTGATCAGAATAGGCTAACGTATCTCCCAGAGAGCATCGGTAACTGTGAAAGCCTGACTGAACTCGTGCTCACAGAGAACCAGCTGCAGGTATGTTACAACTTCTTTATGTAAAGAACATCTTTCAGTTATTTTACAGATTGTGGCTTATTGTAACTAACTTGAAAATAGTTGTCGGCAACACCAATTTCCAAACCTTAAAAATACTTACTTGCATATCTGTATAACTCTTTTCAATTAACTTTTACCAGGTACTTGGCACATAAATACAGTTAATATGAAAGCAGTACATTACATAAAGGTTTTGGTATAATGAAAGAATAAAGATCTCATCCTCATCACAAATTAAATCCAATTATTATAGATTTGTTTGTTTGTGCCTTTTACCTTCATCCACTGTGGTGAAAAATGCATTTTGAGAGTCATTCAATGGCTAAAAGAAGCATTCAATAGCCTGCCTTTTGTGCTATGTTTTTAAACCGTCTGGAGCTTAACACTGATATGTAAAACATCTGGAATATTATATTTCCCACAGCGATAGAAAGCCACATTCAGGGGATGCATACAGTATGTATGTTTTTCTGTTTTGTGTGTGAGTAAATGTAGCGCCTGTCTGAGAAAAACATCTCCTTTTGTGTCTGTGCATGAGAGCACTGCACTGTGCTGAATACACATGGATGATTTAATTGTGTATATTGTCCTTGGAGCAATTGACACGTGGGACACACGGTTCAATAAATAAGTTACAAACCAGAAAAGGAAATACTCTTGTTGTGCCTTTATGGTTATTAAGCTTCCAGTGTTTTTAAAACTCACTATGTTGCTTTAATTGTTGACATTCCTTCATTACAGAGTTTGCCTAGGAGTATCGGGAAATTAAAGCGAGTTTCCAACTTCAACTGTGACAGAAACCAGCTAACGTCATTACCGAAAGAGGTAAGCTTCGCATATATCTTTTTATTTCAAATGTTTTTTTTAGTGTAAATCCATTTACACTAAATTCCATTATAAGAAGCAATTAATGAAACTGACTATAAAACTCTAAAGGTAAAGTTGTACATTTACACTAAATATAACATTGTAGGTTGTGTTCCCTCAGGGTAATTACTTGTGCAGGTGTCAGTGTAAACATGCCTGAGGATGTTGCTCTGCCAGCCTGTAGATGGCACACATTGATACATTCTACGTCTCCAGGTCTAAGCAGCAGCTGATTGTAATTTTAGGTCGAAAACGGTCACGGTTTAGATTGACACTGCACATCTGACATACATATAACATTCAAAAGTTACAAGGCTATAATTTTCTTCTTTAATCAAATAAAAAAAAGCTTTCAGTACACTGATGCAATGCTGTTAGACTGCATTTGTTGTTATGCAATTCTCTACTGCGACTGATTTTTATTGGCTCAAACCGTGTAAAGTTCACTCACGTTTGGATCAACAACAATGCTCTTGCTTGTGGAGTTTACTGCTCAGCCCTCGGTTGGTTCAGCTCCGTCTGAGTGTCTCCATTGTGTTTGTACGTGACATTCTTTTCTAAACCTCTTGTCTGTTTAAGTTTACGCTTCCTCTGAAAGGCTTCTTCAGACGTCGTACAATGCCCCTGTGTCATAATGATGCAAAGACCGCAGTGTTGGGAGAAAAATAACAGCAGGCCTAGATCATGAATCCATGGTGTCACCGTTTTCTCAAACCAGCATTGAAATGACATCTCGAACAATCGCAGTGTAACCACGGCGACCAAGTATTGATTCTCTGAGCTACTTGACCATTGGTCCAGTTTTATGGATTCTATTGATTGTTGATTAGCGCCTCATAACACTTTTTCCTAGCTGATTGTAGTCCGTGCTCACATGGAAGCAGACTTAACAAAGTGTGATTTGTTTGCTCCTCACGCCTTGTTTACTGATGACTTCAGAGGTGTTAAGCAGCTATCAGATAAACCCGTGTTGATGATGAGCTTAATCTGATCATTTAAGCGGGATGAATCTGTCACAATACTTGTTTCCTGAGCAGATGAATGGATTACAACTGCAGCTGGCCCAACACATCTTCAGTTATCTGGCTGCTAGGACTGGTTGTTCCGAAAAAAGTGTTACCTACATGTTTGTCTACACAGTAAATTTCTCTGAGTAAAATTGACTCAAATTGAAGAAAATTTTACTCTAAAAATATAACATTTGGTCCCAACCTATATAGAGTAAAATGTACTCTTTGTTCAGAGTTGTATTTTTAGAGTTCATTTGACTCTATTATGTGCTTAGATTTGACTCTGCTTAATGGTTATTTACTCTATGTAGTGTATATTAAAAACAACTCTACTGCCATTTTACTCATAGAAGGTAATTGTACTCCCAATCGAACGTAATTTCACTCGGAATAGAATAAATGAACCATAATGATCTTTACAATAAAAAAGGTCAATAAACCAAAGTGCTTAAGGAACATGAGTGTGTGTGAAGCTGACCATTGAGCGGCCCGACCAAGCAAGGAGGCAGAGGCAGAGAGTTCAAATACAACCCAGTGTGGGCATTTATTCCTCTTTGTGGTATAGGACACACAGCCTCAATATGACTGTCTCACGTGAACACAGTCACCAGCAACAAGGATCTCACACACACACACACACACACACACTAACAGGAAAACAGAACCTAAATACACACAGGACTAATCAAACCAACAAGACACAGGTGGGGAGGGAGGAGACAACACAGGGCACCAGGTGAACACAATCACCAGCAACAGACAAGACGGGAGGGGGAACACTTTTCAAACTAAAACAGGAAACAGAGACAGACAAACTAAAACATAGACAGATTGTGACAAATAGATGCATAAATGACATATAATCACATGCTTCCTGTGCAATGTTTTAGCGTGGAACAAATGAATATACTTCGCCAATAATGAAGCTATATAATCCGTAATGGAGACCGAGATCAATGGCCCCAGAGATCACCTCCGTTACAGCGTGGTCATGGTTTAACTCCAATAGAACTGACTCTGCATTTTTGATCGCACTCTAGAAGCTATGAGTAATAAATACACTCCAAAATGATTAAATATCACTATTTCAGAGCAAAATAGTAATTACTCTGGAAAAATACTCACCAATATTTCCTGTGTACCTATACTCTTTCTGTTTATCCTTCCCAGGACACTTGTACTCTAACTAACGTGCAGCCGTATCATGGTGTCTCTTCTGTTTTGTAGATTGGGGGCTGCAGTGGTCTGAATGTCTTCTGTGTTCGAGAGAACAGACTGACGAGGATACCGTCAGAGCTGTCGCAGGCAACGGATCTGCACGTGCTCGATGTCTCTGGAAATAGGTACAACAAATCTGTATTTTATTTATTTTTAATATGTTTATTGTATCTTTGTAACTCTGGCACAACAACTTCCTTCGGGATAAATAAAGTCCTGTCTTATCTTATCTGAAGACTCGCACACCTGCAAATAATGTTTTTATGTGTTCGAAAACATTTTCCTATTTACAGATTAATTTACAGACTTTAGTTTTCAATGTGAAGACTAAATGTAAACCATAAACTGAAACATGTTATCATCATACGTGATAAATGCTAGAGGAAATTCAGTTTTTATTTTTACCTTCTGATGCATTAAGATAATCTATTATCTTCATATTACTCACCGTCAGTCAGGGGTTGTTTTGGCTTCGCTGCTCTGCCACTACCTGTTATGGTCCAAGCTTTGTCTTCAGAGAAAGCAGCAGTGACGTCTTCTTCTTTAGTCTCACACACACAAACCTGTTCACCTCTCTGTGTCTGGAGAGCGTTTCCCTCCTACACATTGTCATAACAACTGCAAGCCTGCAGGTACCTTGTGCTCTCTTTATATCATACCAAGAAAGTGGATCACATCACTCCAGTTCTGAAGTCTCGACACTGGCTTCCTGTCTGTCAAATAACTGACACTAAAATACTATAGCTTTTTATAGAGCATTGTATGGGTTAGTGCTATATTATGAGCCATCCAGACCCCTCAGGTTGCCTGGTACCAGTCTGCTTTCTGTCCCAAGAGTTACATCTAAACACAGGGAGCCAAAGTCAGTTTGTATTTTCCATAAATCTGAAACAAACTCTGCTGAAACTCACTTTTTTAAAATCAATGCTGAAGACTTTTCAGCTGCCTTTTTATTTTGTTAAAATAATAATATTTCTAACATTGGGCTTTATTTATTTCTTGTATCTTTATACCTGTCTTATTCTATTTTAGCTTGTTTAATTATGTTTTCTCTTTTCTTACCTGATTATTTGATTTGATTTATATCCTGTTTGTTTTTAGGCTTGTTCACTTACCGCTGTCACTGACCACGCTTCGACTGAAGGCCTTATGGTTGTCAGAGAACCAGTCGCAGCCTCTCCTCACCTTCCAGACGGACCAGGACCCCGAGTCGGGCGAGAAGGTGCTCACCTGCGTGCTGCTGCCTCAGCAGCCGTGTGAACCAGACACTAAAGGTAATGTTTTTCCAAACTATCCTCAGGGGTTTCCAGTAACCCTCGTGAATCATGGGTGTTATCAGAAACAGGGAGTGTTCCACTGACTGAAACGACAGCACTACTTGTTTGTAGATCAGTGTGTCTGTGCTCCTTGAGTGTCTGGCTTTTCAAGTGGAACGTTTTGGTGCCACGGCTCTGACAGTCGAGTAATATTCCTCATCACTAGTCGCATCGTCTCCAAGTATTTAGTGCCCCGCGGTTTGGATGACATTATCACATGATATGCTCGGGGAAGCACAACGAGTTGAGTGCCCTCAGGATCCTTCCCTGCAGTGACTGTCGATTACGAGCTCCTGCTAGGGATCACAGCCTATAACAGACCAGGGTCTCTCACGTCCCTTGAGGCCCTCCTTGGTTATGTTTTTCAGAATCGCGCTAGATTGGCGGCTAAAGAGGCTTAGCAGCGGCTGGCCCATTGCCATTAAAATCTCGCCCACTATGGGGTATAGAGATGAGGCTGAGGGACGGCTCTATCTCTGCCTGATACAGCATTTTAATGTAGTTTATATTCTTTGCTGTCATCCTTGCGCCTAAATCTGCCTGGATTCAATCGTTTTTTCCTCGCGTGTTACTGTATTTTCCATTCAACTAGATGATTTTCTCAGACAAAAACAAATGCATTCATTCATCTTTGTGACGTGCCATCGCTCTCTCTCATGGTAGAGATGCAGATTGAAGACTGGTGGAGGTCATATGTGTGAGGCTGAAGCTGAGGTTGGGGGGAGGGAAGATTGTGTTGCTGTAAGCCTGTGACTAAGCCGGGATTTGAAACTGTGATCTGGCAGTTTCAGGCTCTCTCTTATGAGCACTGGGTTATATGACAGATTTCATTTCTTGAGTTGGCATGTTGCAGGCCAAGCAATCATAACCATATTGATTTTCATCTGCTCCTATTCACTTCAGGTCACCCTCTGTAATTGTATCTGATCATTTTGATGTGTGCTTGAATTCAAGTAACACAAATGGTGTTGTCTCTTTCCAAAACGACCACAGGCTCTGATAATCTCGCCCGCTGTGGAGCCCTGGAGAGCCTGGTGAACGACGTGGCAGACGACACCTGGGACAGCAAAACCATGAACAGGATCAGTGCCATTCACTTTCTGGATGATGATGAGGACGAGGATGACGAGAAGGTAAGACCAGCATGCCAAAGGGCGAAATTCACAGCAATCCATGCAGAAGTTGGTGATATTTGTCTTATTTCACTTGGATATTATCCAGTCTAGCCTGTGTGGCTCGAGTAAATGTCATTGTCACAGGATCACTAAAGGGAGTAGGCTTTTCAGTCAGCCCAGCTTAAGTGAGCCTTGGCTGAAGTTGGCAGCTTGTTTTGTGTCTTGAGGGGGTTTTAGCATTTATTTACCAACAACATACCTAAACTGTACACACACAGCAGTGCCTTTTCCACATTTTCTTCCTGTTTCCATTTGTCTTCTGCTGTACTTTCCAATAAAGGCAAACAAGTAGAAAAGTCTTTTGCATTTATTTTTGGAAAGCATTGGTCTTATTGACTGAAAATCATAACTTTGAGATTCCTCAATACTCTGGAATACCCAGATTTCATTACTACTTGAATCGGATCATTCTGTGGGAATCATAAATGAGTAAATGGAACAGAATTTGGAAATGCTTATTATAGTTTGGAGATGTATCTGTCTGGACCCCACTTCTCTTTTTGTAGTGTAAACCGCTTACTGCCTACAACAGATGTGAACAATTCCTCTTTTTCTGCTACAGAATGCACCACTAAACTGAATCTGTTTCCTTCACACAGGGAACACTGCTGCGACGGGCCACTCCTCACCCCGGGGAGCTGAAGACGATGAAGAAAGCGGCGGAGAACCTCCGCAAAGACCTGAACGCTGCCAAAGGCCTGGACTCCAACAAAAACGAGGTCAATAACGCTGCAGACAGAGTGACCACATCTGTGTGACCTTTACCTCAGAAATGTTTTTTACCTCCTGTGTCTCGCCATGTCGTCCCGCACAACCCCACAGACCCTTTTTTTTTTTTTTTTACGACCCCCGGTGTGGCCTACCCCTCCTCTGATTAAACCCCGGGACGCCTGTAAGTGTACTGCCTGTACTCCTTCTCCAGTCCTGCGTAAAACGTGTCCGTCTGCCAGGGCCGCTGTGCCTTCCTCTTTGTAATTAATGTCAGCAGCAATAATCTGCACAGAGATGCTCCTTTTAAAATATTTTACAGATGTATTACTTTTTTAATACCTCTTTTTAAAAATACACATTAGGTAGTTGCACTATTATAAGTCTTTATAATACGGTCAAACCTTCATAAATGTCTTATATATTTGTTCTTTATCTATTTTTAAAACACTGGGTGAATTCTTTTTACATTTTGGGCAAACATAAAAGCAGGAGTTTTTGGACCTACTGATTAAGGATTCTTGTATAGTCTCTTGTGAATATTGATACTTTTATACTTTTTGGCAGCTCAGATGTAAATAAATATGTATAGCACATTTATTAATCAGATGCAGATTTTTAAGTTGGTACTTTTTTCCTTTTTTTTAAATCAACGAAATGATAAAACACAGTCACTGATGTCTTATTCAATCCATACAGTTGTCATTGGGTGAGTGGAAGGCCTTGCAAACTCTTTGTTGATCTGTAAAACATCTAGACCTATTTTTGGATAATAACTAGATTTAATTAAGTTTGGATTTAAGTACTGCACATCAACCATTAATTACTCGCCTGCAAACTAATAAAGCAGAAGTAACGATGCTGTCTTATTTATATGTGCTGTGCTTCACATCTTTGCAATGTTTTTCAAATAGATGCCAAAAACAGTTGTATATTATTTTTTAAAAAGGTTTGTCTTTCCTTTTTAACTAAGAGTACTGTATATAATAATAATAATAATAATAATAATCATCTTAGGTTTTGGTGAAAATGAGGTTCGTACCACAAGGATGGCATCCTTTTAAAAATGCGGTTGTTAGAAGTTGAACTTTAATGCACTTCTCAGTGCTTCTCAAATTATTTACATGGTACACGATCATTTGTATTATTTTGTTTTTAAATTGAGTGCAAAAAGTGGACCAGAGAAATTGGTTCAAGTGTTGGCTTTTATGTTTTTAATTATTTTCTGATCAAACTGCACAAAACAGATCTCAAACAGACACTGTGCCTGGAGATTTGGATGACTTTTTTGAACCACTGATCAATAAAATGAGTGCAACACTAAACAGTATGTTTCTTATTCCTTTTCAATTATTGAGTTCAGAGACAATCTGATTTACAATAATATAAGGTACATCTGGTGTGGTCTTTCTTTTAACCTATAACCAAAAATACCGTAAAATGTGGTTTTCTTTGAGGAAACAAATCATATATTCCATTTCCTGACCCCCCTCCATTGCTTCTGTCTGTCCAGCAGTGCACGGTGTTTCTGCAAAGCTCTGCCAGCATGTATTTGACTTGTCTACCCTGCACGTGCTGCATGTTGTACTGCCACTGGGAGAGTAAAGACTGAATGTATATATACATGTATGTATACAGTATGATGTTTGTTGCATATGCACTTTCATTTAAAAAATCTCATTGTACATTTCTGTTTGAAAATGAAAAATGTGGTGTTTGAGTTATCAGTTAGGTTAAAAAACAGATAATCTCTCTTTCTCTGCCTCCTAAAGAAGCAACAAAAGAAACATGTTGGCAAAAGGGCAGAGAAAAAGACAAATTAAGCTTTTGATATCAATCTTCCAGCTTGACTGCTTTAGCTCTTCAAAACAATTGTACCAGTAAGAGTATTGGATTTGCACTCTGCGCCCCCTGGTGCAACAATATAAGCTTGCATGTTGAAAATTAAGCAGGATTTTACTATTGTTTTTGTCTCAAATAATAAATATAAATGCTGCCCTTCTAGAAAGCATGAGCATTTTTCTAGGGTCAGCTTGGATATGTTGTACTATCTGACTTTTATTATGACCGGACTTCACATGACCAGTTTACGCATCATTATGATGGACGTGGCTTTATCAAAGTATTCATCCAACACTGTCACTTCTTATTTCCGTCAATATATTACATTGAAATTACATTTTCAGCAAAGGCCGGCGTCTCCTGACTATCTCCAGGAGTGTCAAAAGCCTCACACTAACCCGCCCCCCAGCTCCGGTAGGCAGCACTGGGCCCTGATCTCAGGCTTTGGTCAGGGGGAGAACAAACGGCGTCAGCAGACGAGGAACCTGGTGAGCGCCGGAGTGTGTGCTCGCTCCTCCAGCGCAGAGAAGGATGCAGAGGACACAGAGCAATATGAGGATGTCTTTTTTCCACTCCAGGTATCTTCTTATCAGCCACTTCCTCTGCTGATAATCCTCAACTGTTGTTGTGAAGCAGAATTACACTTAGTCTAGATGTGTCATCATTTTATATATATATATATTTTTTAATGAAATGCAAACTCACAAAACTGTCATCTGTTCAGAGAAGACAAAGGCATCAATGTACAATGTTAATATACATGTATAACAGGGGTGTCCAAACTACGGCCCGGGGGCCAAATGCGGCCCGTGGACCATTTTGAATTGGCCCTCAGCAAATTCAAAAAGTATAATGGAATATGGCCCACAAATGAAACTTGTGCTTGTCTTATATTGTAGTTCTTCAATATAACTGTAAAACGATGTTACAGTAGTATTCGTGTGTTAATAAAACCACTTTTCAAATAAATTCAGTCAATTAAAGTTGGAAACATTTTCTAACATATCTTAGCATAAAAGCCCAATGACTTATTTACATATCAAGCTTGGAATACACCCTTCCTATTTCTCCTTTATTATAATCAATCTGAGGCTTCTGTTTTAAGGGATGAGCTGCCAACACTCACAAGCATCATTTACCTACATTTTCATTGATTTTGCTGACTTATAACTGAATTTATGAGGCAATATACCTCTAGTGAGTGGCCCAGCCCTTCGTATATTTCTTTGTATGTGGCCCTCGGTGAAAAAGGTTTGGACACCCCTGATCTATAAACTCTTAGAAATCAGTTGAATAAGTACAGTTTAATACTAATTGGGGACCTTAAATCAAGGCTGCATCTGTTTTAATCCCTTATATGAATTGAATGTCTTGTTAGTGAATTCAAAGTGAAACATCCACGGCTGTGTTGGATTATTGTTTATCCCCAGGAGGCTGCAGGCCAGCTGCCAGCAGAGAGCGATGCCATACCACGGCGGTTTTGCCCTCAGAGGGTCGAAACCCGAGACGGGAGGAAGTGTCAGCATCAAAGAGCTCTTAATGCAGGGTCTGGTCACCATGGAGACCCCAGCCCCGACCTAAAGACCTCCTCCATCACAGGGAAGTCTTCTTCAGTGACGGAGACGACCCTTCCTCAGGAATCATTGGCCTCTGAAGTGCCATTAAGAGTAACTGCACGCTGTGTCTTCTTCAGTGTTTATCTATCTCTTTGGGCCTGCATTAGAAGGGGCTGCTGGAGACTCTATTGATTGTGGCAAATTGTTGCTAATGTAATTTTTGTTCGAGTTGCCTCACTCAGGCGTGTTATGTTAATAGATTCTAGCTTTTCATTCCCAATTTCCTCCAAATTACAGATCAAAGTGTCCGGCCAGAGTGGTGGTTTGGGAATCAGCATTGCTGGTGGAATAGGCTCAATGCCTTACAAAGACCACGATGAGGTAAGAAGATCTCCTGCAACATGTGTGATCATTGGCTGAAGGTAATGAGAAGAAACCTTGAGCAATTGAACAATATACTGTTTTGACACATACAGTACATCACATAGCCATAAGTTAGCCTGTTCAATACATTCTATCTTTCAACTATTTCCAACGTTTATAGAAAGATGGTCAAACATGTCGTCAAGCCTATGCAATGTATTAAGTAACTTCTAAATAATAAACTCTAAAGGCCATTCATACTCAAAGGCCTTTCATTTTCCTACAACTCTTGGACTATATGCCATAAATGACCTTCCCTCTCCATCAACATATGCACATTACTTGTATTTCATAACATATTTAAAAAAGAACACCGGTACTATAGTAAATGTGCTTAGTATTTGTGTTTATGTGTGTCATTTCTACTTTATCCCTTTCTTCGTGCTAAACCAAACAAAATGTCTACAATACATATTCAAATTCACAAACACACATTTGTTTTTAGATCATTATTTCAACCCATTCACTCTCTAACATGTCTATTTCCCTTCAGGGTATTTTTATTTCCAGAGTAAATAAAGGGGGGGCGTCAGAAAAGGCTGGGGTCCATGTTGGAGATAGATTGCTGGAGGTAGGCTGGGAATACTTTTTAAAATATATTTGTAAACTCATGTTTGTGATTTCCTATCCATTACAAAGTGTGTGAAATTACTTTTTACTTGCTGCAAGAATATCATTATGAAACCTCCCACTGGTGTTTCTCTTGTGACCAATGGAGGGCATCATAGGACCAGCAGAGACACTGCTGGGGCTTCCGCAACCCCAATATGAGACTTACAAATAAAAAACAAGCAAATGAAAATACAAAATAAATATTTAGATTCAGACATTGGCAGAGAAAGTGATTCTTATCAGTGTCTTCATTGGGAATTCAAATCTTTGTGAGGCAAATTTGTGCTAAGTTACATTGAGATTTATAAATGAAATGACCTTGACTTGAACAGCCATGCTATTTGGAGATGCTGTGTGTGAGTGCGTGATTTAATGTCTCACCTCTAACTCCTGATCCTACTTTCACTGACCCCTGAAAGTTTAATGTGACCACTGCCTTCCAGGTCAATGGCCTCAATATGCAGCTGGTGACCCACCATGGGGCAGTCACTGCCCTCAGGAATGCTGGGAGCTGCATCAAGATGAAAGTGCTCAGAGAGAGGCTGCTATCTCGAGACTTGTGTGACCGGGGGGAGCACAAGGATCTTTGGGACGTGGCAAGCCGACAGCCGGGCAGCCAAGAAGGCGGGAGCCAGAGAGGAAAACAGCCAAAGATGGAGAACACCGATTTCTGTTTGTCTAAGAAGATTGAGAAGAGTGTCTGCAACGGCAATGGCATTGTGAGTGCTGTTCTCCAATCACAGCACAAACTGAATATTTGTTTTAAAGGTTGTTTCAAAATGAACATCAAGCAAGATGTGTGGACTTGTTTCAGATCACTTAGATTTGAGTCACACATGTAATGACGTAATGACCTAAACATACTTTGACCTAAACCTTTACATTTAAAAATAGATATCGATACCTTCCCCCAAGTTAAAAGTTAACTTGGGACTTGTTTTGACACGTTCTTGAGTTGAAAATTGCATGTCCTGGCTTGAGACCCGACTTGGGATTTGATTTGGGATTTGAGCGCTTGCAGTACAATGACTTGTACCCACATCTGTCTCAAGTCAAGTGGGAATTACGCCTTCAAAAGCAATCCTTCTTTTACCCTTCTTTTGTCTTTGTCTCTCTGTGTTTCAGTCTGATTTGTATAGCGAGCTGAGCAGGAACTTTTCTGAACCGAAGGCGCAGACATTGATGAAAAATGATTCACATCAGGGAGGGAAACACACAATGACAGTAAGCACATTCATTCCTCAGTAAAGATACCACTCTTAATATAATGTTACAAATGTTAATGTTATAATCACCTAATTTTATCCTCTCCCTCAGTAAAAAGACATTAAATTGTTTTTGGATAATATCAGCAATTGATTTTTCTGACATTTCAGCACTGTATCAAATCACTTGCTTATTTTCCTCCCGAATCCTGTTTCCTTCTCTGACAATTATCTGACAGATCCCTCGGATTATTCTCACTCATCCCTCTACCTCGGATGAAGATGTGGAGCTTTTGACACAGATCCCCAGCAGAGAGACTTTACATGACTCTGAAATTCATGACACACACTCACACTGTTTTGACAGCGCTTTCTACCCACCTTGACCAGTGAGTAGGGGGACATAAATGAATAGACATAGACTGTTATAACCCGGCTCTTTTCTTTTGTAATGTTACTTTCCAAACTGCTGGAATGATTTACATGCATAATGTAGTGATATTAGAGTTTATTTTTATTACTAAAACCACAGAGTTTTCCCTGTACAACTCAATAGAACAGAGACTGGAGATCATGATAAGAATGCCCAAATGAATTACTGTACATGTCGTAATATGAAATACAATCAATTAAACAATGAATGCTGCTGGCTACCTCTACTTCTCACCGCTGTGCTGTAAATAATGGATGTGCTGTAAATAATGGATGTGCTGGCTGAAATAGTGTCACCGCCCATGACAGTGTGAAGCACTCAAAGCTTTTATAGTGTGTACTGAGATATAATGCCACACTGCGGAACACCATGCCGTCCGCTTCCTGCAGAGTCCTGATGCAGAATTAACTTAATTCCCTCTCACAACATCCAGATTGATGGGATTACACACTCTGCCTTTTGAAAAGAGAAAAACAGAACATCTTGCTTATCATTACCTGCTTTGTGTTGTTTCACAGCTCTTTCATTCTCACAGCAAAAACAGTTTATAGTTCTGTGTTCACTTTCTCAATAAAGCACAAATATGTTGTTCCTAGAGGCCTTTCTTTTCTTTCAGCTGCATAACAATCAAATCCACGCTGTCATGCATTCCCCTACAAAATGTACGGCAATTTATTTTTACTCTTGCAAAAACAATCATTTCGATCAATTCCTACTGAAAGTGTGACAGGAAGGTGTTTGTTTGGCAGATATTTTGAGGTTGTAATTTGCAGTGTTGTTGCACAGGATTGCACCATATTGTGTGTTAAATGTTCCTATTATTGTGTCCTCCCCCTGCGGTCTTGCTCTTGACCAAATACACCAGCACTGATATGCTGTTGTTTGATCAGTGAAGCTCTGCGGAGATGACTGTCTGCTGGGTGATAATAACCCGGGGACACAACTTGTTGGAAAGCACATCCAGCGTGCGAGAATCCATCCAGAGTCAATTACTGGCTGCCCCGGTTCATATTGTGAGTGTTTGTCTGTCAAGAGGCATTCATGTAGAGTCAGTGGGAGGAACTGAGGAGGATGAGAGAGGATTTCGATGACTGTAATAACACTGGTACTACCTCTTGGAACATTGGTTTTATATCCAGTGTTTGTTTTCTTCTGCTCAAAAACATTGCGAATAATATTTCCATGTGATATGGCACACATTTTTGTTATTCGATAATTATTCATAATAATTACTGATTCATATTGAATTGTAAATTATTAGGAAATGATTGCAGTGTTTGCAGACACACATGCTACATAACATAAGTGATCTAGTAGTAGCTTCCTACCCAAATAAATTGAGCATAACTTACATGACCAAGGAGTAGGTATACTTCTTAAACTAATAACTTACTTATTTAATTCTAAATAAAAGTTCACTAGCCTAGAATCTGATCCTGGAGAGTGGAGACTAACAGGCTAACGCTAAAGCTCTGGCCTGCTCTTTAGAGATTTTGAGGAACTTACATTTTAAACTGCAGCAATATTTACCACTTAATTACCAGAGATTGTTTTTGGTTTGCAGAAATTAAGTGTCCTCATCCCTTAAGACCTTTTTTTGTGTTGTATATGGGAAAACCCATGGAGCAAATGTTGCCGGGTTTAGCTAGCTAGCTGCAGTTGAACAAATCTGCAAGGGAGAGACAACTATAATTTCATTCGGCAATATCAGCTGTCATCATCTTACAAAACAGAGCCAATGTGCAGATTTTAGGACTGTGTTACAAAGTCTCTTTCACACCAGGCTGTAGCGTATATCCCTCTCCCCGGTCATACAAAGGAAAATCATTCCGACAGTGACATTATTTATGAGGAGAGTCAAAAAGAGCTTGCAGCAGCCATGTTCTTTGATTCCCTCTCTTTTCTTTTGATCTGTGCTCTCTCTGGTTCATTCTAGATTATTATAATATGCACAAACACTGGACACAAGCTAAAATTTGGTCATCATTAATAACGCTATGTCATGCATCAGCACATGTTCAGTGTGTAGTCTATTTATCAGCAGTGAACTATTTGTCTAAAAACAGTTTCACAGACTTGTATTTAATAAGTTTTGTTTGGGGTGGGGGTGGATTTTAGCATATGTCTCATTACATAATGATAAATACTGCACATTTGAGGCTTATCTCTGCTGGCTTTCCTTAGCGAATAATTTATTGTCCCAGTAGCAGAGAACTCCCTTGAGGCTAAAAGCTAATACTCCATGCCAGAAATCAAAGCATAGATGTGACATTCTGCCATTTCAACAGATACTGAATAATAATTAGAGGAAACCGGATTATATGAAAACCATGTATAGTTAGAGGATGTCATTTAGGTAAGCTGCTATCAAAATGCTTAAAATGTCCTGCTCAAAAACTTTAAAAAATGTTATATTTCAGGGACCAGTCAGATAATTTTTATCCCGAGGAACAGGCGTATGCTTTTTTCTTATTGTGATTTTCTCTCTGTGCGGCTGCCACAGTGAGACAGGGGGGGCGGCAGAGTGGAAATAGACAAGAACAGCTGTGACAGGAATGAAGAATGTAGTGTACTTAAAGGATTAGTACAAGGTCTGCTTTCACTCACTGATAAGGGAACAGAAAAGTCGATGCCACCTCGAACAAGCAAGTGAATACATTTGTTTCAAGCCCCCCCCCCGATAAGTCATTACTGAAAACATGCTGAGATATATTTGTCACGTCAGTCTGATGACTTAATGGACACCTTGTTCTGAGTATTAGAAAACATTATGTCTCTCAGACATGCAAGTTCAGAGATAATTTCGTTTTCTATTTATTGTCAGTTGATCAGCTTCACCACACAATGCATGGCTTTCACAGCAAACCTGTACTAAAAACATGTCATAAATGTTTCATAACAACATTTTAATGAAAAAAGTAATTGAAATATTTGTTCTCCTCAGCACTCATTCTCTCAGCAGCGTTTTCCATTGGGCAATCGATACCATCATCTCTTCTTGTCTTATTTATGATATGAGCTCAGTCAGCCAAGATATTGGTCTATACAGCATGGTGTCAGTCATATGGTGCGTTATAAAATGTATGACAGCCCCATGCTGAAAAGGAATACACAACCCTTAGACATATTAAGTTGATTTTAGTCAAATAAGACTTAAAACTATCCAGAGATATGTTGTGTTTTGGAGTTCCGAGCATGAACATTGTTACTGGTGCCCAGCAGGCTGACTGCTGTCTGCAAGCTATTTGTAGCTATTATGTGTCTATAAAAGGAAATCTGCAGGGTGATACACAACCCAACAGTGATACACTTTGAACTTTGCAAGAGGGGCTGAAAGGTGTGCAGCTTGCTTTACCCGTATCTGCTTTGATACATTTTTAAACTTTGAGCACTTTTTTTCCCGGATCCTGGAAATAAGCAATACACTTCTGGATGGACATGCATTTAAATCAGAAATGGACGGGTTGAAGAATAGTCTGGGGAAGGTAAGAGGTGTCTGGAAAATATGTGTTTCTATTGAAAATAATAAATAAATAAATGATAAAAAGCCTCTTTCTGGGGATTTTCTGTAAAGCTGAAGTAATATCTCTGACCTGACTTTACTTTCCACTGGCCTTTTCAGTTATAATGGTTATAGCTTTCAATGAAGATTTGAACTTCAAAGCAAGATTCTACAGTAAAAAATAGACCATAAATAAATGAGATTTCAATCTATCTGCACTATTAACCCTCCCATTTAGCCGTCTACCACCCTGCAACCTTCTGGGCTTTCACACATAAACACATAGACACCGTTTATACTCAGCCGACGGCTACTTGATACTTATCCTGTTATTTCCTGTCACACAATGAGGAAAAACAGTTACCAAATTGCTATCGGGAAAACTAAAAGTTACGATAATTAATGTAAACAAAAATGTTCACAGTTTATATATCTAATTTAAGTACATGTTTCACTTTTATGACATCTCTCTAACTTCTTATCACTGCACCACAAGGTCATAAAGATATCTTTATGATGTATTATACAGCTTTTCATCATAGAAAATGCTTTAAAATATGTGAGTAATTTAATCATACTGTCATATTGTATTTGCTGCTGTTGAAAAAACAGGAATTGATTGCAAAAACATGCCTTGTTTGTTGTTGTATGAGACTTGGAATCATATTTGTTTTTGATGTAAGAGAGTTAGCCCTATGTGCTCAGTGGCATCTGACAGCGGGCTATATTTGCTTCCCATCCCATATCTTCTCTGCAGGGAGGGGTAGTGTGTTTGTCTGTAATTAAACTCTTTACTTACTGACACACCCAACTGTTTATGCTTCACTGCGGCACAACGTGAGCTACTCAGATATGCATTTTAACATCCGTGGAGCCCAGCGGCTTCAGATTTACTGCAGCGTATGTGCACTTATTCTTTAGAAAAAAGAATAGCTAAGAACTGAGCATCATCAAGGGCAAACGTTTTGTGTGCCACTTCTAGTGGAACTTATATTATGTAAAGCAGCTTCTACAGAAGTCTTGCATTCATCAAGTAGTTTGTTTTCTTTATTTGTCACTTTATGACTGCTCACTGTTTATGAGTGTCCCTTTTAAAGGTCTCCACATAGGGTGGTCTCCTTCAGAAAATGATTTAGTGCTGCTTGTATTCGGTCCCAGGTCAGACATGCCACAACAAATAACCGAGTGATAGCACGCTCGCAGGGAAGCGACATGTAGCACAGTGAGTCAGTGGTGTCTGGAAATGTGATCTTTGAGGACGGTATGACCTACAGTAGGAGAAACTCAACGCAATTAAACATTCAAGAGGGCTCCGATGGGCAAGTAGGAAATGCTTGCTTTGACCTTTCACAGTATAAACTTACTCTGCTTTGACTACAGAAGACAACAAGGAGGTTGAGTCAAAGCAGAAATACATAAACAAGTTTACAAGATGGCGCACGATTATTTTAAGTGAGGCATTTTTTCTGTTCCTATATTTATAGCTCATTAAAGATACGTTGGTGTCCCTGAGATAAATATCTTCACCCTTCATAGTCAGAAACTAGGACATGGTTCACATAGGACATGGGTGATATATGATTAGTGGTAGAAGAAGATATAGATTTAGTTTCACATGTCAAACTAAAAGATATAAGACAACCAAACGAGAACAGACAGCAAACACAAAAAGCTAACTCTAAATTAACAACATGTTATGAATATGGATGAGTAAATGTATAAGCACTACTCCTTTACAAAAATATTGTATAAATAAACCTATTGTTTAACATAAATACCTACCTCAGTTTGTACCTCAGTTTTCACCGTACATCCCAATGAAATCCATCAAAGTAAACGAAAAATGAAAGAAAATGAGACAACAATGTCAAAATTCTCCATTACAAGTCAAAGAATCAGCTAAATTATTAATTAATATTATATAATACTGTAGTAATCAAATATGGTGTAAATTCTAATATTTAACATACTGTTGAGTATTTAAATATCATATTTGATCAAATATCATATCAATCTGTAAAGTAAAACAGTAGATAGATGTGAAATATGTAGTGGATTTAAAAGTACAATATTCTGTTTAAATGTCGTGTTTGTGTAAAATTGTAATGTGAATGTGCATAACATCCTGTCAGTGTAAAAGAGAATGTATCTTGTGTTTGTATTTCCATATGTATGACCTCCTCCCTTACTGTATGCGCCATTATGTACGTCAGTCAAGCATCTTGGGCTTTACCCTGAAAAGAACATGATGTGCTTGATGTATAGAAACAAACAAAAGCATGAGGCTTTTTTCTCTTCTCTGTGATGTGCATCATGGCTGGGCTTTTTTCTTTAGTGCCTTTATGGCCTTGATCCAGGCCCGGTTCCAGAACAAAATGACTCAGGGTGCATCTGAGATTAGAGAGGATGCAGTGGTAAAGTGCTATTTTTATAAGTGGGGAGTGGACCTAACACCCTCTAGGGGGGTCCTCACCTCCTCTAGGGGGGTCTGGGGACATGCTCCCCCGGGAAGATATTTTTTTAAATATTGAAGTTAAAAGCATCAATCTGGTGCACTTTGAGAGCAAAATGAAGAGATCTATGGATACATCTCTCAACACCCATATGAAACAGAACTGTAAACAGATTTACTTTTTCTTTATGGATATTTTACAAATCACTCCCCTTTTAAGACCGAAATGTCTACAGGCATAGCAGAAGATGGCATCTTTTTTACAGGAATATTCCAGCCAATCTCTGTTTTGAAACGATGAGCTGCAAAATGAGTGCCTTACAGGCGAGTTGGGTACTTTTTAAAATATACCTGGGCAGGCTCTGTTTTGCCGAGGTCCTCTGGCACTTGCGGGCCGCCGAGGGGTGGCGGTGTTTGGGGCAACAAAGAAGGCTGCGGCTGCTCCGCCTCCGTGGGCGAGGCGGGCAAAGCCGGCGAGTCGGGCGGGAGGACGTTAGTGTCCACGACAGTGGCCGCGGGTAACGTAATGTCCCCATGATCTGAACTGTTATTACCTGCAGTAGATGCAGTGTCTATTATTATTATTGTTATTATATATGTAATATCTTTCACTTTTAATATTTATTTATTTTTTCACTTTTTTCTTTTTCACTTTTTTTTTCACTTTAAATTTTTCAAATGAGGGTGCATAACGACTCAACTGAGGGTGCAATGCACCCTTATGCACCCCCGTAGAACCGGGCCTGCCTTGATGGTTTTTTACATGTGTGACGTGTGTGAAGTTATAACCAGCTAGGAGTGGATAAAACCAGTAATCAAGCGAAGTGCAGCAGGATTGATGCTCCACCTGTTGAAAAGACATAATGTTACAACAAACCTGAAGGCTGGTTAAACTAATATGAAAAAGATGACGTTTTCCGACCTCAACTACTTCATTTTTTGAAAGCAGTCCTTTGTGTTATTTTTTTAACTTTGAGTGAAGTCGTTCTATAGGACCAGCTTGTGATTTGCAATTAAACGTATCTTGCATAAGGCATATTAAACAACTGTTCTTGAAACTAAAATAGTTCCAGTCGGAGCCGAAGCATGCCATTGAAACAATAGGTTTCATTTTCCGTTTAAAAAATCAAGCTCTGAGAAGCCCTGCTCTGCAGACACCACATCTTGTTTTGCAACTGATTTTTTATATTCTTGCCATATTTAACTTGCCACATAATGTGATATCAGAGCGAGGTTGTTGGTTGAAATGCAGTAAAAATGTGAGATGGAAGGTGAAAAATAAAGTTATATGCTGATTCTTTGCCTGTGTCTACATCAAACTGCAGGGGCTGTGTGATCTATTTTTAATAGAGTCTGAAGTATGCGCTACAATAACCTCTGCTGATTAGCATGGGAAATATCAGTGCCCTTCCCCTTCAGCTTACATTTTATAGATGACCTGTCACTGTGGAGAGAAGAAGCTGATTAGTGAGCAGCAGAAGTTTTGTGAGTGGGCTTTGATTGCGGCAGGGAGTATTCTAGAAATGTATGGAAAATACAGACCATGAATCGCTGTTGATCCCAACAACAAATCAAAACATCTACATCGCTTAAAGGGTAGGGTAGGTAAGTTTGAGAAACCGGCTCGAGATATACTTTTTGTTATATTCCATGGAATGCTCTTAACATCCCGATAGCAATGAATATCTTAAGTGCTTTGACAAAAAATCCATAAAAAAATGTCATCTGTGGAAGCCGTAGTACTGTAAAAAGCACGACCAATCATTTTAGCCGGCCCGGCTAAAATGACTGGATGGCCTACCTGCCTGTCAGCCTTCCATCTGTGCACAAACTTATCTCGTGCCCTCATTGGTCATGTGCGCGTTCGTGTGTGTTGGAGGAGGGGCTCTATAAGGAAGTGGCAGATTTTCTCCGGTTGTGTATTTTCAAATTCTAGCGATCTCGAGCTGGTTTCTCAAACTTACCTACCCTACCTTTAACACTCTTCAAAATATGTTGAGATGCAATCTTTTTTCAGAAAATGTAAGCCAAGAAATGGGAAATATAGTGATGTTAACCCTAAATGCAATTATTTTGTGCAGCTCTAATTCCTTTAAAATTATAAGCACAGAGATAAGGTGTGTGTCTCTCGTATATTGACACAATTCAGAGCACCACCTCTTTATACATTTGAGCAGGGGCATCCCTGACACATCACTGCTGACAGTGTGAATGCTGCTGTGAGTAGTCTAGGCAAAAAGCTGCATGTATAGGTAACCTCTGGAGACATTTCAGAGATTTCACAGTATGGACCTGTTGCTTAACCCAGGGTGTCAACACCAAAGTGGTTTTACTTAAGCCCATTTTCCACTTTTCCCAGGACACGACAGCTCTGTTTGGCAAAAATAAAGTACAGATCTCAGATAACTGCTGTTTGGATAAATAAAAACCAAAAACGTCTTGCCATCATGTGAAAAAAGCATACGGCACATACCGACAGAGCTTTCACAGTTCAACCCAAGCCATTCATGAAGCAACATGCCACACTATAAATGCTAAGGTTGGGATTCTACACTTATTGCATCAGCCAGTGGCAAAATGCTTCCAAATTGTGCACCAACATCAACATAGACCACTTTGGGGGTCAAAGGTCAACGTCACCGCTTATCTCAGAAAATATGTTTCTGCCCAAACCTCAAAATGTCATGAGAAAATCGAGACAATTTCACAAATATTTCCAAAAGGTAAAATACTGAAGTGATGGATGTTAAGTGTAACTTCACTGGTTTGTCGAGGCAAAGAATTGTGAAGCAGAAATTCTCGTTCTTCATTATGTAGTGAAACAACAGCTTGACAAAACACATTTAAGTGACCATTGTAAATGTGTCACAAAAGAAGCATTTTTGTTACATGTTGCAGAGGAAAATGTGAGCTGATTTAATTGTAACTCATTACTGCTGTATGAGTTTGGGTTTGCCGGGGCTTTCAGCTGCGGGGTGCTAAATGGCCTGATAATTGTGTGTGATGATGGCTAATTAGTGGCGGGTTACAGAGCCTGTGAAGCAGAGAGAAATAAGATATTCTCAATCTCAGTGTTATTTAACTGTTAGAAAAAACATTAGGAGTGACAGAAACATAGATTTGATGTGGATCTCTACATGATCCCTACCATTTTTTATAGAAAAAAAGTTTCATTTTGCTTGGCTCATCAATCAACAAGTTTGTGTGCTTTTCTAAATAATTAGCATGTGGACAATCTGTTTCTCTCCTCTCTGTTTTTACAGATTTCAATAGGAGTGCCTTCTATATTCACCTTTGTGCCAGTGGTGCAGCAATTACCAATTAAAAGCATTGTTTCTGAGGAGGACAGACCTGGAGCTCTGACAGGAAAAACAAACAAGGTAAAGCAACAGCAGCAGCAAACCACTCAGAATAGTAAATAGTGATATCATCTCCAACTGGGTTTGATTTTCTGTAACACACTCACAGCATGGATTACAATGTGTTTATCAGAATTCACTTGCTGACTGAATTCAATGTTAATTAAACTAATTGACTTTTATCGTGTTGTCATCTGTTGCTTGTAGTATCACTTTAATGAACTCTCTGTTTTTGCCCTGGAGACCAACATGCTCATGATTCTATTTGAGAACAATTCCCCAGCATTACAATTGAACTCACTTAGACTTCCTGACACATTTTAGAGTCTGTAGTATTGGGTTGCAAAATTTAAAAGATAGCGAGTTTGAATGCTCTGAGGCTGTTTAAGTTGGAACATTTGAAATGCCTTTCTGTTCCAAACTTTCCTTCTATTTTTAAAAATGACATTTATCATTTTAATCTAAAATAAGCCTTCACTATTAATACTTTCAAACGCAAAGTACTCTCACTTTTAAAATGATTTATTCAAACACTTTTATCAGACTCATTGGGACATGTCTTACAGGTCTTGTATACATAATCATGTGTCCCCTCTGTGGAAAGAGATTCTGAAAGTTTCAGGAAAATATATTCTCTCTCTTTTTTTCCTGATCCATTTATATATACACCTGTCTGAAAAGGAGCTGATCAGATTTTGGCCACTTTATGATGTCATAACGATTTTTTGGCTTGTGTAACCATTAGCTAATACACAACCAAGGTGGTGAAACAGCTCTCGATATGTGTGTCTGCATCTCCAAGGAGAAATTTGAAAAATATATTCACAAGCTGTATTAGTTTTCCTATTGGAAAATGTAGACCTGTAAACATTAACATTATTTTAAGTCATGCTTGGAGATGTCGAAATATAAAAAATCATTTGTTATATATTTCCACTTTTCTAGGTTTTCACAGTAAATGTCATTGATTGATATGATTTGAAATGCCTCATGCACACAGCACACATTAATACCTCACATTTCTAGATGTGTGAATCAATATCAAACACATTCTGAACAACCTCAGGGACCAAATCAGATGTTGTGGATTCACTTTTTCATGCATGTCATTTATTTTCTGTCATTGATGCCAGAAGCAGTTGTGGTGTCAATAAGATGTCTCAGTTTGTATACAACATATACACTTCAAAATAAATGAATACATATACCATTAAAAGGCAAATGCCAACATATTATATTTTTCTTTTGACAGAGGCTTTTATGATTCTTTCCTTTTTTCCTGAGCGTAACTTTGTGTAATTGAATGCACCCAGACTAAAAAATGTTCAAGAGAAAGTAAATGAAATCATCGGGGCACCCCAGTGTGGATTGCTGAAAGGGTTAATGTGCTTTTGGATATTTATCCAGCACAACAGCTCTGAGTCCCGACTGCTGTTGGACTGCTTCTACTGCCAGGAGTCTCACTTCAAAGGTCTTCTCACCGAGGGGGGGTACACGATTACTTTCTCAACTTCCCCCACTGCTTTTACCTAAAGGAGTGGCTGCCCTTCATGCTATGAACAGACAACATATGAATACTCTGAAAGGCTGAATAACACCGTGTTTTAGCAAACATGGGGAAGTATTGCTCTTCATGAATGTACAGTATTAGGTTGTGTCGCTGTACATAGCTGCTTATTTATTTCTTCCATGTCTTCATTTGAACTCCATTTACACTTAATTAGTTTGTTTTTCTGTTGCTCTCTTTGTCCATCTTTCTCTCGTATTGTTGTACTTTACAATAGATCAGAGACAGACATCTCCAAAGATACATTTTGGTTTTGGTGACCCACATTGCTGCCTTAACAAGCCGTGTGGGGGGAGACTGGAGCACTTAGATCAGGGGTGTTTGAACATGAGGGCCAGATTTGATAATGTGAATATGCCTGGGGGCCAATAGTCCCTTCTGACATTTTTTTGACATAAAAGTAACATACAAATACACTGTTTTATAATAACTTTCACAATTACTTAGTAGACTTTGTAATGACAGTGATGTTTAGACACCGGACTAACATACAGGCAAGATTTTTATTTATTTTAATTGTAAATAATAAAATCAAGCACTTGCTCTCCCTATATTCAATTACTTATTTTTTGTATTTTGTTATGTCCTCTCCTTCATCATTTTGATGTGTAGTAAGTAGGCTACTTTACTCAAGTATTATACTTAAGTAAACATTTGAGGTACTTTCACTTTACCCGAGTATTTGACTACTTTACACTTCTGCTCTAATACATTTTGAAAACAACTTTTGTACTTTTTACTCCACTATATTTATTTTACAGATGTATTTACTAGTTATTTATCAATTCATTTTGACGCACAGTACAAAAAACTTTTAAAATATGATTAATTGGTAAGGATTAAACCATCCAAGATTGTATTCAAGTAACTAAAACCATTAGTGGACATAAATTGGCAACATTTTTGCTACAAAGCTTTTTCTTCAAAGATATTTCACAGTTTCAGCTTCTTGAATGTGAAGATTTGGAATGGTAGTTTTTTCTGCAATGAGGACTTTTACCCCTAATGCTTTTTCAATCAGGAGAGACGGTTTTGATGTAGGAATACATATTTATTGCCAGGAATACACAAATGAATGTAATGGAGTTTTGGCGATTAGGCCCCGTTGAGCAGGAGTATCATTCGGGAGGGGAGAACCGATCCGATTCACCGTTGAGTCACCTGAAATGACAACTGTCAGAGGAGCAGATTTAAAAGGTTTAGCGGAGCGCTATGATAGGCTTGTGAGAATAGAGCGAAGTGATTGGTTAAGCTGGGGAGTGACGCCCCCGATCACTTATTGAGAGGAGAGAGAGTAACATGGAAATAGTAAATGAATGAGTAAGTCTTCCTGGTTGAACTTGCACTGAGCTTCATAAGTACATTTTTCTAATCATACCTAAATACTTTTGCTTAAGTACCATTCTTGATGCAGTACTTTTGCTGGAAATTGAGTATTTGTACAGTGTGATATCAGTACTTTTACTCAAGTAAAGAATCGGAATACTATTACCACTGCCTGTAACTATATTAAGGTATATAGCTCATAGTAAGAATTATAAAAACAGATTTCATTTTGACAGTTTGGGCACATATGGTAATTTGAAAATACACAAGTACAGCACAAATAAGTTATGGTTGCAAAGCCTGTTACAAGAAGTAATGAGTTCAGTTTGCTCACTGTCTAGTCCTGAAAAAATATATAAACAATAAAAACAGGGTTAGTGAATTTCTCAATCTCTTAAATCTAGTGTTATTTAAGGAGATGCATTATTGAGGAACATGTGACCCAGGTGTTTCATTCATTACACAACTACACTTTAGTTCTGTTTTATTATGGTCTTTGGTCTTGGAATGACCTTCAATCAAGCCTCAAACTGATGGCACTTGTCCCAATAGCCTGTTTTAAATTGAAGTTGTCTGAGGTCCTCACCACCAGCTGCTCTTGCAGTAATCTTCTTACTGTCCCAAATGTGCACAATGTAGTGACTGCTTTTCATCTTTTTGTTTACTTAGTTGTGTTGTCTGTATTTTATATGTCTGTGTGATGTGTAATAATGTGTAACGTTGCTGCCTTCTTGGCCAGGTCAGCATTGTAAAGGAGATTTTATCTCAATGCTTTTATCTGGTTAAATAAAGGTTAAATAAAAAAATAAAATAAAAGAGCAGAGTCGTGGCACAAGATCAGTATTTTTGGCACACCTGCTTTTTATATTGCTGCGTTACATTCGCTTAAACGCATGACAGATTCTTGATACTCCCTGCTGAGAGACAGCTTCCACATTTAGTTGCCAGAGGGCTGAATGTAAAGGAGTACTTGAGACAGTCGGCAGCTCATTAATCCACCGCTGTGATTCACAGCATGCACTTCTCATTAGGTCTGTTCAAAAGAAACGTAAGGCATATGTGCCCCTCTTTAGATTTAAATTAGAGTTTAAGCTCGGTCATTATCAGTTTACATTCTATGTGGGCACCATTGATTTGAAGTATGAGGTATGTCACTATAGGTTCGCTTCCCTGCCTAATTATCCCTTCTTTCTTCAAATAAGAAGGTTTTTTCTCTATTCCTTCTCATCCCATTGTGCATCACAGATCTTCAAACAGTCTAAATGAGTTGAAGAGGTAGCAAATACTTATTATATATACAAATACTAACAGCAATTCTTGTTATATACATTTAAATTGTATTGTGTTTTGGCAATCTATAATGATAGCCTACTGAGTTATTACGGTATCATTATGTTTGTGCAATACTAAGACGTCAATGTGTTTATGCATGAAAAACGTACAGTGACTCACTGTAGCATTTCAATCACTTGCACTGCCATTTATGTTAATATAGCCCCAGAAATAAGTGTCAGGCAGCCTTTCATTTGACTGACTACTGCCTATCTGCAGTATGGGAACAGAACTGCACCGAGAGAACTGTTGGATTCATTTCCAGGGATGTTGAAGGGAATTTGAAGGGATGTCATTATCATGTGGTGTCATATATATTTAAAGCTCATAATTACCATAAATGTGGGAGTTCATGTCAATAATGACCTTTTTTTAGCTCCACTGAAATATCCCACATATTATCCTACATTATTATTTTCATTATAGTTCATACGCATATAATCAACCACAACTATTTGAATTATATCCCATCGTTTGTAATGGCCTGAAATTAAGTTGAGGGAAAATGATATGAACACTATTATAGATCTGCAGGGGATTGTAAATGAAGTTTGTTCTCACGTAAAAATTGTTCACGAAGTGGAGTTACAATAAATGATGGTAATCTTGCTAAATCCTTTTAGTCCCATCATTCTCTGTTATATAATGTATTTTACAAGACCACCTAGAGGTGGCATTGAATTAACTTAGCATATGGACCAAGTGTCAGTCAAACACCAGATATTAGCTATACTTAGAAGCAGAAAAAGCCTGGTTCTAAGTTTCAGGATTGATTTTCCAAATGAGATATTGAGATATATATTAAATGGTTATCTTTAGAGAGGCTGGTAGGTTGATATACCTTTATCTTTGGACTTTTTCCCTGTTTTCAGGCATTTCTTTATGTGAAGTTAAGATAGCTGCTACTCGATGTAGTTCGACAATCCCTGCAAACATGAGAGTGGTTTCCATCTTTCCATCTAACTCTTTGCAAGAAGAAAATTATTTCCAAACAATGTCTAGCTCATTCTTTAGATTTTATAGCCATACAGTTTTAAATGTTTTTGGTTACAAAAATTACCTGAACACAAAAAAAGATACAGTGGATTTAAGGATTTATTTTCCCCCTTTTTCAAAGTATACTGACATTATTTTTCCATGTAACTTTTCATCAAAGGTGGAAACGACCTATTACTTATTTTCACCCCTGAAACATATGACTGACCAATCATAATGTAGCTATTATTTCTGCCCGTTCTGTGTAATTTGAGCTAGTTGTGGTAAGCTTTTCTGCCTTGGCCATGTGTTATATTGATACCTGTTGCACAGAGACTTAGGTAGTTTAGGTTTTTTAAACCTTATGTTTTTACAATATAACCCCCGACAAATTAAACTGTAAATATAGCTTTCAAATGCATACAATTCAATGTGCTATTATTCCCTTCTTGGTTTAAAACGGCACGTGACAGGCTAGATACAAAAGCTTCACAGGCCTATAGCAACAATAACCAAAGAGGGAGCTTAGGGTAAATTCAATGACCTATTAGCTTGTACAACAGGCTTTCTTCTACTAACATTAAGCAACACATGACAAATAATAAAAGAAGTGCCCTGCCTAGTCAAGGTTTTTATTTTATTTTATTTATTCCACACACATACTCTGGACTCTATAATCTTTAAACACCATTTAATAGCACCTCTTATCTTTCAGAAAGTAATGCTTTGCAGCTTTAACCCCTTGGTTTTGGGTATTTAACTGAATTAGAATTCACAGGAAGTAAAGTACCAAGAAGAGCTGGCGTTAAATGATTGGCAGGATTCTCCTCAGTTGCTCTGTTCTGCATTTAAGGCTTGTACTCAACCCCCGTCAGCAGGGCATGTACACGCAGTATGTGTGAACTATATGTGTGGGGCATGTGATGAAACCAAGCACACCCCCTGAGCTCGGAGAGGCTCGCTCAAGTTCACCTCGGGTTTTCTCAGGTTTCACTCGCTCAGTTCCTCCTTCAAATTTGCCTTATTTTCTCCTGTCAGAACTGTACTGTGTCCCATGAGAAGACAACTGGGGAGACCATGTCGCAGAGGCACATTTTCAAAGTCTTTATCAAAGACTCCACGGAGGGAGGAGCAGGAAACACAATCCAGCCAGGGACAAAACTACGAGTAAGTACAACACAAGCACTATCAATGTCTAGCTGAAACTATGACAGAAAGCTTTGTTATTGACATATTCAAATGTACATATGCATTTGTGTGTAATACTATATATATATATCTGCATGTCTATGTATATCTGTGTAACTATGCAGGGCAATTATACACACAAGTTTGGCATACATAAGGCATTTTAAGAAGGGACAAATAAATGGTTGTGACAGTCCAACGTATAGACATGTATTTCCTTTGAAATATGACAGTTTAATTAGAATAATAGGTTGAAATGGAAATACTAAGTTTCTACTCTATAATGGGTTTATTGTGTTTGTTTCAGATACTGAATTAATGAAAGTGTTTCTCTTCTCTGCACCAACGTTGGTCGCGCTGATTTTTCAAATTTCAAAGGAAGCACTGAAAAAAAACACATCACTTATCATTTATTAAATACTGTTTTGTTCTTTCAGCCTGCACTGGGTCACATGAGCACCTCCCAAACCGAAGCCTCTGCTTCAGTCAGTGTTCCCTCTGAAAATACCACCAACCCTGTCGCTGCCTCTATGGAAACAGCTGTTGATCAACACAGGGACATTTCCCAGCGGCAGTATGGCAGTACCTCTGGACTTGCTGAGGTTAGCTCGGGTTTCTTTGCAAATATAGCGTCTGTGTCAGAAGACAGAATGAGCCCAACCAACTCGGCAGACCTGTTCCCCACCCTGGCTTCATCCAGAGAGTCCATCCTCTCCGAGGGCTCGGACAGAGAGAAGAGCTGGTCGGCCATGGAGCTTTCCTCTCTCACCTCTCCGTTCTCTCTCAGCCGCACTGTATCTCCCTGCTCATCTGTCCGCTCGGGCACTTTCACACCTAGTGTCATTCAGATAAAGAGACACTTTCTTGCTCCTGGCTCTAGTCTGATCCACACCCCTTGTTTTTCATCCTGCGAGAGCCTCTCCTCCTCCGTGGGTCCCCAGTCCCCTCCTCCTCCTCCCCGGCACCGGCCTCCTCTCACCCGACTCTCCCTCCTCACTGCCATCCTGAGAAAAGGCCGTCTTCCTATCCTGTCCCCTGCTCTGCAGAGGCCTTACACCCCCTGCTGGCCTATTAACCCCGTGACCCTGTCTTTCTGTAACGCATGCTCAGCGGCCTCCAGGGTGGCCTCCATTCCCCTTGAGTTTTCATCTCGGTTCTCTTCATCAGCGTCTATAGATAGTCAGAGCCACGTTCACAGGGAGCCTAATAGATGCGCCACGGCTCCACCACCTGTGAAGTTGAATGAGCCCAGCGGAACATGCCTTCATACTAAGGCGGAAACACGCTCTGAGAAAATGTGTACTAGTAGTGCGCCTATATGGCAGCAGGCTATTTCACCCCCGGGAGTGAAGAGCGCGCTGCCTCGAGCTCCTCCATTATTTTGCTCAAATTTCAAATCTGTTCCTCCCTTAAAGCATGAAGACATAAACCAAAAGCTGCAACACACGCACAGGTCTATTTCCAAGTCGCCTGAGATGAAACCCATCAACACCCAAATGTACCTCAAGGGCCCTTCAGACCAGAACCTGAAAACACGAATCTCCCCTTCCCCTATAGTTATTAATGAGCTAGAGACCTATGCACCCCAGCAATGGAATCCTCCACCAAATTCATCTCCCTCAAAGCTTCACTCGCTCTCTCGACAACTGAGATCCCCTCCTCTCCTTCAGCCTTCACAATCACGATCACACAGTGTGGAAATGTTCTGTGACAGAGCATCACCACCTGCACAAAACACCACAGATTGGTGTGAGCCAGGAAGAACCTGCCGTGATTCTAAAAGTGCCACAACTTCTTCAATTAGTTTTCACAGAGCTCACTGTCTGTCTCCTTCCCGCTACGCACCCATGGCTTTTCCTGGATATCTGTCACCCACAAGCACCCCCACGCCTACGCCCTCCCCTGCTCCACCAATCAGAGACTTCACCCCGTCACCTTCTCTCTCCATGCGCTCCACGCCCTCCCCGAGGCCAGGGAGTGCAATATCTGACTGCAGTGACAGGGAGGGTAAAAAAAGAAAGGTAGTCACTCTGCTTGCCACATGCATGTCTAAACTGATAATATTATTAAATATGTGACATAGTGTTCTCACAGGCTATGTTGTTAAAAACAGATTTCACTCACTCGATATCTGGATATCAAGTGCGGTTCTCTCTGTGTGGAGCTGTTTTTAGATTGCTGTTCATGTTGTTATAGATCTTTGCTTCGCAGAGATTTCCATCTGTTTGCTGGATTGCAATGATTGACATATCTGAAATGACATATGTTGAACCCGTCATCTGAAAATCGATACAGAAGCTTTTTCTAGGTCAGCCATACATGCTTGAAGTTAAGTGACACAAGTAGTGCAAACACTGAGTATTAATCAGGAATCCAACTTCGTCTGGAAATATAAGTCAATGTGGGGACACAGTCAACAAGTTTGGTTGCCTGTCAGTGCGGAAAAGTTGGTTTGAACTGAACTTTAGAGACAATTACAGTCCGTCCATGAGTCAGCTGAGCAGAGGGAAGACAGACAACACTGTGCAGCATTATGCTCGTCCCGTTGGGTGTCTGGAGCCTGGCTCACTGTTTATGCATGATTAGGGGCCTGTGGCAGTGTGAGATAAAGCATGTCTGAATAAATGTTACTTGATGAATTTCAACAAAGTCTATGTGTAGTATAATGCAGAAATGTCAATCAATTTGTATTCACTGTCTACCCTTCTCTCTCTAATAATTCCAGACACACAGAATTAAGTTAAGCTACAAATCGCTCGCTGCAATTCCCTCAAACACCCTTCTGTTGGATCAACAGGTGAGTTCACTAACCTGACTCTAATCCCAGTAACCACTAAGCTTATTGGAAGCAAATGCACCAGCACTTAAAATGGTTTGGCTTATTGAAGGGTAATGTATTTGCTACTGTTGCTATTCTGAATTTGTATCCTCGGTTGACTGCACTTATTGTACTTTGGATAAAAGCTAAATTAAAATGTAAATGTCATTTGAATAATCTAGTTATCGTGTTGAGATCCTGTCGTATGAAGCCCTACTGTATGATGCAGGTACTTACAGTAAATGTTGCTGTGTGGCATAATTGAGGAATTTGAGATGGGAATCAAATCAGTCAAAAGGTATAATGATTGATAAAATTATAAGAAGGTTCTTTTTTGTAAAATAAAAACAAAATACAAATAAAAGTAAATAAAGAAAAAGATGAATGGCACGTTTCCAATAATCAGAAACAGGCAATTACATTTGTATTTGACAGAAATATAAATAATGCAGCGTATAGGTTAAGCAATTTGATGATTTTTAAACCTTAATAAAACTCCATTCAGACGTAAAAAGATGTCATTAACGCTGCAGTACGGTACATTCAGAGCAGCAGAGGAGGCAGGGCTCAGAAAGAATACAGAGTGGACGGATCTCAATTGTCTGGAGGGGATATCAGTGTTGTCTAACCCTCCTGTATAATCCTGGCCTTGGCAGCGAGCTCAATCTGTCCACTCTGCTTTACATTCACAGGCAATAGACGAGCAGGTGGAGAGAGAAGAGAGTCCGTGTGACAGACTGAATGTGGGAGATATCATTGACAGAGGTGTTGCAGATACCCACGCTGAGGTACAAGTGCACACATCAGTTCTGGTTTTCACTGCACGCGTCATACAACAGTCCAATAACATCAATTATTTTCTGCAGATGTGCTCACCCGCTGAGCTCCGGCAGCAGTCCGAGGAACTCTATGCCGTTATTGATGAGATATTGGCGGACTCCATTCCAGCAGTGAGATCAATTCATTATATGATATGAAATTAAACATGTACAAATGTTGATTTTTTATATATTAAAAGTCATTTAATGGGTTTGTTTTTTCATAATTTAAGAGCAAAACATCCCGGTCATCGACTAATAACGTGGGTCTGCAGGTAAAGAGTGTTTCTTTAAAGCATGTAACACAAACTCACAGCTGTTGTTTTCCTGTCTACATTTTTTATAAGAATAGTTTTTAGAGAGAATTGATTATTCGCTCATGTCTTGCTGTGTACAATTCATTCAACTATTCAAGCTGTTATATTGCTTCATTTCATGCTAATTTATACGTTTGATGCTTTAGAAAAGTATTAACACAGTTGTAACACTCCCCAACAGCATGCAGAAAGTTATTAAACAGCTCAAATACAATTATAACTAATATTCAAAGAAATGAATAAAAACAAGAACTTCAGCAACCTTGGGGCCATGGGAACATTCTCTTCTTTTTATACCGAAATACAAAGCTGAGATAAAAGTGGATTCTGTTCTGTTCTAATCTTCACAAGAAATAAAAAAACCTGTTCATTATTCCTCAAAGAAGAAAGCTCTTCCAAGTTTACTGGCAAAAACAAACAAAAAAGGAGAAATACTCCCACTATAACAGGCTTTGCAACTCCCTTGTTTTCTTTTCTCACATATTTATTTTTTACTTTTAGCAGAACAACTCATCATTTACAAAAACCCTGGGACGTGAAACCAAATATGTGAGTAAGAATCAGCTAGTTTAAATTCACAAAACTGAGATGCTGCCTGATAATGTTACACCTTTACTTGGCTTTACATAAAACCTTCAGTATACTCAGTACTTACGTTTTGTGAAATAAATTATGTTAATGTGTTTCTTCTAAATGTTTTATTCAGGCGTCTGTTTGCAGCTTGCACCCATCAACTGGTGTGAATAGAAAGCTGATGAATCCTAAAAAGGTACTTATTCACTTAATGATCAAGTTTAACATCCTGCTGCAATGGCTTTAACATCAATGCTGTTAGTTTCTTGGAAAGCAGGATTAAATCGTCTTTGCTTTTGGAATCCTTCCTTCCAGACGAAGCCCGGGGTTATTCGCCCGATGACGGCCATCCCAAGACTGACAGTCGATGATGAAGAACATTTTCATCCAAACCCTTTCAGTCCATTTGCCGTCAAGCAGACCTCCTCTGCCAACAAAAAGGTAGGCTGGAGGTATTTGCTCATTGTGTAATGAATAGGTTTTCAAATATTAGTTTTAATTTAGTTTAAGTAAGCAGACCAGAGATATCTGTCTGGTTTCCATCGCTCACACCCCTCATGGGCTGAAGATGTGGCTCTTAAAAGAGAAGTGTTTCGCACATTTCCTGACAGTTAAGACTGAAGTCCAACTTTGACATGTTTTGACACTTAAAAAAAGTTTAAAATGACTGAAGAAACTTCTCAAACTATACTCCAACTCACTGCTGTCCACCCATATCAAAATCATGTCTAGAATATATAACGTATATTTGGTCAAATATTAATACCCAAACAGCTTCCATCTGCAGAAGAAGGCCTGGTTCTTTCTGCCTGTGGTGAAATCCCTTTTTCTTGTGACTCTCTGTCAAAAGTCACATTAAAACAGTAATCTGTTGCCTCCTAATTTAGCGATCAGTTTTAAAGGGAACATGAAACTACATTAGAGATTACATTGAGTTTGAGCAACCAATACAATATTGTATATTTAACTTACTCTATAAAACCTTATTCATAAACCTTTTTTACCTGCTGTCTACTTTCGGAAATGGGTAAACATCTGACTCATGCAACAGCAAAACGAGAGTTTATGTGAATAAGTCAATTAATTGTTATTCTTTTTGGTACAATTTCTCCTTTTTTTAAACAATATTCATGTTACTGTTAAGCTTTCATTCTCTCATCTCTTATCTGTGAAGCCTCTCACTATTGTTTAAGCTTTTTTGAAATAATAATGAGGTTAATTCCAATTTCAAAGCATCTTTTAAATTATTCTGATGGTATGCAGATTCAATTTGAGTCAGAAGATGAAAATGCGACAATCCTGCACACAGGGGCTTTAACACCTAGTGTATAGCCTGTGTAATATAATAGCATCATTAATTACGTGCCAGTGCTCCTCAGTGTAAACCAAGTATATTTGTCAGTGCCACATGTTGGGATTACTCCAAAAATCTATCAAATATAACAAATAAGTCCTAAATAAATGATTTATGTGATGTAGGGAAAATGTGAACTGCCTCCATCCATCTATGTACCTGAAGTCAGGACAAAATCAATACGAACTTAAAGCGCCCTTTTATTTTGCAGGTGACAGACTGCTGTTTTTTACTCTCACTAAAATAAATGGCATACCTTCTACCAGCTATCAAGTGCAGCTGTGTAGGCCCTGTTGTCTTTCCTTACATAATCTGTCAGCCAGCCCTGTCAAATCTGAGAGGACGATCCCTTTTGCCTGCGTGTTTTCAAACCTCTTCTTGCCAAACCACTTTAACTGAAGAAAGTGATTTCTGCTCAGCTTTACATCTTGTTGGAAAACCTTGAAGCATCATGCAGAGTTTTGTATTTGTTTTATATAGAGGAAAGTATGGTTTATATAACTTTCAATACAAAAAACCCCACTAGAACAACATAAAAATAATTCAAGTCTTCAAGTGAAGTACTCTTCAATCAGACACGACTCAGTATTAAGTCTGATTTTCCGGTTGATGAAGGTAAACAGGTTTAAAGAGCTCCTTGGAGGATAGACAAACATGCGTCTATTTATCATACATTACATTTTTATTTTATTATAAACAGCAATGTGTGATGGCAAAGTATGCACACTCAACCCGATTCCCTGCTTTTTGCTAGGTAAATACTAACTAGGTGGTGCAATGCAACAATCAGAGCATTCATGACAGCTTGCTGCAGCCTTTTGTGCAAGGTTAAGTATCTTGCATAGTACTGAGTGCATGCAAATTACAGTCTCAACCTTGTTCATTTGCTGAATGGATGACATTAAAGATCGAGGTCAACACGATATTATAAACATATGAAGAACTGATCATACTGTGAATTCGTTAACCTTAACCTGTGAGTAAGTGCACGCTTTCAACAATGTTCCACACTAAAGAGGTTTTTAACACGTCAACGCTCCTGACGTGCAAAAAAGCAAAAAAGCCTGTTTTTGACGCTGAAAGGCAGCAATTTACCTCCAGAAAGACACATAAAATAGCACCATTTCCGACACACAGACTATTGGTAGCTTATTTCAAAGGCTTTGTTGAATACTTAGCTTTGTAAACGGTATGTTGTGATAGAAAGCAAAATAATAATATGCGGATGTCAGGAAACATGAGCAGGAGCATTGATATTCATTGTGTTGTGCAATCTGCTTCTTACCTTGGCACAGCCGACTGTGCATGTTTATTCTGCTGTTGTCACCTCAGATCTTTATTCATTAAACTCAACACTTTGCCGTGAGATAATCATAATGTATATGAATGGTGGATAAATATATTTCCACCCATGCAAATTAAATTAAAGCTGAAGTGTAATTAACATGCTGTTTTGAAGTTCTTGTGCAATTCCAACCAACACTTCTGCTTGAACTGTGCAGAGCAAACATTAAAATCCCAAATCTCTGCACTAGTTTCACATTCTGGGAAATACACTTACAACATTCTTGCCAAGTGTAGATGAAAGATTGATAGGGGAATCAATCTCATGTTTGTTCATTGAATCTGGAGCTGGAGCCAGCAGCTGGTTAGCTTAGCTCATTGTAAAGAATGGCCAAGATCTGTCTGCGTGGAACAAAAGCCGCCTCACAGCACCCTAATGCCTTGTTCAGACTATACGATTGCAGCCAAGATGCATATATGCAACCCAGTCTCACGGCATTTTGTGTTATAGTCACGAAATGTGATCTATTGATTCGTGTTCACCAACACGATTTTCCCATTTTTTTCGTGTCACGATTTTAAAAGCAATGTATTTCTATTGGTAGTATGTTTCGTGCCTGCACCAAATAATAACAAATTAGAAGGAAAAAAAGATTTAAAAAATACAGATTTCAGTATTCTGAGGCCCATTTATTTTCCTCACGGACGGCAAAAGAAGTACGACATTATACAATTTAAAATAAAAACAATAATCATGGCTTGATATTGAGTAAGAAAATGTTTTTATGAACCACACAGCTTCCGGTCTTCCAAGACACGACCGGACAAAAAGACGTGTTGCAGGCACGAAACACACTACCAATAGAAATACATTGCTTTTAAAATCGTTCTGTGTGACACAAAAAAAATGGGAAAATCGTGTTGGTGAACACGAATCAATAGATTCAATTTATTTCGTGACTATAACACGAAATGCCGTGAGACTGGTTGCAATATAGGGTGATGGCCTGGATCGGGGAAGTATGGGCTTCAGACGTGACAATTGATCTTGTGTTCTGTCATAGTAGACAACACCCTATGCTGCATCTGGTACACCACAGTAATATTGATTTCTTTGGACTACACAAGGTGTTCTCTCACGTCCTTGACTATGACAAAAGATGCTCTCTAACTTAAGATGGCACATCACAGGCAGCACAATCGTATGAAATGGTATACACAGTTCACAAAGATATTGAGCGTTAAACATTTTTTTTAGCTAGTCTGACTAATGCCAACATTACATTTGTGTACTGTGTTCAAAGATCTGTTGCTTGTGATATTAAGGGTTGGATATTAACTTTGGTGACCATGTCGCTAATGAATAGTCGCATAAAAGTGCAGGGCAGTGTCAAAACCCACCTGACCTAGTCATGTCAAAAATGTATGACTGTAACAGACATCAGAGTTGTGTAGCCTGAACATAAAGCTTCCCAATTAACACACTTAATCTTGTTAAATTGCTACAATGAAATGCCAGTGGAGAATCCTGAAAGTGACAGTCTAAAAATAGTACAGCACATAATTGCCCATCTGGACATTTTTCAGAGTTTGCAAATACAGGGGATTACCAAAATAGTTTTCTGTTGACTGTTGGGTTTAAGCTAAGACTGGTGCCTGGGTAAAAGCTTGCAGGAGGCAGGACATAAAGCGGATTACAGCGCAATTTGGTGATAAACAACCAAATCTCTGGTCGTTCTTTGAATTTGGCTTACAATCTCGACATCTGCTATTACAAATTCAAATCCAGGAAAGGTTGTTATTTCTCCATTTAGGCTTGTTTTTATTTTTTTCCGTTTTGATGTGAATTACAATTCTTGTTGATCTTTGGATGTTTGTTTCTTTAGATTTTGTGCAAGCCATGATACAAACCTCAACAACACTGAGAATGCCCCAGAGAAGAGAGGCTCTATTCATTCATGTCAACAAAGTTTGAGGCTTAGTTGTGTTGAGGTACTGGAGAAAGTCTATATGTAACTATTGTCCAGACCTTAAAGAAAAGAAAAAAAGGCCATCGATATATGATATATCTTGTACGACTTGATGCTGTATTTTAAAGAATTTGTGTGGCTACTGTATGCACCTACCTTATTTCCCAATGTCCAGATAAAGCCCAGTATAGTTAGCATAAGATTTCAGGGTCACTCATTTATATAAGTCACAAATAAGGGTGATTTTAGAGCCGGAGCCACATAATATCAAAGGGCCGACTAAAGGAGAAAAAGGGAATATAATAATTCCTTCTATATTCCCGTGCAGTGTGTCTCTTGAGAATGTGTTAGGGATAAAGAACTACAGCCACAGGGAGTTTTAATATTACAAGAGAGCTGTCAAAGGCAGGGAAAGAAAGCAGATAGGATGCTCAAAGGTCAGTTAATTACTTTGTCAGAGACGGAGGAAACAAAAGCTCCTTCTAGAGTGATAATTCAAACTTTAATTAGGAAAGAAATAGGCTACTTGAAAGGAACTCGACAGCTTACTTTGCATTTCAATTCTTTCTTTTGTCTTTTTACAGCAGCACTTGATTTGCACAGGTCACCGGTCTTTGGCCAGGGTTCATTTGACGGAGAAAGTAAGAAGACCCATAAGTCAATGTGTTCAGTGGTTTGATACAGGAAATGTAGTGAGTGTAATGGTATTTTCAACCTCAATATTCTCAAATGCGTCAACTTCTTCCTGCCAGATATTTTGTTCATCTTCATTAAACATACAGTTGCTGCTTTTTGCTTTGTTTTGTGTCTACATTTTCTACTAACTAATTTGACTTTTAGTGAATGTTGTATTTAGGATGGCAGTTTCATTTTAAGGATATACAGTAGATGACATTTTAGAAGGTACCCTGTGAGGGTTTTGACCACTAGCGGCACTTCTGAACAATGTGAGTGAGCCCCCGTTTTGTTTGATCTCATATACAAACGCAGGCAGGAGGATAGCGCGATAAAACCTCCTGCCAATGGTTTCAGACCATTCTACTAATCAACAGGGGCCAAAAAAGAAGACTGTTAGCAAGCAAACATGAATGTGAACCACAAACGCTTTACAAAATAACAGCTTTGCAATTAGTTTATGAGGAAATTATACTCATTTTGGTTTTTGGTGAGAACACTGAATACATTTTCATTGAGTTAACATCACAGAGTATGAGCACAGATGTGTCAAATGTGTTGGCTCCACCAGCCTTGGCAGAGTAAAAGTGAACTGTTGCAAAACATTACCAACCAAAAGAGGAGAAACACTGTGTTTGATAAAGGTCATTGCATTCAACACAAGTATCTCGAACCTTTATGCTGCCTGTTCCTCTGAGCGCTTAGATACTCTGTAAAATACCAACCGGTTGCATCCAATGCAATTATAATAAACATTATAGTATCAATTAAATAATTGAGTAAATGAATTGTCTTTTTGGCTCTTATCTTGTTCATAAGAAAGAGTTTCACCGATATGCTAGAAGAGTGTTACGCAGGATACAAAAAGAAAGAGCTTAATGTTTATCTCTTTTGCAACAACACAACAATATTGACAGTATTTCCAAGGCAATCTCAGGGTTTATTCATGTTTGTGTATTGTAGTGTGACAAAAGGACTATTTGGATACATCCAAATAACAAATGGCGCGTTTCCACTACACGGCCTCGCTCGGCCCCGCTCGGTATGGCTGGGCCTCGTTAGGACTGGCTCACTTTATGGCGCATTTCCATTACAGTTTAGGAACTGGGGTAGTATCTATAGTAACGCAGTGTAGGCGGAGCCGTGACGTGATCTTCAGAGATCCCCAGAAAAACAACACAGCCGTTAGCTGTTAGCACTCAGAGCTCACAGCTCCTCATATATGTTCAGAAACTAGACAAAAGTTAAACAAGTACAAACCACAGACTGCCTGTGTCATGGTGAATACAGTCGCTGCTTTATTTATGTTTGTATAGGCCGTTGTTGTGAGTGTGGACGGTCGAAGCATATACTGCGTTAGCTTAGCCAATCTCCATTTAGAAAACAAGCATTTTAAAAGGTTTTTCCCCTGCCGTCTGTCTGCAGACTTGACAAAGCATTAATTCATGGTTTTTACTAACCGGTATAAGTATGTTGTTACTTCGGCATCATTTTGAAACGTGTATTACAATTAAATCACGGTCAAATATGTCCATCTTGTTGTAGTTGTAGCCCCCTGGCCAGCGATGCTCTCTCTAGTTTAGCATACTCAGCCCGACTCAGCCTCGTTGTCTCTGGCCCTAGACCCGCAATTTTATGAGGCCAGGAAAACTGTGAATTAGGACCCGCCGGCCGGTACTAGGCCAAGTGGAAACGCAACCAAAGACGGGCCGCTGACGTCACAGCCCTCTTAAACCGTGCTCCGCGCTGTAGTGGAAACGCGCCAAAAGACTACATCACGCCTGAGGTCAAACATTGCATCAGACGGAAAAAAAAATACTTCCAGAACACAGATGTTATGAACCTGAGAGCAGTTCAAAGAGAACTAAAGGGAACACTGAGAACCGGAGAAACAAATACAGGGTTTTTGTAGATGGGGGTTCTCTTCCTTCATTCTGAAAAACATCCTGTCGACCCAAGCATAATTAAAAAAGCACAATCAATGCTGTGAAGGCCAGTTGGCAAGTTGCGACACATGCACGCAAACACACACACACAAGACACACACATACGTACTACTTACATTCATACACTTTTTTATTAACTTCTATGCTTTGTGAAAAATATTCTGCTAGTACTTCCCGAGGAAGAACATTTCCTTTTGTAAGACAGTGTGACGATCCCTGCGGTGTTCCTTTATCGCTGTGAGATGACACATAATACATTCCAACGCCAGCCTCATGAATATGACATGAAACTGAGTTGCATGGAACTTTTTGGTCTGCAGACATTGGTATTACGGAGATGGATGTATGAGTATGTGGAACATTTAAGAACAGAGTCCTCATCCGCAACCAATTAGCGACTATGGCAGACGACACGTCTTTTTCGAAGCATCAAAATGATGGTGAAAAGCCCAAAAGGCCTACTAAAATAATAGAAATTAAGCAAAAACATAAAGCAGGTGATTCAAGCCACCATGCAATCCAGAAAGATAATTGTCAATTATAATCGAATAACAATGAATATTTATTACAGTGCAAACCACAAGCTGCTGCAGGGATCACTAATCTCAGTCACTCTGGGATGAAATAACTGAAGTAAACAGATGGAAACTGTTTGGAAATTGCTGCTGTTGTCCTTTTTTCCTCTGCTCTCTCTTACTATACATGCTAGACCTATAACCATCATTTCTCTTTCTATTTCAGATGGGAAGAATGAATCTTGCAGATGCAGGAACAGATTTTTACTCAAGATCAAAAGGCCAAAAGAGAGGTCCATTCTCGGTCTGTGAGCTGCAGATTAAAGAGCCTGAAGACCAGATGAGTCCACTTGTTAAAGCTGCCTCAACGTCTTTCAGTCCAAGAGAAGGGCGTACGGAAGCTCACGAGACTCATATTTGAACCATTATCACTAAAGCACCAAAAGTTGAACAAGCCTTAAACTAAGCTACGCACGTCATGTTTCCAAATATACAGTTAACATAGATAAATTATGGCAGATTTACAACTCAAAATGTGTTTTGTACTTCGTAAAACTATGGCCTAGTGTCAGACAGAAGTAGACTCCACTTCTATATGCAAAATGGATTACTGTTCTGCTTTCTGTTCTTAAAGGTCACCTATTATTTAAAATCCACTTTTTCATGCGTCTCCTCTGTGTAAAGAGATTCTGAAAGTGTCAGGAAAAAAGATTCGCTCACTTTTTGTCCTGATCTATTTATATAAAAACCTGTCTGAAAATGAGCTGATCAGATTTTGGCCACTTTATGATGTCATAATGTTTTTTTGGCTTGTGTAACCATTAGCCAATCACCAACCAAGGTAACCCCCCTGCCCCTCCCACCTTATCACCTGTATCTCCTCCTAGAGCACCATTGTGTTCTTTTTAACCAAATATCTCTCAGAGGGGCGTGGGGAGTGGCTCCTTGCTTTCATCTTAAGTAACAGACACAGAATCAGCACTTTTGAAACAGGGCTGAAACAGAGGGGATTATGGGATGCTACAATGCTCGATCTGTTTGGTATTTGGAGCCAAACACTTCAGAGACATGTTTTGTATATATCTGAGACCTATAATATATTGATGAAAAACAGTATAATAGGGGACCTTTAAGATTAGGCAATTGTTGCTGGCGGACGGCATGACAAACACTTATTGGTCAAAAGCTTTAAATGGCAAAGAGTTTATGTAGTTAATTTATAATACAAGCTGTTGAATTCAAAAGCTGTGAAGTGGTATCAGCCATTGTAGAATAACACAAGTCGTCCAAATTATGTATTTCCTTAACCTCCAAAGAAACTTTTATTTTTGAATGAATCTTTTTATCCTGCAGAAAGCTTTAATTTGTAATAAAGGACTTTCCTATCTTCAACTTTGCTTTGAGTTTTATATGCTGTTGCTATATTTACCATATCAATAGGGCTAAAGAATATCAAAATGAAGACATACAAGTCAGCTTGATAAAAAACAATGGGTATTCAGGATATTTGAAATAGCTCAAAGGAAGTGTTTTAATTTGCAGAAGAGTGCCAAAGGCTGATCATTTCATTTTTCTCTGGGATGTACCTTAACCTCTTTGAATCAACCCTGTGATTGCCTTCTCCCCCCTCCTGCAAACCTCTAGGAGATCACACAGGTGCAGCTAATGGATGGATTTTCCAACACCTGATTAGAAATCCTGAAAGAAAAGCCTACTCATCCGGGCTCTTGGAGCAATGGGAGTTAAAATGGTGCAGGTGATTGATGTATTTATAGCTTCCTCTACCCGCTGTGGACCTCAAAGCAATGACAGCAGAGTGGTCCCACAATCAATGTCAAGAATTATGAAGCCGTCTTATAAAACTCTCTTCAGCGGAAGCTGACGACTGCATCCTTTAATCCAACAGTTTAGACAGCTGACTTTCTTTTCTCTGACATTATTTTTCTCTTTAGTCTAGTTTAAAATGACCCTTGCTGTCTATTTTTTTAGACCTTTAAGAGCTGTTTTTATTCTAGGTCTGGATTTGTGGGCTTTTTCTCAGGGAAAAAACATATATATTCATCAGGATCACTTGTGTAAGGCAATATAATATAATAATAATATAAATTAAGATCTGATGTATTTGGATCAGGCTAAATGAGATACAGTTGACTCTGGGTTGAAAGTGTCAGCCTGGTCCTCTAAACATAATGTTCCCATACAACAAAACTGCGTTGTCCATTACGTTTCAAGGGGAAACATATGGTTCTTTCACGCCAGTGTTTAAAAAATGTAGATCCATAACTTAAATAATGTAACAAATGTACTACAGTTAAAAGTGTTTCCAAAATGCTGTGGATGATGTTGAAATGCTATTATTTGATGATATATCCCCACTTCTCTTAGCCATTGTCAACAATTGGATTGGTATGACTCATCCAAATTTAAGCAGAAGACGTCGTAAAAGGATGAAAGGACACATTCATCTTGTTTCCTTGGGAGACTGTGTTGATATGTAAACAGCGAAGACAAAAAACAGGATGTGAATCTACTCAATGATGTAGCTCATCCATTCATAATCAACGTGCCGACAGATTCAAGGTTGAATTTCCTTTTTTGGATATCAGAAGGAAATGATCTGAATATTAAATGGTTAATAATCTTGAAAGAAAAATCGGATTTGCACGTAACCACATTACCGTTTTGCTCGATTGCTAACACACTAAAATTATACATAAAGCACAATTATTTTAACTGACACTCAAAGAGCAAAACATCAGCTCAAATCTCCAAAACTCTAAACACGTTTTGAGCTTTTCACACAATTTGCAAATCAACATGGCACTTTTTGCAAACCACTGCACACGTTTCTCCACGTAAGACACAGGAATCTGACATGAAGTCACGTGTTAGCAGGTTTAAAACACTGATATTCAAAATGCCTCAATGTTCAAGAAACACGTTCCACCTGACCAAACACCTGATAGCATAATTGCTCATCAATCAGGATGTTAGCACTATAAAAGCACCACAGGTGAGTACTTTCTTACAGCAACAATGGAAGCCAACATGGAAGCAAGAGCAAGAGGAAGAGGAAGAGCTGGGCTGAGAGTGAGAGGAGGAGGAAGAGGTGGGTGAGAGTGAGAGGAGGAAGAATGAGAGGTAGAGGTAGAGCTGGAGGGAGAGGACGTGGACAAAGAAGAATACTCTCTAATGAGATTAAATGTTATCAACCATGGTGTGATGATGAGAGAGGCTGGACACAGGGTTCAGCCTAATGTAAGCAGATGTACTGTTGCCTCTGTAATCCGGACACTTAGATTTGAAAACAGGTTACCAGTTTGTAGCTCTGCATAATTCATGATATATCAGTGCTTATATCTGTTGTGTGAAACATATTTACTTCATTACTGTAATTGAATTGTTGGCATGTTGCATACTATAACTATAACCAACCACTATATCTTTGTTGTTTATCTGAAGGACTGAGAAACAAAGAGGTGCAGGTGGAAAGCTAAGGATTTTCAATGAGGCACAGGAAGCAGCAGTTACAAACTGGGTTTTGGCAAACACTGCATCACACTTAGAGAGATCCGAAGCATAGTAACTATGTGCTGAGATGCATGTTACACAATGTTATTTTTGAATAAAATATGATTTTTTTCATCAACTAATTTGTATTTCTTCATTTACTGTATTTCTGTAAACTCAAGCAATCTTTCTCTGCAGAAACCTCTATGTACAGAGCATAGCCCCTAACAGATGAAAGTGCTTTAGAGTATGCTCAGCAGTGTGTAGTTGGGTGGTCAAACCATCTAGTATTATGAATGAAGTGTGTTATATTTGGTGCAAAAGTTTGCATTTGGTAAGTGTTTATGTAGTTTTGAGTGCAGTTCTTCATTTAGCAGGAGAAATGAGGTGTTTTGCACTTTGGGTGTGTGGTTTTGTGAATTGTGTTTAGTGTTCTGAGAAACTGAGCAATTTAAAAAGAAATGTGTGTTAGCAATCGAGAAAAACTGTAACACCCAGGTAGTACAAACATGTGGTCATAACTAAAACAGGTAATCTCATGTTTTTCTCTGAGTTGCATTTGAGTAATTTGTGAAATGTACTGTATGCTCCATGTCATTGAAAAAATTTGATAATTCAAGTTAACTAAATGCTAATTTATCAACATTGAACATGCTTACATTTTTTTACTGCCACTTTACATCGTACACACACCACTTGATGCTACTCAGGTAACTAATTATTTATTTATTGCGCATTACTAGTGGTTTAACAATGCTCATCCATTCATATATCAGAGGAAAATGATCTGAAAATGATTGAAAATAAAATTGTTATTAATCTCTAAGACATTTTTTATTATTTTGATTTGCACATTAACACCCAGGTAATATCAGACATGTGGTCATAATTAAAAAAGGTAGTCACGTATTTTTCTCTGACTTGCATTATAATAACTTAAGCAATGTACCTGTATGTTGATGTCAGCAAAAATCTATAGTTCAAGGTAACTTAATGCTAATTTATCGACATTGAACATGCTTACATTTTTTTACTGCCACTTTAAATCCGACACCATATGATGCTAGATAACCAATATATTGTATAGAATTAAGGCCATATATTCTGGAGTCTCCTTCTTCTGTATTTTACCTTCCTTGTTTGATGCCATGCAATATAATGGGGTCCAAAAGTACTTCTGTCCATCTAGTTTGAATTTAGCAGGGTGAGAACAGCCATACGCCAAAAGATCACAACATATCATTTTGAACATTCTGACATCAGCGTCCCCTAAGATTCATATGTGAAAATGATGAAATAACATGTAATATCTCAAGCTCGATATGTGACATATGGTGGTGGATTTATGTGAACTTTAGGTCTCATCTGTCAATACAGGGAAATATGAGCAGGAGATTAGCAAGAAGAGTCAGACTTCAAAAAACTGTTAGATGAGTCCTCCAGCATGGAGTCAGCCCGACACACTTAGCTCCCTTGTGATGTGCTCACAGGAGAGCTGAGAGTACAGATAAGATATCGAGCCGCTGTCTGACTGGGCTGACCTGTTTGAATCATTTTAAGTGCCTGAATGGCTGAACTTGCAGCTAACATTTCCCACAAGATCTGGCAGCTAACCCAATTTAGAAGCAGCAAAATACCACTTCAATGTGCATTAAGACCATTTTGATAATAGCAAAGTGAAAGACACCGGATTCAGAGTTCAGTTCCAAAGTGAAATACATACATTTTTTTCATGACCACCCACTGTGATATCATATCATGCAGATAACACATCGCTCTCAGCTCCGTCACCTGCAGACCGGCTGTGGGAAATGGAGTCCTAATAACTCGCTTTGAAATACTCGTGACAAATGCTTCTTGAGATTCTCTCTTGCTCTGCCAGTCAGATGCCCTCAAAAGCATGAATGACGGACCACAGTACACAACCCTCTCCTCCAGTTTATAAAAAAATCTGAGGAAGCAGCCAGAAGCCCTTTGAGAACATTATGCTTTAAAATAATACCAAAAAAGGTTTTGTCAGTGTTCAGTGTTTTTGTAATTGTCCCTCAAATATATTTAAACGCTTGTGAGAACGTTAGACCATATTTGTAATTTAGGGTGACAGAAAAATTACATTACATGGTGTTCACTTGGTATGTTGTGATGTTTGCAACACAACATACCACATGACATTACATTTAAACCTTGTTTTGTTTGTTGTTTTCCATTTGGCAGCTGGCCACACGGAAAATGTCATTCTGGAAGTTGAGGAGACACAGTGTGAAATCTGGTGCTCATAGTCTTTGATTTTATGTGGGCGCTGATTGAGTCAGGCAAAACTGTATATTGTTTTAATGTTTTGGCTTCTGAATCTAAATGCAGCTTTCGTTACACACACACACACACACACACACACACACACACACACACACACACACACACACACACACACACACACACACACACACACACACACACACACACACACACACACACACACACACACACACACACACACACACACACACACACACACACACACATATGAAGACATGGCAACAGATTGTGCCTGGATGAGCCTGAAGAGGGTGTGGTAGAGACATGTCTGAAACATATTTTTACTTATTTTTGTCAAGATGATAAGTCTGCTGTTCTTCACTGTTTTTAAAACATCTTAGTGGCATGGAAGATGTCATTTCTAGTCAGTCCTGAAAAACCCACTCAATGGAGGACGCGTGGACTAGAGTAGTTTACTCTTTTGTAACCGAATGTCTTCCTTCATGAGATAAAGCAGCTTATCCTTTTTCTCTCTTTCTTCGCTGGCCCTGGCTCTGGCTGGCTTTCCTCCTATTCCTGTCCACCAACTTGCCCTGGGTGTGTCCTTGTGGATGCAATAAAGACAGGGGTTGTAGAATGCCTCAGCTCCAACACCTCATCCATGATGTTTGCAATGTTTGCACTGGATAGTGAAAGTGATATTCAACTGTAAAAACAAATAGAGTCTCTCTCTACATCGTTTCACCGTGTTCCATTTCTGGATGGTGCATAATTCATGATATATCAGTGCTTATATCTGTTGTGTGAAACGTATTTACTTCATTACTGTAATTGAATTGTTGGCATGTTGCATACTATAACTGTACAAACTGCACAATTGACTGTGGTAGACTTACTTTTATGCAACACAGACACTGACCAACCACTATATCTTTGTTGTTTATCTGAAGGACTGAGAAAAAAAGAGGTGCAGGTGGAAAGCTAAGGATTTTCAATGAGGCACGGGTAGCAGCAGTTACAAACTGGGTTTTGGCAAACACTGCATCACACTTAGAGAGATCCGAAGCATAGTAACTATGTGCTGAGATGCATTTTGCACAATGTTATTTTTGAATAAAATATGATTTTTTTCAACAACTAATTTGTATTTCTTCATTTTCTGTATTTCTGTATACTCAAGCAATCTTTCTCTGCAGAAACCTCTATGTACAGAGCATAGCCCATGAAAGATGAACGTGCTTTTGCTCAGCAGTGTGTAGTTGGGTGGTCAAACAATCTAGTATTATGAATGAAGTGTGTTATATTTGGTGGGGGGAGTGTTGGCGCCGCCTGAAGTCCAAGTTGATGAAATTGTAATTACTGTAATTTGAAGTATACATTATATACAAAATGGGGGACAATTGAAGTGTCTACAGCCATGCTAGCACCTCTTTGAGGCTGTAAGGCACAGCAATGTGAAGTGCAAACACCAGCCTGCTAACAGGCTCACAAGGACATGCAAGGCTGGTGGAAATGTTTTTACAGGTATTTACAAACCAAAGTATTGAACATATTTAAATGTCTTCCTGCTGGCGGTGTATACAAAATGAAAGGATCACCAACGTGAGTGATTTATCCTGAGGGGGCCATGAATGTCTGTACCATATTACATGGCTTTGGATCAAACAGTTGTTTAGACATGGAACAACTGAAAATGTAAATCTCTTAGTGGTGACAGAGGAAAGTTCAGGGGATTACAAATCGTTTAGGATTCATCCCCTGGGCAGCATGAACCAAAAATTAGGGCGATGCATCTAATAGTTGGCGAGACACTGCCGGGATTACAAAATGTGAATATTAACATTTAGAGGGATAAGGTGGCAGAGGAAAGAATTAGAGAGCACATATAAATATCCGTTTCTGCACTCAGTGAAGGGAAAGTACTGTAAGCCGGTCAAGGCAAAACGAGACACCAACTCAATTTGAATTCTTATAAATCTGTGAGGAATGAAGAGGGACAGTCACAGAGAAAAAATAACAGTCCTGTCAACGGAAACGAAGAAAGTAAGGCAGAACACATATCGATGGAAAAACAAGCTTATACAAACCTATATAAGTGCACCAAAGCCAATGAGGGCTACTTTAGTAATGTGGTGCAGAGAGAAGCTTACTGAAATGTTACTTCCAGCCAACACCAGCCTGGTTGCCTCAAAGTTGCCAGGTGTGTGGGCTGTCTTTCATTTTGACACACAGAACAATGGGGGCTATGCACCCTTATCCACAATGTAAAGTAATTCACACAGCCTCTTCTCTCTGTGAGGAGCAGCAGGTTCAGCTTTCAGAACAAAGTCACACAAAACTAAAATGGCATTCATTTTTTTAAATGTGTAGTAATAGATTTATTTATTTTTCTTCTCAAGAGAGTACCAGAATGTGTATTTTATGTTTTAGTATTTCAAAAAATCTCCTGCAGGGGTTGGGTTTTCAGCATGTCAACTCTTTCACCTGTGGGGAAATTGCAGGATTGGCTCCAGGTCGCCCTTTTTATTTACTACAAGACAAATGTGCCTTTTTATTTCATACAGTTCAATTTGGATTGAGACAGGGAAATAATCTAAACCTCACGCGTGGCGTTTCACTGTCAAGGGGGGCGATATAGTGTGTATGTAATTACATTGCAAATACTGACTTGAGCCCCACCACTGTATGGGTTAGCCCTACCATAGATTACCCAACAAAAATACTCTGGAGCCGCCACTGAGTCTAAGTATCCATCATAATCAAGTAACTTGTACACAGACATTTCAACACTTTCTGACATTCAAGGTATCCATGCGTCATTTAAACATACACAAACACGCAGAATATTCCTTGAACCTTCTAGCTCCCTTCCACACCCTAAACAACGAAAACCAGTAAATCCAGCACTCTTTACCAACACATATACTTTGTTCTTTGTGTTCCAAACAGGAAATATTTCAAAACGCCAAAACATTGGCCAAGTTCTCCTTTAGTGCAAAGGCTCTGAAGAGGTTTTGAAAAGAAAAACAATCTCAAATAACTCCTGATTACATTGGAAATATCCTTTCCCTGAACCCCCTTCTTATTTATAAAGCTTTAGCTGAAATTCGACTGAAGCAATGAATTATTAGTGCATCCTAACATGTTCTTCTGCGAGGATTAACACATCCTGCTTGATCGCTTAAAGGCCAAATCCATCTGTGTTAATGTATGGCAGTGGCAAAAGGCAGTGAAGAAGGTTACCAATGAAAGCTGATCAATAAGGTGATTATTAATGTGGACGCTAGTTATAGTTGAGACTACGCTTGATGTGGTTAATTTGGAAATAACTTGTCGTTTTTTTTTTTAAGTTGGGTTTTATGATTTACTTATTCATAAAAGAAGACATTAGTCGGCATACTTCTAGATAGGAGAAGCAGATAGCACATAAGTAATGTACTGTAATGTTTGTGGATCAAACCATTTCAAAAGCAAACTACTGTAAACGATCAACAGTAGAACAGCATCTCACAGGTTTTCTGAGGAAAAAGTAATATTTTTGTAAATGAAGACTGGCGACTTTAGAATAGAATATTACAGTTTTTCTCGATTGCTAACACACATTTTTTTTTTAATTGCTCAGTTTCTCAGAACACTAAACACAATTCACAAAACCACACACCCAAAGTGTAAAACACCTAATTTCTCCTGCTAAATGAAGAACTGCACTCAAAACTACATAAACACTTACCAAATGCAAACTTTTGCACCAAATATAACACACTTCATTCATAATACTAGATTGTTTGACCACCCAACTACACACTGCTGAGCAAAAGCACGTTCATCTGTTAGGGGCTATGCTCTGTACATAGAGGTTTCTGCAGAGAAAGATTGCTTGAGTATACAGAAATACAGTAAATGAAGAAATACAAATTAGTTGTTGAAAAAAATCATATTTTATTCAAAAATAACATTGTGCAACATGCATCTCAGCACATAGTTACTATGCTTCGGATCTCTCTAAGTGTGATGCAGTGTTTGCCAAAACCCAGTTTGTAACTGCTGCTACCCGTGCCTCATTGAAAATCCTTAGCTTTCCACCTGCACCTCTTTGTTTCTCAGTCCTTCAGATAAACAACAAAGATATAGTGGTTGGTCAGTGTCTGTGTTGCATAAAAGTAAGTCTACCACAGTCAATTGTGCAGGATTTTTGTACAGTTATAGTATGCAACATGCCAACAATTCAATTACAGTAATGAAGTAAATACGTTTCACACAACAGATATAAGCACTGAGATATCATGAATTATGCAGAGCTAAAAACTGGTAACCTGTTTTCAAGTCTAAGTGTCCGGATTACAGAGGCAACAGTAAATCTGCTTAGATTAGGCTGCACCCTCTGTCCAGCCTCTCTCATCATCAAACCATGGTTGATAACGTGTGCAGTGGTTTGCAAAAAGTGCCATGTTGATTTGCAAATTGTGTGAAAAGCTGAAAACGTGTTTAGAGTTTTGGAGATTTGAGCTGATGTTTTGCTCTTTGAGTGTCAGTTAAAATAATTGTGCTTTAGGTATAATTTTAGTGTGTTAGCAATCGAGAAAAACTGTAATACTGTCGGTCTTCAGTTAGGAATAGGGCTGTCTGAAGAAAAAAACAGTACATTGATACATTGTTTTCAGGTGGCAGCAGAACAGAAGCAGTCTTAAAGGCATCAAACTCCATTGACAACAACAGTCTGCATCAGACAGGAGTGGCTTGTCTACCGCTTCCTCCTCTGGTTAGTGTGTTAGTGTTATTGACTCACTTTTCAGAGCAAACATAGCATCCACAGCAGTGACGTTACATTGTTTAGCCTCTGTGCTGGTACTCCTGTCTGCTTCCACACGTAACACCACTAAAGGAGTACTCAGTCCCTATGTAGGATGTATAACATTTATTTTGTTGCTTTCTATTGTAATTAAGTCGTAAAGGACAACAACTTTCTGACTTTTTCCTGTATATATTAACTTAAGTGTTTTTCAATTGATCCAGAGACCACATTCTTTGTGAGCATGACCATCTTGAATGTTATGTTATTTGACCATTTAAACATATTTTTCACATGGCAAGCATGAATAGGGTTGGTAAACAAAGACAGGCATTGTCAGTGACACAGACACCAGAGACATCTGCTATTCCCATTCAAGCATGTGGGTTTGTAAGATGCACACAGTGTGAACAAATGGATGTGATTACATTGTTTTAATAACATAATGATTTGCAAATTAATGTTAATTCAAATAATTTTTAGCCGACCTCTCCTACAAAAATATTTTATCATAGAATTAAACTGCATTCTTAATACGTTTTGTGTCCCAGGCGGCAGTTAACATCTGGTTAACGTTGTGAATTTAAATTTAAAAAGAAAAACGCACCTTTTTTCTGGCACTCATGCGGCATTGTCTTTCACAGTAAGATGAGATGAAAAACAATCTTATTTCTCAATTTTTTGAAAGAAAAACAAAGGTCTTGTTTCTGTCTATAAGCAGTTATCCTGCTCTATCTGTGTTATACACGTTATATGTTTTTCAGTAAGTGGAGTTTGTCATTTGAGTGTGATTTGAGTGCTTTAGCTTTTATTGGATTTGCATTTTATTTCCCTGGTGTGGTCACTTTAAAGGAAGTAGATTAAGGTTTAGCAAAGGAGTTGAAGTGAAATATTTCAGACCTCATGAAACTAATGCAATGGCTTATGCAAAGAGTCCTTTCGTCTTGTGTGTTTTTGTTTTAGCGTTGTAGTTACAATGGAGGTTAAAATGTATTTATTAGGTATGAACAAAAGCTTTATGACGATTCGTATCATTGCAGGGCACTTGAAATTAATTGCATGGGACTTTACATGAGAACATGAATAACTGACCTGTCAGTGTTGTGCAGATCAAGGGCAGTTTTTTGAAATTCCTCCCACAAGGTATCCATAATTAATGCTGCAATTATTTTCAATCTACACCTACTCGTCGCCCCTTTAACAAAACATTGTACCCTCTGTGTTGAATTGAACATATTACCAATGGTCCATGCACCACACTTGCATGTAGAGAAAAGTGAAGCTTTGCAGGTCTGCTATACATAGTAATATTAAAGTTGCCAAGCAATATATGGACTTATTACTGTTTAAGGTAGGGTTACCACCAAAAGTCTTCATTCTGTCTTTCAAGTTATAGTTTATTATTATCCTTGTTGAAAATGTGTTCAATATAAACAACAAAGAAGTTGACAACCACTCAACAATTCCAATTATTGAACATTAAGCAACTCAGACGATCAATTTTTTTTTTTTTCATGAATACCACTCAAGATATATTTTCTCACACCACTGGTCAATGTGCCCCAACAGGACTCATACATTAATGACCGCATGTTCTGACAGCAGGAGAATTCAGTGCATTACCCCCGACCTTCAACAATCCAGCATTCAATCACAGGCTTTTACTGGTTAACTGTACACCACTTCATCATAACACAAATATCAATAGTATTTCATTCGGCACAGACAGAGTGACAGTCGCAAATCATAAAAAATATAAACCCTATTTCAAACACAAATGCAAAAACCAAAAGCATGTTTATATACTATAATTACCTATACGTGCACTCAAGAGGCTCATTGTCTTTGGCTTGAAATGAAATTGAATTAACAAATAGTTTATCCTTTAAAGCTGGGGAGATGTTCTTCTTCATTTGTGTATTGGCTCAAGTAGATTAACATTAGAGGTCCTAATATAAACAGTGCTAAATAAATGCAGGAACTAGATAAGCAGATAGCAAGACCCTCATCAATTACCTTGACTTTTAACGGTGTCTATGAGTTTACAATGAGTATGTAATGATAAGTGAAACTTAAAAAAAAAGGGCAATAATGAAGTTTATACTGATTTAAATCTATCTTTCATTGTGTTCATATCTAAAGATATCTAAAGATATGGACCCAAAACTCTTTGTGGGCGCAGTTTGTCAAAGTATAGCAACAAGCCTTTCATTCTAATTAACTACCGGTGCTGTCATTGTTGGCCGTCAAAGGGTATATCGTGGACATTGTTGGGATTTTATTAAATAATATCCATGGACCTTTTTCAAACAAGGAAATGAAAACGAACAATGGTGTTTTAATTTTCATTCTGCCTTTAATTATATGGACGGACCGAAAAGAAATTAGATAATCAATTGAATGTATCCATCATTTATGGACACACATGAAAACCCACAGAGACTCCCGTACTGTGAAAATATCACCTGTTGCTTTATTTAATTCATGTTTAATGCTTAATCAAAGAAAATACAATTCAAAGCTGTCTCCCATAATCAACTGATACACGAGACAAAATCATAATTAAGGGACGTAAATAAGTATACAGAAATTTACTTTTAGGATTTTAATGTTTTCTCAGATTACACAAAGGCAGCCTATGGTTATTTAAGATCGGTCAGGCATTCACCTTTTCTAAAGTACCCTGTAGGACCTAACTAACACATGTGTTGGCTTAATGAAGTTTGTGAATTGAGATTTTTTTCAAAATGTGATAATTAATGAATGGGCCAATTTAACACAGTACAGCAGGGGGATAATAATATCATGGAGAAAGAGATTAAGGATCTCTAGCATCCAAGCTGACTTAGACATACTGTACAGACTGTATTGATCATGGTAGGAATTTAGAAAGTCATTGAGTTGTTTGTTGTCGCTGTAGTGGCTTTCTTCCCACTGGCTGCCTGCATGGAAGGGGTTGGGATCTGGGGGAGTAAAAGCTCTCAGCATGCTTTATATAAAGTGCTTTTTCTGATTTTCAAGCAGTGTTCAAGTCCAACCTACACTTTCTTCAGACACTTACAATCAACATTTGGGAGTTGTTGCATATACAGCCAAGTGCAACACATGCAGCATTTGGGTAGAGACTGTAAAAAAGTGTGTTCTCACAGCAGGCATTTCAAAATTTTTAAATGGGCATAATTGGTTTCTAGTTTGAGTAACATATCCATTAGTTAAAAATGAAATAGGAAAACACTGCACGGTGCTTTATACTGTTTACAGAAATGTCAGAGACGTGGAAAAACAGTGGTTCAGAGAATGAGGGACAAACTGCGATGTAACAGTCGGAGAATGTGTCACCAAGTTTTTCTGAACGCATTCAAGTGTCACCACTTAATACTAACACACCTTTAAAATATATCATCTACTCAACCTTGGACTTTTCTAATGAAGCCTCTAAAGTGTCGAAAACTGCAGAGGAGATGGACTGAGCTTTAGAGGAGAGTACAGAACAAATCAACATTGAAAAGCCGTGGACACAAAACCACATGTGATCGACTCACTCTGTGGGCTGTAAAGTGCCAGTGGGGGGCTTTGATGTCCTGCTCTCTAACAAGTGTTCACAGCTGGACACCATGTAGTCTAACAGCATGACCAATGATACAAAATAAGAGTTTTTCCTCATCACAGAAATCAAATGTAAATACAACCTTTATTCTAATATCAGTTTGACCAAATGTGGTTACATGATACAGTTACACAAAGCAAGAAAATGTGGAAAGATGTTCCACTAATTCAGAATCTAAATCATAAAAACATTAAAATAGTCAATAAAGTTGAGCTGGATGTAACTATTGTTGATTCCGAAATGCTCTCTATTCAAATGTGCTTTTATTTTATTTTGTATTTTCAATATAGATTGTTTAAGCTGCTGCACAACATGGGTAACTGCTGTGAAATAACAATCATATTTTATTTTATTCACAGCTAATCGGGAAAAATAATAACTAAATCTGCTAGTTTAGTTAGCTGTGGCTCTTACAATCTTTTTACTAATCTGTCCAGCTAACTTTGGCTTGGTTTAAAGTCTGCTCTTAGTTACTGCATATTAAGCTCTATTCCCAGGAAATTACACGTTCCTATAAATATTCTTTTATATAAAAAAGATGTCAAAAAACTGATACATGAATACATTTTGAACAATTATATTGTCACTTGGTTTTGCTTTAAGGCAGCGTATCTGCACCTGAGCTCTGACTGCTTCTAATTGTTATGTAAATTTAGTTTGGGAAGTGTCAAATGTTGTTTAAAAAAAAAAAAATTGCTATGGACTCCCTACATTTAGTACTTCCTTACCGACTAAAACCCTCATCATGCAAACCACAAAAACAACATGTATCATTAAGTATAATAAACCAGTTACTCAACTCTCCTTCCTTTGATTATATGTTGAAGAAGGTTAAATCCTTCATTTAAACCTATAATTTACATCAACTGACACCTTTGATGTCCCTCTTTGTGTGGACATGCTTCTATGTCGCTTACTTGAACATTGTCATCATCATGTTGATGATCAGAGGTGGGAAGTAATGCAGTACAAATACTTCGTTACTGTACTTAAAGGTAGGGTAGGTAAGAATGTAGAAACCAGCTCGAGTACGCTAGAATTTGAAACTACGCAGCCAAAAAAAATCTGCCACTTCCTTACAGAGCCCCTCCTCCAACACACACGAACGAGCACATGACCAATGAGGGCACGAGATAAGTTTGTGCACGAGATGGAAGGCTGACAGGCAGGTAGGCCATCCAGTTATTTTAGCTGGGCCGGCTAAGGCCCCGGCCCCACGGGAACGCATACGGCAAAACGCATAGGATTAACGCAAACGCAATCGCCAAAAAGCTTCCGTCCACACGCAATATACACCGGATAGTGGGTGTTTCTCAATCGCGAGTAAAGCTGCTTCAGAGCCACTATTTCAAGCATACTACGTCATCGAGTGCCGCCGAAGTACTGTTCCAATTTCCAGCATACTTGGAAATCTACCGAGCCCGGCGTACTCTGTTTGGAGAAATATCGAGGCTGCACATGAGTAGACTCCGCGGTCTTAAAATCCCCACAATGCTTTGCGCACGGACCAATTTCCCCAAATCTGTGGCGGAAGATGTAAGGCGGGGCCTCTCATATGACGCACACCTGCACACTTGCTAGCATGTTCCACTCTTCGTTTTCCGAATGCCAGGAAGTATTCTTGACTCGCTTCTGAAGCAAGATGCTCGGCAGACATGTGCTACCAAGCAAGCGTACTCGCGATTGAGAAACACCCAGTGTCTGCCCACACGAGACAGCTCCGTTTAGATCCAACCGCTGGAAAAGCTGCAGTACATATGCCGAGCCTGTACATGGCGCTGTAACTTCCTCCACAAAAGCAGCAACTTCCTCCACAAAAGCAGCGAAGAAGAATGGTTGTCATGGCTGCACTTCTGTTTATTCTCCGCGGTGGGGGCCGAGGGAACCGGGCAGAGTTTTTCGCCGGTCAACGTGTGCTAAAGTTTAAATCTTCCGGACAAAATTATAAAAGTGCCGGTCAAAGGTCTTCTTTGTTATTTATTGAGCTTTAAAACAAATGAATAACGACTCTATATAATGATATATAATAATAAAATACACGGAGCCTGTCTCTTTTTCCTCTCTTCTGACAGCGTCAGTGTCTGTCTCATGCAGCAGCTGATCCTGTAATGAGTGACCCGACAGTAAAAATAAACATATTTATAACTAGTTTAGGTAGTTTGAGAGGTAATTAAAATAGCTAAGGGTGATGATCTGACTTGAAGTGTGTGTTTTGCTCCCGCTGCATCACAGCGGGAGGAGCTGCGTGTCTCCGTCCTGTCAGATTAGACTTCACTCGCGTTTATGTCCATATCGAGATAAAGATAAATAATCTGAATTCAGTGTGCAGTGTACTTTTGCGGGGGTGAGCAGCAGAGGTGGGGAGAGGCGGGGCTATTGCGTCGTCATTATCAGAAAATGACCGTATAGAGGCTACCTAAAATGATTGGTTGTGCTTTTTACAGCGCCACGGCTTCCACAGATGCATTTTTTAAATGTATTTATTGTCAAAGTATTTAATGTATTCATCGGGATGTTAAGAGCATTTCATGGAATATAACAAAAAGTGTTTCTGAAGTGAATTACCTACCCTTGAATCTTTATGATATCAGTACTTTAGTCCACTACTTATTTTTCGGACGACTTTTTACTTTTACTTCTTACATTTTTAAAACAGGCTTCGTTACTTTAGTTTTAATCTATGTTTGGTGGCGTGATCATTATTATTTAGAGTCATTGCGTGCCTATTGTTTTTAACACGATCTGTGTGTCATCATTTCCTGGTCTTCTCTCAAGAAGAGGGACCAATGAAAACGTTGTCATTTTGCCGTTGTTCAGCATCGAAACATTCGTTAGCTAACAATGACATTATTGTTCTATTAATATAAAGGGAGGCCAGTTACTCTTTAAACAGTTGGTAGTTATGGGTACTTTTTACTTAAAGGTGGGGTAGGTAAGTTTGAGAAACCGGCTCGAGATACACTTTTTGTTATATTCCATGGAATGCTCTTAACATCCCGATAGCAATGAATATCTTAAGTGCTTTGACAAAAAATCCATACAAAAATGTCATCTGTGGAAGCCGTAGTACTGTAAAAAGCACGACCAATCGTTTTAGCCGGCCCGGCTAAAATAACTGGATGGCCTACCTGCCTGTCAGCCTTCCATCTGTGCACAAACTTATCTCGTGCCCTCATTGGTCATGTGCACGTTCGTGTGTGTTGGAGGAGGGGCTCTGTAAGGAAGTGGCAGATTTTTTCCGGCTGTGTATTTTCAAATTCTAGCGCTCTCGAGCTGGTTTCTCCAAAATTACCTACCCCACCTTTAAGTACATTTCGAAGCCCATACTTCTTTACTTTTACTTGAGAAAATAACTTTAGTCAGTACTTTTTTTTAAACACGAGTATCTGTACTTCTACTTGAGTAAAGGATGTGTGTACTTTTGCAATCTCGGTTGATGATAGTAAAGATTTGCTATGAAATGTTAATTATAATTCTGTCTCGCTTATCTCTGTGGGACATCTGTCAAAGGAAAACTATCTGAAGTATTTATTTGACAGTCGGCATAAGCCCGATTGCCCCCGCCAATTTTCACGAAACTGTGTCTCAGGGCTTCTTAACATTTAACAACCTATTAATGTGTCATACCCACTTAACGGGAAAAAACTCAGCTAACTGACGATATGAACAATTTTTAACGAAACAAAACGAGGGATTACGTATGGTAACTCTTGTTATATAAACACAGGCGGAGCCCTCTACTGGACTCTATGGGTACTCCCCTCGATCCTATCATGCAAGCATTCATCCACTGAGACTTTCTAGACGTAGCCGGCCCCTGGGCGGGCCTACCTGAATGCTCGCTTATCTCACCGCATAAAAGGAGGCCTCGCCTCCTTACTGTCATCCTTTACTTCTCTTCAGCAAGCAGCATTGGACAGACAGGGACCCTGAGTAGAGGGCTCCGCCTGTGTTTATATAACAAGGGTTACCATATGTAACCCCTCGTTATATCTCTCACAGGCTCCGCCCTCTACTGGACTCTATGGGTACAGTGGGCAGAGCCCCGATGTATACACGCGCTGTCGTCCCACAACAACACTGTTCCATCTCACTGTTTCTGACCGGCTTTCTGGTTAGCAGCCGCTGCGCCTCACTCACCTCTCCCTCGGTCGTAACCGTGGAGAGAAAAGAGGCTAAGGCTGACAGAGCACACCCTGACGCGCTTACCCCGCGGAGGTGTGCTATGACGTGGAGGACTCCCCCCTCCTGCACTAAAGTAGGGGAAAAGAGTCCTCCAGCCCCCAGGGCCCATGTGCGCGTCACGTCGAAAAACATAAGAGCATTACGCCCGGGGAGGGGGCCAGATGCCCACTGACCCCCAGCCCCCCTCCCTCCTCACCAGTCCTGCGTTGCCCCAGCAAGCACAGTCGATGAAAAGGAGCCAGACATGTACAAGAGATACAACTTTATGAAGGGGCCTGGCGTTGACCAAGATGCCGCCGTGCATATGTCCTCCACACTCACGCCGTTAAATAAGGCTGTTGACACAGCCATGGCTCGTGTAGAGTGTGCACGGACCCCCGTGGGGAAGGCTCTCCCCGCAAAAACCGTAACATTAGTGGCTGAGAAAAGGCTGACCTGCCGCCAAATCCCTCATGGCAGGACGAGATGGCTGCTGCATACACTTTCACTGTGGAATGAGCAAGCCCTCTGTCCACCAATAACTGTAAGTACGACAAAATAGATCCCAATTCACAAGATAGGGGCTCTATTTTCCGTTCCTCACACCATCGCAGGAATGCCAGCCACTTTGGCCTGTAACAGGCTGTGGTGGTTCCCGCTCTAGCTGCCTGGATAGACCGAATAACACTATCAGACAATCCACCCTGCCTTAGCCTGTCCCTCTCAGGAGCCAAGCCTGGAGAGGACGGCCCAGAGTGGGTAACGCCCCGATTGCACCTGCCTCCTGAGAGATCGCCCCCCAAACTTGGGGGAGCGCACAGGGCTGGCCCACCTTCATCTGTGTCATCTCTGAGTACCACGGTGCCCCCACGCGATCCGGCGCTACTAGGATGATTGACAAACGTGTGGAAAGGCGTAAAGCAGCTTCTTTGGCCATGTGCAAACGCGTCCACCCCCGAGGATCGAGGGGAGTACCCATAGAGTCCAATAGAGGGCGGAGCCTGTGAGAGATATACTGTAACACAAGTCTAACGCCAAGCGTCTGAATTAGCACTGAGCAAAAGGGTGCTAACGCACTTAGCACATAACTCACGGTAGCAATGTGTTATACTTCATGCAATCTGCACAAACTAGATACCATATGAAAGCTGAGATTCCACAGATTCCATTGGTATAAGTATCATCACTGTGCGACCAAAACTCACGGCAGCGAAAGCCAGTAAAGACAACACACAACTTCACTTTACGGGGCCAAAACGGCAAATACGTCTTACCTTTGCTGTTTTGTGATCAAAAGTTGTGTTTAATGGCATTCAAACATTAAAACGCATATGAACGCTGCTGAAGGTTAATCCAATGTCTCTGTGTCACTTTGAAATGATTACTGATAATCCATCATCATATTTATGGCAATAAACGTATTTCACAGCTTCCGGTTTTGGGCAAACTGCGTGTGCATCATTCTAACTCCTCAATGGAAATGTTTAGATGGATTGAGGAACCTCCCCTCGATTCTATTGGCTCTAACGGTTCAAAAGAGGTGTCAATCACCAAAATCGACCAATGGGTTCCAGAGATATGGCAAATACACCCAAAGGACCCCAGAGGTTTTTTTTTTCTTTCTAAACCTCTCTAAAAAGGTCAAATTTCCCTTGTTTTGCATCAATCTTGATACAGGGTACTTATTATATGTTATAGTTTGGATTCCTAAAGCTTTTTGTCTACTATCCCATCATTTTTCTATGTTCAATCTGAATTTACTCTAAAATAAAAACATCTATATTGATTCTGACTTTTCTACATCCAATTCACAGGTGTATCATTGCTTTGAGAAAAAAGATTATTAATTTACCCCTTTTAGAATTGAAGATATAATCGTCATTTGTTCTGGGAATGTCATTTTCGAGCCTGAAACCTGAAAAACAGGCTCAGGGCTTAACAGGAAGATAAAGGAATACCTTTCACACTGATCCATCTCCTTAGTATATTGTGTTCAATCAGTGTCATGTTGATGTTTGTCATAATGTCACCCTGCTTAAGTGCTTTACAACATCTGAACAGCACACAACTTGCTCAGACTTGTCAGCAGGAGCGAGCAACCGCCTGAAGGAAAGGTCATGATGGAGCAGGAATTGGGTGTCACGAAAGGTGACTCACTAGGAGGCCGCTTCAGGATAAGGAACTCTGTGCGACTTGGTGCATGCCTTACTTTATACACACCCAGATTCAAGACACAGCTAAACAATGGCACAGATATCTTGTTCTTCATGGCTTTTTCAGTTGAAGCCCAGAGGTGTTTCAGCCTTGGGAAAGGAACAATGTTTTTTATAATCTTGTTACATCTCACACATATGATAGAATATCCGGACTGTATTAACATTATTCATGAGAAATCTTTAATAATCCACTAGTTGGCAAAAATAGAAAAAAGTAATTTGATCAAAGCAAATATCTACTAGTAATCTACTAGTAATTTTCATTAATGATAACATTAATTATGACAATTGCAATTGATTTAATTTCCTGTCTTTATCTCAGTCACACTTAGAATAATATAATGGACAGGGAAAAAAGCAATTAGCATTCATCAAATGAAGTGTAATTGCCATGGACAGATTTAATTATTGATATAAAGGGGAAAACATTTTTTAAAGGTCTCATGTCATGCTTTTCTGGTTATTACCCGTCCCCTTGTGTGTTATTTAGCTTTTTCTGCATGTAAACGGTCTGCAGAGTCACAAACCCTCAAAGTACACCCTGTAGCGAGTAAAACTCTAACACAGAAAATACCTGTCTATGCTGCCCCAGAACGCCTCGTTGGCGATTTCTCTTTTTCCATTGTTTACTTCTTGGGTATAGTGACGTATTTCGGGTATAGTAACCTAACCTAACCTCGGCGGATTGGTCTATTTGGACCAATCTGCGGAGCCGTTACGTTACGTCCGCGGAGCCGTTACGTTTGGACCAATCCGCAGACTTCCTCACACACACTCGGCGGGACGTTGCGAGGCTCGCTGCTGCGAGGAGCGGGACAGTGTGAGCTGGCTCACTGGTGTGGGGTCGGCGAGACAGCGAGACACCGCGGAACTCAGCCTAAGCACACACACAAACTCCCAGCCAGGCTGCGGGTGTGTGTGTGTGTTTCGGGCTGGGTTTCGCTGTGTCTCGCTGTCTCGCAGACGGCCACTGGGCTCACAGGGAGGGGGGGGCAGGAGCTCCAACAAGTCGTTTAGGACAGAGAGTCAGAGTTGGGTGTAACGCGTTACTGTAATAATATTACTTTTGTCGGTAACGGAGTAGTGTAACGCGTTACTTTTATAATTCAGTAATCACACTACAGTTACTAACATTGCCCCGACACGCGTTACTTCGTTACTTTTATAAAATCAGTCATAATCACACTGACAGGGTTTTCCGCCGCAGGTTTATATGTACGTAATCTGCGCGACATGCACGTCCACATCTCCACATGCAGTGCTGCATAAACATGGCAGAGTCAGCGATAACTTTCGAGGGGTGGAGGTATGCCCATTATTTTGAGTTTGTCCGAAGAATAGACAGGAATGTGACGGTGAGGTGCAAACTGTGTCCAGGCCAGAAGCTGTTATACACTGCTGCAAACACCACGTCAAACCTCAACAAACACCTGCAAAGAACACATGCTAAGGTGAAGCTAATAGCTAAGGACCCCCGAACCCAGAGTGAGGATGTTGTGAGTCGCCGCCGCCGACTCCGAAGCAGCACAAATTAGAATTTGGAGGACCGGTAACCAAAGCAGAGATGGACAGGCTTGTAGCATCCTTCATAGTAGAGGTAATGTTGCCCATTTGCACAGTGGAATCACCATCGCATTGTTCAGAGATATACTGCGCAAAATACAGATAGCAGGAGACAGAGGACAGCCATAGTCAGAGCTATCTGGATCAGTCTTATGCGACAATGGAAACTGAACTAAAGAGAACATTTGAAACTTTAGCAGTCTGCGTGATCTGCCTGTAGGGAGGGGCGGGCCGGCCCTGCGAGTAAAGTAACGAGTAAAGTAACGAGTTACTTTATGTAGAGAGTAACGAAGTAGTGTAATATATTACTTTTTTTAAAAGTAATATGTAATATGTAATATATTACTTTTTTTTAGTAACGACCCCATCTCTGCAGAGAGTGAATACACATACTATACAGAGATGCTGTATGAGAAACCAATGTGAGTTTTGAAAATTGCAAAATATAAATCTATTTTAGTATACCTCAACAATGGAATTCTGATCAGTAGACATGGGACCTTTAAATTAAAACATGATAGCTTGTTATGAGAATTATTTTTATTCTGTTCATGAAAAAGAGATCAATGATCTCAATGGGATACACCTGGATAAATAAAGGTTTGAAATGAAATGAATGAATACTTTGAGATTTTTGGAATAAGCTTATTATGGTGTGTGTGTGTGTGTGTGTGTGTGTGTGTGTGTGTGTGTGTGTGTGTGTGTGTGTGTGTGTGTGTGTGTGTGTGTGTGTGTGTGTGTGTGTGTGTGTGTGTGTGTGTGTGTGTGTGTGTGTATGTGTATGTGTATGTGTATGTGTGTGTAAGAGCTAAAGCCAGCGGGAGGATAGGTGTCAGTTAACCAAATGTCGTTTAGAGCCTCAGGGTACTTTACATACAAACCCCAGCTGAGAAATACTTTGGGGCTGATGGTGGTGACACTGTGAAGCTGGCTGACATCCAAAAAACAATATCCCCTCTCACCTGAGGGTAGTGTGGGGGGGTCTGATTAACACTTTTCAAGCTGTAATTCTGAGCCAAATTGAGAACAATTCTCTCACACATACTGTAATAGAAAAGACAAATGGCTTACAGAAAAACCATCTCCAGTAATAATTACTTGAATAATTTATTGAATATGTGCTGTTCTCAACTTGACATTTTAATTAAAGCAAATGTAGAATATGTTTTTTTTTTTGTTGAACACTTTTTACCTAAAGCAAGGCGAATACAATGAATGTATACATAATTACTATATATAACCAAAACATTTCAAATGCATTCTTTCACATCATTTTAAAATACATTTTCAAAGGTTTTTGTAAATCAGCGTGAGTGTTTAAAATATAAAACCTGTTATTGCCTTAACACAGTGTTATAAAAGTATGTGTGCGGTCAAAGCATCAGCTGTGGGAATGTTTACCATAACAATATGTACCCTTGAACACATACAAGGACAACGAATAATATTCTGTTTGAAACATTTCTGAAACATTTCTGAACAAATACCTTCATAATGCCATGAACATACAATACATACAGCAAATATTCATGGGTCAAAGTGTGAATGTGTCGCATTGTGACACAAACATCCATTTCTCTTGCATTTTTCTTTCCTGGAAAGCCACTTACATCATTTTTTGTACAATAAATTCCAAAGAGGTATTCACACAAAACATGTCTTGAAGATTCTACCTGTGACAATGTCAGCCTGTCTGCCTTGACGGGAATATTTGCTCTTCTTTGGACTGGTGGAATGACATCAGTGCTTGCAGTGTTTTCCTAGAAGAATGTGGATTTTATTAACCAAAATAAAGAAAATGTATTAAGTCAATTTATCTACAATAAGCTTAATGCTCAATGTCTGGTTCCGTTAAACATTTACAAGGACATAACAAGTGCTTGTTGCTTCCTACAGATGCATATAGAGCTGCGTCCCCACCAAAGGTTGATGGGGTCCAACACTAACAATGACGTATTCATCAAAGCCTCCTTACAGTGTGTCTATCATTATCTTGAATTCGTCAGTGTGCACTTTGTCCCTGCACAGAGCAGGGGAGTGGCTAAATGCCTCAAACAGGTTTATGGCTGCCTGTGTGCAGGTTTCGAGCCAGACCATTTTGCATGTCAAAACTGGAATCCACACCCTCCATCTGCAGACTGCTTATCAAGTTGAGACAGCTACTTGTCTTTGTGTCTCTCCAGCTGCCAGTTTCTCCAAATATTGAACAGAAGCTGAACATACATTAATCCAAGAGGGATATCCTGGGAGCAGTCAAGAGGACTTTTACAAGTTCACAATCCAGATGTAAGTTCTCATTGTGAGCATAAGATAATAGTTGTTGTTAGCATACAGCGTAAAGCTACGGCTCTTTAGGAATATTAAATGCCTCAGTTTTTAAAGGAATACTCTGAACAGTGTGATAACATGTACATAGAAGTAAATAGGCTGGGTACAAGATTGTAGTATGTGGTGAAGGTTATGGTTAAACATGCTGCAAAAATAGCTACTCTGTGTTTCTCTTAGTTTGGCATATCTATTTAAATAAGGAACAGCAGAGTTAATGCTGACTGCGAATTATATAATGTTGAATATGTAAATATATAATTATATAAGTGCAGCAACAGGGTTTATACAAGTGCCAATACCCATAAAAAAGAGATTGTAAGGGTAGAAAGTAAGTATAATACCAGCAGTGAAAACTTACCTGAACGAAAAGTAAATGCAAACTCAGCCATAAAGCGGCTATTACATCACCATTTGATCTTGTTTCTCTGCCCTTTTGACATTTAAATGTATCAGAAATGCTCGAATCTGAAAAATGTCAGCTATTTCTGTCTCACTGCATGGATAATTGGATTTAGTTTGGATTCATAGAGTCAAATATCATAACATTTATTGTGGTTTGAATAAAAGTAGTGAAAATAAATCCGTTTTTTAAACAGTTAAAAAAAGGGTTTTTTAAACAAATGTTCATTGACAGATTAAGTTAAAACACATACTACTGTAGCTGCATTTCTTTTTGTGATGAAAGTTATTTAAAACATGGTAATTTACTTTAAAGACAAATTGTGGTTTATATGTCACCAACTTCCCAAAATACTATTGCAGAATATGAAATATCAAGATATTTTATTTTACTAGTTTTATTTAACCTCACCCTAATTTTAAACCACACTATAGGTGCAGCAACAACCCTTTCGCCCTTTGGCATTCATGGCTAGTCATCCTTTAAACCTGTGAACAGGTTTAGTGTCTGAAATGATGAGTGAGTTTTCATGATGCGGCTTATTGAAGTCAATCTAGTTTTTTTTGTAATCAATAGAAATACAGGGGGTGAAATGTGCTGTATATGACTGTTAAACATGTGTTGAAGATTGAAATATTATGTTTGCATTTCTGTGTCGAACTCAACATGTTGATCCTTTTAACTTACTACTGTAGTACACACAATCCCAATGTAAACAAACACTGTAACCTTTACATAAAAGGTACAAGAGAGCATGTTAACAAGCAAGGAACTAATCAAATAGCTAGTCATTAACTGAAAAACTTAATAAATGGGTTTATTTGCTAACCTAGATACTGGTTACATTTAGAGTATATCTTTGTTCTGATCTCAAGTAACCTCTCATTATCTGCTTTAAAGGTAGGGAAGGTAAGTTTGAGAAACCGGCTCGAGATACACTTTTTGTATATATTCCATGGAATGCTCTTAACATCCCGATAGCAATGAATATCTTAAGTGCTTTGACAAAAAATCCATAACAAAATTTAATCTGTGGAAGCCGTAGTACTGTAAAAAGTACGACCAATCATTTTCCATCGGTGCACAAACTTATCTCGTGCCCTCATTGGTCATGTGCGCGTTCGTGTGTGTTGGAGGAGGGGCTCTGTAAGGAAGTGGCAGATTTTCTCCGGTTGTGTTATTTCAAATTCTAGCGATCTCGAGCCGGTTTCTCAAACTTACCTACCCTACCTTTAAGTGTGTGGTCCAGTGTTACCTATTAATTGCTACTTAGCTATTCATTTATTAGCTCTTAGATCAGGTTTGTTTCTCAGGAATCTGTTTACCTTATTGGAAGGTTTCAGTCTTTAACACTAATGCATTCTATTATGTCATACATTACATGCAAAATAGAAGCAAGGTTGTTTACTTTTGTAATCATTGCAGCTATTGTGTGATATTTACACTGCGATCAACTATACCATCTTCCCATGTATTGCATAACACTTTCATTTGCGTCATTGCTCTAACCAAGAGCCAGTCTCTCAGCATTTCCCTCTGTTATAATGATCCCTGATCCTATTACAACATGTAATTGATTCCATTATTATCCATGACAGGTCCTAATGAAACAGTCTTGAGTGATGGAGTCTCCAGAGCTTTCAAGGTTTTCGTCCTTGAGGGGAGAGTTGAAATCAGAAGATGCTATCCAACCCCACTATAAGGAGTCATATCGCCTGGCGATTGATAGCCTGGTTAATGTCGGCAGAGACAGTTACCAAGAGTTTCTCAAGGGAGAACGTATCGGCAGTTTCCTCTCAGAGGAGGAACTTCTCTTCATCACTGAAAATGCACAAAAGCTCCCACCTCAAAACAACCCAGAGGAAATCGATGGGCCACCCGACAACGAATCATCCTCAGGGACGTACTGGCCACTCCACTCGGATGTGGAAACCCCTGAATTGGAGATGGGTTGGCCGGAGGTCATGCATGAAATACTACAGACAAATATAGATCTGCTCTTTCATCCACCCAGACTAAACCACCCCTCCATCAAAGAGGTGATCCGGAAGCATATTCAGGATGCAAGACAGGTAATAAAATCCAGCAAAATATAACCCTATAGTGTCGTTATAAAGCTATATTAGAGCAGTAATATGTCTCAAACAAACCTTTTGTACCGCTGTGTTTAATTTCTTCTAGATTATGTCGTAAGCGCCTTCCCCCCTCAGGGCACCACCACAAAGCATTGTTGCCCTTAATCTTTACTGCTAGGAGTGTCTGCTGGGGTTGTCAAGAGCGAAATCTGGTTTTGCAGCTTCCCGTAATGAGAAGAAAGTGTGGGAACCGTATACAGTGCGAGCAATAGATTATAGTCATATCCATGACACAGTTAATACCTCACCCATCCAAACTGTGTCATTATGAATCATTAGCTAGTTTTGTTCCTGAGAATTGTCATGAGTAGACCATCAGTATTCTGTATCTTTACAATTTGTTACTGCTGCACTGACTCTTAATTAAACCAACTTCCAAGGCAAAGACTGAAAGGAAAGTCAGGAGACAACGAAATTCAGCTCAGAAGGCCCTAATTAAGCTATTTTTCTCTCCCGCATAATTATCTAAATTGAATGCAGAGAGAAATGTCATGGGACACAACAGCAGAAATGTCTCGTCTCTTTTGTAAGGTTGAAAGATATTCATACATGATTATCATTTACAAACACCTCTCATGCTTCATCTTGAGTGACATAAACAGGAAATTAAATGAGCGAAAAATCCCAACAGCATTAATTAGAGAGCTCATTAGTGAAAAACAGTATGATGTTTCTGATTTATAACATTTAACGTGTTTAAACCGCACTTTAACATGATGATCTTTTATTGCAGTTCATTAACATTTTAATGTATATTAAAAATATATATCTTTAAATTGGCTTTTGAATACACACATATATGTTCGGGGGAGGGACACAAATGGATTTGTTTTTATGTTTTTATGTTTTTTCTGTCTATTGATGTGCACATGAACAAGAAGATAGATCCACTAACATTAGGCAACTGTCCAAAGCAAGAAACAACAGTACAAATCCCAAATAATTAGAAACCCTGATGTCATATTATAAAGGCAGAGTAACTATAAACAAGTAGGCAGGTTTGGTTTCTTTCTGATCCAGCTTAGTACAAAGAACAGCTTTTTTCCTCTCCCTCGTCACTCTCCTTGCCTCCTCCATATATGGGCTCCTTTGCTGGGTAGAGTTTCCACATTAGCATTACTCTGTTTGTTTCAACAGACATGCTCCATGGGAATTGCGGCTACAATCTGTTTTGATGAGTTTGAAGCTATTTTGTTGAGTTGCTTTTCAGCAAAATGCTTAAAGCAATGATGCATCGTAGATGTATAGGGCTTTTATTGTGAGAGGTAAGAGTTCAGCTATCATTTTCTGTTGTTGACTGGTGCGAGATTGCAACTTGAAAGCAGACAGAATTGCAGAGTGAAAGGCAGCTTGCACTCAGCCAATCAAAACAAAGATGTTGTCACTATTACACAACCGTTACATTGTGCAATACATATATTTAAGATGACAAGTTACATTTAAAAAATGTATCTCTTGCCCCTTCAAATCGGTGATTCCAAGTTTTACAAGTGTAAGATGGTCTCTGCCCCATTGAACTGATTAGATGTTTTCGCTTTGTCCTTGCAGGTCGTTGCCATTGTGATGGACAAGTTCACAGATGTAGATATATTCAAAGAAGTTGTCGATGCCTCGATACGAGGAGTCCCGGTTTATTTGATTTTGGATGATTTCCATTTTAAAAGTTTCCTCAGAATGGCTGAAAATCAAGATGTCAAACTTCAACAACTCCGAGTAAGTATATTTGATTTAAACATGTTTTTGTTTCTTTCTCAATTGTTTTCTCACGTTATTGAATGATACATATGATAAGTGATTAAAAACTCTCAAGAAGCAAACACTTGGTGATAAACTAATTTAAGGGCAACAGTCTTTAACAACACTAATACACATACACATCTCTTTAAATGTTTGCATTGAATGAGTAACCTGGCATTTTTTTGCACACTTGTAATTCTGAACTATTTTGACATGCATACAAAGTTGTGAATGTTGATCTGAGTCTTTTGTAATAGCCTCTTTGTACTTCACTGCTGGTTTCCCCAGTAGTCTTGGGTGGAGTTATAATTGTTTTTCTGTTCAAGAAATTCTAAAGATGTAAACACACCCATATAGTTCCTGTTTGTGCATTTCACATGCCAGCTACAACCGCTAATGTAGGACTCAACCAATACAACATGTTTCCAACCTTTATATATATATCTGCACAGGGACAGCATGTCTGTTATTCTCAGATATTTGATCATTGACATACCTTCTGCTATAAGATTAATTCAACAATAATGATTTTTGACATCTTTTCACTGCTCTGACCACAGAACATGAGGGTGCGCACTGTGAAAGGTCAAGATTACGTCTGTCGATCAGGAGCTAAATTTCATGGGGCAATGGAGCAGAAGTTTCTTTTGGTCGACTGCCAGAAGGTGATTTATGGCTCATACAGGTAAATAAAACTGCATTGGTTGTGACTATTGAGGCATATACTAAATGCATTCATAAAGTGAACCACTACATTTACTGACACTCTGAATTGCTGTCATCATTTCTTATTGATCACTTTTGTAAACTTATCTATCGAGAAAATGTTTCAACACAAAACAGCTCTTTACAAAGAATCGTTTCTCAGACCAGAGAAAACACATATACATTTGCTTTTTCTCTGTAGTTCTTTGCCCTGTCTTGGTAACACTTTAATTCCTACTAGGAGTGCAATATAAAACCATAGTCTGTTATCTTGATCTGTTATTAGAGTAATAAATAATCATGTTTTTTGTGGTGTTTGTTTGCAGCTTCACATGGTCATTTGAGAAGGTGAATCTGAGCATGGTGCAGGTTATCACAGGCCACCTGGCAAAGTCCTACGACGAGGAGTTTCGAACACTCTACGCCCGCTCAACCGTGCCATCTGAACTCTGCAACGGGGAAAATGGGAGGCCGATTCTGTCAAAATCTCATTCCATTCCGAAAATTGAGCGGGGGGACCACTTGAGGCATACGCTGGACACAGTCTATCGGAAAACCTGTGAGAGAAAGCTAGGAGCCAGAGACCTCGAGGAGAGGCTCATTGAAGAGGAACCAAACAAACCTAGGCACTCGGTGGAGAACGGGATCACATTTCAGTCCCATAGGCCCCAATTTCAGCCTACAGAGACAGTAGACTACATGAAAAGGCACAGCTATGCTGGTGAGATACAAGATGGAAATGATGGATACATACCGCAGAACATGAGGCCCAGAGCGAGCAACTGGAATATCTCTAGAGAAACAGGAAATGGAACCAACCGCTACCCCATGGACAATTACCTACAAACAACACAGATGCAGAGAGGTCAAAATATGCGTCAGTCGTACAATGGCAACGACAAACAGATTCTGTCCTTGCAGCAGAACATGCCAACACTAGAGAATACATCCAAGTCGTTCATGCGCACATGGAGGATTGATTCTTACCTCAAAAACTCTGAAGTCCCATTCGGAGATTCTTGTGACAATTTAGACCAGTTTGAGCCACAGGACAAAGCTAACTCCTTCATGCAGGGAAGGATGAGATCTTCCCTTGCTTTCAGGTCCACCATACCAGAGCACACAGAGCAAAACAGATACATTAACAACTCCATTGGTGTTAACTCAACAGCAACAAACAGTCCTTTGCACCACTCATCAATGCAGTGGAATCAAACAGCTGCAGCTGGAAACAGAATAAGTAATGAAGAGTTCATGTTAAAGAGGCAAGGTTCGCAGATTTTGGATGACAATCGAAATGAGGCAATCTACAGTCCAGGTAGAACCTCTTACAACTCTGTATACGCTAGCTTAGGCAGAACTAAAGGTGGAAACATGATCAGAAACCCAGACATCATGACAGACAGTTGGAACAAGAGGCACAGTGTGGCAGATCCGAGATCAAACACTGAGTACGCGCATGAATCCTCAGGTCACATGTACGGAGCTTATACAAGGACGCAAGTTAATAGAAGCACCGCAGGGATCAATGTACAGAGTGGAGGATATGGGTCAAATCTGAAAGAAGATCAAAGATCTGCTTCTCATTACGATGTCAAGAGTATCATCGGCAGAAACAACCCTGGTACTCCCACTTGGCAGGAGCCCCCATCAAGGACTCTGTCAGCAGCAGCTCTGGGTGGGAATAGCAAGGATTTAACAGCAACATCCAACAGCATGAGTTCCCAGCAACTTCTAAAGAAAGGTTCCAATAAAATAAAATCTGCACTCAACATACAAGGGAAAAAAGAAGATTCTATTGGAATGTTAGAAACACAGAGTCTGAATTCAGGCGGCAGCACAGACACCATAACGGCTGAGGACGAGGACAGGGTATCACATGGAGGAGGAAAACTTCCCCAAAGCACAACCAGCTCTGTCAGGTCCTACTCGGAGCGCCAGAGGACGCGAATAGAGGACGACCATAAGACATCTTCGAAACCTCGATTCAGAACTGAGGAGCATCAAAGTATTCTCGCTCAACCAAGCACACACAAGAAACCGAGCATTTTTGAGAAACGCGTGAAGCCCGGCCTTGATTCAGGAAGCTTGAGCAAAGACCGAGGCCCAGAGTCTCGTCTGTACAGCAGATTTGAGCCTTTGTACTCATCTGAAAAGAAACAATCCATGCACACTACTCTGGGATTTGGAAACCCTAAGGACAAAGCCAAAGGCCTTCCCAAAGGTGACACAGCTATTGAACACCACCTCACCAGGGCTGCACGAGGGCACAGTGAAAATAAGTTTGAGAAGTTCTTTCATAGAGTGGGTAATCTCATACATAAGAAATAGTAACGTGTTTACACAGGTCACTTATTACCAATGCACATTTGATGTACAATCTTTTTATTCTTAGCGTTGGTCTTTCTTTTTGTGTTTACTCTGGAAAATGTTTTTAGAAAACACTGTTTACATGTTGACCTCCGTGTATGGTATTTTGGAGATATGCACTGATAAATACTATTGTAAGGAAAATATGTTTTGGATGAATACAGACCTTTATATTATAAAATATTTAAAGCTGTCTCTAAGTTTGTCCTCCACTGGTGTAGCTCATCTATGTGTGTGCACATTACATATTGCTGGTGTTACTGTATATTCAGAGGGTTATATGTGTTATGAATACCAATAGCATACAAACTACCCACCACTTCACACGATGAAAATACCAAGCTCAGATAGAGCTTTTTTTAATGCTGTGGGGTTTGCATATTTCTAACACCAGAGGCTATCCTCTGCAAAAGACGTCATGCACCTAAGGTTTGTGTTATTATTAATCTTAAGGCAAAACAAAATGTGCTCTACAGGCACAATGAAAAAATGCAATACACATTCTCAATAGCCTCTCAGGGATGACTAAAGTATTTCCTCTTTCATTTCCTCAAGGTGACAGATTTAAGCACAGAGAAACATGGCCTTCAGCGTAAAACACATGCATACACACAAGGGATTCATCTCTTTCATTCATAAATATTTCGTCTCCACAGTAAATGACTTAGCATTACAACTGAGTATTTAGCTGTATTTTAACTGAAACTTAATATAGCTTGCCACCAGCCAGTTTCCAATTGGTTCCTTGTGTTTTCCCGCAGCTATATTTTTTGGGCTTTATTGGATTAAAACAAAAAAAAACATGAATGATGTTGAATGTGTTTCTTCCTGTCTGCCATCTACGGATTAAACCATGTAAATGATATGCTGATTTTATACTAGAGTTCATTCTAAATGTTTTGTCAAATGATGCATTCAATTAAATAAAATGGAAGTGACAATCAGGGAAATTTGTGACAAAATTGGGATCACAGACAAAACGAAGAAGAAGCATCTTGGCTGATGTCAACCAGAACATCTAGAAGACTAATCACAGCTATCCGATCTGAAGGGTGGAAGAGTGATTGTGTCAAATGTGTTGATTATTGAAAGAAAAATCAATATATAAGGATCTGCCCCCTGGAATCAGAGCTCCCTTAAGCTCTCAATAGAGACGGTTTGACAAAACAAAAGTCTTCCAGTCTAGTGATTATTAAAATAACATGTATTGATGGTGGTAGACTAAATAAGGTCCATTTAGTGAAAACACATACAGTACTCAGAAATGTCATTATAAACTCTCACAAAAAAACAAAACCAAACAGCCAGGCTCACTTAACATAATTGATGGAAGATAGAAAAGCATGGCTAAAGACTAGAAGGGAAAAAGTGTATCTAAATTATTTATTTATACCGCTGGATGTTCTGTGTTTTTGTTTTTCTGTGAGTTTACCCAATTGTTTATGTAAATAGGGTGAAGGGTGAATAATTGACCAAGACTTTGAAGTGTATCCATATCACTGGGCAGATAAATGCATGATTTTTCATAGAATGTTTTCATAGAAACAACCTTGGCATGAACATGTGAGAGCCTTTCCAGCAGGCACACACCTCATACATAAATGGCTCTGAAAATTACAGTCATTAGTAATTATGGTGTATTCATTTCATTGTAGTTAGTTTCTCTGTGCAAGTGCAGTAATGTGGTTGGATTCAGTTCTTCAGCATCTGTTCAAGTTAAACTCCCCTTCCATCATATAAGTAATGAGTGAAAGATCCAAATGCTGACCTGTTTTTAAGGTAAAATCAAGCACTAATAAAGTTTAAAAAACAATGTAGGACACAACATTGAATACTCAATATTCTTTTGTCATTCAATCTATATAATCATGCCATTAAAATAGAGAAGCTTATCAAACAAAGCTTCTCTGTAAGGACATTCAATTTCTTCCTATTTCCCACATGCCCCAGCCATCACTAAACACAATATCCTGCCTGCTACCGCTTCAGTCGCATGGCTTCATAAAGGATGCTGAGGTTGTTTTTTTATATATATTATAGATCTAGACATTATTGCGGTACATGTTTTTTGATAGATAATGTTGTGGTGTCCATCAATTTGAAAGTAAAGATAAAGATAACTTGTATAAGTGTGTTTATAAGGGAAAACACAGGAATGTATGCATTTTGTATAATAAGAGAAATAACTAATAATAATAACTAAAAACTCTAGGTTAATATCAAAACATTTTTTTTATTTCTTTAAGGAACTATTCCTCTCCACTTCTCCCACAACCAACTGCACAGGACCTGCTCCCAACCATACGGTTTCATACACTTTTACGGTAGATAGCACAGCCAATCTTTTGTGTGTTCTTCATCCATAGTTACGTGATGAAATAAAACATTTGTGTCTGAATGCATACCTTGGGGAAGGACACAGTCTCATTCACCTCAGGCATCAAATCTGAAAATCTTATTTCATTACGCTTTGTCAGAGATATAACTTTAATCTATGTCCTCCTTGCAAACTGACTTCCATTCAAAAGCACAGAAAGATATCTGGATTTAGTTTTTCTTAAAAGCCAGAGGAAGCTGAATATATATTCTAAGCTAAGACGTAAACCTCAAAAAGGGGCAACACAAAGCCTTTACATTATAACATAACTTATTTATGAAGCACAGGCAGCATATGAGGAGTTATGTTTTAAAATCACCTGAACAGGTGCCCTCACTTTCACAATTCTGATCCATTGCATGCAAATAGCCGCACATAAGGCAGTATTATTATGTACAGTACAGGGGTTTTTTGTGGAGCTGAATTTTCAGGTGCAGCGGGACTTCTGCAACTCCATCCCTGTTTGGATATTCTTTCCTATGACGGGATTCCCATCATATTAAAACTAATCCTACTCTGTCTTTTCATTTCCACCATACATGTATAGCTTGAAGAGATACAGCAATATATTCTCCAACAATAGCTTCAAAATTAAGTGATGCAATGCATACTGTAAGACGTCCTCCTCCGCCTCCACTCTGTCAGCTACAGTAGTTATGGCTTTGATGGCAGTCTTGAGCTCAGTACAAACTGTAAGACTGAACTTTTGGGATGTACCGACCTAAAGCATATCTCCAACTCCCAAGACTGAGCCTGACAATGCTGCTGGCATTCCACTGAGCCTCATTGAAATGCAGCTCACCTTTGGGGTGAATAGATTACTGATTGTATTGCAAGCACCGATGGAGGGAGGGGAAGGAAGCAAGTAAGCTTGCACAGTCCCTGTCTGACCACTTTACATGTTGGCATTTAGCAGATGGCTGTCTCTGCAATGGAGGACATTTCAAAAGGACAACTAATAGAGTTTGCTTCTTTTTGTGTGCTAGGCACATTTTAAAATAGTCTCGAACATTATTGCTGAGAAAAAGCAATTTTAGGTATATCCCAATGACTACTGAGCTGTTTCAACAATTCAACAAATCCTTCTGCTCACATGAAACCATTCTATACATTTACTCTTTTTCTCATTATTCACAATAAATGTACTAACATTTAGATTTTTTTAAGACCTATTCTCCCATCAAATAAAAAATACATTACATTTTGCAGGATCTTACTTTACAATTGCAGTGTTATTAAGTGTCTGAGATTGCACTAAAATGAGCAATGAAAAAGATAATGCAAAAAAAAATCATTGGGCAAAGGTCGAACAGAACAAATACTAAGAGAAAATACAGTGAATGTAGCATGTACAATACATACACCCAGGACATCTCACACAGTGGATGTTATATTTGATATATATATTGTTAAGATCCTGTGTGGGAAGCATTTCCTGCTCACTGATGGTGCCTGGATATCAAGTGCAAGTGTAATTCAATACCAACACACAATGTAAAAAAAGGTTGATAAATAAATGGATTTCAATAGAAACACTGATATGATTTCACAGTTGTTTACAGCATGATACTACAGTTAAAGCCTTTTCATACCTTACCTGCAGCATGATCTCAGCTCCACATTTCTACAGCCTTTTCACACAGCCATTCCTTTCAGATAGTTGCTAGTTCAAACTTAGGATATAAGGTCAAATACAAAATAATAATGTCCTGGCCTGATTGTATATTATTCAGTTTTTATTTATTGGAAAGTTTTGTGGAATACCTTCCTACCTTCTTTAATAATTAATTGAATGTATGGAGTTTCATATATTCATCTTTAGAGCCTTAAGACATACATCCAACTGAATATAGAAATAAATTGCTACCTATTTGTGATCATCTTCTTTCACTGTGCTTCATTTGATCAGCGGAGAAGAGGCAGAGCGCTTGACTTCAAACTCAATGTTGAGTTCTTTTCATCATGTCACAATACCTTAGTGGGACGTATTTATCAATGGCAAACACACAGGAAAGGTTGAGGATCCTTGTTTTAAGTTTCATGTCAATCCATCACAGACATACTGGGCCACAACAAACAAAAATCCCCACAGACCGCAGCTGTAACAAATGTGCTGTGCTTCAGGAAGGATCAGCAATTCAACAGGAAGATAAACGGGGACTCTGTTCTGACAGTATTCATATAAAACTATTGATTAAAAATTCTGAGAAAGAAGACCTGGAGTTCTTATTATTAACAATGCCATGAGCTTGAAGATAACATATTTACAGAAGACTCAACCCTTTCAGAAAACCATAATGAAGAAATCAATAGAATCTAAAAGGATCTGGGATTCTCATTCAGAAACAAACCAAACTGTGCTGTCATGGAAACCATGAAGGGAAATAAGACATTAAATGGACATGTCACTGTGAGAGCAGCCTGTTCATTTTCATTTCTGTGACACAACTATTAAAGGGCAGTTTTCCAGGCATCATTCTCGTCTCCAGTCCTGCTGGGTGAACTCCAAGCGACTTTTATCTGCACTGTGTTAACATGTTTGTTATACTGGAGGATTACTAATGAGTTCTGCGTTTTGCTGTTCTCAGTCTCAGTCATGTTTGGATCTCAGTCATATTTCATAATTACTAATGAATTAGAAGGCTACTACATGTTTGGATCTCAGTCATATTTCATTTCTGGTGTATTTGTCAGGGTTGAGTGAAGCAGGCAGGACCCAAATGCAGATTTCCAAGATAATTCCTTTAATCCAAGGTAACAAAGTAGAAGACAGAACACTACCCTGTGACACAGTCAAAGACACACAAGGAACCAACCATGACAGACAGAAAAACCAGAACTAAAATACACACAAGACCAATCACACAAACAAGACACAGGTGAGGAGGGAGGAGAAAACACAGGGGCACCAGGTGAACACAATCGGGCAATCAGGCAGGAGGGAACACAGAGACAGGAAGCAACAGGCAAGACGGGGGTGAACACTTTTCAAAACAAAACAGGAAACCAAAGACAGAAAAAGACAAGACAAAACACAACACAGACAGATCGTGACAGTACCCCCCCCTCAAGGGACGGATCCCAGACGTCCCAAAAAGTCCCCAAAAGTCCAAAAAATTCCAGCAGGGTGGGTGGAGGGGGCCCGGAGGAGGGACGCACAACCAGGACCAACAGGGTGGGTGGAGGGGGTCCGGAGGACGGGCCCGGAAGGGGTCCCGGGCGGACGGCCCGGGGGCAAGGCAGAGTCCAAAAAGGGGCGAAGGCCACAGCGGGCGAACTCAGGGGCCCGGGCATGAGAGCGAAGGCAGTGGTTGGAAGAGTCAGGAGGCCGGGCTAGAGGGCGAAGACCACGGCTGGGGAACTCAGGAGGCCGGGCTCGAGGGCGAAGACCGCGGCACTCAGGGGGCCGGGCAGGAAGGTGCTGACGGGACAACCCCGGAGGACGAGCAGGAAGACGCCGACGGGACAGCTCCGGAGACCGGGCAGGAAGGCGCCGACGGGCCAGCTCCGGAGGCCGGGCAGGAAGGCGCCGACGGGACAGCTCCGGAGGCCGGGCAGGAAGGCGCCGACGGGCCAGCTCCGGAGGCCGGGCAGGAAGGCGCCGACGGGACAGCTCCGGAGGCCGGGCAGGAAGGCGCCGACGGGACAGCTCCGGAGGTCGGGCAGGAAGGCGCCGACGGGACAGCTCCGGAGGCCGGGCAAGACCCAGTATCGGCCGGACAGGAACCGGAGCCGACGGGGGCATAGACGGGATCCTGAACATGACATGGGCTGGTGTCAATGGGACCCCGGATGGAGCAAGGGCTGGTGTCGACTGGACCCCCAACGGAACAGGACACAGAGTTGGCAGGACCCCCGGCGGGACAGGTGTCGGCGGGACCCCCAACAGGACAGGATCTGGTGTTGGCAGGAAATCCGGCGGAGCAGGTGTCGGCGGGACCCCCAACAGGACAGGACATGGGGTTGGCAGGACCCACAGCGGAACAGGTGTCGACAGGAAACCCGGCGGAGCAGCAGTCGGCGGGACCCCCAACAGGACAGGACACGGTGTAGGCAGGAAACCCGGCGGAGCAGGTGTCGGTGGAACCCCCAACAGGACAGAATCTGGGGTTGGCAGGGCCCACAGCGGAACAGGTGTTGGCAGGATCTCCAACGATACTGGACGTGGAGTTGGCAGGACCCTCAGCGGAACCCCCAACGGCACAGGACATAGGGTTGGCAGGACCCCCGGCAGAAGAGTAGTCGGCGGGACCCCCAACGGAACAGGACATAGGATTGGCAAGAACCCCGGCAGAAGAGTAGTCGGCGGGACCTCCAACGGCACAGGACATAGGGTTGGCAGGACCCCCGGCAGAAGAGTAGTCGGCGGGACCCCCAATGTGACAGGACATGGAGTTGGCAAGACCCCCGGCAGGAGAGTAGTCGGCGGGACCCCCAACGGAACAGGACATAGGATTGGCAAGACCCCCGGCAGGAGAGTAGTCGGCGGGACCTCCAACGGCACAGGAAATAGGGTTGGCAGGACCCCCGGCAGAAGAGTAGTCGGCGGGACCCCCAATGGGACAGGACATGGAGTTGGCAAGACCCCCGGCAGGAGAGTAGTCGGCGGGACCCCCAACGGAACAGGACATAGGATTGGCAAGACCCCCGGCAGAAGAGTAGTCGGCGGGACCCCCAATGGGACAGGACATGGAGTTGGCAAGACCCCCGGCAGGAGAGTAGTCGGCGGGACCTCCAACGGCACAGGACATAGGGTTGGCAGGACCCCCGGCAGAAGAGTAGTCGGCGGGACCTCCAACGGGACAGGACATAGGGTTGGCAGGACCCCCGGCAGAAGAGTAGTCGGCGGGACCTCCAACGGGACAGGACATGGGGTAGGCGTCGGCCGTAGAGCCAACAGGATACGGGGGGCTGGCGTCGGCCGGAGAGACAACAGGTGACGAGATGCTGGAGTCGGCCGGACCACCGACAGGACACGAGGGGCTGGAGTGGAATCCACAGGTGGATTGGAGGAGGCAGGAAATGCAGCAGAAGACGTCCAAGTTGAGACCTGAGCAGCAAGGTTTGACATGTGTAGAGCCAAGGACTGATTGCTTTCAGCTAAGGCTCGCATCATCTGCTCATGTTGGCCCAGAAGATTTCCCTGAAGAGAAATGGCGTGCTGGACCGGAACAGAGGCCGGAACCATGGCTGCTGGGGCCAGAACTGGGGCTGGAACCATGGCTGTATGGGCCGGTTCTGGAGCCGGAACCATGGCTGTGTGGGCCGGTTCTGGAGCCGGTACCATGGCTGTGTGGGGCCAGAACTGAGGCTGGAACCATGGCTGCTGCGGCCTGTACTGGAGCCCAAAGCATGGCTTCAGGGGCTCGGGCTGCTAGCCTGGACTTGCGACTCCTTCTCTTAGGAGCCTTTTGGAGGCTCCGTGGACCTCCAAAAGCCAGACGAGTGCCCGAGAACGGCTCCTGGACTGGAGCAGGAAATGGGGAAGAAGCAGGGGTTGACTCCAGACGGAACACACCGAGACGTATGGTGTCAGGTTGGGAGTTGGGAGGCAGGGGGCTAGCATGCCTGGGGCTAGCAGGCCGGGAATCACACGTCGAAAGGAAATCCAAAATCCAGTCAGGTAAGAACTTAACTAAAGATTGATCCACTGTTGCCACCTGGTGAGCCTCTGCCAGAGCAGCCTCTTTCTGCTGAACACTGGACGCTCCCCTCCACCTACCATAGCAGCAAGCTAAAGAAAAGGTAACATTTTGTAAATCCACCTCAAATGGATCTGCTGGGCCCATTTCTGGTTGGCTCCTTCTGTCAGGGTTGAGTGAAGCAGGCAGGACCCAAATGCAGATTTCCAAGATAATTCCTTTAATCCAAGGTAACAAAGTAGAAGACAGAACACTACCCTGTGACACAGTCAAAGACACACAAGGAACCAACCATGACAGACAGAAAAACCAGAACTAAAATACACACAAGACCAATCACACAAACAAGACACAGGTGAGGAGGGAGGAGAAAACACAGGGGCACCAGGTGAACACAATCGGGCAATCAGGCAGGAGGGAACACAGAGACAGGAAGCAACAGGCAAGACGGGGGTGAACACTTTTCAAAACAAAACAGGGAACCAAAGACAGAAAAAGACAAGACAAAACACAACACAGACAGATCGTGACAGTATTGGCTTAACGGTTGTTAATCTTAAGGAAAAATTCATTCATTCATTTTGGAAAGTATGATTTTTTCGCTGTCTGCTAAGGGTTAGTTGCTAAGATCAATACCCCGCTCCAAATATGAGGCTACAGCCAGTAAGCTAAGCTTGGTATTAGGATTGGATACAGCTCAATGATTTACACTAAAAGTAAACAAAGAATTTCATATTATTTTTAAGAGCTTCTCATGAATTCTCTCAACAAGAATGTGAAATATATAGCTCAAAGTAATGAAAAGGGGCTCAAACGCCCAGCTTCTGGTATATTATAAACGTTACAAAGAACTTGACAAAGAACCCAAAATCTTAAGAATTGCCAATAATTTTGTCTTTCAAGAAAATAGCTGACTATTTGAGACTGCATGTACAAAAGAAGCGGTAGCGGTAAGAGGTAGGAGCAATTTCGGGAAAGGCAGGATTGAATAACAATGACATTAAGGACACAATTATATCTATTATGTTGCTTTATAATGTTGCTGAACTTCTGAACTTAAATCTTGCAAAGATTTCCCACCAAACAAAAGAGTTTTGAAATGACTAAAGACCATTCACAGTAAATGTCGATATCCACTTAAATAATAATGTAAAGAATCATAAAATCTATTTAAAATGACACAGTGGGAACACGGCTGGTACCTCATCATAATGACTGTGGTGTTTGGAATCCTTTCACACTCATATTACAGAGTGTGCATTTGTGCAACAGAAGATAAAACCATGCGTACAATACAGTTAACACATATCATTTTTACCATTTTGACCTAAACTCTCAGCAACCACTTGTGCGGTTTTGTCTTGTTTGTCTCACTGCATGTTTCCACAACTTTCATCATGAAGGGCCTCATTTCTCTCTGAAATACTGTCATCAATAACATCTCTCTTTTGCTCAAAACTGTCTGCAAACCCAGATAATTCACCATGGTTTATCTGGCTTTGTTGTTGAGGTCATAGGCTCTTGTTGTTTGATGGCAAAAAAAATCCCATCAAACACTGACAACCTATGACCTTAAAGTTAGTGTTTTTGTGCAGAATTATGATACCTGTTGTTGCACCAACTGCAGTGCAGAATTATTCATCCGCTTGTGAGAGATAATGCACCAAGGAGTGGGACAAAACAAAAGCAGCAGAAGTATTCGTGTGGTGATTTAAGCCAACGTGTTGCCTCTACAGTATATTGGTCTTGTTATACCATTCATTACTTACAAAACAATCTACATCCTATTTCCCTCAAATCTTGAGGCAATTTATTTCATTTATTTTGTAAGTGCTGTTGGCAATTTGATTATGCAGGTTAATTGATTGAGGGAGATGGTCTCAAGTAATCCTTGAAACATCAATTTTCCTCATTTAGAGGCTCCTAATAGAGTTCTGGACTGAATTTAAAAAGAGAAGCTGTAACAGCTCATTACCCAAGCCCACTCCATGTATTACCTGCTATATTAGCAAATTAGATGGACCTGTAGGAGTTTACATTTTAACAAAACGTAATTTCAATGCAAATGGAAATCTCCAAATCTCCAAAGAGAACGTTTAAAGCAATACAGAAGATTTTATATCCTGCATATGTGATTATGTAGTATACGTTTAGTGTTATAGAGGGGCCAAATCCTTCATTTTCATAAAAAGAATATGTAATTTCAGTTCTCTGCTTCCCCTCCTGATTTTTCCCTTTTCCTTAAGGGTTGTGGGTTGCTCCCTGTGTTGGTGTGTGAGTCCTGCTGTGGTCTTTCACGGAGAAGGAGAATATATCAGCGTCACACTGATGGGGTGTGAGGAGCGCGTTATTATCGCTCCACTCCGCCGCGTCTCCACTGGCAGTGCTCCACAACCCGCGGTCACTGAAGACTCTCGCTGAACAGCAGGAATACAACAGACACCTCGAAGGATGTCTGGGAACACAGGGAATTCTGATTGCGAGGAGTGTTTATCTTCGGTACATGTGGTCAACATCAGCACGGAGTTACACCCGCATGATGATGACGACGAACTTCTGAGATACATCTGGAGAGAGTACTTACACCCCAAGCAGTATGAGTGGGTTCTCATCGTTGCTTACATTATTGTTTTCTTCGTCTCTCTCATTGGAAACTCCTTGGGTAAGTTGCACCTCTGTAATGTCCTTTTCCATGCATGCGCAATCGGTGCTGTAAATATCCTACAAAACACTTTTGACAACTTTGTTGGAGAATGTGAATGAGCACAGTGTTACTAGGACAGAAAGCTGATCACCTGGGATGAAAAAACGAAATAGTTACGTTTTTTTATGATCAGTGAAAGTGCAGCTTCTGATGGAAGTAAAGTGCACGTATACACATGTTCTGAATTGGATTAAAACTACAGACATAACACTTATACCACAGTGTGAGGGGGCACGTTTGATCTCAGGCTAAGTGGGGGAACAGATAGCTTTATATAATGACAGAATTACGTGGTAGGCTACCCCAATTACAATTTTGTCTCAATTTCATGTAATCTCCACAATTGTCTCTTTGGAGAAGGGTCCAGCTGCAGCCGCAGCCGGTGGAGGTTGAACCTGTAGGAAGTTGTAGGAAGTTGTACTTCCAAATTATAGTCAGAAGAGAGCGCGCCCAACACGTGAGACGCTGCCGCAAGGATATTTAATGAGACATGGAGGTTTACAGACAATATGGCGCACCGAGTAGGCTACAGGTATTCGTCTTGTGGTTTTAGATATAATTACATACTATTTAGGTTCTCGGTTGTTTGTCGATTTGGCTGTTTAGCGCAGTGTAATTGTGTATATTTTGCTAATTGGTATTTTAAATATTCAATTTAAAGGAATGGAATACATAAACAATATATATATATATATATATATATATATATATATATATATATATATATATATATATATATATATATGTGTACGCTAACTGAGCGAGCATGTCCAGTTAGAACAGATGGAACAATGCATGTACTCTAATTTTTACAAGAATCTGATTTTGTTTAAGTTTTAAATATTCACTGAAGGTGTCTTTCACATTTGAATGTTTATTTATTTAAAACATTTATTAATTGCTATACTGTAGACATGTAGGCCTACATGTATAATTATATTAATATTTTAAGTGTGGCAAACTTAAATAAAGTTATTTGGTTGAGCCAAGTAACCCAGGTCGATGCAATCAGGTAATTAGGACAGAGCCTCTGTTTTTAGATGGGGTTTGTGGCCATGCTGTAGGCCTAACGTTTAAAATAAATGATCAAATCGTATCTGTTAAGAGGAATGTTTAATTTAAAAGGTTTTTATTTATTTGTTTAACCCTCCTGTTGTCTTCGGGTCAAATCTGACCGATTTACTACTTTCATCAATCATAACTTTTTTGTTTTACATTCGATTGCATTAAAGGTGGGGTAGGTAGTTTTTGAGAAACCGGCTCGAGCGCTAGAATTTGAAAATACACAGCTGGAAGAAATCTGCTACTTCCTTACAGAGCCCCTCCTCCAACACACACAAACGTGCACATGACCAATGAGGGCACGAGATAAGTGTGTGCACAGATGGAAGGCTGACAGGCAGGTAGGCCATCCGGTTATTTTAGCCGGGCCGGCTAAAATGATTGGTCGTGCTTTTTACAGTACTACGGCTTCCACAGATGACATTTTTTTATGGATTTTTTGTCAAAGCACTTAAGATATTCATTGCTATCGGGATGTTAAGAGCATTCCATGGAATATAACAAAAAGTGTATCTCGAGTCGGTTTCTCAAACTTACCTACCCCACCTTTAAACTCACATGGTTGCAATTTATAGAAAAACATATTGTGAAATATTTGGCACTATTCTTAATTTTTTTTATATACCAGTGACAGGAAGTGAGAGTTATTGCAATAAGCTGCCCAGTCTGATCCATTTGATCTCAACTCCCCAAGGCTTTTTATGCCGATATATGTTTTTCATCGCACTGCAGGATTCCTCCCTCTCTTATTAACTGAAGATTTTCGACTTCACTGGAACCATTGTTTTGATTGATAACACAGTTTTGTCATAATTGCTCACCAATTAATTGGTTCAAATATTTGTCTGAAAAATGCAGGACCTTTGAAACAGCTGTGCATATGTTAGCTCCTTCTTACAACTATCTCTTAATTTGCAATTAGATGTAATGAAGTATTTATTCCTAATTCATTAGATAAAGGATGTGTCATGCATATTTCATACCTGAAAGGTTTATGAAACAGTTCATATACATATGTTATTGCTGAGGTGTATTTGTCATTGTATAGCAGTGTGGCAATATCACATTTCTTCCTCACTTTATGCAGCACAAGGGAGAATACAACCATTCAAATAGTCTTACTATAATGAATGAGAAATGTAAATCTGAAGCACAGTGAATTTAGGCCTTGTAACTAATTCACCAGCACTTACAATGATCAGCTTGAAGTGAATATATCTGTACTTTTTTTGTTGTACAGAGTTTTAATCTTTAAGGTTTTTGCACTTATTGTAAGTCGCTTTGGATAAAAGCATCAGCCAAATGAAATGTAATGTAATTTATTTATTTGATTGAACATACTGTATTTAAAGAACCTTTTCTCACTGCAAAAAAATACAGCTTGAGTCAGAAAAAAAGTGTAATATTGTAGAAGGAACATACGTTTATTTAGGAGTTGTGTCTTTTCAGGTATCAACACATGCTGAATGTTGCAGACTCACAGAAATAATCCATACAGCTCAGTGCAGCAGGTATTTCTGTCTGACTGACATATACACTGTCAATAACATGGAGCTGCACACTTTTGGTTTGGCAGTAATCCAACGCTAATATTGATCACCCCAAATGTTTCCAAATAAATCATTCCTCAGTTTCATATCAAGTTTTTAAGGTCAGCATGCTCATTGGTTATTTATTTGGCCCTTGAAGCACACATATTGCCAGTAATACTGGAGGCTTATAGGATTTGAAGATGTCCATGCCACAAATAGCAAGCAAACACATTAGGTTGTCTTCTCTCTCCCATTGAAAGAGACAACATAAATATATGTAATTAATACTCTGATATGTGCAGAGACTAGCAGATGAACCCTCGTTTTTATTTACAAGTGAAATTTGCATTTGTTTGTCTTACAAATCTAGGTTACATTGACGGGCCATTAGTTTCAGAGCTGACAGGTTCTCATTATAGTTGTCTCCATTATAATGCGAAACATCGCTTTTATTATCATCCTAGTTTCTAAATCTTTGTCATTTTGTGTCTCACACTTTGTTTTTTTAATGCAGTAGCTTTTAGTGAGTGAAATAAATATGGCCAAATTGGTTTAGAGAAGAAAGCTGTAATGGGGGTAAGAATATGGTGACTCTCTAAATGAAACTAAATGTAATAGAATCAAGCTATGTAGAAGTGGTCTGTGCAATCCAAAAAAATCCTTAAACAAGAAAAAGTGTTACATAAAGAACAGTATTGTGTAGTGTAGCCTGTTAGTAAAACAAACAGAAACTAAACTGAAAGCTTTCGAGAAACATCCGAGAACAATGGCGCTTGCAAATTTCACACAAAGGAATTGTAAAAGAAAATTTCTAGCAACATATCTGAGTCATTAGGGCAATCTCTTATAAACGACTGCATTTACTGCGCTGCATCAGCCAGAAAAAGGAACAATGAAAAGGAGAGTGGTCATATATATTGTTATTAATTAAGACATACCATTAAGATTTCAAAGCAAGGTGAAAAATGATTGGAAATCGTCCTTTAGTAGAATCTACTGCAGCCTCAACAATCTCAGAGGGAAAGAGAAAAGACTTCAGATACATTCAAAGCAATCCAAGCATCTACAGTATGCGCTCCTCAATTCACAGACAAGCAGAGGCCAATAGTGGAGCTGATTGTAGGCGCTGCTGCATTATGAACACAATTCACATGAGAAAATGAAGAGTTTCATTTCAAAGGCACAAAAGGAATGCATCACTATTGACAATGATATCACTGTCGGAGAAGCTGTAATGTATGCCATTAACATAATGGATATTAAACTGCAGGTCATTATCCATTGTAACAGCTGAAGGTTAAATGTATGAGTATTTGTTATCGGCTTTATTTCCACCTGATGAATAAAACTGATCATGAATCTGCTGATAATGATACAGTCTAACAACTGAGTTACTTTTTTTCACACTCCTTTCCTTTAACTTTCATTAGTTAGGTCATCAGATAACAAGAGAGTTAAAAGTCAAAAAGCCAAATCTTAGTTAAAAGTTGTGAAGTCATTTTCACATGCCTTGACTATCTAGAAGTGGACACCAGTTCATGTTTAAATATATTCAGGCGAGGAAGTTAAAATAACAGCACCAGTCTTACTGAGACAGAAAAGCTTGGAAACAAAGTAAGATTAAATATGCCCTTTTAAATTATGTAAAAATTCCCTTCAACAAATGCCTGCCGCTTTAAAAATCTCAAGGCACACCTATTGTGCGAAATAGCCCTTATAACACGTGTTATCACTCATATCATGTAAAATATCTGTAAATGTGCATAATTATTTACTAATGCCAAATAAAATGTGACAAAGACAACTATATTACTCATGAAATATTTATTAACGAAATATTTCAGAAATTAATTTGAAACTTTATCAAATTAGGCTTCATCAAAGCACAGGGATGACATTTATACCAATATAATCTCAGGGCTCGACATTATAAATGGCCCGCTGGCCCGGAAGCATTATTTAGACACCGCGGCCAGCATAACGTACTTTCAACTCGCCCCACAGCTGATGCTCTTTGACAAACAGAAGGATCCTCTAACGGTTAGAGGATCCTTCTGTTTGTCAAAGAGCATCAGAAACGTAATGATGAAATCTTCTAAACATTCCTATGTGAAGCTGAGGCAATAACAGTTCACCAACACTCCTCGAACATCTTGAACCAGAACCACACGCAGATAACCAAGTCGAAAGCAATTCAAAGCTCTTTTGGACTGGAGGAAAAAGATGATATCTTCCTCTGATCTGATGCCTTGCAGAAGTTGAAAAGCACCAAGAGAAACCTCAGAACAGGAGATTTTGTTGTAAAAGCCCCCAGAGGCTCATGGATCTTGGGTAGAGTCATTGAAGTGAAGGCCAACTCGAGAGGACACGTCATGAGTGTACTTCTGAAAGAAAAAGATTAGAACTCTAGAACAGCCAATCAGCAAGATATGCCTCTTAGTCGAAGCCCCAGATTGGATCAAGAAGCAAGTGCACTCAAAGACATAACTGTTATTCCAAATATAGAAGACATAGACACTTAAAAGATAAAAACATATAAAAGTGTTTTTTTGCTTTGGCTCCATTTTTTATTCGATTGAATTGTTACATTTTCCACTCAAACAATAGGGGCTGGTTAGCAGGAGCCATGTATGAATATGAAAATGAATTTCTGCATGAAACAGTATGTAAAAAGTAATTTTGTTTATAGTACACCACTAAAATGTCCTTTCACTGCATGGTGATGACCGCCTGTTGCATTTTATAGACATCCCTAGTTCATCCAGCAGCACATGTCAGCATCAGATACATACATGGTTACATACAAATTAATTTAATTATGAAGAGAAACAAGAGCAGGAGATTAAAGAGTGTCTTTGTGGTAGACACCTGCAGAGCACGGCACATCTACAAAAGTCCTGTGGATTTCATCTTTTCATCTTGTGTTGTGTTCAAATCAAACCGCATATTTGAACAATAACTAATTCAAAGCTGACCCACTTCCCCAGGATCATGTGTACCAGTGAACTCGACAGGTGTATAATAATTGATATTCTTTTGTAAATAGCAAAGATATAAGCAAAAGTAGTTATGGAAAAATAAAAAAAATGTATATATTATCTGTACCTCATATGGCAGCCTTTACCACCAGTGTATATTTTAATGGTTGAATGCTGACTTATGTTGTAAAAGCACTTTGAGTGATTGCAAAGACTAGGGTTGCGGTCCAATAGTCCATTTAGCTTAGGAACCTTCCTAACCGAGTGAAATGACCCGGAAGTACGTCAGTGGCAGATAAGTGCCGTTCCAATTCTCTAGATAGGAAAGGAGGTTTCAAACTTCCTTTATAACTTCCTTTAGCTTAGGAACCACTGGACCTCCATTTACGAAAGGAGAGGAGAAAATGCTGCCCCACAATGCCTTGCGGCCGCAGCATTTGCCGTCACACAACAGTCGGCCGTTCACGGAAACAACCGATTATGACCAAGAAATGATATCATGAAAGTTACGGTGCTTATTAAGCTTTTTAAAACGTATGTGGTAACTTGCCAAAGTGTTTTGTTTTGAACGTTCATCAGTATTATAATCAAAAAGAGAAATATGAACGTTAGTTTTTACTGAAATGATCAAATAAAGTCAACATTTCACAGTGTTTACTGAGTAAGTAAGTAAGTAAAACTTTATTTATATAGCACCCTTCTCAACACGGATGTACAGTGCTTTACAGTACAGTACACAATTCACAGTACAACTATAAAATGTAGAATAAAAGACATAAAACAACAGCAGGTAATACATAGGATAAAACATACCATAAAACACCAATAAAAGACAGCTACTAACTCACCTCCGACGACGACGACCCAAAGGCCTGAGCTGTGTGGGGTTTGTTAAACTTTTAAAAGATGTTTGAATGGTGATATACACAGTGATATATGTTAAGTACTAACGTTTATAATAAATACAGTATTTATTTTAAGATCTTTTCATACAATCATACGTATTGGGATCATTTGTATTAATGTGGACCGGAGGGAGAGGGTGACGAGCATAAGTTTCACTTTCCTTTTTTATTTCAATTCCAACTTTGGTCATGAAGAATATGTTTCTCTGTTGTCCCTGTTCATAAAGCATAAAACAACAGCATCAGAGCACGGTGCAGAGTCTCTAGATGAGTTTACAGTAGTCCGTCGTTCTTATTATACATCCATGTTGTAGTCCGCTGTATAGAAAACTATAGTTTCCATAGTTTCCCCACAGCAGCAGACGCACATTTATGACGTCCGCTGGCGCATCATAAACACGTCGGATAGTGAAAGTGTAGTCGGATTCTCTAAAGTATTCTCCTACAGTAAGTCCTTTTGAATTCTCCTATCCACTATTCCTTAACCCTGTGACGTTTCACACAGAGGTCAAGGAATAGACGATAGGGATAGACGATAGGAGCTGATTTTTGGACTATTCGACTGCAACCGAGGACTCTTTTTCATTAATCCACTCTATTTACCATTTTACTCATTCTGGGTATAAGCTACTCACTTTTTGTTAGAAGCTGTGATATATAGTTTGGGTGACACATTGATTATATTAGAAATAAAATCAATGTCCTGGCAAATACTCCACTTTTCAAATATGTTTTGATTTAGATATATAATCAATGTCCAGGCAAGCACTTTGAAGCGATAAGACTAAGTGATGCTGTAGTTTTCTCAATTATGGGATGCAGTATAAAAGGTGCTCCCCTTTTCTTCACAGATTACAGTTTAACTCTGTTTTGATCTGGAGGCCGTAACAAAACTTGCAGGTTTGGTCAGCAGCATTAGTTACCGTCACGATGCTAATCCACCAAAGATGAGACCATAAGGCTGCAAATACTCCATTGTTAGAAAACCTGCTAACTCTGCCCTGTGAGGAAAGCGCATTGTGGTTCCTGCCATCTGCTGCCAAGCATTTACTTACCATTTGGCACTTTTTTGGCTTGCTTGTTTTAAATAAATGTTCTCTTTTTCCTTTTTCCAACCACCTTTTTATCAGGGAGCCATGAATTTGCTCATGTGGTTCAGTGAGAGCTGGAGACAAATGGGCAGAGCTGCACTAGTGAGAGCTGCACTGGTGGATGCAGCTACTTTTTTAATCCTAGTATGTTTTAAGTCATAACTCGCTATTTTCTTTTGTAACAAAATCATTAAGTAAAATGCAGATTTACATGCTTTCCTCCAAAGAAATACACCAAATAGTTCTGCTAATAATGTTTGAATAATAGCAAAATAATGTTTGCACAATAGTGGGGTAATATTTCCATGTTTACAGGTACTATATGGCAAAAAATGTTATCCTTCTTTGGTAACATTTTTATTTTTTATTTTAATATGCTCAACAGCACTAATATCCTTTAACAACAATAAATAAAATAGGTGTATGGTATTAATTTCGTTGAATAAAACAGATGGCAACTACAGCTGCCATCTGTTTTCCATCTGTATTTTTAAATTACACTCAAATTGACCTAAATCAACATATTAAACTGTAATCCTGATTATCCATACACCCGTGAGGTGAATCAAGCCTGCCAGAAAGTGTGGAAGACTTCATTCTAAAAAAAATGTTCCCCTCTGGGGATTGGGTTGGCATTCAATAATGAGCCCTGTGCAAGCACAATTCCTTTACTTTAATTCCTCAGATACAACAATGTTATATCCATCAAACTGTTAAATAAACACTTCAGGATACCTTTGAAGTTCCCTCACTAGGACCTATGCACAGTCCTTATGGCGAGTCCTCAACATTTCCCTGAGCTTCACTCATTAGTCCCTATATAATGCACAGACATTCTGCACCACTATACATGTGTTTAAGCATCCATCAGGGACATGAGCAGATGCTATCATGTTCTAAACAAACAGAACAGTTAACCTTACAAGCAAACACAACAAGATTGACACTTTGAATATTCTGGCTTACTGTAATTTATATAAACATATAATCCATTTTACCTTCTTCAAACAGATGTCCCTCATTGAATTCACACAGAAAGACAATTTAAATAGCTCAATATATAGAGATAAAACACTGGAAACATGTACAGTGTCACACAGGCTGAATTGGAAGCTCAATTAAATAATATTGTATTTATTTATTTATTTATGATGCACTGGTAAAACCACCCACATGTAAGAAAAGACTGGTAACATTTGAAGGCACCTAAAACGTATCATCAGAAGTAGCAGGTGTTGAGTACAGGACAATTAGCTGTGTTTAGCGTGGCATTTAAAAGCTGTAATAAAGGTTGAGAACAGGCGGATAAAAACAACATTTACGATTATTGCTTTGTTGCATCCACTCCACTTAGCCAATGAGGCCAGAGCACATTGGCACACCAGTCACAAATAAAAAATCCAAGCAGAGCCACAGACTCTGTTAATTAAAGGGGACCTATTGTCAGGATCCGGGAATATTAGGACTCAAATGCAGTTAAAAAGGGAAGCGGGTTTCAAAACAAAAGCGAGCTTTATTTAAACAAAGCTGTTGGAAAATGAAAAAACAAGACAAAAACCATGAATCATAAACAGGTAGCATGAGGTAAGTGACAAACATGGAGAGTGAGAAAATACAACGAACCGACATGAAGCACAGGGGAAGACAAGACTAAATACACAGAAGGGTAATCACAGGACAAGACACAGCTGGGCAGGGGAGGCAGAAACACAAGGTTAACAGGTGAACACAATGAGGCACAATCAGACACAGGAGGGCAAACACAGGAAGGAAGACCAGACACAGGGAGAACACAATTTCAAAAATAAACCCATAACTTAAAGTGGACCTATCATGCTATATTTAAATGATATATCGTAGGGCCATACCTATATAAGGTATATTTATACGTTTCTGTTTTCAAAATACCAAACAGATCATGCATTTTAGCCATGCCTCATTTCGCTCTATGTGCTGTTTGCTGTCTACGGGTCTGATTCTGCTGACCACGCCCCCCTGCAGGAGAGGGGAGACGTGCTCTGATCAGCTGCTGGGCTGTCAGAAGAGGAGGAGAAAAAGAGATCTCCGTCCTCCGTGTTTTATTATATAGAGTCGTTATTCATTTGTTTTAAAGCTCAATAAATAACAAAGAAGACCTTTGACCGGCACTTTTCTAATTTTGTCCGGAAGATTTAAACTTTAACGGACATCTTGACCGGCGAAAGAAACTGAAACTGAAACTCTGCCGCACGGTCCCCTCGTTCCTTGGAAGAGGCGGAGAGGTGGGTGTTTGTCATCTGCTGGTGGACTAAGCGGAGAGAATTACAGTGCTTGCCTCGACGGGGAGGGATTGCATTGAGCAATCCCTCCCCGCAAGCGTTTGCAGCGGGAGCAAACGCTTGCCTCGGGGAGGGAGAAAAAAAGCCATAGCGGAGAATAAACAGAAGGGTAACCATGGTAACTATAGGCGGGAAGTCTTCTTCGCTGCTTTTGTGGCAGACTACAGCGCCACTTACAGGCCTGGCATATGTACTACAGCGTCTCCAGCGCTTTCGAGCGGCAATGGCCGGCCGTGGCCCAACCCCACATTCCCCTGATAGGTGGAGAATTATAGCCGTAGCGCTACTTCTGTGACGACATAGAAGTGTTCAAATCTGGATCAGTCTGTATCAGATCCGTTGCAGCCCCTTTTTTAGAGATTTGGGTATGGAGGAAAATAGAGAGGGTTGTGTTTTCTGACACTTGGGGTGTTTCTCAATCGCGAGTAAAGCTGCTGCTGAGCCACTATTTCAAGCATACTACGTCATCGAGTGCCGCCGAAGTACTGTTCCAATCTCCAGCATACTTGGAAATCTACCGAGCCCGGCGTACTCCGTTTGGAGAAATATCGAGGCTGCACATGAGTAGACTCCGCGGTCTTAAAATCCCCACAATGCTTTGCGCACGGACCAATTTCCCCAAATCTGTGGCGGAAGATGTAAGGCGGGGCCTCTCATATGACGCACACCTGCACACTTGCTGGCCTGTTCCACTCTTTGTTTTCCAAATGTCAGGAAGTATTCTTGACTCGCTTCTGAAGCAAGATGCTCGGCAGACATGTGCTACCAAGCAAGCGTACTCGCGATTGAGAAACACCCTTGGTGAGTTCCCTGGAACACCGGGGACACATATTCATGTATAAAAGACGTACAAAAGTGCATTTTGCATGATAGGTCCCCTTTAACACACAAAACTCAAAAGGGTGGGTGGAGGGGGTCCGGAGGACGGTTTTGGGCTGACAGCCCGGAGGCACGGCAGAGGACCAGGAAGGGGTCTCGGGCGGACGACCCGGGGGCAAGGCAGAGAAACAGGAGGTGGTCTCGGGCGGACGGCCCGGGGGCAAGGCAGAGGAACAGGAAGTGGTCTCGGGCTGATGGCCCGGAGGCACGGCAGAAGACCAGGAAGGGGTCTCGGGCGGACGACCCGGGGGCAAGGCAGAGAAACAGGAGGTGGTCTCGGGCGGACGGCCCGGTGGAAAGGCAAAGGACCAGGACGGGGTCTCGGGCGGACGACCCGGGGGCAATGCAGAGTTCACGGAGGGAGTCTCGGGCGGACGGCTAAGGCCACGGCGGGCCCGGGGGCAATGCAGAGGACCAGAAAGGGGTCTCGGACGGAAATTTAAAAATAAACCCATAACTTAACACACAAAACTCAAATCATGACACCTATCATGCAAAATGCACTTGTTTATGTCTTTTATACATAAATATGTGTCCCCGGTGTGTCAGGGAACTCACAAAGTGTCAGAAAACAAAACCCTCTCTCTTTCCCTCCGTCCCGGAGCTGATCCAGATTTGCGTCCGATATGACGTAATATCGGAAATGTGGACCCACAGCACTATCAGAAACGTTGCTATCAGAAACAATGCCCGACGTGTTTTGGAAGTAATATGGTCTTTGTTTACATTAGCAAGCCTCGCTAACACTCAGAGCCAACCTGTACTGGAGAGAGTGTGTGTAAAAAAGCAGGAAATAAAAAAAGGAACTCACCTTGTGGTAAACCCGCAAGAGAAAAAGCATTTGAGCTACTGTTTCAGAAATACTGTTTCAGAAATAATCCTTGATGTGGTTTGGAACATGATATGGCGTTTTATCTCTGAAATAGAGAGATATGAGGGATGTCTAAAATGCATGATCTGTTTGGTATTTTGAGCAAAACACATCATAGACATGTTTTTTATATATTTTTATATATCTGAGACCCATAATATATGCCCAAAAATTGCATGATTGGAGACCTTTAAAGCTAACCAGCGCCCATGTCAACCTAAAGCATCTTGTTGGCTTTCCTAAAGTTGTACTACTTTCTGTTCCAATGTTTTTCACAATTTTATAAGCAAACAAAACAGTGCAAGAAACAGACCCTGAACACAAACTCAAGACAGGAAAGAAAGCAACACACAGAACAATTAAGACAGTTGAAACAGTTATCTTCTGCATTACTTTTTATTTTGAATTAACTGTGAATATGGGTGGCCTATTAATGTGGATTCAACCATCCTCCCGGGATTTATGATAATGTTTTCTTTTGATGTGTAGTTCTCAGAGATCAGATGTGGTCTAGATGTTTCTGTATTTTTTTGTTAACGCCTCTAGCAACTTGGTTCCACAAGCAGCACGGGGAGCTGTAAGGGAGACATGCTGGATCAAAAGGAGCTTACTCATGTCCTTCTCCCAACTGTACAAAAAAAAACATATGCTTACAACTTTAGTAGGTTACCATTATTGTTGAAGCACAAATGGACAAAATTGTCTGTCGTCTCATTTATCTATTTGTTAACAACCAGCTTTTAAAAAGCTTCAAAAATGTGCCACCAGTTCTGTCCGATTGACAAACAACAAAGTTTTAGACATGACTTGATAGTGCAAGCACAGATGTATAAATAACATTACATTACATGCACTTGTTAGGTGCTTTTAGCCGAAGCGACTTACATAATCAATACTGTGGGCAATCCCCACAGGAGCAATTTGGGGTGAAGTGTCTTGCCCAGGGACACTGCAGTGGGGATTGAACCAGAACTCCTCTAACCGAGGATCAGTGCACTGAGCCACAGCCTCCATTTATATACTGTATTAACAATATTTTATTCATGAATTCCATGTAGCTGCTTCAGTTTCATTATCGAAAAAATATCACATGTACCAACGCAAGATCACTGTGAAACATTGAACACTAAATGAAAAGGCTCTCTAACTGCCACTGCTTGCACTCAATATAAGAGGATTTTCCTGCACCGGCTTTTATCTAACAAGCAACATATCGTCAATGGGAGCCCTGGCACACAGCTTTATGGCGTCATTAAAATGCCTTCTGGGGAACTATGGGATATTATCTGATGGATAAATTATGCAGCACACAATTACGCACAATGCGGGATTTTAATGTACATTATTTATTCTCAAACAAATTAGACTACATCATAATGCATGTGATTCGTAGACTGTCACTGTACATATAGGATGTGAAAGTGTATGGTTCTGATGAGCAGGTGGCACCTTGTGTAGTAGCCTCTGCAACAACTGTATACTGTATAGGTGTGTGTGAATAGGAAAATGTCTGCTTTTTTTCTAAAGCTCTTTGAGTGGTAGCTAAAGCTTTAAAAGTGCTATATAAATGCCGTCCATATACAGTAGGTCAGCCATCTGAACTGCCTCTTTTAGAGCAGGGTCAAAGCAAATGTATCTGCTGAATGTGCTGACATGCTACAAGTACAAGGCAGCACATTCACGGTATACTGCAAGTATGGAGAAATAGTTGTATCTAACTTTCAATCCATTAAATCCAATTCCAAGTACTTATTTAAAGGTTACATGATTGGTTATGTTCCATCTTCTTCTAATTTACTGTATATTTCAGGCAAAGCAATTGGCCTGTTAACATTCAAGGTACCGTCTCTTGAAAAGAACCTCTAATGGACATCTTGTACTTTATATCGTGCTATTTTACCAGTGGCGGAAATATATTTTCTTTCTTCTTAAAAGAAAAAAAAAACATGGTTTTATTGTATTGGCATATTCAAACTGCTACAAGACCAAGTATTTTAACATCATCAGATGATATATTTTAATTTCATACTTACATTTTCATTGTCTGTAGGCACATTTCTAGTCGATAAATACTTGCCAACAAGAAAATATGTGAACAAGACCAGCATTAATTTAAATAAATTCTATGATTGACAGAAATGCCTTCAATACACTATTAATGAACATTTAAAGATACATATTAACATGTATTGTGTCCCGGGGTTGTCTTTTGATTGTGCACCATTTTCAGTTTGTTTTGCAGTGTGGAAAAACCGTCACATGCGCACCGTGACCAACTACTTCATAGTGAACCTTTCCTTTGCCGATGTCTTGGTCACCATCATCTGCCTCCCTGCGAGTCTCGTGGTCGACATCACAGAGACCTGGTTCTTTGGAAAAACTCTTTGCAAAGTTGTGCCTTATCTGCAGGTAAGAGGAAACAAATTAGGGTATTAGAAATGTTGACGAGATGCAAACCACTCATCAAAAAAGCTTAATTATGAAGTGGCAAATAAAGTCATATTGTGCAGAAATCAGTACTGTCGGTTGATGCATGGACGACGGAATGTTAAAAAGCATCAAAGCAAACCAAACAAACCGAGGGGGATCATGCATGCCAGCTTTGAAGGCTTCAAGCCAAGCAGCCAGGTGAACTACCTCCAACTGATGCTCTCTTCTCTGCTTGGCTTTTTCATGAAAGAAAAGGAGGAAAGAAACCATGCAAACCATGCAAAGCAGAGCAGGAAGGGCAAACGCCAAGACCTTTTTTCAATTGCTCTCCTTTACTGTCATCCCATCACATTTTCCCTTTGATGTTAAACCCATGGATATTTAATGGTTTGGGTTTTTTTGTGTTGGTTTCTCCATTTGTTTAATTATATGCAGCATTGTCCCCCCATCGGCCTATAAGAATCATGAATTCAATCGAATGCTTGCCAGATTTATCTTTACACTACATCAGGGAGAGTGGATACAAACACAATCTTTACTAATCCTATATTCTATCCACTTATATTCCATTTTTTACAACACTATGAAAATAAAGACCTCCACCGCATCACAACGAATGGTGTGACGTACAGTACACAACGTCTTTTGAATGGATGCAGCTGTAAGCAGGGATAACACTGATTGAATTTATTCAATACATGGGAAATATTTTCCTACTGGGCTGGCTACCACACACCTCATGGCATTGAAATAGCGGCTTATTTGAAGTCCTTCATGGTCATATTCATGCCATGTCCTGTTGTGTGCTTACTGCATTTTAACGGCTGCTTTTAAAGTCTTTGGAAGAGCCACCTCATGCTAATCCAATAAACCCAGGAGGATCTTTTTTTCCAAGATGTATTCCCACTGCACTGGGGAATTACTTAAATTCTCCCTGAATTTGAATCAACAGTCGTCTGGCTTTTCCATGCTGCAGTGCTGTATTACCTTAGAGGGGATCATCCCCAAGACGTGAAACTGTACTGCTGTCTTCTTTCGTAATACATTATGTTGTAAATCCAATGAAATATCTTGTTCCTGAAAGAAATGATAAAAACCGTAGAGGAAAGTGAGTTATGAATGAATGTTTATACATGAATATTGAAATAACTGCTGCATAGTCTTCGGTTTGTATTTGCACTCAATTGAATATTATATTTAGCAAGAGGGAATGGGTTAGGGCAGCATAAGCACAAAACCATACACAAGGCATTATGTAATTATTGCAAGACTTGACTACATGTATAAAGAGAATTACACTCATATGAGATTTATATATAGCAACATCTCTGCTTACTGTATGTGTGGCAGAAAAAAGTGCTCTGATCTCAATATTTGCTTTTTTAACTAGTTACACAAGAAGTGGGGATGTATCGCATCGTGTGAGTGGATATCAGGTTCTAATTTTGAAAAAGATATAATGTTGAATCGCCATGAATGATGAGTATAGTGTGACCTGAGATTAGCTGCTGTCATATTTAAGTTGCTACTGATTCCCTGCTGGTTGCCGACAGCCACTCCCTGGTTTTGATGATGGCATCACACTCATTTCTCAGCCTTTCACATGAGCAGCAATTACACAGCTTCCATACCTAGCTCAACATACCTGTCAATCTATTGGATTTGTGATAGGCAGGGAACAATTATCTGAGGATTTGTCCCCTGCTGTAGACAAGGTCCCCTCATCTTTCTTTATACCTTTTAAATGAAGGAAGTAAGTCATCAAAGAGGATTAAGTTCACCGTGACATCCTTGAGCTAAACATTTCAAAGAGATGGAGCTGACCGTTTATTTCCCACAGGACACAAACCAACCACCACGTTCCACATGTAATGTTCAACTCTGCATTTCACAAATCCATTATTGAAATCTGGCTTCATCTGGTATGATTTTGCCTTTCAAAGGTTCCTTGCGAGCAAGGTATGTGTGTTTTTCAGACCGAGGCGGGAGAACACTGCTTTCTATCAAAGAGACAACTAAAAAGACCAAGAAAATTGTCTTTGACCCTTGCCTTTTCAGACTAACTAAACCCTTTCAAAGACTGCTCGCTGGGACTTCACAGTGCATTGATAACCAAAATGCCATCATCATTCTTATATAATACAAGACTAGCTTAATGTGTGCTTGACTTCTACAGTACAGAGGTTCAATCATGTATTGTGAAGCAAGTGCAGCAATTGTATTCGCCGAATACAAGTAATTGCTATTTTGATTCACCTAAAATATTTAATGAAAACATTTTTATAAAATAATTTCTCTTTAGTGCTAAATTTACCACCATTATGGTTACGCTGATACCGCCAATATTAAGCCAGATACATCATGCTGTATTGCAAACAACGTTATGAAGAACATATTGCCGTTCAGGGTTCTCAAAATCTGTATTACATGTACTGTATGGGACTTGCAGACTTGACAGATAAAAGGCAAAGCTGCACTTAAAGCAAATCTCTAGCAATTACATATTAGAAATTATGTCCCTGATTAATGCATCATTTTTCCAGTAACTTCCCAAAGTACATCAAATTAAGGCAGAAGTCTCATATGTCTCATTTGCAAACCATAATTTAAAAGTGACGTCTCTATCTAACTGGTGTTTCTTTTTCTTTTCTCCAGACCATCTCTGTTTCTGTATCAGTCCTAACACTGAGCTGCATTGCCCAGGACCGTTGGTATGCTATCTGCCACCCTCTGATGTTCAAGAGCACAGCCAAGAGGGCTCGCACGAGTATTGTTGTCATCTGGGTTGTGTCGTGCATCATCATGATCCCTCAGGCTATAGTGATGGAGTGCAGCAGCCTGCTGCCAGCACTAACAAACAAGACCAGCCTGTTCACAGTGTGTGATGAACATTGGGGAGGTGAGTTTTCACAAATCCTCCTCAAACACTTGGAAATTGTGCCAAATTGCTCACTTGTTGCCAGAGCCATAAATTAATCTAAAACCAAATAAAAGACCAAAAGGACGACTCCCACTCACATTTTGTTTTTGTTTTTCAAAGCGATTCTTAAGAGAGCATTATTTACTCCCTGTGCTGAAATAAGTATACGTGTCTGACACCATTTAGCTGCCCTTTGATGTTTTAATTATAAGAGCAGAGCCCCGTTCACAGGGCGAATAGGGACTAAGGATGGATGACTTTTGATGGAGTTCACATAATGAAGTCCGTTTGCATCGCTGATTTGTGTCCCCAAAAGATGAAAGCCAAACAAAAAGAAAAAGCCTTTTAGCCTCACCTTCATTAGAGGCAGGTTGATATGAAAATAATGAAACTTTCATGGCTTTCTTTATTGACACATGAAAGGGAAGGTCAATGAAACACTTACATACTAAAACATTTCCAACTATACCAATTTAAAAAAAAAATATATATATATATATAAGGCAAAGTTGAATGCTCTTTGTTGGAGAAAATAACAGAATGCACTGCAGGACTGTCAAACTTTTTCTTTGCACTTCTCCAATCGGTGTGCGAGGGGCTCTAGCAAGAGGCACTCATTATAGAAAAGAGAGTGAAGGGCAGTATTTTCACCTTAAAACCAAAAACACAAGAGCAAACGTCTAAGGAATATGTTAAACAATGTTACTGTCTGTTGTACTGCAAGCTGCAAACATTAGGATGTACTTTTATTAGTAACCTGTTGTTACTTTCTATGACATTAGTCTGTTATTAGCTTTCTATATAAAATGGATTTCAGTGTTGAGCTGAGCTTTGCCCGTCCAGCGAGAGCTGCATGCCCCCATCGGAGAATGTTTACAAAGCCATCAATAAATCAATGTTTTATTAAATGCAGCAGAAGTAACATTTCTTTGATACGGTACTAGTTTGAGATGTGCAAGGTTTCCTTGATTAATCCATCACTATCTGTGAAGGTGTTGTTATTTGATCTTATTGATGGTTTTTAAGCATTATAGGTATTTACTGTATACCAGTAGGTTTATGTCAGGTGGCACATTCCCTTTGTCAGGTCAATCTTGATCAAGTTAAGTCTGTGATAACATCATTAAATTCCTATCTCAGTTTTTTATGAAACGTTCTGACTGAGAGTGAAGAGGCTATACCTGTTGCCAGTGTCCTGCTATCCGTCTGATTAGCAAGCTTTCCTGCCTCAGTGCCTTTGTACGTTTAGCCTGATTTCACTGCCTGCCAGTTGCCAAATGTTCTTCTGTTTAATGACTTTCGTATTACGTAAATGCCTTTAACTCAACCAACCATGTGACTGTGTCTACATCTGGGCCATGTTGCCAGCTACCAGACTTGTGCCAGCGGGAGAGAAATGTATTCCCTCTTATCTTTGGCCACAGAAGTGTCAGTTTAAATTAAATTGATATCACTGTATCAGCTAGAACTGTTTTATACAGATGTCATATTTTGTTATTGTCCAACAATGGTCTTGTCTGTGCAAACATGACAGTGGGAGCTGCCTTTTTTTGTTTGTTAGATTTTAGATAGAAGGTTTTCTTCTTATATGTTGATCCTCCATGCTTTGTATTTCTTCAAGAGCTCTTTAGTCTCATGGAGTCATCAATGTGTATAATAGGACTGACAAGTTTGCTCACAGTTATTATTAAGTGATGCCTCAGATGAACTAACTGTCGGACTTGCTGGGGCTTTTGACATCTTTGCTGCTTAGTTTGAAACTAAGCTACTGACAGTCATACAGGTCTTAATAATCATACTACTGCTCTATGAAATGATATAGGACATATTGATGTGAAACACAGAGATAAGAGCTGTCTTTAACCATCACTGTGAAATAGAGCAAGCTTCTGGTGTGTGATTTTGACCTCAGAAGATAAACTTCACACCTGAAATCGTCACACAGACAACGCCTGGTTGAGGTGAGGACATTGTCCTTGATAGAGTCTCAAAAGTCCAGAACAAGTCACAGGAGACTGAAATGCCAAATGGAAAAAACTGTAAATAAAGTTTGATGCAAAAATATAAAGCTTTAGCAAAGTAAAGCTGGTACACTTGTCACAAAGTGTCTTAGCCAAGTTACAATACGATACATAATGACTTGCTGTTATCAAAGGGGCTTAAGGCATATCCAGCTGCCTGAAGCGGTATTAAGAATGTTATGTATATATTTATTGTATATATACATGTCTGATTTATCTTTAATCTATAAGGCGAATGGTAAATCAGCACACACTTTATTTAATAGACTTTGACCTGACAGAGTCAATGTGACTTCCTTTATACATTTTTTATGAATTTAATTTTACAATAAAGCTATGTTTAAATATATCGAAATCGATGGACTTCACATTCAGAAATATGGAGAGATTTTGGAAGAGGGTTAACATTGTTAACATTGCGTTTGAGCACATTTTAGAAAAGTTGTATCAAGATCTGCTTCATCTACTGAGTGTAAAAAGGAAAAAATGGTCAATGAACTTCTCGTTTTATCAATTTTTACCAGCTTTAAATATTATAAGCCCACCTGTTCAAACCGCAAAGTGCATTCAGAACTTGGAAAAACTGTCAAAAAATACTTCAGGAGAGGAAAATTGTGTGTGTGTAGGAGTTCTGTCTTGTATTTATTTGTTTGAGGATTTACACCCAAGCTGCTCCAACTTAACCTACAGTATGAGGTATTGGTTATTTCCTTTTCTCTTGTAAGTGAAACATGTTATGTAAACATAATTTACACACGGCATCTATTGCACGTCTGTCCGTCCTGGGAGAGGATCCCTCCTCTGTTGCTCTCCCTGAGGTTTCTCCCATTTTCCCCTTTAAACTGTGGGGTTTCTCCGGAAGTTTTTCCATGTACGATGTGAGGGTCTAAGGACAGAGGGTGTCGTATTGTCATACTGATATTCTGTACAAACTGTGAAGTCCACTGAGACAAATGTAACATTTGTGATATTGGGCCATATAAATAAACATTGATTCATTGATTGATTGATTGACATGAATTTTAAATCTGATTGAATATGCCAGCTGAAGTTGCCATTTCTGAAGAAATGTCAGAGACTTATTGTGCTAAAAAAAAGACTGCTTATCTAGTTTGTTAAATCTGTTCAGAAGATTGACAGGCATGGCAACAGTAATTGAGGGGGTGAGTCATCGCTAGGTTGCTCTCCAGAAAGTTTCCAATGTTATTAAGATGATGTTTTTCATTTTTCAACAGCTGAGGTCTACCCAAAGGTCTACCACACCTGTTTCTTCATCGTCACATACTTTGCACCCTTATGTCTTATGGTCTTGGCATACATCCAGATATGTCATAAGCTGTGGTGTCCACAGGTTAGCATTACAGAGATTTATTTGATTAATGTCGAAACATCAGTGCATTAGTTCTTCCAAGGCCAAGTTAACACCGCCTAATGCACATATTAAATCAACAGATTCCTGGGAGCACATCAGTGCTTCAGAAGAAGTGGAGATCCATCCAGTGCTCAGCTTCGGCTCCGGCGGCTGGAGAGCCCGTGAGAGTGAGGACCAGCACGGTTTGTGCTGAGATCAAACAGGTCCGAGCCCGACGGAAGACGGCTCGCATGCTGATTGTGGTGCTCTTTGTTTTCGCCCTGTGCTACCTGCCAATCAGCGTGCTGAATGTCATGAAAAGGTAAAGATATCCGCTGCTTCAAGCATCAAAGCCATTCAAAAATAGACACTGTGATAAACCACGGGCTCCCAATTTGCATTTCTTTTTTAACTGCAGGAGTTCACCTAGTTAGATGGTTTATTTAAAAAAAACTGATACAGTATATTTACTGGTGAAATGTTGCTTGTTTTCTGCAATTCAAAAAAGTTATTAAGAGTGTAACTAAAAGCATGCAAACCAGATCTTTAACTGATAAATTACTTCTTTACCTGCAGAGTCTTTGGGACTTTCAAGAAAACAAACGACAGAGAGACAGTGTACGCATGGTTCACTTTCTCACATTGGCTCATATATGCTAACAGTGCAGCAAATCCCATCATCTACAATTTCCTCAGTGGTAAGTTTGTAACCTCATCACTGACATCAGTTGTGTAGGTTTATTACTTCCCTCTAGTGGACAGTGTGCTCACAACAATACAGCTAATTGGTTTGAATTGTTCTCTGATAAGAAGTAATGTATATGCAAACATTAATCTCAGAAAAATATGCATTTATCACCCAAAAATATCAAATGTATCGTTCTTTTTTACGGTGGCTGGCAAGGGCAAATGCTCTACGGCAGCCCAAAACACTTATATTAGGAGAATATGCACTTAAAAAACTATGCGAAACACAAATGTGCAAAAACAAATGCGAATGAAGAAACATATTCACCAACTTGACAACACATGTGCAGTGTTTACCAAAAGCGCTGCAAATAGCTGCAAAAAGCTGCAAAAAGCTGGAAAAAGCTGGAAAACTAAAAAGTGATGCACACAGCTGGGATCGGAGCGCATGTATTTTACTTCGTTTTTCAACATTTTCAGCATTTTTATATTTGCAGCATTCTGTTCCTGCACTGTTTTTTCCTGCGCTGTCCATATATTGTCAAGTTGGTGAAGATGTTTTTTCATTTGCATGTGTTTTGGCACATTTGTTAATTTATATTTGCATCGTTTCTGAGGCTGCAGCGCGCTTCTCTTAATGGAAATGTTTTGGGCCATTGTTGCGCATTTGCATCTGTCAGCCTCCGTATTTTTTGCCTCAAAATGACATCTCTAAAATGCCTTTTTTTTCATGCAAAGCGTACAAAATGATCAAACTGAATGGTTTCTGTTTGGATTTCATCTTTTTAACCAGGGAAGTTCCGCGGGGAGTTCAAGGCTGCTTTTTCGTGCAAGGGTCAAAATCGAGCGCAGGGGACGAGGCCCATAGCGAGCACAGACAGCCGGAAGTCACTGTCAACGCAAGTCAACAACATGGACAATGTGTCACGCATATCAGATCAGATAGTGTAGTCTTGTGGTCCAGGTGAGAAGTTCTCCTGACTCATTCATCCTCAAGGCATACGTTGAATTGCTTGAACCTTGTTAAAAAAACAGACAGACACTTGAATGGGAAAGAATGCTTCACAAATGAATGTTTTGTGTTTGTTTCACAAGGACAATAAGGAGTTTCAGAGAACTGAGCAGTGCTTTCTGAAAGCTTCTCCCTTTGTTTACATAACGACAAACACAGTAAGGACAAGCCTATCATTTGTAATTTACAGAAAGGACACCATTTGAATGTTTAGTATTTAAAAGTGCAATATGTAATGTCTGGCTCTAAACAAATAGAGGGCAACAGGTATTACAATACAGGGCTAGATGGTTATTATGCCCAGTAGGTGGAGTGAACATATTACATTGACGACTTTGTCATTACCTCAAAACTCCTCATATTCTGTTTACTGTATATTGTTAGTTCATTTTTAAATGTTTGAAGCAACATTATGGCCATATCTTGCTCATTGCACCTTCAAAAAACTCATCCCGAATGTTGTTTTTATAATAATTGCACATGGATAGTATTACAGGGTATATATTTATTTCATCTTTATGTATTTATTGGTTGCCTCTTTTTTATACAACATCGGCAGAGGAAGTGCTATAGAGATTAAGTCTTTTAACTGAAAATAATTTGAATTAATGAATCTTTGCATAAAAAGCATTGGATGTTATGTCAAACATCTTAAACCTCCAAGATGATTCTGCATCTGTTCCTCATGAAGTATGCATTCACTTTTCCCGGTGGACCTCGTTATTTCACTTTTCACACATTGATTTGGTTTTTTACACCATCAAAAAGTGGACATTTGGGAGTTTCTAAACAAAAGTTTTAAAAGAAAACAGTATTTTCAAAGGTTTCTTTGTAAATGCACTTAAATGCTTCTGTGGCTTTACAGAGAGATTCAGAGCCAGAGAGAAAAATAAGTATTTTTTATACTTATACAAAAACAACTCTTAAATATACACAACCAAGAACCGTCCTGAAGTGTGATTAAGATATATGTTCAGTGATAGACATCATTAACCATGTGCATTGACTAATGGCTACTAATCAAGCCTTGTCAACAAAAAAGCAACATATGAATTTGTTGGCATTAATGCTGATCTTTCACTGTCTCAAATACCATAGTTAATCTTGGTCTTCTCAATGACTACGACTGACCATCTCCTATTTTAATCACCTAGAGGCCCAGTACACAGTCTTACCTGCCCCGGTAATGAGGCAGTACAAATACATTTTATTTTATATCTCCACCAAGATGAATCTTGTTCACCCAAGGAATGGGCAACTTTTCAAACTCAAGAATGTCTCTTAATAATGATTGCTTTAGGAAGGACAGTGCAACGTTTACAATTTCTGCTTTCCTCAGGCTCTTTGAAGCATACTGAATAGTTTCGCGAAAAGATAAAAGCACACTCTTCCTTTGAAAGATAATTCTGAGCAAAATATTATTCTCTTGAATATTTACAAACAGCATTTTGTTGCAATTTAAAACAATATTTGCAACAGAGGTACCCATGATCAATGTGTTCTGTCTGTGCCCTCAAACACTAAACCTCACACTCTGATGCACGCATGGAGCTGAGGTGTTTGTGGGGCAGAAATAAAAAACCCAAACAGTGAGACAAAGAATATTAAAGCAGCTTATGCATACTGTTTCATGCACATTTAATAACCTAAACTTTTCTACCAAGAAACCTTTTCCTCAGGGCATATCCATGAGAAATAGGGTGGGTGAATAGCATTCTAATGCACCTGTTCAAATGGGAAAAGCTTGTGGTCTTAGAATATAGATCGAAAAACTTGCAGCTATTCAAATACCCCACATTTAGGCAAATAAATGCAAGTGTGAAAAACGTAATCGTCTTTGCATTCAGCAAAGCGCCACTGTTACTTCTGCTCAGAGGCAAAAAGTGAAAAGCAAAATCTATCAAAGCTTATTTATATATTTATAGTTTATGTAGAAATCTCTTGGCGAATCTAGCAAATCAAAGATTTCAACCATTCAAAGGCTTTATTGTCAGATGCACAATGGTTACAGCGTAGTTGTTGGCAATGAAAATCTTAAGTCTAAGGCTCTCAAAAAACCACACATGCTCCCCTCAGAGCAGGGTGTCAAACTCAATTTCATCGCGGGCCACATTGGAATTATGGTTGCACTCAAAGGGTTGTAACTTTAAGACTATATAAATATTTAATATATATAAAATGATGTATTATATTACATTACTGCCTCGGATTATTATCGGATAGGGTAATAACTTCATAATTAACTACGTTTGAAAGCAGAAGTCTACTGTACGGCAAATAATTGCAAGTCTCTTCGGTGAGAATGTCACAAAATGATTTAAGAAGAAAAGCCAAATTCTGGAAAAAAAGTCAAAAAATAAATAAATGTGACATTTGGGAAAAAAGTAACATTTTGAAAAAAAAGCAACATTTTGAAAAAAATTCTAATTCTGAAAAAAGTCAAATTCGAAGAAAAAAGGCATATTTTGAAGAAAAAAAGTCAAATTCTGATTAAAAAAAGTCAAATTTGAGATGCATTGTGGGACATGTAGTTTATGGGCAACGTGCTTCTGTGAATCGGCATGTAACCGTATAATAAACATATTATATTCTTTGCAAGCTCTTGAAATGAAATGAAGTCATGGGCCGGATTTGGCCCCCTGCCTTAGAGCCTCCTGCGTATTCAGAAAATATCTCAGATGTGTGCCCTCTAGTGGAGGTATTTAAAGAGATTGTTGTGGCAAACAGTATCGCAATGCATTTTCTCCCATTGCTCAGTCAATCGTTCTCAAGACATTTTACAAAACATTGTAATTGCATTCAAATCAAACTTTTTCAAACATTTTGTAAAGTAAATGTGGATTTTGTAATGGATTTCAATACAAAATGATTTCTGATGGTTTTGCATTTCCGTTTCGGACCATACTTCAGTTTTTTTCCTCAATACATACATTTGCCTTAGAATTTGGCATAAAACAAAACCAAACATAATAAGTGAAAATAAGAAAGAAGTACTGCAAAAGTCAAGAGTTATACACATAAGAAGTCAAATGTACAATATCAAATGTAACATAGAAAAATGTAAAATATTACTGTTATCAAAATGGATGGAATGTTCGAAATATTCACCAAGGAATGTGGAAATGTTTACAGTATAAAGTGTAAAGAATATGTGCATAGATAATACCTTAAATTGGGCATTGTGAACAGTGTTCTGGTGGTGTGGGCTTTTGGTCTAGATGGACTATAAACTGAATGTAAGACATTGAAAGGATGTTTACAATTAGTTTTTGTGACGTTCAATGAATGTATACATATACCTATATGTATTTATTTACTTATTTATTTGTGTATTAATTACTTTTTATTGTGAATCTCATCATGTGTCCTCAGCTTGACCTTTTGAGACATTTCTAGTATCTTGACTTGATGTTTCTGTCTCAGTGAGTTTATAAAGTGTATTAATAAGTTGTTTACTCCTCATCGTGTCTTTATCCCTACACATCTTTTATCAATAAAGTCTATATTGTACTACAATGTTTACTTTCTGTTGTCTCTAACCAATTTCCCCCTGGAATTAATAGTGTATTCCAGATTCTGATTATCTTTGGGTCAAATTTCTTAAAAAGACACTTATAACAACAAACAGAAATACACGAAATATGCAACAGCATTTTTATTTAATTGCAACGGTACACCAGGGGCTAGATAGTAATAGAGTAATGTTGCACCAGTAATAGAGAAAATGAGAAAATGTATATCATGAAAATTAAGACTTTCATAACGAGAAGAGCATCCAGAATGTGCAAACAGCCACAAAGGCTGTGCAGGTGAAAAATAGTCCATGTACCCAACCCTTGCTTTATTGGCACATCCTCCACCCTACCAACATGCAAATCAGGCCTGCATTTGTTCCTGTTATTCTGTTAACAAATAATTAAGAAAACCAACAAACAAATAAACACATGCAACTGGAAAAAAGGCCTTACTTGGTGGGGGTATTTACTCCCATTCAAACACACATTAGCAAGTCTTACAGTATATCAAGGTTGTGCACTTCAGTTGCTAAGTTGCCAAAAATAGTATGCAGGCGGATTTGAATAAATACACTGAACAACAAAACAATATGCTGTAATTACTGTATGCAATTAGCTGTTATATCTTTACCACTTAAGAGGCAGCACTAGCAAGCTGTCAACACACATATATATATATATATATATATATATATATATATATATATATATATATATATTGTTACCCTTTAAGTTGTTATCATAATGTATTACCAAGCAGTCATGTATGTACACATCCAGCAGACCTAGAGAAACATTAGCATTCATAACGTTTTGTTTGGTGTAACTAATGGCACACTCTTTATTTGGGGATTTTAAAATCACCACTATACAGGCTTTCATGCATCCTCGCGACAACTTAATTGTATAATTAATATTCAATCATACTTTTTGCAGGTGAAAGAAGTATGATTGAAACATTATTGACCAAAACTCATCAACAACCAAATCTGAATGTTAAATCCTACTTTGAAAGAGACACAGTGACATCCATTGAGTGTCTGTTCTGTTCTTGTGAGCATGTGTCATTTCATTGCATGGCGCACGGTGCAGCCTCCAGTAAATGTGTTACATCCTGTTGACTGTGGGGGGTGTTTCCAATCCCAGCCGACCAGAGGCTCAGATCAGCTGCTGGAGGGACAGTGACAGCTCTACAACTGCTATCATGCAACTGATACGCCTGGAAGCTGCGATCATACTTGGTAAGTCAACTTTCACTGTGATCTTTTTTTCAAACTTCAACCCCTAGCTCATCTTCACGTTAACAGAAAATCGAATTAAAAGTAATACTATTAAATACAGTTACATGTCTTAGCTTATAATATATGTAGAGTCAAGAGTGTTTGTTAGTGATGATACACTTGTATAAGTATTATATTGAACTTTTAAGATAACAGCTCAAGACAGATATATATACCAGGTGTGTGTTTGGAGATAATGCAATAACATCACATTTGAATCACAAAGAAAGAGTTTTCAGGATAAATTATTGTAATGTATTTCAGGGATAATGATTCATCAGATATCAAGCAGCAGCATTTCACCTCCACCTTCCAACTGTTTTGCTGATGTGGACACCTGCATGTCAAATCTGTGCAAGTGGAGTCAAGAAGCATTTTACGGCAACATCTGTGAGGGTAAAAATGACACATTTCCAATTTACCATTCCTGCTGCAGGACATTTGGAACACGGTTTTATTAGATGTTTTTCTTGTGGCATTATAAAAGTGTTGATTCCATTTCCTCAGGAAGCGTGGGACATGAGGCCACTTAATTGAATTGCACTTCTTGGAGTATGGCTTAAATGTAATAACGGAGGCAATAGCCTGGAGCAAAGTTTGTATAACTAAAAATCCATAATAATAAATAGCCTGTCACAGCCTTTCAAATCTATGTTTGTTTTGACTTATAGTGAGTTTTATGTTGTCTGACATCTCAGGGGAGACAATCAGAGCAGCAGGCTGATACAGCAGGAAACACCTGTTGCACAAACAAGACCTCGTTATAAAAAAATCCAGTTTTTCTACCTCCCTCTTGTGTTTGTGTTATTCTAGATGAAGGCTGCCAAATAAAAGGCTCAGAGGTCTGTAACTTGACCATCCAGACTGTGCTGGACCAATTTCCCTCTCTGCGCGGGTGTGTGTGTGCCTGGGAGGAGGAGCTTTGTGGCTCGATACAAGCACTGGCCACACAATGCAACCAAAAGACAGGTGCAGTATTCTCAGTTGTCTCTGAGATAAGCATTTATAGGTGAAATTGCATTTCTGTTTACCAAAGGCGTTCTGATGTACTGTGTGATTAAACACGTCTGTGCTACTGAATAGAAAAAGGCTGGCTTTAATAGGCATTCGTAGGAATCATGTTTCCAATTCTCCTCATAGCAGCTCAGCAGAGGAGGAAAGCAGGGATGGACTGGCAGTCAAGCAGTTTAATAAGATATGGTAAATATGTAAACATAGTTTAAAGGGTCAAGTGCCCTATTTTCCCATTTTTTTTTGTGACCAGTTTTATTTTTAAATTGGTCAGGTGTGGGTGAGAGAGCTGCAGCTGGCAACCACCAAACAAGCTACAATTAAATACTATTGTGCAATTTCTACCATAAATGTCTTCCACTTTAAGTGCTTGTTTTATGCGACTGACAGATTCAAATTGTTATTGTGGCTGAAAGCAAATTGAAAAGGACCCTACTGTTTGTTGATGTGTCCAACCAAGTCTCCCTGGAGGAAAAGTATTGTTCTGAAAACTTGCATCGCATCCACATTTTTTAAATTAAGCCATGACACTGTTAACCGTTTTCTTCTGGCAACAATTTAATAAGATAAAAACAGACCAGATTAAGCAGAGGAAAACAAAAATGATTATTATCTTTGTAGGGTGAGTGGCAAAAAACAACTTATTTATAGCCTGTTGAGGCCTCATACTGGGCCGCATAAAAAAACGACTCTCCTTTTAGTCAATTAGACACACACACATGGGAAAATAGGGTAGTATAGCCTTCAACCTTACGTTAAAAAATATACAATTATGTACACTGAATTCATCAATATAAAAGTGATGTTTCTATAGTCTAAAAACATTTTACATTATTTTTGTTGCAGTACAAAATGGTGCTGAATCCTGCTTGGACCAAATGAAAGTGTGCGTCAGTGATGCAGTTTGCAACAAGTACCTTATCCCTGTGATTCAGGCATGCATGGCACCACAATGTGACCATGACCGCTGTAAGAAAGAGTCTCAGCAGTTCTACAGCAGCATGCCGCACAATGTTGCAGAAATGATTGTCATGTGCGAATGTAAGGATTCGGATCAAAACTGTCTGGATATAAAAACTGCTCTGCACAGCGGCACATGTGGAGACCAGATATGGATCTGCCAGGATACAGTTAACCTGTGTGTTGAGGACAGAAACTGCAGGCATGTCGCTATTCTTTCCCTCCTTTCAGTATGTGTTGAACTGCAAAAATACTACAGAAGAAAATTGTTTGAGTGAATTTTGAACACATCAATGTGAGCCATTTGAGTGTGGTAGTCTTCCTTACTGTACTTCAAAGATTGTGAAATATTACGTTTATATTCAAATGTTATAATAATGTTAATATTATGTGAAGTCATTTTATAGTTTGTTCTTTAAAAGTCATAGAAAAAGTGATGTGAAACTGTACAAGTTGGGAGTTCAGATCAGTGGAAAGCTAAGATGATTAAAAGATTTTAAAAAACGGTCTTCTCTAAACACCAAAGAATACTGCAACTCAAACATATTTTCTTTTGGATTAGCAGATATCTGTTAAATAACTTCCGAGTCAAATGCTGGAGTCCTGAAGAAGCACAGTGCAGCGACAGAGACCTCCAACATGATGAATGTATCAGCCAGATGGACCCAGCTCTCATCCTTGGTGCAGATTCTGAATGTAAAATGGCCTTCCTGGATACTTTGGGCACAGCTCTTCATTATCCTTGTCAATGCAAAGGAATGCACAATGATGATCTACTGACGTGCAACCTCATTCATGACATGCTTCACAACAGATCACACTTCAGTGAGTAGGTTTTAGATTTACAAAAGAAACACATTTTATAATGAAAATGTGTTTCAAAGGAAACATTTTAAAAAGTTTGTGTATTCCAGTGACATCTTGGAATCGCAGTGATGGTCCAACTAAATATCCTGAAGTCGATGAATCTGAGCAAGCTCACACATGGTCAAATGGTAAATTGAAGCACTTTAAAGCAGTTTAAACAATGAAAGTGAGTTTACACCACTGTTGTGAATATCTTCAACCTAACCATACACTTAGGTTTGGTAAGTCCTGGCAGCATGACTAACTGAGCTAACAGCTAACTAGCTATCGTCAGCTACTTTTAGAACAGTTAGCCTTACTTTAGCAGGAAAAGCTTTCTGGCAGACGAGGCAGAGCAAGTGGAGGACTTTGGAGGGAAATCCAGAAAAAATGTCTCCATAAAATATACTGTATCATATTTGATGGCGAATCTTTGTTTTTGTATCAGATACAGTGTTACCAAATCAATTTAGTGTGTAAAACCTAATACTCTTCTCCTCTGGGATATTAGTAGCCTACCTGCTCACCAAAGTTACAAAGTAGCATATCGTTTTATAGTTATTATAATAAATGAATGAGTATTAATAGCTGATTAAATTATGGATACGATTCTTTTTTTAATATACTGAAATGTTATAATGAATATTTTGTCTTTCAGGTTATCTGCTATTTGCCTTTGCAACTGCGGTACTTGTTGGAGTTGTTGTGTTAGTGCCTCTGGCTGTTGTCAGTAAAATATGGTAAGAAAATCAACAGTAAAATACATCAAGTCTCTCTGATATGTAAAAATAAAGCCTTTCTACTTTCTTTTTTCTTATAGGATGCTCAGAAGAAGAGACAAAACTAAGTTTCACCATCCAGAGAAAAGTAATTGTGCTGTTAATCCCTGATGGTGTTTATCCATCCATAAAATGTTTGTCATCAATAATCATGGATCAACATTTTGTTCCTTTTTAGATTGAAACGATTTTAGAAGTTGCCTGATTTTTTCATGATATTGATAAGAATATATAAAAAAATATCGACATATACTTTGTTATACTTACATTTTAATGTGACATGTTAACTTGTGTATCAGAGATTTTTAAGACGGATTCATATATTTTAACTATTTTATTTTGATTAAAAGGACAATTGTTTTCTTTCTGCTGTATATGATCAGTCTTTAGTCTGTTTCACACTGACCTGGTCTTTCCATCTTCGAAAGTTAAAACTCACCTGGAACATTTTAAATGGCTGTCACCAGTTGTCTTTTTGTGATGATTAAATAGTGATCTTTAGTCTTCAACTTTATGTGATAATAAACTTCACTCTTGACACCGGAAGGTCTCACGTTGTATATGAAGACCTGTTTTTTTCCAGCACAAACACATAGCATTGTTAAGAGACAGGAAACATTGCAGAACAGCCTGACTAAACTGATTCAACTATCTGATTTATTGTTTTTTCTTTAATCAAACTTGAGCTTTAAACTTGATTTATCTGCATTTGACTTGACAAAAGATATTAGAAGAGGAGTAGGGAGAAAGGTTAATGGCTTTGGTTCGAATAATATAACCTCGGGTTTATTTTCCTTCTGCTGGAGAAGCTTTTCAGCCATGCAGGCTCCTGGAGACAATTATATGGTCTGTTAGTTTACTGTAATTATTGGGCTCCAGAGAAACACAGGTAAATCTGGCCTTCAGCTTATCATTTAGCAGTCATCTGTACCTATACTGTCTTTCTTTTTCTAAAGCATTTTACTTTCTTGTGACCTCTTAAATCTTGCCAATTCATGTTTGCACAAATTCATTTGTTGAGGATGAGTCTAATAAATCAAAAAATCAGACAGAATTAAAGGCTCTGGTGTAATTTCAGCATAAACAGCTTCACTCAGTATGAATTATGTTAAGAAATATGATTGTGGTATTGTTTTTATGCTAACGACCTACTTATTTACTACTACAATATTTAGGAGAAGAGACGTGAAGCTGGACAGGCTTCACAGCTATGGGCTGTTTAAATTCACCTGACCAACATGTCTGGACTGTGGGAGGAAAGAAACCCACGCGAATATATGAGGGATCAAGACTGAAAGTAAACACAAAACCACATGCAAACACATGCTGCACACAGAAAGACCCCCGCTGGTAGGAAGCCAGAACATTCCTGCAGTTAGACTGCTACGCTGGACACTGAATCAACCATGAAGATATGGATATAAATATAGGAGATGACCAAAGCACGAACCTCCTGAAAGTGCTTTAACCTGCAATTATGTCTACTAGCAAGCAGGGTCTGACTTTTCTGGTTGCAAAAATAGATTGTATAAAATATGGACATATTCTCTGAGACGTCAATCATGGTTTCTGAAAGGCCATTGTGAAGCTCAATGTGGGTGGCTTATGCCGTCGACGACATCTTTGCAATGACAACAGTGCCCAACTCCAGGCTAATATCAAATGGAAAAGGTGACGGATTCTTGTTTTTTAACCATGGTTGTCTGTGGGGTTTTGCTCACTTAGTAGTCAGTCTCAAGTTGTCATAAGAAGAGCTGCAGATGTTTGCTTGATTTGATTCTCACAGTCGGTTGCAAAAAAGTCCTGTTTTATAGAAAAGATCGAAAAAAGACCCAGATTAAAGTGTATAGACTTGTAGAAAGCAAACTAACTTTTATTAAATGACACCACATTGAATCACAGTTTCAGTACACAACTAGCAACTGGAAGGAATAATTATGCATGTTCTTATTTTTCAGATGTCAGATTTGTACTGCAATGCCAATACAACTGTATTTTGTCTTTCAAATTATTCAGACTGCAACACTTGGAGACTTCCAAAGTTTTCTTACAAGCGAGCTCATTATTGTATTGCTGCAACTTGGTTTCCCAAAAACAGATCTGAGAGTGACTACACTTCATTAAATAATTGTTTGCACAGACAATGAAGCTGGACGACTATCAGGGCTAATTACCACATTTGAATATATTCATGCAAGTTCTCTTAGTACTCTCCCACATCTGTTCATTACAGTTACATTTTATTATAGTCTCACTTTGCACCGCAGAGTCCTGCCAGCGTTCATACTGGCATTTCAATTAAAGTAATTCCCTAGTGGGACAAAGAGCCTGCTATTAATGACAAGCTAGATAGAAAACCAGGGGTACACTCATTTCTGATGACAAAAACATCCACAAAGTATTTTCTCCTACTATGTTCTGTTTTCTTTATTTGGATCATCTTAATCCTCCAGCATATGGTTACATGAAAAGACAAAAAACTGATAATGATATTTTTTTCTCAAACACAATATATATATATAAAAGCAATTTATACTTGCTACCTTGTCTTGCATAACATTTAATTAGAAAATACATGTAGTGTCATTTTCTATTTCTATTAGGTTATAACATATAGCACATATAGGATTTAAATAGACGGAAGAAACACATTTGACACTTACACAGACTATACTCCCAGATGGTAGCTTATGTAATGGTCAAAGTTTTTTAATGGCACAATGATCAAGGGGCACTTTCTTAATGCTTTTAGGCAAACCTGAGGGCAAAAACTATTTTGACAAGGTGTTATTTAATTTTTTTGTTTGAGAGAAGTCTTGTTTTTAAGTTGCTATTCTCAGAGGACCTGACCTAGTATGAGAGCTGAAAGGGTCTTCGGAGGAGTAAAGTGCATTAAAGCTATTCATGTTTATTAAAAGGCAGGAGAGAGCCTTTTCTTCATGTTGTTTGTCTTCTCTGTTTATTAAAACACAACACCTATGTGGTGGTTTTTGATAAAGTTCAGTGGGTTGGAAAAACGAATAAAATACTTATTCTGTAAAAAAAAATTATAAGGCCACTGAGCTACGCAAAATAATAAAAGTGACTGATATTTAATCAGTGCACTTGTCTTCTCCATAAGTATGAGAAAGTTTGAAAACAGAAGTGAATACATGTGGCTTTTAAAAAGGCCAGTTGAATGAGATAAATGACATAAAATCTTCTTTAACAGAAGCATAGGCGACATATCTGAATGCAGCAACGACAGGGGAAGCACTTAAAAGGTTAATATTTAAATATATTCCCTTCACAGCGTTCTGCCTCTTGCCTGGGCAACCTTGGAGTTTGTCTCGCGACGTAAAGCATTGCAGATGAAGTCACCGGCTTCTATCACTTTGGCAAGATTCACACCCTGCAAAGAAAACATGTTGCAGTATCAGCGTCTACACTGTGATTTTGTCTTAAGATGAACAAAACATGTGAACACAGGCTCCTCATGACTTTAAGAAGAACGTGTGCAACAGGTGATAGAAAAAGTGTAGTGAAAATATCCGGCCAGCAGGGGTAGGGATTGTTAAATAAATTGTTCCTGAGATGGGGCATGCAACACTGTGGGCTTGTGCAAGTTGTGTAAAACCACTGATATTATAAAATAAACATTTACAGAGCAGTATGTTTGCAGAGCGATCTGGTAATGTAAACAAACTCTGAAAGATTGTTGAGTTTGGTTGATCTGTTGGGATTATGGATAAATTAAATACAAAGTGCAACGTGGAGAAATACTCACAGTTTCAATGCCCATGCCATGGAGCATGTAGAGAACATCCTCTGTTGAAACGTTGCCAGATGAACCTTGAGCATATGGGCAACCTCCCAGGCCAGCTACTGCAGAGTCCACCACACAGACCCCCATCTGCAGAGGACACACAACAGAGACATTCAGACAGACCTCCACACACTCCACCTCAGGTAGAATCCAGGAACAAAGATCCTTGTTCTGCTGGATTGTTCTGCCCGCTGCCAGGGCTGCGGTCGTGTTTTACAGCTGTTTAGGAGAACTGCGGGCTTATGTCCCGAGGATGAGTGGGCACAGAATGTGGCTTAGTCATCCTCTTTGTCAGCTCCAACCACCAGCACCGCATAATTACGTTCATACGTGAGGACCTTCATAAATGCAGCACAGAATATGTTCCTGATTCTCCGTGTTACTCATGTTTTTACAGCAATACTCTGCCCTTAACCATGGGGATTCACTTTCTTGCCACATTTAGAATACTTTTTTTCGCCCCTCGGCTGGACGGTATCCACTTACAGCGTGCCAGCAATACAAGAATTGTAGCGTTTCTCGACAAATGTGCAGTTGCTACAAATAATCTCTAATGTCATAATTCATTTCACTGATGACTTCAGTAACATGTGTTCCTGTCCTGTGGTGGTGGTGCCTGCAAAAGATTTATTTTAAGGCTGTTTGCATGTTTGTCTCATAGGCTGCTTACAATCAAAGTTATTGTTATATTTCATGGGAAACTTTTATTTTGTTCTTTTTTACTCGCTGCCAACAAATACCAAGTGTGCTCCATATGAAAAAGATGTGTGTGACGGCTTAGGAATGAAAATGTAACTGCTTTTGTTTTGATGTTAATGCCTCAAGATGAGTACATTTATATAGTTGTATTTTACTAGTTCCCTGAATTTGCATATTACGCAAAGCGATAAAACTGCAGTTCAAAGTGTAAAAAACCTACAAGTGTACATTTTATTTTCACACCGAAAAGGTATGAAGCCATACCTTCAGAATTAAAGTAATGACAGCCTAAGGTCTTGTGATGTTTTCCACATGTCCCTGGGATCGTCATGAGAATATGAAAGATGTTTTCCAGCTTCCGTGGCAGAGCCAGATGTCAGAGGATCCCACAGCGAGACAAAATTAACACGCTGATCCTCACAGTGGCATCGGGTCATGAAGGACTTTCTCCCCATGGAGCAGAACCAAGCAAGCTAAATTAAAAGCATCTCTATTGCCTTTTTCCGAACAATGTTGCTAATTGGTTGCTTTTCCTCCAGACAAGAACCTATTTCTTTCAGGGGCTGTCTGAGCCAGCCGTAATTGCTGTTTGTGTTGGCAAGGGGAGAGGAGAAGGTGGGGGTGGAAGGAGGAGGAGGAGGAGATCGACTCTGGTGTGTGGAGTGCACGAGATTTCCAGACCTTGGATAAAGCCAGAGCAGGATATTGTACTAGGCAGATTTTTTTTAAAGCATAAACACAGAGTTGTAATCTAACATGCCAATCCTCTCGCTTTCAGCTGCTAACCGTGTAAGGCCAGGGGTCCTCGGCATACAGTTTCCGAGAGGAACAAAACGGACCCTTCATCAGCGTGCCCTGTACCTCAGGACACTAATTGTGCAGGATTTGGTGGTCAGCAGCTCCAACTTGCCAATGCTCGGTTAGTTTCACACTGCCCAGAAACCAGATGTGCACCCAGTGTTAAAAAAGCCATATTGAGTAAGCTGTGGCGATATGAAAACAATACATTCCTCGGTAAAGACACAGTGCATTTTTTAAACTTGCATGATTTGGGATAAGCTTGTTGACATTCTACACTCCGAGTGGACGAGGCTGAAGATGGACATGCTCCCATTTTGGTTTTATAACTGCGTCAGAGAGAGAGAAACAGAGAGTGTGCATTCACTGAAGGATATGGAGCAGTGATGCTTTACCCACTGCTACATAAACTGGGAAGCTGAAAGAAACTGTCAAGAGATCGACTGCTGACACATATATCACCTCTTTCCAGGAACGCATAAACAGGATTGCCCCGAATACCAGAAGGCAGCTAGGAGATAGACAAAACAAACCTATTAAGGATAAATAAATGACACTTTTACTTCTGTATTTATTTGGGCATAAATATTTGGAACCATATAATCACATCATTCACCATAAAAGATCAACTTCTTAATGGATGACCAACCAAAAACCACAATCTCATAAATATTATGATTTAAAAACAATATTATGATCCCAATGTAAATAATTACATTTTATGGCTTTATGTTAGGTTAAAGCTGTGTGTCGTCAGAAACAGGTTAAAACATATATATATAAACATTCAATTTCATCAACTTTTTTAAGTTTCCTTCAAGTTTTTAATTTTTGATTATTAGGTCTCAGTGATGAAGATCATGGCAATTATAATATGAAAACGTTAGATGGTCAGTAAAACTAAGTTATTTGCATAGTACAGTCCATCAAGGTTGAACAGTGCTTTAAAGGAAAGCGCTGAATGTTATTGTTAGCGTGTTATTGAGGACTCAATTGAGAGCGCAAACAGGTTCTACTGTATTCCCCAGCTGCAGCTGTACACAATACACCAAAAATTGTGGATGAGAATAAATAATCTTCCTTGCCAAACCTGTGAAATATAAGTACATACGTTGTCATTGTGTGACCTGCCAGGAGTAGGTTTGTAACAAAGCCCCCCCAGACCTCCTGGGAAAAAAAGAGAAAAGGTACAAAGACTGAGGAATGTCTTTATCAAGAACAAAAGAGGTGACTCAGGGCTGACAGCGCTGGGGGAATTCATTTCTATCCCAGTTGGTGGTGTGGACTTCTGGCACACAGTAATGAAAAGCTATGATAAAATCTTTCATTTCCATCTTGTTTATGGGTGAGTAAATGGTAGGCAAAATATCCCCGGCTGCTATTATTCTCTGTGGCCACAGGGCAGCTGTGATGAATCATTCTGAATATGATCCACCGAGGAATTGAACTGTACCGCTGTGCTTTTCACCCAGCAATCCAAAATCAAGGCTAACTTTTGTATATATTTTCTATTTAACACAAGAAGATTCTTTATATTTTCTTGAGCAATATGCTACAGGGTTACAGAGGAATACAAATGTAAATAATAAAGAGAAAAGCATTCACTAAAAAATAAATCAAATCTTTTTTTCTTTTAAGGACTGTTAAGGCTTTATGCTGTTTTGTGTCCCGATAAGAGTGACTGTCAATCTTTTATTTTTTGAAGTTTTCATGAAGTAAATACCTTTAACATCTGACAACTCCGTTAGTGGGTGTGCATCTCAAGTTATAATACAGTGAACTACATAAATAATGTTAAAAAAAAAGTAGATATTTACTACCTCCACGAGGGACGATTTGATTTGGCCTCGGTTTGTTTGTTTGTCAGCAGGAAAAGCACTTTTCCAATTGTAATGAAACTTGTTGAAAGGGTGTAGAATCAGCTAGAAGGACCCATAATACTGTATATCATGGCATGGCAACATAGCAGGTTCACATAATGAGGGGATAGATACATTATCTTTTGACTTTCATTACCATTGCAAAAAGGGAATGGATGGAGGTCTGCCCTATCTCAGTTTCCTCTGTGTTTATATGATTCACTGGCACCATAATATTTTATAATACAGGGGATAGTATTTACTAGACCGAAAGGCTGTACTATTAACTGGCCTACTTTAAATTCAATTCCACAAAATAAATGTGAGTAAATGTTTGATAACTGATTCTAATATGTATTAGAATGAACATTTAGGTGCTTTGTCTTAGTGGGAGTCTTGTTAATTAAATGTTTCAAGGTCTTACAACGTTGTCTTTGTTGTGACATTGCTAATTAATAACATAACCACAGAAATTATGCAGAAATGTACCTCAAACTGAAAGTCACACAGCATAACAGGACCCTTTTGAAATCTAGATGCTAATTCTCAAGTGGTTTAACCCTAATAAACTAACTTCAACATTATCTTCTGCACACCAGTTATTATCGAGCCCTATCAAAGTTTTTTAGAGCCTGGCAACTGCAGCGAGCAAATGAAAGGATCATTTTCCACTGGCCTTTAAGCGCAGCATTGTCAGGGAGTTCAACAGCCAAGCGACAGATGAGTTAGGAGCCCCCCCGGGCCCTTCTATCCACCTAGCTCTCAGTTGCTTTGTCCAATAGACACTGAATAGGTGAGCCTTTGTGCTGACCTCCTCACATCTGTTGACCCACCCAGCCCCCGATGGGCTTCCTCCTCTGTGATGACAATGTGCTCCAGAGAACTGATATCTGCGTCTGTTTTATGTCTGCATTTATGTCAGCTTTACACTCGCTACGAGCAAAGCGATAAAAACAACCCGACGAGAGCTCTTCCACGGGAAATGTACAACCTAATTACATTTTTGTGAGATGTGTAGAAACCTAGTTTATTACTGTGGGCGTCCATGAATTGTTGTTTTCTTCACTATAATACATGTGCACTGTGCTGGAAAGGCTCATTGGAAATATGTTATGTTCATTAAGATTCTGGGAGTTTTTTCTCAGTGGGCAGTTTGTGAATCATCTTGCTTTGTGGGGAAGCTAAGATCATGTTTCTTAATGCCCCTCTTCCTTGTTGACTGATGGTTCCTGCTTTTCTGTGTGTCCCTTTGTAACCTATACATTTGTTTTGTGCGTTCTCAATACTCCCCAATACAGAGGATACATTCATAATGTTGTAAACAGACACATTGTCATTAAAGCTCAGAGCAGGTTAACATTGTGGTACACTTCATACTAAAAAAGTACACATGTGTTTAAGAGGAGAAACAGTGTTTTAAGAGATGTATGTTGGATAAACATTTGTATGCGTAGGTTGTTAAATCTCTAATATCATTTCAAACAACCTTAAGTGGCCAAAATATATGGCCATCAGCCTTATTGAACTTTTTGATGAAATATAACTTCATTTTGCCAGATTCCGGTAGGAAAATAAACACTACTTATCCTTTGCTCTTGAAAATGGTAAAAATCAAGAAAAGATGTATTTGAATGTACTGTAACATCTGCCACAAGATGGATTGGGAGCAGCTTAACATATGATTACCGAAGCAGGAATACTGATCTACAGCATCAGAAAAACCGTTGTGATCTCGGCAATGTTGGCAGTTACTTAAGGAAGTTGAAAGATATCCTGGAACAAGAATCACCACCTCAACTGTGCTTCCACATCTGGTTGCTCCTCTTCATGTCATCATGAGCAAGAACACTGATTTATGAAAAGGTCGGGCCTTAATCCATAATCGGCCTGCGGTTCTCCACAAGATTGTTCATATTCATCATAAGGAGGAAGATGTGCATGCGAGGGAGAAGGTGCCAAGCCGCTGAAGAATATCAAGCTATCAAGCAACTCAACATGAGAGGATGTGTGGATCAAAAGGATGATATATTAATGTCTTGTAAAGTACAGAGGCCCTCTCTTCTAACCATGTCAGTATTTGTAGTTCCTCTTCAGACCTCTGCTAGAACAATTACTGGCACTTTTAACACCCCTCACACACAGATCAGAATGTGTTTTCATCTCATAAAATAATTATTATAAGAGCTCATGTCTATATTTAATTGAGAAAGACCTGAGAATTGTAAAACATTACTTTCCGAGATTTGCAGAGCTTACAAGTCTCTCCTTCACTCTTATTTTCAAAGATACAGGTTTTGGGAATTTCTAGCTCCGTCCTCTACGCTTCTCAGAATTCACAGGTCCCGCACCCAACGTTGAGAAAAATCTTGGAACTGTTCCACTTGATTTATAAAGAACTTGCCAGGTGCCTTGAGCAATTTGTACCCAGAGCAGGGCAGCAGAGACTTGCCAGAGAAAGCAGCACCTTGTAAACCTTTACTGCTATTTGTCTTTGGCAGATGAATATATTGTTGTGAATTTGGGACTGGGGTTGAAATCTTGTTTTATGTGTGTGTGAGAGTGTGTTTGTTATTTTATTTAATTATCTTTTCCTTTTGATTTTCTTTTTTTGGTTTCTATTGTTAATGTTTATGCCTTCTTTTGTCTAAGGGTCGTCTTGTAAAAGAGATCGCTCAGGGGTTGAAGTTTTAAATATGGATATTTTTTGGATGTGTTCATCTTAGATTTTACAATCATCCTGTTTGTAATAAAACTCCTTAAACTGTGAAACTACAGGGAGTCACAATTGAACGAGTTGATGCAGCTTTGCAAAATGCAGTTACAGGTATTGACACATAGTTTGGCTCATGTCTTATTGTTATTGTCAAAACAATAAAACTGAGTCCTCGTTTGTCAGTCTTAACTCAATTATTAAAAGCCTTTTCTACTTCTGCCAATACAATAATTATCGATTACCATTCCCACAGTACATTATGAGTTCTTACCTGAAGTGCAGTAAGGATGTTGGGCAGTGCTTGCCCATAAGTGTCATGGCAGTGAACTGCGAGAGCGTGGGCGGGCACCTCCTCCATCACACTCTGCAGCATCTTCAACATGGAGCCTGGAGTACCAACACCGATGGTATCCCCCAAGGAAATCTCATAGCAGCCCATCGCATATAACCTCTTGGCCACCTAAAACATTGTTTCAAAAACGTGTGAGATTCTCTCATTAACACAGAATCATAGAGTAAATAACTAACCATAAATCATGTAATCTTCTAATGAATACATTTGTTTTGAAAACCTGTATTTTGTATATATTTGTTAATATGCAATGTCATGTGAGGTGATAACAATTCAGAATGACCTCCATTAATATTTTCTCCACTGAATGTAATAGTTAATATGAATATTAGGATTTTCGAAAGGTTTTCTTACTTCAGAGACTTTGGAAGGTTCGATGTGTCCCTCGAGGGGGCATCCGAGGGCACAAGACACATATCTGAAAGACAAAACATTTGTGATTTGCATTTGATGAACTATAACATTTGAAACAACCGTTGTTGAAGTAGAAGCAATTCAACAACAGGATTTTATGTTAGGCACTTTCAGGAAGACAACACTGTTGTCTGTCGTGAGATGGACTCTCGTCTATTTAAATGAGGATACAAAGATTGCTGATAATTCTGATGTTTCTAATCTTATTTTGGCTTTTCATCTCGAGATATCTCAAAGGCGGACAAAAAGATTAATATGAGATTTGGTTACCAGATCCGTGATTAGATTTTAGTGTGATTTTTTTTAACTATCAAACATTTGTTTAGCACTTGGAAACAAATTCACTGTTTTTCTGATGTGTTCATCCTATTTAAACAGAGAGGTTTATTTAATCCAACATGCATGACAATTGAAATATTTGCAGTAACTTTCAATGTTTGGTTTGCTTAAATGTCCATCTGGACGAGCGGTTCACGAATGCATAAATATAACCTTGGGAACATCTGGACGTTTTATTTAAATCTATCATTACTGAATTGTGTGTTTTCTCCTTCATATAGTAACTGCAGTTTTTTCAACAGTGTATAATTTGGAGTAAAAAAAAAAACAATCCCAAAGGTGGTTGAACTTTGGAAATGTGTTTTCATTAATTGTAAGGATCATTAATTTCCCAAATACTCACCCGCGGACTGGAATCTGTTGCTCTTTGGCAGTGTTAATGACTTCCTCAAACCTCAGCATGCTTTCATCAATAGAGCAGTTAATATTCTTTTTACTGAAGGTTTCAGACGCTGACCCAAACACCGCCACCTCAGTAGCACCAGCTGCAACCTTAAAACAGGAGAGAAAAATGAACTTGTAAAACAGTTTTGAACATGGTGCTGGAGTCACACTTAAGTACGTGCAGGACTTATGTGGAAAAAAAGCACTAGTCTCTACATTAAACTTAGATTGACAAGCATGTAAAAATAACTTTGGTCTAAAACAGACATCATCAAGCTGAATTCAAAATTAATGCTTACAGCATCCTTGAAGCCTTGCATGTTAGGTGTCAAAACAGGATACCGAACATGAGGTGCTCTCTGAATTCCTCTCAGTACATCAGAGTGGTCTGCCATCTAAATGAAGTGGGGGGAAAACATATGATGTAGAAAAATAAACCTTTTACATCATCTGAGAATAAATCACCCTGCACAAATGTTTTTACATGCTTGTAGTCAGCGGAAAGGACAGAATCATTTTTTCATCTAACATTTCTCAGTAAATAAAATGTGACATGTTCATGTTTGCTTTTTTTTAGGAAGTCAATACTGGCATAATTTATGACAGGGAACGAGAGAGTTCAAATTGTATTTCCAAAGGCACTTGTAGGTCTAACAAGGATACTAGAGGAGATTTTCCGCAGGAGTTATGCAGACAAGAAAGAGAGCCTAATAAATCACTCAGCACTCTTTTGCTGTGCACAAAGAAGAGTTATTACCTGCGGTACCCACTTTGAAGAGACAAAGCTGGTGGCCTCGATCACAGGCAGGCCTGTTCCCGAGAGCATGTCTATCAGCTGGATTTTCACCCCTGTTGGAACAATTTCCTGGGGAACAATGAAACTGAAACTGCTTATTTTGGCTTTGATTCCACTCAGGATGGGAATTACAACAAGAAGATATCTAGCTGTTTGGTTTTTTTGCAACGCTTTTTGCTTATAAAATCTATATTCCCCTGCTGAATCTTGCACTTGCTTAATAATAATAACATATTGTGGTTATACATTTACTTTATCCATGCATCTAGTCCGTGCAATCTGTAAAACTACAGGCGTGCAATAAGGAAATGATAAAGCAGTGACATGCTAGGCTGATTAAACTGAGCCGGAAGCTGTGTCATCTTTCCTATTCTATTTCACAGAAAATGTGAAACATATGCTCCTGGCAATTATGGCACAACCCATATGTTATGGATTGTTTCATGTATGAAAAATGGGAAATTCCCGGGTGGTCATGCATGAAGATACAAAACAAGGGTGCCTACGTATAAATGAGATTTGTGACTGTAGTATACCTTTTCATTTTGAAGTCCATCTCGTGGTCCTACTTCAACTATTTTAACAAACTCTGGATACTCATGTCCTGTAATAGTCTGGGAAAATATCGAGAGATACAGTCATAAGAATTAGAGGTACACAGGACTGAATTGAAGCAGGCATGCAGTCATCCTTTTGGCATGAGATGCTCCAGGACATGGTATTTTTAACATGAACAACCGTCTACCTCTAAACCACATGAAACGTGAGAACCTAAACATAAACTTTTCATGACATTAAGATGCAAACTCAGGATGTCTCATAGAGAAAGGACAGGGAAATAAGGTAAGGGTAACTCCACACAAACCACAAGGGATATTCAGAGTATCAGGGTATTTTTGTGTTGTTAACCTCGTTGTTTTTAAGAGAAAAGCACTTGTTCAAATTAAAACATAAAAACTCAATAGAGATTAAAGATAATACGAATTTATATAGCTCTAGATAGCTTTTTAGACAGGGACAAAACAAATAAAAAAACTGCTAAATTAAGGTTATTTAATCATGTTGACTACTAGCAGAGGTGGAAGAAGTACCCAGATCTTGTACTTAAGTAAATGTACCAGAGTGTAGGAATACTCTTTTACAAGTAAAAGTACTGCAATCAAAATGTTACTCAAGTAAAAGAAGAAAAGCATTAGCATCAACATATACTTAAGGTACAATAGAAATACAAGTAGCCTACTGATTATGCAGATTGACTCATTTCAGAATAATTTGCATATGTTTCGATTCAAACTTTTGATGCATTAATGGGTTTTATCACAGCTGATAAAGGTGCAGCATGGTTTAATAACTTTGAATGCTGCAGGTTAACTTGTGAATTTACTTCAGGTCTAGCATACATGTAGCCTACAGTACAAAAATTACCTCTGAATTGTAGTGGAGAAGTACAAAGTAGTAAACATTGGAAAAACTCAAGTAAAGTACAAGTCCCTCAACATTTGACTAAAATACAGTAGGCCTACTTGAGTAAATCTACTTTACACCACTGACCACTGGGGAGGAGAGTAACAAAACAAACCGGCAGACATGGCAGCTAGCTGAGTTGTTGTGGCTAACAACTCACGTGTTGGCAAACACTACCTTCCCACACACAGAGACATGGAGCTACATTAGCATCTATTTGAGTCTCTGTCTGACTGACGTTACCTGACAAACGTAAGTTCAGTTTTAACGGTACCTCCTTTTTTTTATGTCCTCCAACTTCTGAGAAAGATGTCTTCGTCTTTTCTAGAATAGACATTTACCACCTGTCTTCACCAACTAGCGAACATAAGTCAATATTGACAGACGTAGTTTACACTAGCTAGCTAACGTTAGCTTGTTTGAATTAACTCCACCAACGAACTCCTGCTAACTGTTGCATCAGTAATGTAGTAGGATACTTTACTTCTGCTACGTAAGAACATTTGCTCTGCAATACAATGTGCTTTGGAGTCTCCAAAACACATTGTATAACTGTGGTAAATAGTCTCTGTTGCCAAATCCCTTTCCAAATTGGAGAATGATTTTGAATGTATCGCTTTATGGCAACTCGAAAATGCAGTATGTCACCGTGGTTTCACAATTGAAAGTGAAGCAACGCTCAGACTCAGCTATTCGAGAATTATGCAGCCTTTTAAACCAAAACAATTATCTACAAGAGGCCGAAAAGATAGATGATCAAGTAATTTGATTCAATTTTATGTGAGTATTTGAATGTAAGGGCAGAATATTTGTCCACTTGCAAAACACAAATATTATTCTTGTTATAGAATCATTTTGTTTAGGCAGCACAAAAGTAACAGAATAATTTATCCTCATCTATTGTCCCATAAAAACAATTTAGCAAGACCTTTTCATTTTACTATTTTTAAATACAGAGAAGCATCCTTTTAAAACACAGTGATGTGTGAATGTAGAGCAGAGTTTCCATTGAAGAGGACATTACATAAGAAGCACCAGTGCTGTAATCAGTGTCTGGCTGCTGTGCATCCTCTCTGTCATGACAGAGTCATGTGGCAGAGCATGTGCAGCAAATAAGAAACAAGAAAAAGGACGCCCACCTTCTCCTCCTGCAGCCAGCGCTTCAGCCATGGATAGTCCTGGATGAGTTGCTCATAGCTCAGGCAGTGCTTCACTGTAGTGGGTACGTTACCCATTCAAATGGCTGCTGTTCAGCCCTGCTGCACCTCTGTGTCCTCTGAGAATGACCTGCAGAGAATGCTGCAACTCATATAGTAAATGTAAGCGTTAGATCAATACGCTAATGCAGGCCTGGATGCCGGAGGGCCTAGCTGCAGGAGGAGATGGAATTAGAGGACGCTGCAGATGGACGGTGGAGGATGATTCAGCAGTTGCCATGGCAGCCACATCCCTACTAGGGAGGGGTTTATACAGAGGGGGATGGGGGGGGTGGACTGAGACTGCGGGAGAGGAGATGGTGTGCAAATGGAGCGATATGGGAGATTAGTTCTGCACTATAGTCTGGGAGTTCTTGTGTGAGCATGGGGATGATATATTATGTGCATCTAAAAAAAGAAATGCAGGTGCAGGGCAGAAAAAAAGAGTGCTTTCTTCACTGTGGAAACATTTTAACCAGAATTCACAAAAAAGTTGTATATCTTGGTTCAACAACAACATTTGATACACATTTGACTCCCTGTTCTAGTGAAGGTTTCAGGGAAACGGGCTGCTTTGATTGATCTCCTGTGACCTGAACAGTCGAAGGGTTTCCATTGCCAGACTTGCCACTGCTGCCAATGTCAACTGCATGGTGTAATAAAATCCCTTGTTAAGCCAGGGCAGCATTTACCAGAGAAAGAGCCATTCTTCTGAACCCAGATGTTAACAATAGAGGGGCTTTAATGAAGTCCTAGCATTCAGCCATCCCACCACGTGAAACTGCTCTGTGATGAGAGACCTCTACCTCTCTCTCAGGGGAGGAGGGCGACTCATATGATCAGCCATGAAAAAGGCTTTTTTGTAGCAGACTTCAAAGTTGATGTCTATCAGTTGCCACCCCCTAAAAATGGTGTATTGCCTCTAATCACCTATTCATGGCTCTCTGGAGGATAGAAAAAATAACAGTGCAGCAGATGTGAATGGTGGAATTTTGTAGAATTAAAGGTTTACATTTTATTTAGCTTTTTAGATTAAATAAAATCAATGCCGATTAATATTTCTGCGAAAGAATTATCAGAGGATTTTTCTATTGTTATATTTTCCTGAAAATCATAATAATAATGTCATGGTTTCTGTGGTTTGTGAGCCTTTAAACTCTTTCAGATGTCTGCAAATCTGTGCTTTAAATGTGTCAAAGCCCAAATAATAATGGAAACCGCATTTGCTGAAACATTGAGTTCATGCAAATTGTTTCTCTAGAAAGTCTCCTAGTGTACTGTACAGCGTTTACATGTTTACTCTACGTAGAACTTCAAAAGTATATGTTAAGAAATATAATATAATGAAACATTCCTAAGATCAGTTGTCATTTGTATTTGCAGTCTATTGTCAGAAAAATGATGACTTTTCCTTGAAAAGTAGTTTTTTCTATGGCTTTTTTTCAATAAATGATAACTGCATCAACCAATTAACCCTCACTGGCCTTTTACATTTCTACTTTCAAGGAAACTCGGCAGCTACGGTTTATCTTGACAAATGCCAGCTGCAGAGGGTCACTTTAAAGAACTGGCCTTCAGGGGCTTTCCTGCTTTTAGGAGTCAATGTAATGCAGGTGAGTGGAAACTTAAAGTCTATGATGGTATGTAAGTGGAGAAGGATTTGACATTTTACAAAGACATCGTATTATATAACAGGTCATCTGACATGTGTAAAAAATAAAGGAAAAAAGTACATTTTTCTGTAGTACATATTTAGGTTTTTATAAGAATAACAAATACAATTTAACTTAAACAGGTCTAATTTACAATGACATCTTTGAGTTGAAGTTGTTTTTATTTATTTAATCTCACTTTTAGAGTGTACACAGGACGGAAGATTAGGGCATTTTGCAATCAAATCCAATAAGGGATTGAATAGAACAGCATTAACAAATTATCCTACATCTCGACCCCACAAATCACTGCCATCATGTTCAATTTGTTCAGAGAATAAAGAGTCATGGTGTGAAGAAAAATGACGAATAAGTCTAATGATTAGCCACTGTCTAATAAAATATATGCACAAACCTAAAGAGGTTTCTACAGGTTAAACTCTAAAGGGACAATACTCTTTACGATTGTGTAGATTAGGCTAACAGATATTTCTTGACAGGAAAAAGGATGTCTCAGCGCTTGTTTGGAAGCTCTCTCCTGAGAACAATATATCTTAAACATGAGGATTTTGGAGACCAAGTACATGATGAATGCCTCAAAAGATTAAATACAACTCAAACAGTGTTGCTGAACTGGAACAGTTGTGTCTTAAAGAAAGAGACTATTCTGTTTTTTTTGTACTAAGAAACAGATGTGAAACACTGCTTTATAGGGTACAGGTTTCGGCAGGGCATGAAAGAGGTTTTAAGCTCTCTGGTACACTGAAAACAAAGTGGGAGAAAGAAAACAGGAACCAGATTAAATCAATTTTCATCCTCCATCCGTCTTCAATTTCTACATCATGGATTTAACTGGACTGTAACAACAAGAGAGTCCTGATGCTGGGTAAATAGCACATGATCATCACACTGAAAGCATTAATCATGACTGTGTTTTATAACCAGAACAATTTGAAGTGTTTGTTGGATATTACTGTATAGTTAGAATAATTCACAATCAGTCCTAAAGAAACACTCTGATGGTGTGGGATTGGAATTGAATCATATACCACATGCTGTACAAAAACAGCAAAGAATTAACACATATAAATAATCTTATGGAAGGAAAGACATCAGCCCCTCCATCTCGTTTCCATTATAATAAACTCAAGAGAAAAAAATGACCACAAACACCTTTTTTGTATAAAATGTAAAGCTTTGATAAAAATAGCAGCCTACCTTACAGATTCTTCAGGAAGGCTTTTCTGAGCCAACTTTCCACAGCTCTCCTCAGAGACAGCATGTGTGTTAAAGATTATCCTCACAGTAATCACACCACAGAGCGCCCCGTGGCTTCAGTCACAAAAGCCACTGACCTGTGTGTTGTGTCCACATGTGATCAGGACGGTGGAATACAATTGACTTTTCTCTGTACATGCAGAATAAAGTAACGCTGTGGCACCCGCCTGATCAAGCTAATGAACATTAATCTACATTTATTAAGGAGTGTGAGCACAACACAACACTTTAAAACCCACTAGTTAATAATCAGTTGGCTGTAATATATCCATATCATTCAATATGACATGCTACAGTACATTAATTTCGTTTTTTCTTGTCTGGAATATACCACTTGTCACAAAGACATTCGAGCGGATGTTTCTAAGCAGCCTGTGCAGATTTTTATATTGTACCGCAGAGGACTTCATGGCTGGATTACTGCTGCGACTGGATCATAAAGCATAGAGATTTCCGACAGTGTATCCGAATCCTTGGTGGAAGAAATTGAATTTCACAGTCAAATGTACAACAGCCAGACTTCACATGAGGTGGGTTAAATGGTGGCTGTTGACATCTCTATTTGAATTCTAAACACATGTATTATTCAATATTTTCATTGTGGTGTGGAACAATGAACAAGACAGCCAATCGTAAACAACTCACAACCTTCTTCTTAGTGTAGAACTGAGTATTGTTGGATTGCATTTTTAATACTTTCTCATCTTACTCTTTTTGAGCGTAATGTTTGTTTTACAATTAAACCAAAGAAGACAAAATGACACTTTGTTTATTGTTGAACTCAAACAGCCATTAAATATGGATATAATTAGGATCAAATTGGGATTTCAATCTTTAAGATAATAATTTAAAAGAAATTGTGACGTTTGCTTTTTAACTCAGTCTAAGCAGTCTACACTGTCTATAGAAAAACTGGACTGTAAATGGGGACATGACCCTGCACTGTACAAGATAAATACTGTATCACTGACAACACCAAACACATCATCCCTGTTTCCAAAAGCTTCATGTAGGAATGTGTGTAGTTGAGAAATAAAACACCTGAAAAAGAACCTTCAGATGTGCCAAATATTGTGTTAACATTAGTTTTTGCTAAGCAAGTCAAGTTCCACTTTTTTGAGACATTTACCCAATTGAAGTCCCTAAAACTAAAGAGACTTTGAAGTACAGATAGTATAGAAATATTGATTCGTTTTTTTGTGTAGAAACTGGTTTTAATAGAACGGGTAGAATAATTGTGCTCGGAAATGCCCTGGTTCTTCTCTGTTTTGGCAGCATTTTGAACATTAGCAAGAGGGCTTGTAAATCAGCACGATTATTACAGGATTTAGACATCCTTGACAAAACAGGTTAATATCCTGTGCATCTGTTTTGGTTTGTACTTTTCCTTTTAAACCTTTTTTTACACATGTTATGTGTTGTTTCTTTGACATAAATTGTAGATAGATGGGGGACAGGAGGACATAACTAACCTGCATAAAAAATAGACAACAGACATTGTTAGCATATCATGTCAGAGGCTTTCTGTTTCTCCTGAGACAAACCACAGAAGAAGAATACTAAAGAAAAGTTTATTCCGGATGGTCATGGGAAAACATGTTTCATAAATGCTGCACACAATGTAGAAAATGCAAAGCCCAACTTTAAAGATTTACTTTTAAAACAACAACCACAAGGTTTACAAAGTATCAGAAGTTTTAAATGTATACATTTAGAATATTCATGAAATCACCTAATGAAAGCATTGCTAATGAAATTCAGCCGTATTTGAATGCACGTGTTAAATCCACACTAAAAATACAGGATTTCAAAATAAAGAAAGGGTTTAAATGCGCAGGTGCCACCTCTAGTGCTAATGGGAAGTGACAGTTGACTTTACAAACAGGCTGTTGTAACGCTGAGAACCCAAAACCCTCTCCTCGCCGGCTGGGGAAGCTAATGTGCATATATGTGAATAACAAGCAAACACAACGGTGCTTCTGCGTTGCCCTCTGTCGGGACACATTCCTCGCCGGTCCTGCTGCAGCCTTGTCATACCAAACAACGTGTAAAAATGCGACCCATATGGTCTCCCTTCTCATGAGGGACTGATTGAGCTGTATGGAAGTCATGGCCCACCCACAGAACACAAATAAGGAGAACCATATGTGGGGAGATGAATAAGGTAAACTGCACAACATTTTTATTAGATACAATTTCACTTGCCTTGTGGATGGACTGCAAGGTGACACTTTGAAAATAAACTTTGAGCCTCAGAAAGAAAAAAAGGGCCTCCGGTTAAGCGAGGGTAAATCAATGAAACATGGATTTACTAAAGCAAAGAAACAATAACTATTTTGTTCTTGTTTTAGATTGACCAAAATTTGACCATTATAACCATTATGTCAATCATCTGACCCGTTTGCATTAGAGCAGATTGAACGCAAATTAAATATAACTAAAAGTGTGCCGTTACAGTCACTGGCACATTAAACTCCAGACTGAATAAATGTTTAGTTTCACAGTTTGTGTAAATCCAACATTTCTTACATGGACCGCTGACTTCATTTTATATATATTTGACAAATGTTCTCCTTTAACACACTTGTTTACAAAATGAAGAAAAATACTTTGGAAAAACTTTAAGTAAATCATTATGTGAAGTGTTCTACATGCCTGTGAAGCTTTTAACATTTAAGGAGATTTTGCCATGAAAAATACACATATGTTCAAAATAAAAAGAAGAGATAGCCCAAAAATAATAAGGAAATTCTTCCCCGTCATAATTTCTTAACATTTTTAGGATCAATGTCTTCCTTCAACTGTTGCTCATTGTGTGATTTGATACTATGAATCTTTTAAGTTTAAGCATATGTGTCTGAGGCATATATACACTAATTTAATCCTTATTGTATAAAGAACAGACTGCTTAATATTGTAGCCTGCATGAATTGATCTGTTAGGACATCTTCAGCAGAAGCAACTCTGAAGAAATCTGATGGTTTGGATTATTAAAAAAATGATAGCCAGCCAGCTCCAGCCTGCTAAGAGCTTCAAGATGATCTCTCCTCACTAGATATATAACTTTTGCTGAACAAAAGGGCGTGTTCTAAACAGCTGCTCACGTGGACGTATCTGTTTTCTCAATCAGGTTAAGATAATAAACATGTTTGTTGTAGAAGAAACATCCTAATATCAGCACCTGGAAACACATCCTGACATTACGTAACTTGGTCTCTCTAAAGCCAGCTAGATGTTGTGACACTCTATTAACCTGAGAGCATGATTCATGAATTATTCACTAGAGACCCTTCGTGAAGATGACCTTTTTCCAGCATGTTTCAGAAGTGGAAGTGCTGATCTGATGAATGTCAAGTCACCTCTGACTCACTGCTGCCTGTTTTTGACCACAGGGGTCTCAGAGGAGAAGGGGGCCGCTATATTAATCTGCCCTGAGTATGGCAATTGTTACTCTTTCCCTTTTATGTGGTCAGGAGGTTGATTTCGTGAGGGCTGTGTAGTTTAGGTGAACTCAAATAGGGGCTCATTCATAGCAGCTCCCGCGTAACAGAAAAGGAAGAAATGTAGCTGAATTGGAAAGAATCCACGATATTAAACAGTAGATGGGATTGTGAAGTGCTAGGAGTAATCATGCCAGGCAACAGGCCGCAGGAATGCAAATCATCCCTCAAGCCAGGAGTTAAGTTAGCAGGTGGCCTCCTCTATTCACCGAATGTCAACACTCCTTTAAGACGGAGCCCACGTAACATCTGGGCAGGCCAGCCACTGCTTTTAATTAAGTGAAATACAGTCACTCAATGTTCGGCCATGTCAGAGAGAAAAAATGTTATAGAAGTGGGAGGGTAAGGGGGAGAAAAGGTGCAACAGTACATATCCTGTGTTCAGTGAAGGTCAACACAGTTGTGTAAATAAATATTAATCCTTAACCTTATCCCTAGATTTCCAAGACTATTGAATAACCCCTCAGCTCTTCTCTGGATATTAGCACGTTCGTCCACATGTTTCTGGAAATTAAACTGACTGAGGAGGTAATGCAGCAAACACTCACTCACTCACTCACTTTGTTTCCAGGGGTGAATCTTAGCTCTTAGCAGATGGCAATATTTATAATACAAGTGAACAGAATATAGGCAAGCAGAGGTTGACATACACATCACATGCTCCAGGTGATGGATGGTATCTTTCCCCATAATCAGACATAGATTGCTTAGAAAATGATATATTTATACAGCTCCATTATAAGCCCCCTTTTGGGCTGTCTCTGCTCACACATTACCAGCAGCATTATCTCCCCCCAAGAGTATGTCAACAGGCTCCATGGGTGACCCCTAGTTTATATCATACTTGTCAAACATTTATAAATCTGAGACGTTAGTGTGTAAAATAGCGTGTAAAACATCCGCAGAACTCCAAACAAATACAAAAGGACAACTTGAATTTGAAAAGGCTGGAGGACTTGCAGCTGGAGGAGGGGGTTTAAATGTATTTCTAGATAGAGTTGAGGGTGATAAATGGAGCAAGACAAAAAGCTGTAAGGTCAAGTAAAGGCAGAGCAGAAGATAAATGTTCTCAAGTGGTACATTTATTCAAATACACTTAACACTCTACATAAAGATATACTTTCCCCAGACATAAAATAGAATCAGTGTGGAGTAAAGACGTTTACAGCTAGTCCACAGAGGAATGAGATAACAGTGTTTATGGAAGAGATTAACATAAACATTGTTTAAAAAATGACATAACTTGTAAAGCATTCATAAGTGAATGCTCAACATAATAAGAGATTCCAGACTTATATAATCTCCTCCTCTCCTACTAAAAACATTTGAAAAAAGTTGGCGTGGAAAACGTGAAACGGTATCAGTGCTGAAAGACAGTGGCAGCTTTAAAATAGCTTTGGGCAGTTTGGTTTAAACATTCACTATGTTTTTCCCAACCAAGTGAACCAATTTGATTTAAGATATTTCAAACAGTCGTTGTGATGTAAGTGCTAAAGCATCATGCTGTGCTGACATTAATCTGTACTTCTGGCCCATATTGAAAACAAAGGAGATAAATTAGCGTTGAAAAACAAAGCACATCATATACCATGTGTATTTCCAACTCGGTGATCATTTATAGAGCGTATTATAAAAGGGGGAAAACAAGCAGGAGGGGAAGTGCTCTCATGTATCATGATGACTCCAGTGAATAATTAACTCATAAAAGTTATACAGACGTCACTACGAGGGAGTATATGCCAACGGACACAAAAGTTAACTGATAACTGGCGTAAAGTAAAATCAACATGTCGTCCTAATCATTTAAATATGACGATATTCAGTGCTATTTAAAAAAAAAAAAAAAAAGAAGAAAATAAATTAGGTAATAAAAACTTTATATACATAATACTGTACATCACATCACACCTGCAGCAGATGTGTTTTCCAGCGATTCCCATACCAGATAGCATAAATTAAAGTTAGCCCTGCCACTAATGACAACCACAAGACCTAACTACCATATTTCTGTATTTCTTGAGGATGACATTTGAGCTGTCATCAAAGTAAAGCACTGATATTGCGTTGAGCTTTGTTGGGGCGCAGCATGGCTTTGGCACGTTGTCAGGAAACATTAAATGGACCTATAAATGAGAGCATAAAGTAGGTTTAAAAGAGGTGCGACAGCAGTGGGTTTCAAATGAATTATAACTGTTGAGAACATTATGGTGGCTTTTATTGCAACAGGCATATGCAATTCATTTGAAAGAATACTTACCAGGGTTTGCACAATTGCATGATTTGTAGCATTCATGTGTGCGTTGAGTGGAAAAGAACATTCCCCATCACAGTAAAAAGCAGCGTAGCCTTCAGGTGCTATGATCCAATCCTTAAAAAGAAGGGATTCCTTTATTTATGACACCTTATAACCGAACCAACGTGTATTGTCCATTGTGTAACTACCATTTGTTAGTGTTATGCTTTGTGACGGGAAATCATTTCCTACCTGCCAGCCCAAATCTCGAAAACTGACGTAAAGTTCATGCTTCTTACAGGCTTGCTTCTGTTCACTTGTGTTGACATCTGAAAATCAATAAATAAATAAAAGGGTATTCATAGCAAAAAAAGTAATGAATTATATATTTTGTTTGTGAACTGTCAGATGGTTTGCCCATACAAATTGTATTATTCATATTCAATATCTATTATATAGTGATACATTGGAAATATAGAAATGAATATCCTAAAAGTGCACGTACCTCCAGTTTTTGGTGCCCTGGATGACTCTTGTTGAGTAGTAGATTTATTGCGATTGTGGTTCTTTTTTTTCCCACCAGCCGCTCTGACAGAGCGAAGCAACACCCCACTGGCCTTGAAGAAAGCAACCAGGAAAGGCTGCTTGGACTGAGGCCCATTCCTCCCAATGATTCCACCAGATTTCATGTTGATGCTTCGCCCTGTAAAAAACAGAAGGTAAATTAAAAAGTTTTAAAATACAGAAGAATGGTCATTCTTGCAGGGTGAGTCTAGTGTCTTAATACATATTAGGACAAACCATTCATCTGTTTTGTGGATTTAAGGTCAAAATAATGCACAGATTCTCAACCATACAGGTCGCATTTCTCCTGATTTATTAGTTTTAGTTTTTTTATCAAAAGGAGAATTTGTGGATTACATTTCCTGACTTCCTGTCCTTTTCTAGATCCCAAGAGTAACAAATATAAGACTAACATTTTTTAAAACTGAACTTTACTTGCCATCTATAGTCTCCACACAGAGCTGCAGGCCCAGGTTCTGCTGTGGGTTCATCAACCAGTGGTTACTGGTGGCCGTGATGTCAAACACGAGCCAGCCCCCATCGGATGCCTGGACCCTTTTGGAGTCAAGCAAGAATGTCTCTGCATCTCTGAAGGTAATAAAAAACAATGAAACAAACATCTGCGATTAATAGACTCACAGTTAAAATGATGCTCACTCAAATAGCCAGTACAAACATGCAAGCAGCAACTGTTATTTCACAACGATCAACAACAAACAATTTAAATAGATAAGCTGCGAGTATGTTACTTATTAAGATGATCCTGCTTTTTAGAGTGCCAGTAAAATGATTGTGTCACTGCTGCATTATAAACAAATGACAAAACCTCAGTGCCTGTTACAGTGTGTTGAGCTCTAAAACAAATAAAACCTTGTTGTGCACATTCATGTTGCAAGGCTTTAATGGGACACACAAAAGAAACCATATGCTTCTTTGAGGGCATAAAAAACAGAGTCCAAAAGGTCTTAGGCTGGAACAGATAAACGAGGTATCACTGACTGATCACAAATGGATGCTTTAGCCCGAACACTGGAGCAGAAGACAAATATCTGAGTGGCTTTTATTAGTTCCTTCATCTCTTCCTCTTTCTGAAGTTCGTCTGTTGAAAGGCTGTCAGTATAAAAAACTGGTGATGGTATTTAAGACTTAATTTAGTTTTGAATGCCAGTTTTGTACTTGAGATGAAAAGATGCAGTCCTGCTATTGTTATAAAGGTTGTGACTTGTAATAAGCTGCACATTTGTGTGTGGTAAAAAGTATGCCAGGATTTCAGCTATTTGACAGGCAAATCATTTCAGGAGTTATGAATCATGTTAATCAGCCCTTGTGTATTTTTTAACATGAGCCTGACATAAGGCATCAATCAACCTTGAGTTGAAAAAGTCCTGCTTAGCAATTTGCATTGGATTCCTTTCAAGTGGCAGATCGGATAAGGCAGCGCCTGTTCAGTTTTTGTGGTTAAATGGCGCTGGTTGGACAGAATCAAGATTTTCCAGGTGGCCCCAATAGTTCAGGAATTATTCATGTGTTTACTACAGGTGTAATAAAACTCCACCTCATGTGGAATTCAACATAAGGTCAATAAGTGACTGAATGACATACTGGTGAACTTCCTTTTTGAAATGTACAGTATTAAGCTCATATCCTGTGATAATTTGAGTTTGTGTAGGTAAGAATTCACGTTTCCCACCGCCAAATCCAAAAGGAAAATGCTTATCCTGCCTTTTTATCTGTGATTACTGGATGTACTGTTCCACAGAGTGAGTCAAAGTCTGTGGATTTTAAGGATAGAGGCACTTAAGACAAGTCTTACTTCGGCAAATTATGTTCATGGCCACTATTCGCCATTAGCAATTTATGTTCAGCAGCAAAGTTCAGATCCAGTGCAGGACGTTGATATAGTGGAGTGGAAGAAGGTCAGGGTGGTGCGTAGGGCTTTAAGGGTACCCTGTGGATTGACCACAAGTACTGTAGATATATGAAGCAATATGTTATTTTTTGTGTTAATAAAACTCAAGGACAACTGTTTCCCCCATCGACAATCCGTAGCAAATTACAGTACCAAAGTCTTTTTGCAATGTCCTAACAACGAGAAAATAAAAATGATAGTAAATACTGTGGTTTCAAACTAAAATAGCTCTAGCTCTGCAGATGCTTTAAAAGGAAGGAAATGCATTAATTAAACCCAAATGATGAGGGAATTTAAACATGTTTGTTTGTGTAGAAAAACAACTATTGTGTCACTTTAACACAAAATCTTGACTTCATTATCATACTGTTTAGGACTAATAGTTTACATAGTTTTCTATTAAACAATTACTGTAAACATAACGGAAACAAAGTTATTTTTAAATGACTGTGGCTGGACTTGAACTGGGGACATTGCTATTGCTGTACATGCTCACTATCTTAAACTGTTAAGATACCATAACAAATAGGTTTTAATTTGCTTCTTAAACTTACTAACTACTTGCTAACTTTACCATATTGAGGTTTTTAAACAAATTAGCAGCAATCTATGTTTGTAAGCAGTATACATCTTCCTTCAAACTAATAGTATTCATATAGTTCATTGTGACTTTTATATGTTAAAGAAAAAACTCACATTCTCCAAAGCTGTTTCTAAGGTTTCTCGCACTGGGAAATAATCGTTCTTTGTGAACACTAATCAAAACATACTATTCCCCATGAAAGCGTGTGTGAAAACTTAGCCTGTGCAGTCTTCCCCTTTAAGATGGCAGAGTCCATTGACTTGGACCTTTTCAAAGCCCAGGAGGGCCATATCTCCCCTTCAATCACCCACACACATTTCTGGCAAGCAAATGTGGGCCCACTTTTAAGTACACCCTTGTGTATTCAGCTATGTCATGGTTTAAACTTCCGGAATATTGTTAAGCCAGGCAGGTGGTGGGCATAACAGTGACCACGGGAGCACCCGAGGGAGCCCCTTCCCCCCTATTGTGGGCCCTCATGGTTTCATCTGGGACGCAGCCAGTTTGGCAGGCAACACAAGACGAGTGATAAGTGATGGACCTTCCAAGCTTCATAAGTGGCCGACATGCTAATGGAGTTCTCTTTATCCGAGGACTATATTTGTAAGGCAGACATGGTGCGAATGAAGGAGAGCAGAGTTGGAGATAGAAGGGCGTTCTGTGCAAGTGGAAAGTTTTAACGGTGCAAGACAAAAGCTGTTGGACTGTATGGCTTTTTAACTGTGAAATAAGATAACTGCATGGGGTAAAAATACCCATCCGGCCCCTGCCAAAATGTAACTGAACTTAACTCTCTCTGTAGAATGCACTTCTTTAACGTTTTAACTTGTGGAAGTAAAGCTTATTTGAAGTACATTATATAGTGTTGGTAGTTTTTCTATATGAATGGATACTTACATGGAAAATACACATTATTAGTAACTTAGTACAACTTCATTGTCAGATAAATATAGAGTAGTAAAAAATACAATATTGTGTGTAATTAAAAACTAGCAGAAATGGAATTCCTCATACTGAATTGAAAGTTTCACAATCCACAACTGCCTTACATGTTTGTTTTTGGTTTATTCGATACTTACTTGTTTGGATACTCCTTGATGACTTGATATATGGTAACCTTCAGAGTACCATTGTCATAGCGGCTATGACTGCGGTCCTTATAGATCCGAAACTCTGCCGCAGTCACCGCCTCTCCGTCCGGGATCTGAGTCAGATCAAAACGGAACTCCTTGTAGTGCCGACGTTGGTGAGAAAAATCTTTATCTTTCTCCACTAGGAAAAGAAAACATTTTCATGATGAATTTCATTCTCACTGGCAGCAGAGCTCACACTTATCAAAAATATGACTTCAACTCCTGAACCGCTGCGTGCGTTTCTCTACAGAGGAAAATATGTCAGCATTAATGCACAGAAAAATTGTAATTTATCACATCTTCTTTTACATTCCAGGTCCAATCCAAACATTTTGACTACCAACAAAAGCACTTTCCAGTTCATTAAATCAGTCAACTGAATACAGGTAGCAGTTCCCAGACAGGCCCTCTACTGTGTGCCTAACTGCATTCTCTGGCCATGATGAATGGGCTGTCAGTTTAGAAAAACAGGCTGATTTCAATTAAAGACACTTTCGACTGCTCCTCAAGTGAGAGAAAAGACCAGACAGGATTCTTCAACGTCATGTAGCGTCTACTCTGACCTCATTTCTGACCTCATTCTGACCTCCTGTAGGTTTCATTCAGTGCGCTCAGAGTGTTTAATGACCCTAAACCTTTAAAACCAAATATAATTGGTATTAGAATATATATTTTTTTACCTGACATTTTATTTTAAGACTTAAAAACAAAGTAATTATCTTATATGTTGATGCATTAAATGTATTTATTTTTTTGTTGAGTTTTTCAAGGGGTTGTTTCTATTTTCATAGATAATGTCAATTATTAGGGCTTGGCCTAAAAAGTTAAACTGCCTCTCTGTGTCTACATTATGAACATACTGTGAATTTGTTATGATGCTCCGATTGAAGTGGCCGCTGATTGTCTCTCCTTCTGCCTAGTAGCAGGAAAATTGGCATGTGGCATATGTCTAAGGATTTTCTGACACTAGCAGTAATTTTATGCAGTACATTTCCCCGATATTTTATCGAGAGAGAACGCCTGTGGTTACTTAGCACAAACAGGTCAGAGGTCAGGCCTGACTTTTACCCACTGTGCGTGTTCCTTTATATTAGCCACAGGCAGTAATCTGAAGCAGAGGTGCCACTGACTGCATTAAACTTAAATAAAAAATGTAGAGCAAAGTGATTTCTTGATTCTTGTTGCATATGATTCAGCTTGCTTTACCAGGAGAGAATACATATAATTGTTTAAATAATGCATACCATTTTCAGTATCTAACTTCTTATTTATACACTGAAAGAAATTGTTACAGTAAGCATATTAAACTGCATGAAATGCCACATGGACGTTTCTAAAACAGTTGAGGTCAGTAGCTATATTTGAGTGTACTGTAATAAAGACAGAGCCCCATTGAACATTTCACTGACAGTCCCCAGAACGAGAGCAGAGCTTTCAAGGCTGACAGTGTACATGCCCTGCTATAGTGGTAAGTGGAAACAGATGGGCTCAGGCCAAGGTGAGGGATTACTTCCAACTACACAAATTCACTTTTACATGTTTTGTTCTAAATTTAAGAAAACTAAATCCTTAACACTACTAAACCAACATTGTCTTTAATATATTTCTGGTAAATATAAAAAATATATATATTTGTGATTGTGTATTGCTGCATCTTATTTCATTGTGTGAGTAACTTCCCATGTTGAATCATTATTATTTTAATTCTTACTTAAAAATGATAGATGTTACTTATAATATACATATGAACATTAAAGCCTCTGCTTTCTCTTAGCAACAGGATGTCAAGGAATAAAGGCATCAGTCAATATCACTCCCCTTTTAACAACAGGAAATCATTTAGACCAATTTTCTCAAGGTCAGACAGTCATCTGATAAGATGCTCTGAACTGCTGGGTTAAGGGTCGCTGCTACTGAACAAACACAATCATTATACAGATCAGCTGCTTTTTTAATGGAAAGCAGCACAAATTGGTAAAAGGTCAAAATGTTGGGCCTAATTCTGTTAAATACTGAGTATTTCACACAAGACTTAAGCAACTGAACTGACAGATTTTGAAAATACAATTACACATTTACATTTTGATGTAGACATAAAAAATGCCTAGAAATGTGCAACGAAGTAAACAACTGGATGTAATATTGTTTTATAAGAGAGCAGTTTATTTAAACACAATCTACATACGTCAGATTATTTTTGACAAAATTAATGAACTGTATGTGCTACTACCAAAGAGCAGAAAGGCCATCTACAAAGTCTATTAATACATAGAAATTGACTCTTAAAATAAATGGTTGGAGTATTTAATGCTGCAGAATTTTTTGTTTCTTGCCTAAACTTGAATGGAAAATATGCCCTAAATATAAGGCATTTTATCAAGGCCGCAGATCCATGTAAAAAGCCTATTATACCTTAATGATTTCCTTTTACAGCGAAATGAATGAAGATGGAGAACAATACGAGTTGGAGATGGAGTTTTTAAAAACTTTGAGATCTCACTAAATAAGATTGAAACCTGGCCTACATTATAAAGTCGGTTCATATCTATTTAAGGAAACCTGAAAATACAATACCCAGTTTAATGCCACTTACCTAAATTGACAAAACTCATAACCATGTCGGCATCATTGAGAAAGTTGGTGTCGTGCGCCGTGGTGAGCGCGGGGCTGTGGCCTAACAGAGGGGCCGCTCGGTAAGGCTGTGCCACACGGGAGAACCCGGCATGCTGGGGGCTGTAGTACGCTTTCCTGGAGTGCCCTTGAGCCTTGGCACTGAAGCTCTTCCCTGCGCCCTGCAGCACCCCCTCCTCCTCCTCCACGGCCATGGCGTTGTACAGGTCGAGCATGAAGAGCGGCGCCGAGGACGCCTGCTTCCCGGGAGAGAAGGGCCTCGGACGGTGAGGCAAGCCCAGGATGGAGAGGATCTCTCTCTGAATCTCCCGGCGTTCGTGATTGCGCAATCTCCTGTAAATAAAACTGGAGTGCACATGGTTGTCACTTAACCCGCACTGAGCGCAGTACAGAAAACTCAAGCAGCTCCACGCGAGTCCAAGTACAGCACGGTTCAGAGGTGTAAGCGCTGTCATCTTGACAAATAGTTCACTTTGGGGTGTGAAGTTGAACTACATCGCACTTTGTGAGAAAAATAAAATGATTTATATTCCTGCCAATATGGAATCATAGACTTTCCATATTAGACAGAGGCACCACAACTCTCACGGTGGTACTAAGGAGGTCAGCCTTCTACAAATGAGGTATCGGCTTGCAGAAAAGTCGCCGCTCCTCTCCTATGTGCGAGCTTCCTCCAGCAGTATTTACTCCTCCAGGGTCCATCCAAATCCTCTGCCACACCAAGTATTTATGGAGCTATGACCCCGTCCCTCACCTTACTCCTCTGTGATGCAGAAGCACGTAGGTACGCCCATAACGTCGAGGGATAACCCGGAGTTTCCAGCGGATGAAATGTGTCAAAAATGAGCTCCACTCATGCTCCTACTCGCATTTTTCTTTTCTTTTTTCTTTCTCCCCCTGAGAGAAAGTGCACTGGGGCTGGTTGCCCTCTGAGTCCATCCCACACTCAACTTTTGTTTTTGCATCCACCTCTAGCGGCAGCAATAAAACTTCAGCCCGGTCCCATGATGAATGTGGCGGCTCAGGAGTGTAAAAGGAGACACTTGAAATCCGAGAGCCCGTCTTAACGAGTGAAAGAATAATGACAGAGCCTTTTAATCACCTCAACTTATTGAAGTCCCGTGTTTATGGGACAGCACTGCAACTTCATTCTCCACCAACAATAAGGATCCTGTTTTGTATTTCTGTATGGCTTTAAACATTATCTCCTATGCTGTTCATTATTATTTTTATTAAAAGCACAAACAAACACGTAGGCCAGCTTGTATTTTGTTTCACTTCAAATTATACATCATTTCCATTTAGGAAAACATCAGCTTTGACATAAAAAATAAACACAGAGGTTAATACTGCAAATCAGTATTAAGAGCATTAGACTCTCCACAGACTAAACTAATTTAAATCTCTGTAATTATAAAAAAAAAAAACACCCCAAACAGTAGTATGGAAAGAAAAGTTAATTTAACGCAAAGAGCATATAGCTCTGTTCTCAGAGGAGAACTAAGTAAACAGCATGTTGAAGGAAGTATGCTGGGATAATTAAAAACATAAATACTCAGTGATGGGTGGCTGCTGTCCAAAATGAAAAAAAAGGAAGCCCCCTTCTTAGGTAGAGTAAAACTCCTGAATATGCTGGGATGTTACCACATAGCTCCACCTAGTGTTCAAAGCACTTCAATTAATATTCCTGAAGTCTCTAACGCACACATGCCGCCCACAGAAGCTTTCTAGCTGCACGTATTCAAGTTTCCAGTGCCCTGTCCTTAGATGAGAACCAATGTGATGGACCTCTTTTTTTGTTCCACTTATCTTACTTGTTTGAGGCTGTAGTTAAAATGGAACATCCAGTCGAAACACCCCATAAAGCTGAACAAAATATAAAAACCAAACTATGTTCAAAAATCATTATGATGTTTTACTTCTAGAAAAAGAAGTTCATACAAAATCACCATAACACAAAATAATACAATTACAAAAGCTTTTTAAGACATGTCAATGTAGAAATACACAGTTACGTCTCTTTTTATAAATAACAATAAAATACCTGCTACAGTAATGTAAGGTAAGCTTCGGAAACATAAACAACAACAAATTTCAACGTAAAATGTTGGCATGCTCTGTGGCGATGACACGTTTTACTTCCTAAATGGAATAAAAGGACATTTAAATGAGTGATATGGGGAAAAGTATTCATTCATCTCGGGTGATACACAATATTAACTGTTATAAAAGGTTTTCCTAAAGGCTGAAGTCCTTAACAGTCACACTGAATGCTTTAGCAACACAGGTAGCTCACACTCAGCTACAGGAAATCACAGTCTTGAAACATGCCAATTACACATCATTTATGGGCAATTCATTCACTGAACATGGAATTTGTAGATCATAGAGGTTGTGTGGTTTTTTAACAGAAGATGTATGTGGTATGTGTGGTAAAAATGTAGAGAGCAACATACAATGAAGCAACACTAGGGGGCAATATGGGAAATGCACCAAGCACACTGCTTAGAGACAGATTCAGTCAGACATGAAGTGGACGGTGGTCAGATGAGAGGTTTTAGATGGAGGAGCCAATTATTAATTATCTTAACACCAAAAAAAGCATCTTGAAATACATGGGAATAATAAAGCCAGAAAATGTGATAAGATCTAGTTCTTTTGACTGTCTGAGATCACAGAAAAGGTGTTAGCAGAGGTCCGTTTTGTTTCCGTGATAGAGAAACTGTAATCATGAGATCTTCCTGAGAATGACTGTTCTACATCAGCTGGAGACTGTCGCCTGCAGTGACGCTGCATCACGTCAATAGTTTGGCCCTTTGCCGTAAGGATTCCGCCTCATCATGCTACCATAGCACATGGATGGATCACACACCCCAGGCTGACCGGGGATGCCAGGATTACCACTTTTGCCCTCTGCTCCGTTCAGACCAGGAGATGCAGTCTCACCCGGAGTACCTGGCTTACCGTACCCATGGGGACCCATTGGACCTGTAAAATAAAAAATACTAAGCTATTATCAGTTCAACAAAACAGTACACAGTGGTAAAAAAAAAGAGTGAATAATCAGCCACAGGATTTACCTGGAGGCCCTGGTGGCCCTTGGTCTCCATTGGTGGTTCGACCCGGGCTCCCTTTCTCACCCTTATAACCTTGTTCTCCTGCAACAGAAGTGAACCTGTTTAAGCATCCTGCAAAACAGCTCTAATCGCACTGTAGACTTTGGCACTGGTTGTACCTTTCAACCCATTAAGACCAAGGTGCCCTGGCCGACCAGGGTGGCCTAGCTGTCCCCTGGAGCCACTAAGACCAGAAGGACCCCGGAGTCCCTGGAGCCCAGTTGGCCCTGGAGGACCAGGAGATCCAGGCCGGCTTTGACATCTTGTACAGCTACTCTGCTTCTTGCTCACCATTAATATAGGCAGCTCAGCTATGATTGACAATGAAAACAAAAATATTTATGACGTGATGAAACACACAGCAATATATCATCTGTCAATGATGATACTCACACTGAAGGATCTCTCTGCAGATTTGCCGAATGTGATTGTCCGACATTTGACTTGCCTTGAGTATTGATCAGACCATTACATTATGTTAGTCATAATCAGATAAAACATCAGAATACAAATACACATTGGAGAGTAAAGTTAGCACAAGTTGTAGCACACATACAGGTCTTCCTTCAGGTCCTGGTGGGCCAGCTGGACCACTGTCCCCTGGCAGCCCTCTGGCGCCGGGTAGGCCCGACTGGCCTGATTGTCCGGGCCGTCCCACATGACCTTCTTGACCTCTCTGCCCAGCATCTCCTGTTGTCCCTTTCTGGCAAAAATACCACCCCAGGGTTAGCAATACTAACAATAATTCAGTTTGGATGGAGGTACAGTTAATAAAGCAATCAGCCCAACATACCTCTCCTTTAAGTCCCATTGAACCAGTGGAGCCCTGTCAATGAAAGTATTCATTAATTAAAACATAGAAAACATTCAAGAGAGCACAAGGCTGGACAATTTTTATTTTATTTATAATAACAGAAACTCAGATTATAGTTAAAAAAAGACATTAAATGATCAGTGGTAACATCTTGTGAATTTTTGGAGAAAGCCTAAATCTTGGAAATACAATGGTTTAAATGTGTAGCATGTCAGACTGACCACTGAGTATGTGTCAAGCCATTGTAGCCCTACCATAGGCTTAATGGCATCACATTGTGCGGTATCACTCTGATGTGTACCAATGTCATCCAAATGCAGTTACAGTTTCACCTGCATGTGCTCGCAATTATGTGAATTAATTTCAAATAGGCCATGATTTAAATAATTTGACAACAAGAAATTGTGGAAAAGAGTCATTACAAATGAGGAGTCGTGAAAAAATATATTGTTAATGTCCTGTCCTTTATATCCTGTATTGATAGATTAGATTTGTTTTGAACCAACTCCAACTACCAAAAAATAAGGCTGCTTAGCCTCATGGTTGGGGAGTAATGAGTTAAGATTTAAAGTGCTTGCCCTAAACATGGCCACATGGTGGCACTATCCACATATAAAACGTAGTCACAGTTTTGAACTTTCCTCCTCTGACAGAGAAAAGATTCATGGTCCATTCTTGAGGCCAATTTTTTATATATTGTTCAAGTTAATCTTAATTTGCACCAAATGAAAAGAAAACAATTTAAAGAACAAATTAATTAAAATGTCCTATAAAATAGGGTAATTTTATAATACATTTTCACACTAGTTTGGTCCATTTGTTGAACGTTTTTGTAACACAACAAAGCTGATTGAAGAAACTCACGGGTTCCCCTGGCCGACCCTGCTCTCCTTTTCCACCGGTAATTCCCTGGTGAGAAAACCATTAGACCAACGTCATGATACCATCTATAATCAGTCAAGCACAAGCCTGAACTGTGTGCAGCTTATGGTTTTGTAGACGGTATAGAAGGTAAACATATCAATTCAAAACATGATTGATGTAAAGTATGTACTATTTATGGGTAATAATGTCTTTTGAATGAAACACATTATTGCCCAGTAGACATACATATGATTACACTTCCCTGTTGCACCCTCAAGGTGATATAGGTGTCATTAAAAAAAAGAATCCAGTTTATCTTAATGTAGAAAAACCATTCTGAAAGTCAACAGAATGGCAAACGTTCTATCAAACATCCAAAAAACATATTGCTTTCCCAAACCATAATAAATATGTGAAAAGAAAGACTATATTTACACTGGTTTATAAACACTCATGTAATAGAATATGTTCCTCCACTAATAGAGGGATGCTTATTATAGACAATTATTTGATAAATTCCTCACTGTGATTGTAATGCACTGAAGTCCTTTTCCAAAACCCAATAGTGATAAAGTGAATTACTATTTAGATTAGCATTACATAGATCAACATGATCATAGTACGATCTGCTTGGGTGACTAATCTGAATATATCTTGAATCTTACCGCCTGTCCTCTGTCACCTGCACTTCCTCTTTGACCCTGAAAAAATAAAAGGACATGGATATTTTATACTACGTTTTCTGGAAGAGTTAACAAACACAAGTGAAATACAGTCAACATTACAATATATCACCACAATAATTCCATATAGTTCATTACACAATACTTCTCACATCTGGCTTATATTTTATACAAATATAAAAAAGTTATTACAATTCTGGGTTGAAAACTAACTGCTGAAATGTGTGGCAAACTGATGCTTATAATTGAATATCAGTCAAATATACTGCATGTTTGACGAGACTGGGTTAACCCAGACCAGTAAACATTTACTTTACAAATTATGAATCCTCTTTGTCATAAATGATGTACCTAAAAAAAGGTTTCAACAGGATTAATAAGGATAGACGACAGTGTCACAACACTCACAGAAAAAAGTATGTAAAAATACCTTGCTGCCCATGAGGCCTGGCATGCCGGGGTGTCCCAGCTGCCCTGCTCTCCCCGGTTCTCCTGCGCTCCCCTGTAACAGTGTGACATTTAACACCAATCATTAAACATAACAACACCTTTATTTATAAACTGCAGCACATAAAACTTCGATTCAATAAATGATAACAGTATTTTAAATCAGACATAAAGCCAACTGGTTCATGTTACATTATTTAAATGGAAACATACCACAGGCCCTGGTGTTCCTTGTATACCTGGACTTCCACTTTCACCCTTATTCCCCTAGATTAAAACATAAACATGTCTTTATGTTACAGAAATACAATGTAAGAACATCCAAAACACATCAATTCACTGACTGGACTGCTGTTCTTTTTGTCATTATTCATCATCATTGATGTGTGTTTTACTTTCACAATGCTTTGGTGAGTTGCAGTCTGACGTTCAATTATGTCTAAGCGTGTGCTTTCTTTTCCAGTTGAACAAGCCTCTGTAATTGCAGTCTGAATCTCTGCCATAAAATCAAAGTATTGCCTGGCTGTCCATAAACTAGCTTTTCACTTATGTGCCATTTACCAATACACATTGGCTTTTTAAACCCGGAGCAGCTAATGAAAAGTGATTAGGAGACAGAGCGCCCAGACCAGACAGGCCCAGACAGGCCCAGACTGCTTACATTTCTACTAAAATTCCACTGACGAAAGCAGTAAGACCGGATCATCGCTTAATTTAGCTCTGCCGGTGTGGCCAAGAGATCGTTACTTGTGCTAAAGTGTATTTCAAAAAAATATAGACCAAACAAAACATGCAATGCTGCTGACCCAACTTCTTTATATGCATTTCAACCAACTCGGCTCCAAAGAAGTGGATTTTTCCTAGTGATGCTATCCACTGCTTTTATGGCTTGGGAATCTTATGTCATATAATGCTACACTTATCCATATTTTTTGGCAGCTGTTTAACTATACTATATTGGGCTTGGACTCAACTAAAATCATGACATATCTCGGCATGCAGCTTGTCGGTTCTTAATGCCAGCTGGTGTGGATTGATCTGCAGTATTGTCTTTTCTTGGCGCTCATTGCCCCAGGGATGCAGAGGGGGATAAACTACTCACATTATATTTAGTCCATTTTAAATACTTTTTTCAATGGTTTTGATGACTGTCGGAGGGATGAAAGTCAGTGATTGTTCATTGTGGCTTTGTGTCACTCAAAGTAAAGCTGTTTGAAAGACCTCAAAGGGGATTTTCTAACAAATATACATGATTACCTTAGGTCCAATTGGTCCTTTTAAACCAGGTGCACCAGGTAAACCCATTTCACCCTACAGGAGAGGAGAGAATAGCTTTGGTAACTTTCAGATTCAATATGAACTCTTTGGTGTACACAAGAATAGTCCAAAAAGATTTGTAACTTACAGAAGGTCCAGTAGATCCGCTGAAGCCCCTGGATCCAGGCAAACCAGCTTCCCCCTTCAATGAAAATCATAGTCAAACATGAGAAGAGAGAGGATGCAAAACAATTTGTTTATCTTATTTCCGCATACATTAGGTACAGGAACTCACCTTTTGTCCATTTAAGCCTGCAATTCCTGGCAATCCAGGCATACCCTGGTAGCAATAAAACACATTAGGCTACTGTATCGCATATCAATATATTCAAGATTTAAAAAAAGATGTCTCAGAATCTGATATGATACTAAAAACGGTATGCATGACCACAGGTTTCTAGTTCATTCTTTTTCATAGTAATATAATTGCTTTCATGTGTCAGTAACAATTGTTAAAGCACTATTTCAAAGCTTACGACCTTTAGATATAAATCTAATGCAAATAAACTGTCCATATGTTTTATTTGCTGATAAATGCAATAATATAAAAAGTAGTTGCTCTTGCCTGTAGGGGAAAAAAAGGAATAGGGATCTAAATGTAGAATTTAATGGTTTAATACACTCAAAATTGATGTGTTTCACAACATGCAACAGAGCTACCCTGGGAAGTTTTGTGTTTTGACATTATTTTCCTCTGAGATAAATGCTTGCAGATGCTTAGAGGTTGCCTCAGACTGAAGTTTGAGTAACATATGTTCTTAGTCAATACATTTGACAGGCAGGCGGGGAGACAGAAATGTACTGTGAGCCACCCAGACACTAGAACTATACTGTAGATGAGGAAATCCCCGTCTTGGGGCCACACTTTAGCGCTAACTTCATCTTGTTTTAACTTGAGTAGCTACACTGCTAATCTCCATGGATACATTATGACTCTATTGTTCTGGTAAGGAGAAAAGGCTACAGGCTTGTGGAGCAAGTGACTCATCTTTTGTGGACCCAACACAAACTTTTGGATAACACTAATAGTCATGATCAGTGGGGAAGCTGCCCGGTTGAAACACTTTCTTCCTAAAACAGATTTACAGCATTCCCTCGCTGAGTTACTTTTTCTGCCTTACTTTATAGCTGGAGCCCTCTTGTTGCATAACAGGGTTATCCTGGGATGAACTACAGGGGAAATACCCCCTAATTTACTGGCTGTCAGGGGTATTCTCTATACTGCTGACAGTATTTTTAACACAAAGCGGTACTACAATAATGCACGTTATGCATTCAAATCTGCATGATCCATAAAATCAGGTCTTCTACGGTATTTGCTTTTTTTAATCTTCCGTAAATGAGAGTATAATTTTATGTCAGCTTCAATTAGTAAACCTTGATGTAATTACCACGTACATAAAGCTCCCCTATTCCTTCCTTCTTATTAATCTGACAATTATTTCATATTTCATACATGCACAATTTTCATCAAAACCTACATTTCCTCAAGTCAGAGCCAAGATTTATCAGCTCAAACCAATAACAAATGTGCACCATTTTTTTTACAACTCACTGGATGGCCTTCCCTTCCATCAACACCAGGTATCCCACCAGTTCCAGCTTCTCCCTTAAAACAAAAAAGCAAAAACATTATAAATACATAACATTCTAATCGAATTTAGTTTAGTTTCACCCTTAATTTGAAACATCACAAACATCATTGGCTCATATTTTTACATGCCATGTTGGATTCATTAAATAGGCATGAATCTAAACTCTGATGTGTACACAAGTCAAATGGGGTTGGGAAAAGACGAGGGAGACACCAGGACTGTATGACTCCATTTCCATGGTTGCCAAACATCAACAATACATCACTTGGGAACAGCAAAGTCTTTTAATGTGCAGCTTAGCCAACCTCATGCCTCCATTATTCTCATAATCCCTTAATGAGCTTTTTAACATTCTTCAATTTCAAAACAAGCAGACCTTTTGACCATGTTTCCCTGGAAATCCGTCCTTTCCATTTCTTCCAGGTAGACCCTGAAACCAGAGAAAACAAATGTACAAGACTATAGCGGCACATGAGCTTTAGATTCGATTTGAATTGTTTTATACATACAGGTTCTCCTAGAAAACCTGGCGGCCCAGGAGGTCCCGAACTTCCCTTTTCTCCCTGGAAACATCATGCCATCAAGTTGATTTATATTCTTATATTTCTTGTGTAATTTGTATTAGCCATTAGAATTGTTTGAACCCTTACCAGTTGCCCAGCTTTTCCAGGTAACCCTGCAATTCCTGTTAATCCTATTGAACCCTGGAAAACAGTCAAAAGATTTGGCAAGAATATTAGACAAAATCATCCATGTTTCTCAGAAAGATAGTTACACTGTACCGCTTGGGAAATAAGCACGTCATAGACCCATTGTGAAGTCTAGTCACAATTATGCAGTCAACGTTAGTCAGCAGTGGTTTTGTTTTTCTGGGATAGACACTGAATTTAACAACTATTTGGCCTAGAACTTTGGGGAATGACAAGTTAAACTGCATCAGGCATTGTTAAGATTGCACTGGTCGACCTAAAACTAGACGTGAGGAACGTGTCTGTTGAATGGTCCCAGACCTTGGAAGGATCCCTCTCTGCAATTTCACATTTTCACTAGAAAGGACAGCACTTGGAAACAAAGCGCGAGATAGCATCATTTATTTTCAGATTTTGCTTTCCATCAACCAAAAATATGTGTATACGAAAATACGTTTTAGTCAAAGGTTTCAACAGTTACTTTCTTTAAGTTTGAGCTGAGTTCAACTTTCGGTTTACAAACAGGAAGCGGTAACATGACAAAGGATTTATGCCTTTGTCCAAGTTGTGCAGTAAAGGCACCATCATGGAAGCCAACTGGTAGTGCTTGAATTGTCTTTATGCCCCGTTAAGTGTGGGATTGTGTTGGCAGCACTTTGTTTGATGCTATGGAGCATTAAACATGGGCAGCTGCTAGCATAGGTAGTGGGCGGTGGTGGCGTAGTCGATAGGGACTTGGGTTGGCAACTGGAAGGTCATCAGTTCGAGTCCCGGCAAGACCAAGTGCTACCGAGGTGTCCCTGAGCAAGGCACCATTCCCTACACTGCTCCCCAGGTGCCGGACATAATGGCAGCACACTGCTCCTAACACTAGGATGGGTCAAATGCAGAGGAACAATTTCGTTACATAGTACCTGTACTGTGAAATGACAAAAAGAGCAATTTATTTATTATTATTTATGTAAGCAATGGCTGGTATGTTTTAATCTTGGGTGTGCAGGAAATATGCAAGTAAGAGCTTTCACATACTCCCAAAGCTCAACTGTGAGTTTCTTAATAGGAATGCAGATTTCAGGAAAAAAAAGATTGTAGTTACATTGTTGATGACCTACAGAGAACATTAGCAAAGACTAGATGGAGACAACCTAAGCATTGTTCCTTCTAAGGTCATGAACGACTGTGGTAAAGAACAAGTAACGCAGACTGAATACACAAACATAGCCATTCCTTTTTTTGTACTTTGCCATGAAAGAAGTGATGGAAATTCACTAGCAGTCCACCCCCTCTAGGTGCTCACCTCTTTCATGATGCCATTACACTAATGAAATATCCAATTATGAGATTTTTTAAAAGCGCTTCGGCAGAACATTAAACATGATGATAGTTAAATCCTAAGAGCACTACAGGAAGCAGGGAAACATATATAGTAAATCCTACTGACATTAGGTAATGCAGTGCTCTGTATTTTATTTGTGTTGCCAAAATCCAAAGTATTTTACCTAATCAAAGAAAGTTGAGAAGACAGTCAAGGCACTATTAAACACTTAATTTGATGCATCCTGGACCTGTGAGTAACACTCAAACAATGGGGCAGATGTTACGGGAGGATTCGCTCCAGGTGCAGACAGCTGAGACCATTTTCAAAATGACATTTACTGCTTGACTTGTTGTCCACTTCATCCAACTGGCAGGAACCTCCTGTGGTCACACTGATTACAAGGTAGGATGATTTGAAAGAGAGGATATAGAGAGGATGCATTACCCAATTCAAAATACCATTAATGGCAAAACGTTAACAGCTATCAAAGCAATACAATAAATACATAAAGCTGTGGAACTGTCCGGTTTATGTTCCAGTCTGCCGTGGTTGTTGTTGAGGCCTTCAATGGTAAAATGCTGGATGATTTGTGCACTGCTTGCCTTTGTTTTACTCTCCCGGAGAATATGGTTTTATATTTATAACATATGGTCTCTAGCGTGATTGATGTGACGTTGTTCAAACGATTCAAGTTAATGTGTCTAGCAGGGATATCCTGTCAATCCAATATTTGATCTCATCAAAAAAGACAAGTTACCTTGATGATTCAATCTATATTTGTATTTTAACCATCACTTGTTTTTTCAACGGATATCTTTTTTAAACCCAAGAATACAGTATATTGAACAACATATGTATAGCGTATTATCGAGTACTAAGAATACTGATCATCCCCACCTTCTTTCCTTGTTGTCCAGGCAGTCCTTGTAATCCAGACACACCTCTCTCCCCCTAACAAAACAGAGTTAGGTTATAAAATTGTTGTTGGTTGTCAAATATTGTGCAACAGATTAATTCCAAAATCTATTGGGCCACAATGTGATGTTTGACCTTCCTACCGAAACACCTGGCCTTCCTTGCTCGCCTTTGTACCCATCTGACCCACGAGCACCCTGAGCGGAGTAACCAAAAACAAAGTAAACCAGCTTTAAATACTGTACTCTGGATGCTGAATTTAATGTTCGGGCAAGTTTTTCATTACCTCTACTCCTGTTGGACCTGGTAGCCCTGTACTTCCTCTAATCCCGGGGATACCCTTCAAACAAAAAAAGACAAGAGATACTCACAATTGGTTAAACATTTGAACCCCCTTAACTGTGTGTATTTTCTCTAAGTGATTCTATGCTGCAGGGTAGGTTTTTGATCATGCTCTAGAACATGTGGTTCACTTTTGGATGGTTTTCATCACACAAAATCACTGCTGTGCTTCCTCCAGTGGTATAATCAGACATGTTTTCTATTTACCCATTGGAAGAATAACTATATTTACGTATGGAGCGGTTTTAACCACATAGGATTAACGAGCAGAAACTGTCAGGATTTAATGACTTAATTGGTATGGGTATTTTCTCAGATGCTGATGTGGATGCCGCTATGATTGTGTTTTTGGCGGTTATGATCTGTATGTTTGTATATTGAACTATGTAGTACTCACAGGCTTACCATCAGCACCAGCAGGTCCAGGCTGACCAGCTTTGCCAGAGTTTCCTTGTTCCCCCTAAAGAAAGTGGAATGAGGTCATTTTCATCGTGCAATCTTAAAGCAGCAAAATGGATCCATTTTGAAACATATCTGGTAACAATATGCCTTCTCTGGCACAGATTGTCGATTTAATTTATAATTTTGAACAAAGCTGAGTTGTTTTATCTAATGTAAGATGCTCTTGAACACATTGCGGGTCATAAGGAACATCTGCAAGCCTGCCATGGTCTCAGCATTTTGGATCTATTAGTAAATGTTGTAAAACCTGGTTGTGACACTATAAACACAAACATGCCTGAAACCATTTAGGTTTTATTAACAAAGAGTCTTGTTGCTGAGGTAATATCTCTCTAAGGTCTGTGTGTAAAGTTTTTTATGACCGGGGCTGCCATTATTTGGTTGATACACCGCGATCAATAAAGGGAAACATGTAGGTTTTATACCCCATTTGGGTAATTTTCCATTCAAACCAGTGTTTATCCCAAGCAAAGGCCTGGTTTGCTTCAAGCAAACAGCTTGTTAGGATCTTACAAGGCTAACCATAACTTCCTCACAATGGCTAGCCGCAATTTGCCTTACTTTAGAAAAGAGGCTATTATGTGCGTCCATCATTTGTATTTTTCAGCAGGTAACTGTGTATTTAGGAGATAAAAGTGCCAAAACCCCCCAAACCGCACAGTTTCTGGCATCCAGGACATCTATGTTTACAGGCTGTAATGACTGCAGTTACATTTGATCTACTGTATTGGAAAAATGTAACCTCACGGGTTCATCACGTAGACTTATCAGACACAGAGAGCAGCATTTAGACATCAGCACACATTCCCTCAAAGCTGAGCTGTGAGGCAGAGAAGGTTTGTGCGCTGTTTTTTAACAAAAGCCATCTTGTCTCCTTTATCTCCTAAGATAACCCATAAACCATAACTGTTAAAGATTATATGATTTCAACAGAAAACAGTTTCAGTAAACATTTAACCAACTGTATGAACACTGAGGACAAAGGGCTCTGTGCTAAACCAAGAACAGACTGTCTCTGCATGCCTTTCTGCAGGCTAATTTTGCTTGTAATCTGGTTTTCAGTGTAGCAGTATGTGCTGCATATGGAACAAGCAAAAATACAAAGAATGACAAATATTATAAAAAGAACAATGTCTTTTCAAAAGACCTTTATTCCTGGTGTTCCAGGGGATCCAGGAGGACAAACACAAGGTTCCTGAGTTGGTTCAACGTCATCGGGAGTGTAGCACTGCAATGAATAAAGACCAGGTATTGTGCGCACGTACAGAATGATACATATTAGAGGTTAAATGATGAGTATAATAATATATAGCCTTGTGTTTTGGACTATTGGTTCATGATTTAGAAAATGAGCGACCTGTTAATTCATGTTCAAATGTTTGTGTTGGTCACAAAATCCAATACTGAAACTTGAACTCATTATTGCGTTCAAATAAAAATAATATATGTACTATATTACAACAAAAATGTACCTAACTTGCCGTGTTCAACACACTGCATCTACATTTTAGGTCTCTGCTTACATTTTCATAGTTTAATCTCACTCAAGAAAATACTTCCTGATATCAGGCAGTTTCTACATCAAAAGGAAATTGATGAATTAATTACATTGCAAATAAGCCATTCAAAATCACACAGAGAGAGAAGAAAGAAGCGGTGTTATACTTGGCAAGCATTTCAGGCTACTCATCTTTTCTCTTTTGATATTTTTATCTCACATCATCACAGTAAAAGCAGTAATTCATTTGGCGCTGGCTCTTTGGATGTAGCAATTTCAACACCAGAATAATGCTTCACAAACACAGTTAGAGCCAGCAGACATTAAAAAAAAGTACTGAGTGCAAAATGTTTGAACCTGATCCATGCATCTTCTTCCAACAAATTGTTATGCATCAACAGATGTGACTTAAATTGATATGCTGAGTGTACACTTCCACTACACAATACTACAGTACACTGCTGCTGAGAAACATTAAGCAAGAAAATAATTTCATGACATGCAGTTTGAGATGTGCAGTGAAATGAAGTGCTTGGAAACAGAAGCAGATGTAGTTGGACAAGATGCGAAGTAGGTGAGAATAAGTTATCTTTGTTGCTTTTGGACCGAAACACATGTTCAGTGCCAAGCAGACTCTTGTACTTACGACACCCGGTATTTCACATGCAGTCTCGCGGTTATTCTGCTCAGGGTCACAGTAGATGCGAAGTTTCTGGAGTTCAAACTAAACAACATTTGAAAAAAGACGAAACTCTTGTTAAAAACAACCTCAGCTGTGGGAAACTCCAAACAAGCTGACAAACCAAACATTGGGGTAATTTTGCAATGTTAGGTGGTTTTTACAAGTGCTTTGCTACTAATGAATTGAAATTGCTATTATACAACTGTTAAATTGCCCTCGTTGGGCATTGAGCAGCTACATGTTGCCAAACCTCCCTCAGTGTTGGAAGCGTTCTAAAGCGACGTTACACTTTTCTTCCATTATTTGGTATTTTGTTGATGATGGGGTGAAACGGCTCCAGAATGTCCCGTACGCTGTTTCACTTCAGTAATCCATTAATGCCAAAAGATAATCCCCACATATGATTTATATTATTTTTGACCTCATGAAAACATTAGTACGACTGCATGTTTGGGGGGCATTAATCAATGTAGAACAATATCGTTTTGTTAACAATAACAGTGTCTTATATTTAGGTTTAAACATGATAAGAATGTCTGCTGTGGTCTGTGGTTTATGATAATGTAATGTTGTTTATAAAATAGCATTGGGGTACTTTCAGATGTCCAATTATAAAGAAATATGTTTCCAATTATAAGTGTATTTATCCGAAAGTGATACTCACACAAGGACATCCACTGACTGTTGAATGACTTCAAACTATGTGATCCTTCTAACAATGGATCCGTACACACAATAACATTTACCGCCAAGCTGCGGCTTACACTATCCACAGCTTTAATGATGTGACAACATACTGAGAAATGTAAAAGTCATAAATTAATAATGTTATTTGTATTTTTTTCTGCACGGACCGTATCCTATTATTCCTTATGGGAAGTAATCCTTTAGTAGGATGTAAGTTATTTTATCATATTTATCTATAAGAATATATAGAGCCAGTTTTACCAAGGATTTTATTTTGAAAATATTAGTATTTTTTTCCATATACCGTCATAGTGGCCAACAATGCTGTGCAATGATAAACCATCCTAAATGCTCACATATGTGCTTGAAGCAGTTTAAATAGTCAACTTGTTTTATCATAATAACACGCAAAAGAAGTATTGTGCAAACATACTCTTCTTTTCCATATTATTATCAGTACATTAAATGTTATGTTATTAAATTATCACACTACATAACATTCTGCAGAGCTAATTACAACACAGCACAATTATGATTCATTGCGCCATTTTACATAGCAAAATGTGCCAATTGAGACCTATAAAACAAAGATTAATAAGAACTTGTGGAGAAAAAGGCACATTTTCGCCAAAGATTTATTGTCCACAGAGTTAAACATGTCTCTCAGGAGTCAGCAATAAACGGTGTGTTGTTATTGTTTTGAACATATACAGTATCAGGACTGGGTTTGCAGAACTATTCATTTAACAAACTCTCCCTCTTTCTATTGTCCAGTAAACAAACCACTAGATTACATTTCTGGCAACAAACATGTATTTGATACAAAAAAAGGATTCTTGATGTTATTGAACTTACCGGCACTGTTGTTTCCTTGCTGACATATTTTCCGACTTGTGTTTTTCCATTGATGAAAATACCAACAGGGGGCTCCAAGGTTTGGGTATCAATTACCAGGTCATCAACATAAAGAGTGACATCCTCCTCGGTGACCAGCAGACGCAGCTGGTGCCAGTTCTCATCAAACAGCTGTTTTTGTCAAAGAAAAAGAGAAAGAAAAATTAATTAATTAAAATGGTACGGCCTGTCAGTCTACTGATAAAGACATGCGAGAAACATGTTGCCCCCTGGAGGGTGAGTGTTCACTGCTGTTATTGTTGTCAAGAGCAAACCAATTGTTAATTATTGTTTAAATCAACAAAGTTCAAATTCATTTGTTGATTTGTTAAAAACCTGAACATGGCCTTGGTTTTGAAGATTTATTTCGAAATATTGTGGCATTTCAAACCTTCTGCGAGAACAGGCTCTTACTAAATACTACTATAAAATATCTACCATGCAACGTAGGCATACTCATTTGGTAACTTTTTATATTGTTTTATATGTTCTGAATAAACTGAAGGGGAGATAGTTGATTGACTAGCTGTATGAATGAAATGGTAGCGTTACTTTTCCAAGGACAAGGACAATCCTACTTTTGTAAAGGTTGAATACGTTTCTGAAGCTCAGGTTTATGTAACCTTGTAGATTTGTGAATTGGACGATTTCCAATTATATAATACAAGTATTGTGTTTGAAAGAAATGTTTAAACCTTGGCGGTGCATTGATTTAAAATGGTTTACTGTGCCTCTCAGAGTATTCAAATATTAAAGCGAAGAATACCCTTTGAGTACCGTTGATAACTCTGATTCTTGAACAAGTAACAAGCATTTATACTCAGAATTAATAGCATAAATGTATTATTCAGGCTCTTAGAGCCATTTTCCAGCAATTCATATTTATTTTCAGAAGAATTTGGGGACTATCAAGAGTAAGATTACAATAACAATATTCAAAATAGAAGCAGTATAGGCCGAGACATCCTTAATGAACTACTTTAGTCCCAATAAAAAAGGCTGGATCCGAAGTTTCCAATAGTGCAACTCAGTTTATACCATTGTTTGACCCCCTCTTTTTGGTCAAGACCTAGCTGTTATTTTATATCACAACCACAAAAGACTGTGTTGTAATCTCTTTGTAGAGCAAACTGTTCATAAAGTGTAAAAGCAGTGAAGTGCCTGGAGAACTGTTACTTCAAACAACTTGTACTCAACACTGTTCTCCCGTCCATAGCAATAAACCAGCCCTGTGTGAAGACGATTGTTGAGAAAATCCATGACCAGACAAACAAACAGACATATTATCCTTTCATTCTACCAAAGTCTCAAATAAATAAAAGTTTTCCCATACCCTTTCTGTTTGATGTGAAAATGTCACTGTTTGAATTCCACTGGGTGCCTCACTGGTTGTGGTGAACATGACTGTGAACTGAACTCCATTTAAAGTCACCGCCATCTGAGGTTTCCCATCACGCGTCTGTATTCTCCACACATCCCATTCCTCCATGGCCACCGCTCCTGTATACCTCAGTGTGGCCACAAAAACGTATGACGGAGGCAGGCCATCGGGAAAAAGGGTCCTGGTGGACCAAATATAAAAGTCAATCAACTTGGGAATACATTGGTGGAGATGAAAAATAATAACAGCAAGCTGATTACCGTGTAGCTTCACTCAAGTCGACGCGAGATGTCACTTGATAGGCCTTGGTGCCGGAATATGCCCCTTTAGTCTTCTTTGCTTTTTTAGCCAAATTTAAATGTAACAGAATATCAAAACCCTTCTCTTCACGGGAGTCTGTGGGGATTTTGGCTGGACAAACAGTCTCTGCAACAAACAAAGAGTGAAATAAGGACGAGTCGAGAATAAGTTAGATATGGAGGAATTATGTAATCGGAGGTAAATTCATAGCAATGATACTGTCATAAGAGTAATATTTGACCTTATAATATTTGACATGTTTAGCTATAGACAATGAACTGCAGCTGCTTACCTTCACAGAGTTTTTGTCGTATGATCTGTATGATCCTGGAAATACCTTTGTAGTCCTCAACCGAGAAGACATATTTTGCATATGGCTTGTTTGCAATGTCGTTCAACTCGGCCGCTTCTGTCTCTGTCCCAACACCGATTGCAAACAGAATGACTCCTTTTTTCCTCGCTGCCTCTGCTGCCTTCAAAACCTCATCTTGAGACTTCCCATCTGTGAGAACAACAGCAATCCTGGAAATACCTGAAGGGCCACGCTCAGACAGGCCGAACACTTTGTCTGTAGCAAACTTAATGGCCGTCCCAGTCCTAGTATTTCCCCCCATGTAATCAATGGACTCCATCGCTTTGATGAGGTCTTTGCTGGAGAAATGCTTCCCCAGAGGTATTTCTATGAGGGGGTCATCGCTGTACTGGACAACTCCAACCTGGGTAAACTTCTGTCCAATGTTGAAGCTGGATGTTATGTTGACGAGCCAAAGCTTAATTAGTTCAAAATTGACATCTTCTACACTCCAAGAGCCGTCTAGAATAAAGACCAAATCACATGGTGCGGTCCTACAACCTGAAGCAGACAGGAAATAAACAATCAACTTAAACAAAATAATTTTTCCAACAAATCCAATTTAGTTAGGTGAAATACATGAAATAAAATGCAATTACTGTACATCAAATGACCTTTGCCAGATGTATGCATTCCATTTTTAATGTAAGGACAACAAGCAAAACAAAGTGTGAGAAAATGAAGACAGAAGCACTCTTACTTCTTATGTCTTCATCTTGAGCTGCACTAAACAAATGGAGAAGCATGAAGCACAGGCATCTTAAGACACAATGCATGGATGTCGCTTTGTAACCCATTATGCAGCAGTACCAAGTTCCAATTGTGCACCTACAGGGAAAGGGAAACACATGCTTTGTATTGCAGGTAAAAAGGAAAAAGGACAATGCAAGCATTTGTGACATGTGTTCTCTGTGTAAGTCTTGCCTTGACAGAAGTAAATTCATATTGTTTTTCCATTATTGAGTTGTTTGGCTGCCATTTAATGTGGCTTGTCCACTCTAACCAGACTTTAAACACAATACTGTTCCACTATACCTGCACTGTCAACCATAAAATAAGTAATAATAAAGGGTGTGTGATTCCTTAAAATTATGATTCAATTAGCAGCAATTGTGCATTTGTACATATATTCATTTTAATATGACTAATTATTTTGGTTAGGTAGGATTAATGAATTGGACAGATCGTTATTAACATGTTTCATCAACTGTGCTGTCTACAGTAGCTATCTCCTGGAAACACATTACTCAAGAGACCAATTCATATCTTTATATGACATGTAGAAAAAACACTTAATTTAGAAACAATGGCTACCAGGCGGGAACATTTTGGAGAAAAGATGCTTAGCAATCATTTCAGTGATTATAAGGACTCATGGTTTACAAATATAGACACATGTCTAATTCTTTCTTAATCTTTAATTTGTTGGCCACTTGGGGGCAGTAAAACAACATTGACATATAATCACCTTGTAAAGTTGAAATTGCAAAATGTATGGTAAACATATCCGGCGGACGACATCAGTATTTATTTTTTATTTAGGTAATTATCAACATAATGAATTGTTGTCCATTTTTTACTCTCTTTTAGCTCTGTTTTCCATTTCTACTAATGACTGAGATACATATCTGGCTCATTAGCTGATATATACTTCACTATATTTACAAGCTAGTGCTAACTTTGTCTATGTGCTGATAAGTGCTGGGCTGGTATACAGTGGGTTGGTCAAAGCTCCAAAAATAGCTGCAGTCAGATGTCACTGAGGCTATCAAGTGCAAATCTTATCACCTGTGTTTACTTTCCCCTAATTAACTCATGTCCTACCTCCCACTGCTGTCACAGAAACGTCTGTACTACCCACAAATCCCTAATTCACTCACTTGTACCACAAACCTCCGTGCGGCACACTCCATCTTTCCAGTCTTGCTGCACAGCCTCAGTACACCTAAGCATTTTCCCTTTCAAGCCTCATCCACCACATCCTCACATGGCACTGTCAGCTCTAGTACATAAACAACTCTCTGAACCTCTGACCACAACTACCCTTAAACCATTGCTCACTGTTTCCTGTGGTATTATCAGCTGTTTCCTCAAATCTGCGGCTTCTGCCAATCTCTGCCCGCCTCGGCTCAAATACAACACGCCTGCCCAGAAAGTCTTCTCTCCCACACTTTTCCTTCCTCACGGATAAAACCAATTATAATACTAAATATTACCTTTGAGATGATGAAGTAATTTTAGCCAGTTTCCCGTCTTGTGCTGCTAAGAAACTCACAGTAGTGTCATTCTGGGAGTATGATTATGATACATATGGCAAAATGTTTCAAAATATTAGCAAGTCTGAACAAGGAAACTGATATTTTTGGAAGTAAAACAATTTTGACATGATTAATCTTTTTTGGTTTGCCTCCATGCTTTCAACTCCCTCCAGCTGTTTTGTATTTATCCATCGTGTTAGTTCTACTAAAACAGCCTCCCTTGTGATATTTTGCCCGACAGCCATTCGTCACCTGCATGATTGACTCAATCAATAATGATTTCACAGCATGTGCTCAGCCCTAAAGGTTTCCCATCCTACTCCCGCACAGCAACATCTCTCCTGTACGACTGACTGCAGACTGTTGAAAGGCCAATCCTTAACCTGAGGCACTCAAAACAAAGGCGCTGATGTCCCAATATAACCTCTTAGTGCTGAGAGTGTCAGATTAGATGATGGTTTCTTGACACCCCTCATATAAATGGTATCTGATCTATCTATCTAGCATGGTCTAACAGGATAATAAGTCATTTTAAGTGTTTCCTTATCTAGCATCACTGGCAGTACAGAACAAATACTTTGTTCTGTACTGGTTTTGAATACACCGTGTAGCTAATATAATTTGATTGAGGTTTTTGGTTGTGGGTATTTTTGCGAAAATGTGGTATCTATATCCATATTGTACTAATTCATGTCTCCGGGACCTTGGTGATCCCCTGACTGTACATGTATCACCATCAACAGGTCAAAATGTCTATTTGTCCAATACTTTGGCAAAGCTAACTACATTCTCACCAGCCACAACTGTTCTTTGTGTTTGATGCTAATTTAGCATGCTTATACTGTATACCAAACTAACATGGTGAACATCGTCAACATTACCCCTGCTAACCAGTAGCATGTTGACCTTGTTATTGTAGGCATATTAGCATGCTGACGTCAGCATTTAATCCAAAGCTAGCATGGCTGTTAAAGTTTGATGTTTGATCACATAACAACAGGGCCATTTTAACAAATTACAACTTTTATGGCGACTGCAGTCTTGGATATGCTTTTGCGCCACAAACTCAGAAGTGGAAAACGAATCCCGCAATGTCAAGGCAAGAGCAACACAAGACAGAATGCAGTGCTTTATCATCGTCTCATGTCAAATACAAAACAGTGGCAGGTTAAATATGTTCTATTTACTGCATTTCGCAAGTTCATTTCAGTACCAGGTGAACACTTATATTATTGATGGTGCTGCAAACAACATGTAGCATTATAGTGGAGTATAATGATGGTTATGTTCATGCTCACATAATTAGTGATGAAATGGGATATTAAGAACCACGTAAAACAATGAAAAGAGCTGTGTTTACATTGTGCATGTGAGCAGAGGGTAGACATTTAATCATGCCTATTTCTTTGGCTGCTCTATCAAATGATCTTTTACAGTATTTTCCAACACGTGAAAGGAAGAAACTGCTGACATCCTAAAAGGAGGCAGTTACAAATGAGGACCAGATAGGCTGCATACAGTAGAAGAAGCAGGACTTGTGGAAGGAATTTGATGGGAAGGAATAGATCCTACACCTTATCCATAGCTATTTCTGAATGTGACACATGAAGGTCAACAATACAGTGGTTAGGACATAACCCCTTGGCCTGCAAAATGTTTTATTACTGCACAGCCAACGAGAGGTCACACTCTTTAACATGACTGCATTTTTCCACCATGTAAACTCAGTGTTTAAATAACACAGTTGAAGGAGGCGTAAAGCTGCAATAGTTGTGCAAGCCATTTTCTTCAGAATTCTCCCCTCTAGAGAGTTGGCGGAGGTTGTTGGAAAACCCCCTCATTGGCAGGGTCCAGTCGGGATGACTTTCCCCTCGACTGACTTTCCCCAAACGCAGTGTTTCTACACCTCTGCTCGAGCCACATGGAATTAATTTACACCATCAGACGGTGAAATTCCAGCTGTGGACTGTGACCAAACACATGTAGTCATGATGAAGGGGAAGCAACCTTCATCCAGGAATGAAAACGCAACATTACACGTGCTGTGCTATAATGCTAAAGTAGGGATGCATGCATAATGTAGCAGAAATAACAGGTGCACTTGTGGTGCAGGTTAGTACCAAACTCCATTGATATCTAACGTTAATGGGGCAGCACAGACACTTTGTAACTCCTTTTGGGACTGAATGGCAGAACTGAAACACAAGTATAAATATTGAACAAAACAAAAAGTCTGAAGGCTATAAATATAACTACCATGAATTCATTTACTGTAGAGTTGTACCATTTGTTTGTTGGAATAATTTGCAAAGATTTATGTGAGACTGCTGTTCAGGAAGCTGTTAAACTAAATATCTTTCCCATTTCACAAGATAACATTTCACTTGTTCAGACTGGGCAACACTGAGTCATCAGACAGATTGTAAAGACAGTATTAGACCAAATATGTAGTGCTTAACAGTGTATACTTCCCTTCAAAATGACATTTCTACATTCAGCAGGAACCAAAATAAATAAGTTATGGGGCCCAGATAGAACATCATTTTTCAATTTGTTTGCTAGCTGCACTTTATGTTATGCAACAGCATGTTTTAACTCCACTTGAACTGTTGGAAGCTAAACTTATCTCCTGTAAATTTGGCTAAAAGGAAATGGTTCCATTCCAGAAAAAACAACTGCTGTTCCTGCTGAATGGTTGCCAAAATCAGCAGGATTTATCACTGCCAAGTTCTTCAAGCAACAAGGGAAAGCCAAGCCCTATCTGTTGATCTCCGTGGAAATCTGTTCAACTAATTCAAATCGTTAAATAATGTCCAAACTGATAAATAATGTCTTGTAAAACATCTGCTAATCACTTTGAGATGCTTTCAAAATTGTTTCTACTCACAAAATACATATTATTGTTGTCCATATACATGCAAGTCTCACATCTGTAAAAAACATTATGAGTACAGTACATGCAATGGCGTGGTGCACTGCCTGCCCAGATTCTAGGAATATGAAAGAAAAAAAATCTATTTTACGAGAAGTGAAATGGCCAGGACATTTTTTCGAGCTGATTCCATTCATTCTTTGCATGACAGTAGAACAAACAAGGGACTGATAACTGAGCTTAATGTCTTCAATATGCAACTGTAGCAGCACAGACTCTGAAGGACACTAAAGTAAAAGTTGAAACAGTGCAAAAACTGTAACTAATCTGAACACATCAAAACACATGCAGCACTGTACACTGAAATACAAACACTATAGTAAGCCCAATAAGTTCTCTCAAATGATTACAAAAACTGACTCATTAGATTCTAATATTCTAATATCTTTTGATGAAATAAAAATTGCAGGTGCATGTTTGTGCATGAAAACAACACCAAAACTTGTAATGCCATACAGAATTTCTAAAATTCAGAAATAGGTTGCCTCAGAAAAGTAAAACAACGTAAGCAAAGAGTTACCAGTTAGTGTCCAAGCCTTGTGTGGAATCCTGTTAATCCTCTCATTGAGTGCCAGTGATCAATACTGCTCAGAGCCCTGGGTTTACAGAGAGTGAATTAGGAGAGCAGTGCACATGTTTCTCTGCTGAATGAAAGCCTGCCCTCTCCAGCAGCTCTCTCTGTCTACTCTGTTTCTGTCCTTCTTCCTCTCCACCGCCCCCCCCCCCCCCCCCCCCCCTTCCACCTTCTCTCCGGACTTTTACTGGCCTACAGCCACCTTCTATTACCATGGGTGGAAAGAGAAGCAGATAAGGAGAGCATGAAATAGTGAAGCAGACAGGCCATCCCTGAAAGTCCAAAAGGAAAATAATAGTAATGAGCACAGCCTCCTTCCAAGTGTTGAGGGTTTGGATCGTTTGGGGGTTGCTAGGGGCATTTCCAGAGAACATGGAGTTTTCTGGATGTGGGACAAGCCAACAGGTTTTAGTACACTGAGACACATATACTGCACTGCTCACGGTACCTCCAGCAGGACCTAAAGGGCTCCGCAATGCATAACTCCTTTTTGATTTGCACTTCATCACCCAAATGGACTGCAGATTATTTTCTAACAAGTCAGCAATGAACTAGGTGCGAAGAGCTACTGCAGTGCTGTTTCTGCACGAACAGCTGGAAGTGTTTAGAAATATGGAGCTGAGTCTGCTATCTGTAGAGCAGGCAGATCTCAGTTTGATCCTCTCTAACAAGTTTGATCATGTTTGTGCTAGTGGCAGCCTGCTCTGCATCAACTCAGAATAATCTCGGTGTTTGCAGTATCACTCAAAGGCTCTGAAAAGCCTAGTATTGTGCTGAACAGGGTCTGTACAGCACTATTTATTCAGGCTGTATTGCACAATGCAGCATGATTACATCTTTTATTGAAGCCACTTGGTTGGACAACATGTTTCAACCGATACATATTTCATTCTTTTTGTATCATTGTTATTGAAGCACTCTATTTAAATATGATTTTGAGGTACTTGTACTTTCCTTTTGATTGCACCTTTTCGTGCTGAGCGGTGCAGGTTTTTTGATGTCGGCCTTGTTGACCCTGAGCCTCAGCACACTCTGGTGGATCACACAGGAAAATACTGTGATGCTGTTTGGAGCCGGGGAGTGGCCGATCTGCTGGTGAGAGTAGACTTTCCAATGCTGACTCATCTTCTGTTTCTACGTACTGTTCTCTGGTTTGTAACCAACATGAAGGAAATCCCCGGGCAGAAAAACCGTTGTGCTTATTTTCCTCCCAAGAAGCCACTTCAAAAGTCTTCTGAGGTCTTCACAATGATCAATATGATTGTGGACGGTGGTCATATCTGTACATGTGACAAGGGTTACATTTAGCTTTGAGTTTAAGTGTAAATAATTCATATGTTTGGCTGGATTGCCGTACTCTGAATTGCACCTAAAAAAATGGCAGCATATCTGATGTAATTAAAAAAGAATTGCCAAAGTATAATTTCAACAGTTTATGCCAGTAAAGTCAATCTGAAACTTGCATCTTTAGAACTTTCCATGAATGAAGTAATTACATTTCGTGTTGGGGTGCGAGTTAATCAAAACAAAAAAAGCCATAATCATCTTGCGCAATCATATCCTAACAAGGCCGTGACCTCAATGTACTTTCAATTTACACAACATCATGACAAGCACAAATGTGGCCTCAAAAATGTTCCCTCTTTTTGTGCTGTCCCTTCTGGACGTTGTGATCTAGTGGCAACGTACAGCAGTGCTCCCCAATGTTTTCTTACCTTATTAGAAGGCATACTCACACATACAGAATCAGCGACCTCGTAGGGTATATCTTTTGACCTTGGGTTCCTGACCCCACATGCTTTTTTATGTGAGAAGTGTATAAAACATGTGCTTGTATCTTGTGGTAAAAAAAGCAATGCAATTGATGTAAAATGTGCACATTTATAGGGTTGTCTCACATGGTAAAAATCTGTACAAACATACTGACCCGTGTTCAGAGACATGTTGTTAAAGAGCTTTAAATGTTGCCAGGATTCCACAAAACTGAGGACTCCTTTTACAACTTCTTTTGGATAACACATTTGCCTTCGGGCCACCGTGTGGAAAAATCCTCAGTTAAAAGCCTTTTCTATTTGGCGATTCACATTATTGACTGCTTCCATTATATGCCCCCACAGTCTCATACAAAAGGACTAATTTAACAGATCTTTGCTCTGCATTTTTATCTTATTTCCACATAATCATGACAAACCATTTTCTAATCCCCAGAGTGTTTAACATTTATAAACCAAAAGATACATCCTTTTTGATGTCTTTTACAAAGCTGAACAGAGTAAAGTACTTGAAATAAATACTAATACAGTAGTATGAATAAATGGGAATATGTTATGTCAAATTAAAGGAATACAATTTACCAAATAAAAAGTTAATGTTGTCCAGCCACCGAGCAGCATCTAATTTTGCCAACATGTTAAAAGATGTGGAGGATATTTAATGAAAACTGCATTTGGCCTAACAACACAAGTGCTCTGGCTTTGCTCACTCTCACTTCTACATAACACAATAACACATTTAGCTTATGACTTACATTAACTAACATATACAGTGTGTGGCAGTTGTCAACATTCTTTCAAATCTGCCTGTGGACAGCATAAATATCTCTCTAATAACCTCTGTTTCAGTGCCATCACTTTGAAGCTCAATGGTCCTGGGTTGTTTTAATCAGCTCACATGCATTAAGCCGCATTTATCTTGATCACTTGCATGGTTTGCCGCAGAGATAAATAGTGAGCCTGCAGTCTGATGCAAGTGGTTGAGCCCAGAGAGAAAAATCAGAGGATAACCGTGGATTAGTAATAGTTTCCATGACAGAGCAGCATGGCACACATGATGCTGCCGTCGCCGAGGGGATCAGGGATGACGATCTATGGTCGCTGGACCTTCAGAGGAAGAACATGTGAGCCAGGAAAGACACTGAATCACACGCAGAGTTTCACTTTTAGATATCATTCTTCATCAGATTAAAGCTGTGGAAAACACACAATCATGGCTTTTTCTCACCTCACTAAATATTTGATCACCCAGGATACATTGATCACAAAGTAGGGAAGTGGGGGGGTGGTCCATTACAATGCTGATACAGACAGACTTAACTCAAGCCATTAGGAGTTCCTCTTGACCTGCAGGTTATTCAGCTGGAAACTGCACACAGGCCAGGAATCACACCGTCTCTGTGTTGCTGTGAAGCATCAGCGCTTCAACAGTATGTGCTGAGCCACCATGAGGGAAACTCCACTGTTTGTTCTCCTCGCATCGTCTTTTAACCGAGAAGCCACACGTTATGGATGATTAAATTATCTGTTGGCAGCTGAACTACATTTTGAATCCCTGAGTATGAAACTACTCATATTGTAACCAGAAATCATTACAGGGAGCATTTACTAAAGTGCATTTGTGGAAATGCTGAACAAATTCTAGCTTTGTGAAATTCAAAAAGATATTCCCAGGTTTTGTTACAGCACCATTGCATCCTTAAAGTCAGAATTACGGGATCTTGGCCCACAATTGGCGTAAAGGGGTATACTTACAGTCCCACGCAAGAAAACCATAACATTATCTTGATAATATCTTCCAAGATGGACCTACATTTAATCAAATTAAAGTTGCTTGCTTCGTGTTCGTACATTTTCCAAGACCGCTCAAACTGATGGCTTTTATTCTGATCGACTAAAAATGTACTGACATTCTTTTAGCAATTATATCGTACTGAATGGATACCATTTTAAAATTAAGGGTCATTTTTCAGTGTTTTAAATTAATTCCAAAAGCAATGACTGTGAATGTTATTTTTTGGCAAGTATGCACTGATGTCTGTTTTACATTTTTATCCAAAATTACGATTACTTTATAGAAACAGCATGTGCACTTTGTTACATCCAAATGATGTTGGTAACTTTACTTTTCCTCCAAAGTGTTGTTGTTGTTTTGCTCCAGTATTTACACTAGCTCTCATTTCTTTGGAAATAAACATCTGCGATCATGAACATGAATAAGTCTCTCACACAATTGGTTAAAAAACTTCAGTCTCATTTTTGGATTTTTATTATAAAGAACAGATGTTTAAAGACAACTCAGACTTGTGAAATAAATTTAAATAAAACTATCAATGAAGACGGCCTTTTTATACAAATATGTAATAATATAATAATTTGCTACCACTCTCCTTGTGTTGTCCCTTGTAGTAACCTTGTAGATCAAACTGCTCCCAGAAGTTGAGTTTCAGTTTGGGATTCATATTTACATGAACATTTCAATAGATTTGAACAAATATTAACAAAAACAATCTAGCATTTTTCCCTTCTTTAAGATCAATGTTCTCGTTATCCACATAGCATCTTTTTTTCTCTACTGGCGATTCCTCAGCCTCCGCGCCACAGGTCGAGGTGTCTCTCTGTTGGAGTTAGACTCAACAGCACACCCAGAGGTGAGACAAGCTCCTGGAGCGCCTCTGAGACCTGCGTGGCCCCTGAGGCCCGGCCGGCCCCCGTGGCCCCTCTCCCCCTGCTGTCCTGGCTGCCCGTTAAAGGCTCTGCCGGTACGTCCACGCTGACCTGTATTCGAGGACAAATTGCTGTTTAGTCTTCAAGGCCTCTCTGTCTACTCACTTAGCTGACTAAGACTATTTCACAGGCAAGAGAGCATTTACACAGATATTTTTTTTCTTTTTTGGCAAATATCACACCTCTCTTACAGTAACATATCTCCTCTACCCTTTCCTGGGATTCAAAGCACTGACTCAGCTGAATATAGTTTGTAAAACTACGCACAGGCCCAGATGTGAACATCTATTAAATTCTCATCTTAACCGAACATTATTAAGTACTGGAAGAGTCATTTACCCTTTGGTCCCTGGTCTCCAAAGTATCCGGGCAGGCCGTAACCCTTGGGTCCTTTATCACCTTGCTCTCCTCTGTCACCTGCAAGCCAGACACACACACACACACGATCACACACACACATTGGTCTAGACAGCAGACGGGACGAAATGCCATTCTTCTAGGACGGAGCGCCACTCAAATACACAGCATACATGTTGATTAAAGACCTTATGTGTTACTGAGATCATTGTTAAATAAACATTTAAACACCTTGTAAATATTCTTTGATTACATCGAATTGGCAAGTGAATGTGGCACGAGTGTGACATCATGCTCAGGCCTATAACCCTGAATTAGAGCTGAGCATGTGCACGTTAGCCGAGACTAGTTTTACACTATTTAATTGGTACAGTGCGGTCCATGATGAAAGGTAGAGAGTTTTTTCCAGTGGTGGAAAAAGTAAGAAGAAGCACATTTAGTCATTACTGTACTAACATGCAATTTTAAAAAGGCCTTGAATTAAATGTCCTTGACAAGCACTCTACTTTACTGCATTTCAGAGGGAAATATTGAACTTTTTTATTGCTACACTACATTTATTTACAAATGCCGGACTTTTACTTACTGTAACCTGCATCACTCAATAAGGGATGGGGAAAAAAAATACGAATTTGTACATATATAAATGTATTAACAATAGATCAATAGACTTCATAAAGACAAACCCACCGATAATTATTCTCTGCAGCTTTTAACTCACTCTTTTGCTTCACTGCAACTAGCTTGTGGACATAGAGTTGAATTTGCTTGATACTAAATAGTTAAAGTTGAAAAAGTTGAAAAATTTGTTTTTTATTTTGGACTAACACTTAAAAACATTTTGGTAGCCAAAAAAACAACTCCAAATAAATAGTAATTTCAGTAACTGTCTGCATGATGTGAAATAAACAACAGTTGCTCGATGAATAAGATGATATGTTTTATGTTACAGCTTGTTGTCTTGCCTCTTAGTGGTCCAAAAAATCAATTATTGTTGGCGTAAAGGATGTGAATTATTTTTCTTCTGCTAGATCTTGCTAAAACTGGTGAATTATAGCTTTGGTTTTCAACATATTCATAAATAATGTTTGAAAACAATTTGCACACCTGTTTCTCCTTTTCGGCCAAGATCCCCGGCCTCTCCGTAGAATCCCGGCAGACCCAGTTCTCCGTCAACACCGTCATTACCAGTGTCACCCTGACAACGTCATAAATAGGAAAATACCCCATTAATCTTTTTATGTGTTTTCAGTGAAAACTTTGCAATGTTTTCCTGAATCAAGGTTCCTCTAACCAGCTAAAACATGAAGAGATTTATTTGAATGATTATATAATACTTTGTTGGGAAAACCTTGTACAGTAGTGATAGATCACTGTTCCTTGTTTGGCATTAAACGCCACAACATGAGGCTTACAGGCCATAATGTAATAAATAAAGTCACGGCCTCAAGAACATTTATCAGCCTGAGAGGCATTTTGATTAAAGAAGTTGTGGAACATGAATCGGTTCAACACTATTATAATGTGGAAAAGGCTTTCCAATCCAACGACAGCCTTGATACTCTCCAAAAACCATTCAACACAGACCAAGTGTCTAGTCTGTGACTCCTTATTTGTCCTCATGGAGATGTGGAAAATCGTTTTTGCCAAATACTTCAGCTTCTAAGTCCAGTCCAGACCCTTGCAATGTGCATTTTATTCAGCCAGGGTAGAACAAAATCAAACAATGTACAGACAATGTACTGGGCTCCGGCGTAATGAGGGAGAAACACTAACAGCAATGACTTTGTGTCAATTTATGAACAATTGTAAAACTCACATTAGGTCCAGGGGTTCCTTTCAGTCCGGTGGGACCAGGGGCACCCATGGGGACGTCCCCATACAGAGGACAAACCGCAGCACACGTCCTCTTCACTGAGTTGGCAAAGGTGGACATCTGCACCAGGACCACTTTCTTACAAACCTCGATGACGTGTTGAGCTGAGAGGGTCGGGCCCTGTGTGAAGAATCATAATGATCACTGGAAGGGACCCAACTGGGGGACATGTAATATGAGGAATATTACGGGACAGGCATGCTGAAGCAGTGACTGCCTCACAGAGGAAATGCAATGAAGAAATGAAGCCTATAATATTTCCTTAGGCTCATTATGGATTTATAGCCACACTTAATGAAACCCATGCTGCGAGTCACTTATTACTACAGGCTAATGTGAAACTCTTAAATGTGTTTTTGACACAAAATACTGTTTGTGTGCCAGTCTGTGTAACTGCTGCTGTTTCTGTGCCATCATTTAAAGATACATGGATTGCCTAATATAGTACAGGCTCAAGAGTAGTACTACAATACTATAGCTCTGTAATGTGTGTGGTATCAGGAAGAAGAAATCAGATTCAGAAGCTTGTAGTTTACTTACGGGTGGACCCCGGGGACCCTGGAAGCCATCAAGTCCTCCTTCACCTCGAACCCCCTTGACTCCGACAGGACCTGCACGTCCAGATGGGCCGACGGGGCCGCGCTTCCCCCGTCCCCCCTGAAGACCCGGCACCCCCCTGTCTCCAACCTACAGGCAGTGCATCCGTCAGCATGACAATGACAAATGAGTTCAGCAAACCTCTGACTTTTAAACTAGTTAGTCTGCTCAAAATCCATTGAGTTGTATTGTTATTTTGACATTTATCTGCACTATTTAACAAAGATTTCAACTGGTGGAATTCATGTTTTGGGACAATTTTAAAGTAATGGTTATACACATAAATAATATTTTTAGGGTTTTGGTTATTCTTTGCCATTTTGTACATTAAAATCAAAACAATGTGTGCACTAAGATATATTAAATGATATCTGTCTGGGACCCTAATATCTAGGTAGCTTATCAGAGTGTCCCTTCTCATATACATTATGTCTTATGATTGTACTTGTCTTTTAACTTTTTGTGAACAGAAACTGAACTGAAGAGCATTGATCCAAACTTTCAAAAAATGCCACGAATAAAACTAAGTAAATAACAGAGTTGGTAGACTAAGTAGTTAGTAGTTTTTAGACTTTTCAGTTTGCAAACAGAAACATTATATTTCTCAAAGAAGCTTGACAACAGAATCACAGCTCACCTTTCCTTTTGGGCCCTTAACTCCTTTCTCCGCCTAACAAAGAAGAAGAAATGTTCATTTTAATGGTTGCCAAAAAATGTGATGATGATGAGAGAGGATGAAACATTTGAGTCCGTACCTGTGCACCTGTTACTCCTTGGATTCCCTGGATTCCCGTGTTACCCTGAACAAAGCAAATGAAAAATATGAAAAAGCTTGCAAATATTTGATGTATCAGAACTTCACAGGTGTTCACTGCATGACCAGATGGATAGTTAATACTTGGTAAAAATATAGCATCTTTTAAATCCACACAGTAACGCTTTAAATCAGAAATTATTCAATTTAAATCAGAATACTCCAGTTTAAAACATCTACAGATAGGCATTAGATGGTGTTGTTAGCGTAATCTTTTGTATCTGTAATGGCTGATGGATGAAGATGTATTTACCTTGGATCCTTGTTTTCCAGACACACCAATGTGTCCCTGCAAAGAGACAACATGGTTTAATGGCATGGAGGAAAATGAACTACTGTTTGGGAGATTTCAGAGAATTCTTGTGGAGCACTTACAACAGGTCCCGGTGGGCCGATAAATCCGGGTCTTCCTGGCTTCCCTGCAGAACCCTTGTAACCTCTTGGGCCCTCGAGAATAAAACATTCATTAAACCGACCTAAGGGACTGCTTTAGTCTTTGGTGTTTTCCTTTAGAATGGTAAACTACTTTACGTATAAGAAAATGTATTATGTGTTTATCTTCTGAAAAAACGACTTACAGTTCGGCCTTGGGGACCCATTTCTCCTGCAGGCCCAAGGGCACCTCTCTCTCCCTGTAAACATCACAAATGAATGAACATGCCCAAAAAAAACACAATTTAACATATCTTCAGACAAACAAACAAGATTGGCGAGTTACCTTTGTTCCAATGCGCCCAACTTTTCCACTCTGACCTTGTGGTCCTTGGTAAGCCTGTCAGGGATGAATGACATTACCACGAGTGCACTTCCAATTCACTTTATCATCAATACATCATTTGTAGGAGAATATAATACCTCTATTCCTAAATCACCCTCTCTGCCTGGCAAGCCTGGGTCTCCAAGAATGCCCTAGTGAAACAATACGATTATTATAGAACAGACACATGATTTATGGAGGGTAATTGAGCTCTCAGGTGTGTCAGCAGTAAATCACCTTTGGTCCGAGGGTGCCAGCTCTGCCCCCAGGACCAGTGACCCCCTAGTTTTCAGACAAAAAACATCCATTACATTTCAAAACAAAAACCGTACTGCTGTAAATGGACACATTGTCTTCGTTTAATGTAATACATACAGGCACTCCCTTCTGTCCAGCAGTTCCCCTCTCTCCAGGATCTCCCAGAATGCCCTGTCAAACCATCAGCATAAGTAATACATTATAATGTATGCAACACATTTCTGTCAGCTATAAACACGGTGAACCATGGAGCCTTCTTTCATATACAATAGAGTAGGTTAGCATTGTGTTTGAGTCTCTTTATTCGGTGAATCACCAGTTTATGTTGATACAGTTCATGTTCTCAGCCAGAATCCTACCACATGTACTAATGTTGTTTATGGAGACGGCACATAAGCCAAAAACAGAGTTTGATTCCAGAGTTAAACCACATTAAAACAGATTTTCTGGCTCTCAGTGCTTCACGTGGGAGTTTTGAAGGTAGTGGACAAGAATTAAGAGCTCATTATGGACTTTGGGACAGGGGGTCCCACACAACAACCCACCTGCTTTCCTCTGGTTCCAGCACGGCCTAACACACCAATCTTCCCTCTTACTCCCTGAAAAATAAATACATATTGGGATTAAATCACAATGTATATATTAAAAACAAGACAGTGAAAGGAAGGAAATAAAAATACCTTTACTCCTTGAAACCCGGGAATGCCTTCATATCCTATCCCGCCTTTAGCACCCTTTAAGGAGGCCAAAGTGTTAGAGATCAAATAATTCAATTATAATAGGGCTTACCACTGTGTATGAAGGGTTAACTCACAACTTCTCCCAGTTTTCCAGTCTCTCCGAGGCCTCCAGGTGGTCCACGCACTCCCTTTAATTAGTCACAATAATGACATTAACAGTTGTCTATAAAGTTGTAACATTGGACAGCAAACTGCAAATACATCTAATAAAAAGTCTGTAACCTCATTAGCTGCCTAATTAGACATTTAATTAAAGCTTAAGCCCAGCCAGGAGTTTACCTTGAAACCCCCTGCCCCTTGTAATCCTGTCAGCCCTTTAGGTCCTCTGTCTCCCTGTAAACACAACATGTCATTAATACACCATTTGTATCATTTGAGGAGTTAATAACATCATAAATCTCAGTGTGATAAATTACCACTTGGCCCCAGAGTCCTCTCATTCCTTTTTCCCCTTTGATTCCTTCTTCACCCTGAGGAAACGTGTGAGGTTTCATTAAAGCGTTTGATAACAAGCCAAACCAAAGTGTAACCCTGATAGGGGGATATTAAAGTCAGATCTCACCTTTAGGCCTGTGTCGCCAATGTTACCATAATCTCCTGTGTTCCCCCGGATCCCCTGCAAAACAAGTTTGAGTCAATCAAAAGCTTGAGAAATACAGCATAAAATACACATTTTGACGGCTGTTTCAAGAGAGAAAGGCAATAATGACTTGTGGGAGATTTCAACTTTGGACTCATCAGACAGAAAAACAGTTTAGAGATGACAGTTAAACACTCGGAAATTAGCTTTGATTTGTATGCTGACATTGTGGCTAGACAGACAGTGAACACATTGAGCAAAGCTTTCATGTGTGATGCTTGTATACTTTAGCATGAAGACTGGAAGCAGGGGGAACGGTGTATCTGGTTCAGTTCAAAGTCAACTAAATCTGCCTACCAGCACCTAAAGCTCACAAATCAACATGCAACACGCCAGGCGTCTAACATTAAAACAAATATTTAAAGGTGACAAGACTGCAGGAAGTCATTGTGCCTGGGCAAGACACGGTGCCCGGTATTTCTACTAACCTAAGCAGACCAGCTTTTGTCTGTAGTTTTATATTTAACAGACAGTTATGAGAGGGTCATCAATATTCTAAAAAACAAAGCGCAAATTGCTCAAAGTATTAATTTAATTATTTAGCTACAGCCAGGCGACATTAAGCTCAGTGCAACCCGGTCAACTCCAGATCCTATGTTGATATGAAGGGCTCATTCTAAGCTAACGAAACCGCAAGGATTCTTAGTTTCAGGCCATAATATACTGATGACAACATGATTATGAACACTTTATTCTATTTATTTCAATAAATCCACCTACATCCTACACTCTGGACCTTTATTTATATTTTGTGTTTGTTTGATTTGTACCAAACCAGAGTGAACATGGCTAGCTAGCTGTCTATCTCTGCTAAGCTTACTATCTCCTGGCTGTAGCATAGAGTTGTATCAATCATAATGATATCTCTTAAAAAACTATTCCTATAACGTGAACTGTAGTAAGGAAGTGAACATTTAAATCTGAAACTACTATAAGTTTCATGCACGTAAATATTAATGGCAATACACAAAAGCATGTTCAGCAGGATCTAGGAAACATGAGTCATAAATACAACAAAATGGACCAGAATGGTTTGGACAGATGCTGACTTCCTTAGTAGTAGAAGGAAAAGTGTTTTCCATTTGGCTGTATTTCACTGAGTCAACAAACAGATCAAACAAGCTCCAGGATGCCTTTGTGTTGTCCGTTTATTTGCCCACCTCACCAGCCCAGTCCGCTGGGCAAAGGGTAACCTCAGACATGGCCGACAGTAGGGCGAGAGGCATGACCGTGAACTTTACAACGTTTCGAAGGCGTTATAGCTCGGACAAGCAAAGGACCACCCAACACCTAAGATGGACAGTTTTTTAAATCCGTGCCAGGAAATGCCCTCCTTGAATGCCAGCAGGGGAGGAGATAAACATGTTGGGGCTCTGCGATTCACAAGCTGGCAGGAGGTCAAAACTCTAACGAGTTACAGAAGACAGATGTTTACTCCCAGATGAGCTACAGCTGCAACTCAGGACACGAATGTGTAGCCTAGCATGTACAGAGCTCTGGAAATGTGCTTTGAATGTGCGTGGGTCTGGAGGCGTACATGTGCTCAGGCAGCATGGGGGATTTCTTTGAGTGCAACGGACATGTTAAATGCCAAACGATCACACACGTATAAAAAATAATCCACCTTCTTTAAACACATGTTCTCTAGACTGTTTTAGACCGCTAAGCATGAAAGAGATTAACAAGTCATAAATCTTAAGTGGAAATAATCACGTCTGCGGCTCCCTGAAGATTACAAATGTGAGTGTATTTGTTCATTCATCGATGCATGTGTAACTGCAGGAGAAAACCGTCTTCATTATCATTTTTTTTAAACATCTCTTCCCTTTCGCAATTTGGTCTTCCTGTGGGGAATTAATTTGCCTTATCCAGACAAATTTCACCCAACAGTAAAGCATACTGATGGTGCTCATTACCAACACTTGGAGGGTCGGGTTATTGCTCAACTGCTTGGTTTTACTGTGTGTGGGATTCATTACATTTGGCTGTGTGTTTCTTTTCAAATGGAAAAGCAAAACCATTAGAAATCCTGTGATCTCAGGCCAGTTTGAGTTAAATCCTATATTCTAAACAGCCAGGGCCTGTGTTTTAAGATGCAAATAGCTATTTCAGAACGGCAAAAACAAATGTATTGTTACATCCGTATTGGTTAGTGTTTATATTGGCTTCCTCCTGAACCTTCTGCAAAGCAGACATTAGTTTTAAAACTATGAGAGCTTCTATGTTTACTATCGCTAAGCGCTTCTGCTTCCAGATCTGTTTCCATCCTGTCCTGTCTCAGTTGTACTTCCATTGCCATTTTCCACAGATTCGCTGCTGTCTCAAGAATAAAAGTTTTACAATGTCACTCTCCCACAATTTATTTTAACTCTTCATTGTACAGCAAGAGGAAGTGGGTGCTAAAGATTCTACTGAGTAAACATCATTTATCCAGTGTTACACCGGGGTTGATATTTGATCCACTGAGAGACATATTGTAAATGTATTTACCCAGTTTCCATGTCTTCCTTGGTCTCCGGCTTTTCCTAGAAGACCTATGTGACCCTGTAAAAGAATACAAAAAATATGTCAACAAAGATTGAACTTGTCCTATCAGTAAATCTCACTGTAAAGGCACATTAACCTTTGGGCCTGGAGATCCCTGGATGCCGGGTTGTCCGTGCATACATTTGCAAGACGCTCTTCCAGCTGTTAGGCCGATCTCTGCGTAACCCCCACACTGCCATGGACAGAAAGGCGAGAAAACTGTATTCAAACCACAAAAACTTCTCCAACTGACTGAAGGAAACCATGTTGAATGAGAGTAGACCTACCACACTGGAGAGCTCGCAGCAGCCTTCTGAATAAGCCTTCTCTGGGTCACATGACACCTCCATCTGCTGGAGATCCACCTGGAAAGAGACAGGGATCATATGGTAAGTTGTTAAGTTTTTGAAATATTACTTTGGATGTATATATAAATCCAAACTGTGAACGTACAGAGACAGAGCGATCTCTTGCTGCGCGCTTCACGATGGAAGTGTATCCTTGATGGATTACTGGCCTCGGCTCATCGATGGACTCCACGCTGACCTCTTCGCAGTCCATCAGCAGCTTCACCTGACTGCCCTTCACACTCAGCGCCAACTTGTGCCACTCGCCATCAAAAATCTTCTCCACACCACTGAAGGTCCTCAGCATCTGGCTCCCATGGTGGCTGGTGTAGAAGAAGTCTAAAGAGCGCGTATCCCCCTGGAAACGCAGGCCGACTTGCTCTCGTCCCTCTGGGTCGCTGACCTGCCACAGGTCCCAGGACTTCTTGGCCGTGTCCTTGGTCACCTTAAATGTCGCAATGACCGAGTAGTCGGAGGGAAGTCCATCTGGATACACATCGCTGTGGGAAGAGAGTGTGGTTTACAAAGCTGGGTACCATTAGAGAGAGGCAGCATTTAGGGGCAAAACACCAATTAAGGGCTTTTGTAGGGACATATGGGTTTTATTTAATAAGAACATGAATAAGTAGAAACAGAGCTTCTTGGATTTCAAATTCCACATTAGCATGTGACACATTTCTTTGTAACTTTTTTTGAATAATGGACTATTTAGCAAACTGACATTCTTTCTTTCTTTAATTCGAGTAAAGCATATGTTCACTTAACCCAAGGGTAACAAATCAGGATCTAAAGGCAATGCTGAACTCATTGTCAGGGTATGAGAAGAAGAAGGTCTACACCCATGCTAGCAGCTATCTCAGGCACAGCAGTTCTTTGAGCTAAATAACTCTCATCATTCAAGCTCACAACACAATATTAATGTGTTGAAATGTAGTTCTAAAGAGTAACTGAGAACCATAGTAAAATATAGTATTTTGTTCCACATTTGCTTCAAGGTTTGTATTTTCATGACATGCAGAAACATTGATGGCTGTGCTTTGTTGTACCTCTGCACAAAGCAGTGATGTCTCAAGATACTGACACACACTTGAGTACACTTACATCACCTCACTAATATCCCTGCAGCCAGTTGAAACGCTAAACTACGGAAGATCATCAAAAGTTAAGTTGATTAAAATCAATTATTAAAATAGTTTGCAATACATAAAATCATCAATTAGTTGGTCCTATGTGATGATGGACTGCAGGCATAGTGGCAACGTCTCTTGAGGTGAGGGCAGTCAGCTAGCCAATGTGCCATGTGTAGCTAACGTGATGTTTTACAGGCAACCACTAACGCTTTTAGCTCAAATTAGATAAAAGAGAAACTGAAGGTTTACTATCAGAGAAAGTCTAAATGTATATCGTTTATTTCTGCTTTACAACAGAAACGTGAGGAATATATATACGTTTTTATCAGCTTCATTGTCAGTGCATACAATAGATGCATCCGGGTGTCCATATTAAGTTTCAAGTTTCTACATTGTATAAGAAGAAAAGGAGTATGTTAAGGTATTTAATAGAATGCTAGAAATACTACAATTATAATGACCAAAATAGTTGTTATTTCGAGCCCTTGTGTTAAGTGACTTTGCATTTTCCAGATTAATTGAAATGAACTGTGCTCAGGCTGTGGGGGATTGTACCTTATAGTCCTCCGTAGGTGGATGGCAGGGTTGACACGGTAGGCCGTAGCCTCAGGTTGAGATCCGTCCACTATCTTCACTCCACTTGACTCGGGAACACGAAACTCCTCCAGCAGATCAAAACCTCACAGCACAAACAGCAGGCTTAGTTTGACATCAAAGGGATTCAGCATCAAAGGTGCTGGACTGCTTCTAAAATATACGTCAGTGCTGATATCACGGATTGTTTCAATAGTTGCATTACTCAATGTCATTAATAATGCCATCTCTTCACAGCGCCAATGAGGTCATTTATGAAACCCATTAACACAAAAAGGCTGTTTATTTCTTACATGTGTGGGTTTGGCTACTGAATTCTAAACACTTAGTGCTGCAGTTTGAATGAGATCACCAAAGCTGGGCTGTTTCCTGTGAAGTCACAACTATTAGGTAAAGTGATCTGATTACAAATGTCATGGCTCATGAAGAAACTAACTCTAGAAAGAAAAACTGATACCTGCTCCTTTAGAGCATGTACAAAAGGAATCCGTACCTAAAATGTGCAGACTTGTCAAGGTATTCTAGTGTGAGTATTTGAGAGACGAATTATAACGTTTAGGTGTCACGTTTTGTTCTAAAACTGTGTCATTCTAATGTATTTCAGTCATTAGACCATCAAAACCTATCAAAGTCCACTTAAAATTGATAACAGATTACATTAAAAAGGAATAACTACTATTATTATTGCTTAGTGCGGCTTATACTATTTCTGACTGTTCTATCTCAGGGTATGACCCCTCAGGTAAAACAAAGAGCCTGTGTTTACTAATTTATTTATGGTGAAAGTGAGACTCAGATGAGACAGTGAGCTTCAAAGGTTCATGTACACAGCTTAACCCAGGATGACCCTCAGTGTCACATAAGGAAATACAATACTGGGCCGACTGCTGTGAAGGCAAACAATGGACCATGAACTGACAAACACTGACATCTGCTGGTCATGGTACATACAGTTTTCAATCTGGAAAATGAAAGTCTCTCAACAGAAAATGTATGTGATTTATGCGATTAATGCCCAACAAGTTTTTTAATGATACATGTTGTAACATAAATTATAGATTTCTGAGATTTTTAAATCTCTATGACAGGAAAAATGAAACAGCATATCCATTATAACAAATGTTTCCATATGAAACTAGCATATTATGTAAGTGATGAGCCAGTGTTTGTGTTATTTTGTTGGAAATATCAAATAGGTAAGAAGAATATATAAAACTTACTTGGGAGCTTTTGACATTGGGTCAGTCCCAGGAAGGCAGAGAGTGCTGCAAACACCAGCATTTCTTTGTAGGCTGGCATTCTGTCTTTTATGAAGTCAGGGGCTATAAGTGCCTGCAGTACAGCAATAAAATGAATCAATAACCAAATGAAAATAGGCTGTTAAATACAAGACAGGAATTCAAACTTTTTAAACTTTATATTTCAAGGCATACATGTTAAATATTAAGAAATAGTAAATAAAATAAAACTTAAATGTCTCTACCAAACCCCCTGGTATATCACATCAAAACAGTTTTATTTGTCCTTTTGGTCATCTTAAATATTTGTTTAAAATGTCTTCGACAGCTTAGGTTTTACGGTAATTTAATGATAAGACTATCTGTGTAAAGAAATATAAGTTCTACTGAATAGCATTCTTTAGTTTCACCACATTAGAGAAACACATTATTGCCAGATAACAGACATCTGGATAATACTATATAGATATTCTTAAGATTTCTAACTTAACATTATATGAAACCCTAATTAATATCAAAAACGATTTGAAAAAAACCAAATAAAGAACAGTTTAAGAGAAGGATGCATTACTCACATATTCCTGAAAAAAAATGTCCCAGGGCTCTTGCAGATGGGTCTATTCCAGCTTCTGGTGTGAGGATGTATCCCGCTCTAAAGATCCATCCCGGCCCTGTGTGTGGTTGAACAGGAGGACCATTCAGAGAAAAAGCTGTGGCTCTCAGAGGAGCCTGACCCCTGAGCTCCACTCCACCTTTGGTCCCCAGGGGATCTGTCTCTTCTCATAGGCCAGTTACAACTACTGTCACTGCACGTCTGGGAAACAGAGTCATCACTCACATTAAAGTAATGCAGCTGATCATACAAGAGCCTTAGTGTAGCTTTTGAAACTTGCAGTATGTTGTATGCAAATTGCAGTATGTTGCTTCAACAATTCTATGCAACTCTAAAAAAAAAAGTTTGGGGGTTTCTTACTATGAGGATTTGTGTCTCTTTACACATTACGCTGGTACAGTTAACATAAATTACTCCTTTGTGGGGACATTTGTGAAATAAGTCTACAATTGCTTTTAAAACAGTCTCACGGTTTTAGTGTACGTTCATTGAAAAGACAGTGTTTTACCGTCATAGTCTCAATGAGAGAAAGATGTAGTATGTCACAGCCAAACACAAGATGCTCTGCAAACATTCCACCCTGAGCAGACCACACCCTCGATGTAAACCTCCACACTGCTGCTAGCAACCAGGCTGTAGGGAAATTACAACTGTATAAAACAAATAAGATAATTGTTTCACTATATGGCAACAAGAAGTCTAAAAGCTTCCCATGTTCTTAAACTTGAAGCACCATGTTGTATTCAAGTGTTTTAATTTAGCAGCATGGAAGAAAGGGACAAGAGCTAAGCGAGATACGAGTTTTCAGCCATGCTAGCAGCTCTGTGAGACTAAAGCTAAATGCTAACGTTAGTATGCTAACATGCTCACAGTTACAATAGCAACATGTTGTTCCAAATGATATGTTAATATTTATCATCTTATTCATCATAGATGCGTCACTTATCAGCATTCAAACCAAGTAGCCTACCGCTGAGGCTGAACTTTGTTTTTTTGAGGTCATAAACCAGTATTGAAGAAAAATAACATTTTGAGCTGACTTGTTGACATTCCAAGTAATGATATCAGTTATTTTGCTGTATGTTCAAATTTAGACCTGATGATGGCGCTATAGAAAAAGTCGGGTTACAATTAGCATTAGGTAGGTTTACTCCTCGGTGGCAAACAATGTCTGTACAAACGAACGCCATCTGATGGTTAAGATGTTTGTGTGGGAGGGTCTGGCTCAGTGGATGAATGTGTGTAAGTCGCTTTGGATAAAAGCGTCTAACAAGTGACATGTAATGTACACAATGTAATGTAATGTGTGTCAGGACCAGTGCCAAACAATAGGATTCATTCTTTGGGAACCATGACTGTCTGTATGAACATTCCTGGAAATCCATCCAATACTTATTATGACATTTTAGTGACACCAAAGGAATGCTGCTGCTAGCATTGCTAACACAATGAGCTAAAACAGGCGAAGCAGAGAGAATTCTTCGGTCCACACCAGCCTCTGGTGACGTTCTGCAAGCAGGTTTATTACAAAGTAATGGATACAGTGACAATTTCAGCTCTACCGAAATATACCATACATAGACATGGATGCACAAGAGAATGTCTACATGGAGTGGCACCTCTTCAAGGTCAGCGCACAAGCCGCTGTGAAGTGGTCGAACTAAACAGGGAGTGCAGCTGCTCACAAACAAACAGGACTTAAAAGCTTCATGATTATGAGGTTTCTGCTACTTGCCTTAAATAGTGTTTTTTCAAAGGTTTCTGCAGTGCTTACTGGGGTTTATGTAATATATTGCATTGCCCTTTAAATGCATGTTGGCAGTTTATCATAGCACTTAATAATAATTGCAGTGCCTGAAATGGTACCATAATGCACCTTCTACTCCAAACATCAGCAAACATAAATTACAGTACATTCAGTAACTCTCATGTTGCCCTTCATTAGTGTGTTTAGAAATGTTAACTAACCGTATAACGTAGTCATTACCAGATATTCTAGTGTTCATCAAACCTCTACAGGTTTTTGCATTAATAAAATAAAAAATACAATAAAAACAATTTCACATATTTCACAAAAAATAAAATACATTAAAAAACAAATTCACAAGGCCATTAACATTCCATTCTCACATCATATTAAACCATATTACCTCTCAACAGAATATCTTACATCTTCGCAGCAATTTAAATAACACTCAACACATTTGCAGTCTTTTAAGTTATCTCCAGTGTCCGTTACGTGTTTAGGGTGCAACTAGCTCCTGGGTTGTTTGGGTCGAAGGCCACTGACTATCGCTTGGATCCCTTGGCCAGTTTGCTCGTGGGAGTGGTTCTTCTCTGAGGAGTGGGGATCTTGGATGGTTTCCCTCCTTTTTGATGGGACGCAGAACGAGGCGTCCCTCGGGTCGAGTCACCGACAGTCTCAGACGCGTCCGAGCACACAGACTGGATGTCTGAGATGTCAAAGTCAGAGGCGTCACTTCCTCTGCGACTGCTCCCTCTGCTTCCAGCCTTACTTCCAGGACGGCTAGAATTTCTTCTCTCTAAATCATAAAAACAAGGACAATAAATAATGCTGCGGAACAATATACAATCAAAGGTATCTGTGTTTGTCACTGGCAGGTGGTTTTATTGGAAGATTATGTTGTTAGTACTACTTTCACAGTAATCATATTTAATAGCTTAATTAGTCTCGCCATTTTGGATGGTTTTCAATTCATACTCAATATTCCATGACGGCTTTTTGTTTTTTCAGAAGTGATAACAAGCTAGTCATTACAAAGAAGCGTTCCTTGCAGGTTAAGTAATACATCTTGTCTTTTACCGCTTTGCAGTTTTTGTAACACCTCAGACGATTCACTCATCATTTTCAACAGACTGGAAATCACTCTTTAGGTCCCTGAAGAGGTTATTGTAATCTCAACATGTTTTATTTAAACACATCAAATTGGGTTGTTCTTGATCAGTGTCAACATTGTTTTCTCTCTTTAAAATCAGAAACACTTGCTGCGAGTTTTCCACACATTTTCTTCAAATATGATGAGTCGCTGAGGTTTTTTCTCTACTCACCACCTATTGTCTGTCCTCGAGCTTTCAGTACTGCAGCGCTGATGAGCGTTCCCTCCTCACCACTCTGAAATCCTTTGCCTGACAAGTACCCAGGAAGACGCAATTTGCTGCCTTGAACAGGTGTACCCTGCAAAAGAAAGAACTTTAATGACTTCCCTTGTTCTTAACTGCACAACGTAGAAACAGTGTTTAAACGTTAAAAGAAAACATGACAAATGTTGTTGAGTTAGTTTGAAATTTGGCAGAAAGAATTCCCATTCCTTATTTTTGCAACAACCTAGGATCTATTTGAAGCAGTTAGTATTTGAAATATATGTTAAACATTAAAGTCATTAAAATCACACATGCTCAGATTACATCTCAAGTTCATATTCTTGTTATTAAAATGAGACCGACGTTTTGGTCAGGCGAGAATGAAATAATCAGCAAATTAGTAATAAGATAAGTTTATATGTTTTTAGACCCAACTGAAATCTCTAACACATTAAACCAACATCTAAAGGATCTGTCATTGTTTTAATTGCAGAATACATTGGAAAATCTAAATCAGAAATATAAACCACTAGCAAATACACCAACTAGGAGCTCTATCTTGTCTAAATGTTGATAAATCAATATTTCTTTATATTTAGTCTCTTTACAGTATTTGATAATTGTGTGGTAGATTTCAGTCGGGTCCTGACTGTGAAGCATCCCACATCATGTTCTGTATATGACTATACCTCTGAGGATGAACCTTGGCTCTCAAAGGAGTCTGATGATTTAAGAGGAGAGGATGGTTTGCTGTTTGTAAGCCAGGGCTTATCATAATTGCGGGATATGTGTTGGGGAGTCTGGGGAACAATGGCAAATCAAAAAACACAGACATGGAATCACAAATCAAAAAACTATGAGAAACACTAGATGGAAGAAACACAAAAATAAGGAAGAAATGTGATCAAATAATGTAAAATAAAGGAATAAATGAGAGGGAAATCATGATGGAGTGATCAATCAAGAGAGTGACAGAAACTAGATACCTGCGTAGCGGGGTCTCTCACCTTGGGTGTGCTGGTCACCGCTGGGCAGGGGGGGACCGCACAGCTCTGGCTGGAGCAGGATCTGTTGGGGGACGCTGCTCTGGACGATGGCCGAGACCTCCGGCCTCGATAGCGGAAGCTCGCCATCACCTGAGTGGTTCCCTCTGGCAGGATGAACTTCTCTCGCAGCTCCATGTTGGTTCTGCCTTTAGCTAAGAAAGGACATTCCAGGTTAGCCGGACTGCACAATATTAACATTGATTGTTGTGAGAGTTGATGATGATGAGTGAGATAACACTTTATTTTCTACTTTGGGTCCCTAATTTCACTGTTAATTGCATACATTTCTTGCAAGAACTGCTGCATTTACACCCAAACCAATATTCATCTACTATTATAATTTGTATTATTAATTGTTTTTAAATCTGTACGTTCAGATATATTCTTGCTGTGGAAATAAAATCACAAAATGTAATTTTCCAACTACTATTCTTTGTAGGCTACACTAGGAATTAGAATAGAATAGGAATGTCCAAATTACCAAATTACTGGGAAATGATAAGGGACATATATTAAATAAAGTGTTAAAATGAATTCAAACTAAATATGGAATCCAAAAACGGAATAAATGATGAAAACACAAGACTCATGCTCTTTCACATCTCATCCATACTGCTGCAGTACTACTACAATAAACGTTTGGTTTCTCAACCAGAAACAGACGCTTGTTTGCTTGGACTGCAAAGCAAATAGTCCAAATATTTAAACAAATTAAAGTTTGCACAAACACCCTGACACCAAAAACAAGCCCAAATAAATATGACGAAACCAAGAAAACATAAATACACCGAATGAACCAAACAGAGCTGGCACCAGTTGTGTTGAAAACAAACTGTCTTACATGCAGATTAAATCACCACTGTCAAACAAAGTAAAGTAAAATAAATACTGTTGTCAGTTTTGTTGTGTGTTATGTAGAGACCACTCCATCATCTTCCCCAATGATGGTGTTAGTCCAGTTTTAGATTTAAAAGTATGAGCATCAGTTGAGTCTCTCATGAGGTTTATTTGCTTGATTGTCAAGCAAACCTGATAAGTGCAAAAGAAGGTCGGCTGTAAGCCCCTCGCTACATGCAGAGACAAAAGAGCTTGTTTGGCACTTCAGTTCCCATGGAGATGTGACTCACACAAAACAACTGCATGCATGAAAACTAGCTGAAGGACAGCTAATAGTGAGTTCATGAGAATGCCATTCACGATGAGCGCTCACACAACAACCACGGTACCCAACACAAGAAGTACACACTCGGATGTGCAGACACACATACCACTGGTGGGTTCATGGAGCAAGGTGAGATATTGTGAGATTTGCCAACCTATAGGAGACTGAGTAATTGAAGAGTTTGACTCCGAGCGCAACATTTTGCTCCCGTGGTGATGAACTAGAAGAAATGATATCATGTTCAGCAGGAGGAAGGTTAAGCAGGAAATACAGAGGTTTATACTTAATACAGAAGATAGCAGAAAGAGTACATAGAGCAAAAGACGTGGGCTCAGAGAGGACGTTTCATACTGATATAAAAAGACAAAAGAAAAGACAGTCATAGAGTCTTCTTCCACTTATATTCAAATAGAAAATTAGGCTTTCCAAAGCTTTTGGTGGATCAGGCACCAAGCAAATAAGACTGTCTTTATAGCCTCAGTTATATAATGAAAACCTAATCATATTTACCTGGTAATTTTGGGGAAAAGAATATCACTAAATCAAAATATCAAAATGAGTTACTTAAGTCTTAATCTAAGGTAATGTATGTATGTAATCCTCGCACTAAAACGTTTTTATGATTTCAAATCAGTTCACATCAATATGAATTATAGTTTACCGCACATTGGGGCTGTCATTTTGCAATCTGCTGAACAATTCACAAAATAATCTTTATAACAATCATGATCTTCATCAAGAGTGACTAACTACGGAAGTATACATGAGACAACATTTGATGTGTACACTATTTAATGCATGTATTTTGCGTTGTGGCTTTTTGTTGGGAACTGTTGAACTTACCTCGACAGGGGTCGTTCTTCACCAAGAACTCATCCAGAGCCATCCAGCCTCCTCCCACACGCACCATCACAGTGCTGCGTAAAATCCTTACGAGCCGGAGCTGCTGAGAGTCTCCAAACTATGAGGGGGGGGGCAGAGAAGGGGAGTGTGAAATTGCTGACCTCCGCATGAACACTCTTTACTGCAGGTGAAAAGCTGTGCAACCCCGAAAACCAGACTGGTTTGGAGAATGACATTAATACCAAATGTGACATCAAAGTTTCCGTCCACTTTAGTACTGATTTCCTTCCCATGTTGCACAGATTTACACAAACAGGATTATGACCCAAGTATTTTTACTTTTCATTCACAAAGACACAAATTACACAAAAAGGCAATCCAACTGGCTTTCTTCTAGCGAGTGTGCTGTTGTGTGAGATCAAATGTGTTGTTCCTAATATACCTTATGAGTGAATTCATCCCACATAGCCTCATTTGATGCAGAGCCATACTCATTTATTGTTGAGACAAAACTATTAGCTAATATTGGCCTGCAGCAGATGCTTTGTATTGGTATTTGTGTATACAATTTGGTCTATAAAGACACAAAGTTACACACAAAAGTAAAGTGAAGAGTCCTTTTGGTAACTTAGAAACAGTACCTTCATCACATATTTACATGTTTTTTGTGAAGTTTAGGGGACTGATATTTTACTATTGCATCATATGATTATTTATTCTATGAAATAGTAGACTCAGGCTAGTATCAGTCAGGCTCTACACTGTTATCTGTCACAGATTATATCTTATTGAATGTTAGCTTATGCAGTGTATTGACATGCTGCATAGTAAATACAACTCAAAACACTTAACTGATACATTTTAAATGTCAACCCAAAGCCTATTACCTAAAAAATAAAGAAGGTTATTATCAAATAATTGTTCTTCCTCAAGCGGTCTTGGGTTCCCATAAATACAGCAGTGGAATATATTAATTTTAAAATGAATGTGTGGCTTTATTTTCCAACATGTGTGGTTTTAATCAGTGTATGGCTTCAGTTTGCTGCCTGAACTGCAGGTCGAGCCTGTGAAGAAAACATTAACTGAAGGCACATTATTTCACCAGCAGGAGGCACTAGAGAATAATAATTTGCCTTCATCATAACAACCACGAATAGCAAACATAAGAACAGGTGAGCATGTGATGGATGCGAATGGTTTGAGGTTTATGAGATGACACACAGAAGTCAGCCAGTTGGATGTGACCATGAGCATTAGCACAAAGACATCATTCACAATCACAGCTGCATGCTTTCTGTCAAAAACAATTCCACACCATGATCAAGCAGACAAACAGCAAACTCCCGCAATCCAGCACTTTCTAAGACTACGAATCAAAAGCTCAGGATGCACTGATAAGGATGCGGATCCAATGCAGCTAGCTCCAATGACACAACGGGATAAACATGACGAATGGTTTCAAATAATTTCCGTCTAATAATCCATCACAGAGACACGCAGACATGACCAAACACTGATGACGCTCCGCTAAGTGCCTATTAACTCATGAAGTCTCTTCAACTGGTAAAAACGTTTTATGATTTGTATAATGATTTAATGCCACTGGTGATTCAAGTGATCAAAATGTGATGATGATCTGGAGAAAAACGAGGCACAAGACATATTTTAAGAATAACCATTTACCAGAATACAGCTTTCCAAAACTGCAACAGGTAGGTGGGGGGTAAGATTTTGATTTTCCCTGTTTGCTAATGTCTCGTCGCCGAGTAAGGAGTCATGTAAGCATTGGACCTGACCAAACTGTCAAAAGAGTTATTATAATTAATTGTTGTGTGACACATCAATACAAACTACTTTATAAAGCAACACGAATGCCCCTCTTACTAACACCTCCCATTATTCATCTTAATCCAAATAAGCTTCAGCAAGCATAGGATCACATGAGTTTGAAACTGCAACATGCAATTTGTCAACACATAGTAACTCAGTCGGTAAAATGAAAAGCAATATATTCATTGAAATCATCATCGTAACCTGACTATGTAAATAGTTCATTTTATATCATTCACAACAGTGTGAGTGTAACACAAAAATATGTCAGCCATGTTTGTAAATCATTCCCATGATACTGAAGAGCCCAAGGCAAGCACACAGAAAGCATTATTGTCCAAGCTGCCCAGCAGATGAGTTTATGCCCGTGGACTTATAAAAGATAAGGCCTGAAATGGTATTGGCTTGTTATATTGTTTATCTGAAACTCAAAAGCAGATACTGTGTATCAATAAATAATACAAATATATGTTCTGACGTAAGACTGAAAATGCATCTTAGGCCAATGATCCTCGTGGATTACATCAGACGGCCATAGATCTTTAACTCTACTTCTGAGTTTCATTCTGTAAACATTAGCCAGGACTCTGGGCAGAGAGGGTTCATTAGAAAGCAAACATGGTAAATGAAAAAAGACGTAAGGCTTGATAAGGCACAGAATAGAGGGGTACAAAACACAAGAGGACTTTCATATGTACCTGGTTTCCAAGGTAGAACTGGGGATGTGAGGAACAATAAAAAATATAAGAACTGTTAGTTTTTATGACATATTGGCACTTCTTGAAGAACTTACCTGCTAGTATTCAAAACATTTTAAGGCAGTGTGTGTGTGTTTATTGGAACATCTGCTAATAATACTTTTTTTTTTTTTTTTAAATCTGCTTACCCGATATTTGTTGGCACCAATTTGCTCCACTTGGAATCGTTTTGTACATTTACACTTTGCCACTTGTCTTGTAACCTACAAACAGAGAAAACATTTGATTGAAACACAATTCTTTAGATATAAATATCTAGATATACATTTCAGAAATTCTGGCCATGAGAGATTTTATCACCTCATCTTCAATTTTGTCAGCATCTGTTAGCGGTTTGTAAGCATCCTTGTTGGGATGAAGAGCTGCCACAAACTCATAGTAGTCAATGTATCCGTCACCATCTCTGTCGAATATGTCTGCCACTGCGCTCATCTCCAGACGACTGGTGGGGAATTCTACAGGAGAGCCATGACAGTGTTACAAAATGGGGTGGGGGTACATGCTTTTTTTTATGTGAGTTTGTATGTTGGACACTTACTGGAGGACAGGATGCCCTCTATAAACTCCTGTCGGGTCACTTTGCCATCTTGATCCTTGTCGATGCGGCGGAAGAAGTCCATGACACGAGACTTCTTGTGGTTCATCCAGCGCATGTAGCGCTTCCGCCACACGTCAAAGTCGAAGTTGGCAAATTCCTTCAACTGCACAGAAACAATAAAGGGGGATATGAACACAACTTTTAGAATTTCTTATTTATTTCTTATTGTTGTGATTGGATTTATATATTTTTCAGATTAATTTAGATTTGAAAATATCTTTTGTAAGTGCAAGGTATATATATAACTATTTAGGTACATATACATACAGAATACATGGTTGAAGAACTGTGTAGGAATGGCCATTGTGATTAAATGTTTTGTTTAAGAAATCAATTTGAATGGGCTTTAACTTCCACACTCAATGATAACTCTTGTCTGTGTAAATCTTGAGTGTTTGATTACCTCCTCCAGTCGGTCCAAGGCATCGTTGAGTTTCCTCCTCCTGTCCAAAGCCAGCAGCCACACGTGCTGCCACTTAGTGACCAGCAGGTTGACCCGCGGGTTCTTGGTCTCAATGGGAGGCTGCGTTGCTGACGCATACATCGTCTGTGTGGGAGAGCGTTTTCCTGCAAGTGAAAGACCCTTATAGTGACTTTGATCTAGCCATGTTATGAGCAGGAATAGATAAGCATTGACATCATTCCAGGTGCTAAAATGGACAAGATGAGGATGTGGAGTCACCCTGCAGTGACTAAACAACAGGGCCAGATGGCTCAGGTCACGCTCTCTGAGGGGCATTTATAGGGTACATACTTCCAGTTCTTCCTTTGTCAAGCACAGGGATGTGAGACTGGACAGGGGGCTCCACAGCAGCCTTCCTTTTGTGTGTCTTGGTGATTTTGTCAACATCTGGTTGCTTCCTGGTCATTTCCTCCATGAATGCCTGCAGGGAAAAGCAACAAGTATGGTTCCAGTAAATGTACACTTACAGTCAATAACAACAATCAAGTCGTTTTACTAAATAACAACGCCAGTTCTGTTTATCTACAGCTTTTCTTTACCTGGTGTTCTGCTATGAGGCCTTTGACCTCCTCCAGCTCCTGTGGCAGCAGCTCCTTGTCCTTATCGTTGAGGTTGGTCTCGGCCCACTGGAGCCAGGTCAGCAGATTCTCCAGCAGCTCCTGAGTGGCTAACAGCTCAGAGAGAGCCGTAGCCAGCCGGTGCTGGTGCTGCCGCGCCCACGCCTGCACCTGTAACAGTAACATTAAACACATTATTCACACTAAATAGAGATACAGCAATTCCTTTCGTGTGATGAGGCATTACATTTAGTGATTTGTGTGAGGAAAGGCTGCAGGAAGTTATACGATAGGCATGTATGCAGCTGTGCACTGACCTCTTCAAGACGAGCTTTAATGATGGTGTTCCAGTGTTTGATGGTTGTGATAGAGTCTGGATGGCAGATGATCAGAATAGCTTCCCCCAGACTGGTTGCTTTATTTAGAGCCACTCGTTTCTCCTCAAGTTTCTTGATGAACTCCTTCAAAATAGCAAATGGGTACAAGATTAGATTTCTATCTGGATTCTCTTTGGCAAACTTAAAAGGAAGCACTGCTCATTATGTTTTTATTGTTGGAGATAATAGTGACTTCCTCAGGGAGGTTGTTCCAGAGTGGAGGGCCCTAAAAGATAAGGTCACATTTGGTGCTCAGCACAGATAGCTGTCAGAGCCTATTTATCTACAATGCTGAATTGTGGGAATGAAATATAACATGACATCTACTAAAAAACTGTTTATTCAAGCAACCTTCTACTTATTTACACAAATAGTTAACTTATCACCGCAATAAACCGTATTTAATTTCGTCTTAATGTGCATTATTTAATTTCATATTCTGTTCTTGTACATATCATATTCTATTTACATGTATACAGACTTCTTGCACAATTTTTTATTTGTATTTTATTATATATGCTGCATTGTTGGAGGAGCTCAGGTCAGAAGAATTTCATTGCCATTTCTACACTGTAGCTTATGTGCATATGACAATAAAACCTTTGAATCTTGATAAACTCAAAATGTGCCAGCATGTGAACGGTATTAATTAATTTAGTCATAAAAAGTTTAGTTTGAGAGGGAAAAATAGAAATATTTGCATGCTTGCCTTGTGTTGTCCGATAAGCGTCTGTAGCGCCTCCTCGTCATCAGGCAGGCTGCCATGGAAACGCAGACTCTGCTCGGCCTCGGCCAGCCACTCCAGTAGGATGTGAACGGTGGAGTGAAACTCCTCAGCCTGCGGCGAGAGGACACACATCAGCCAGCTCTCAGACACACTCTACCTTCTATGTACCAACAGTAGCTCCACAGTACCTGGCACAGCGCCTGCTCCAGCCGCGCCTGCTTGGACACCGACAGGCTGCACACCGTCTCCCAGCGGGTGCTCAGCTCCTGCATCTGCACCTTCACCCAGGACGAGTCATCGTGGCTGATGTCCGTCAGATCCCTGGCTGAACGTTTGAGGGCCTGAACGCTGACCGTCCTCTTTCCCAACTCCTTCTGGAATACCTGCAGCGACCAATCAGAGAAGGACACAGTCAAACTACATGAACCCATATACAACATACAGTATATACAAGTTTAATGTTTGTGTATTTAAAGCTCTATATATACAGTCTACGCATTCAAGCAAGTTTATGTTTTTACACTTTTTACTGTAATAACAGTTGCTTTTCAAAGTTTCAATATTAAGTCACGTATAACATACAAAGAAAAGGAAACTGAACTGTGAGGACATAAATATCAAAATATCCCAACACAAAATGTAGATCTTTGTCATCCAGCATTAAACAAATGCATGATCCACACAATGGAGAAGAGAAGATATAGGCATAATTAAAGTACATTAGAGTGGTTAGACTCATTAAATCAAACTCAAATAAATCAGTTTTTCTGGAACAGCAACAAACAACCACCCGTTAGCATGGACCAAAAAAGGTCCCCATGTCTTATTCAATTTGGCAAGAGAACAATTAAGAGTACACCTAATCTTTTACACTTTAACAAAGTAAAGAACATACAGTATATGATCCATAAGTAATGAGAGGGGAGTAAAAGTGCTTCTCGCTATTTATTATTTAAATAAAAAAGTCCAGAGGGAATTTGTGCTAATGGATTACAAAAATCAAATTCAAAAGTTCACAGATGTTAGTGCATTAGAAAGTACTTCCATTGCCGATGTAGTCGAGTTATAACTTGTTCTTTATACTAAACTTCAAAGAACAAGGACTTTGAATGGATAGGCATTACAATGCTAGCTCGTTTGTGATGTAAATATGAGTCAAACCCTGGTGTGGTTTAAGTGCTCTTTATTTTCTATTGTGATAATAAACTATGAGTGATAAAAGGAAAGGGTGGGGTCAGTCCAGCAGCGAAAACTTTTATGCTTCTGAAGTTTGCGTTGATGTGGTCTGCTGTTGTTCCTACCTTGTGGGTGTCTATCAGGTTGAGGACCAGGTCTATGTCTCCGTGTACGGGCTGGTCCTCAGCCAGCTGAGGCTCCACCCTGTACAGCCAGTCAATGAGAGCCTGGAGAGCGTCTGTAAACTGTCCCGAGAACAACAGGGCCTCCTCAAGCTTGTTTTGTCTGCGAGAGAGCACAGATCAATTACAGTGAATGAAGAATCTCTTATAGTCTCAATTGTTATTAAAACATATGCAGGAAAATGATTTCTTACCTTTCTACTGACTTGCCACAAACAGTGTCCCATTTGTCCCTCAGCTCACTCAGCATGTCGTCCAGCTTCTGGTTGTCATCTTGCAGGGAGGTCTTGTCTTTCAGGGCCCGTCCTGTCCGAGTGGTGGTGTCGTACACTGAGTGTTTGCTGCCAACAGCTTTTTGGAACTCCTGTGTATGAGAAATACTGTCATCAAAACACTGCTACCTCCAAAACAATAATTAAAAGGGTTTTAAATGAAAAAGCTGTGAAGTGAAAAGTCAAGTTCACTGGATTGTTTTAAATGTCATGCTTTAGATGTGCTGGGTTACAGTGAACCTTCTCAGCTTTTTCTTCCCTCTACTGTAGGCATGCCAGACAGTATCCTAATCTGTGTGTGTTGTAAGATTAAGGAGACAGTATTCTGTGAGGGGAAACCCAAAAAGGGGTCAAAAATTAAGAGTCACTGGGATTAAGAGTATCCAAAAGCATTTGTTCCATCCAGGGATTATGTAGGATTAGCACAATATCCCCGCATAACACTGCAGAGAGAACAAGAGAGGAGTGGGTGGGGTATAACACGGGTGAATGCACGACTGATGCTTTTTGTGGATACTGTAATTCCAATAAATATTTTTTGCAGTTAGAATTGCTGCTTCCAACTCCCACATACTCATACTGTCTAATTATTCTGACTTGTGTCTGTTAAATGAATGAAATTCTATCGTCAAAGGGGCCTGGTTATTTTATCTGTAACTAAATCATCATAAAACAATGCTTTGTCACCTTGTGCTGCGCCAGCTGCGTCTTAATTTTGTCTGGATCGTTTGCAATTTCCACTTCTGAGTCCAAAGTCTTCTCTGATTCGTCGAGCCACTCCATCAGTTTATTCCACGTCTCATGGAACTAAAGAAACAAACAAGGCATTTAAAAAAAGGTATGATGTCAATTGATTTATGGCAGTGTTCTGTTCAAACAGGAAAGGCTCACATTAATAAAACACTGTAATAGGCTCCAGCCAGAAAATGATCAGGTTTGATATAGTATTTCCAGAACTTTCCAATAACAATGAAACATATCGTCATAGCAGTGAAACAAAGCCAGAGATGGCAAAAGTACACACATCCTTTACTCAAGTAGAAGTACAGATACTCGTGTTTAAAAATACTCTGGTAAAAGTACTGACTAAACTTCTTTACTCAAGTAAAAGTAAAGAAGTATGGGCTTCCAAATGTACTTAAGTAAAAAGTACTCATAACTACCATCTGTTTTAAAGAGTAACTGACCTCTAATAATAATAATATTAATAGAACAATAATGTCATTGTTAGCTAATGAATGTTTCGATGCTGAACAACGGCAAAATGACAACGTTTTCATTGGTCCCTCTTCTTTAGAGAAGACCAGGAAATGATGGATACACGGATCGTGTTAAACTCAATAGGCACGCAATGACTCTAAATTATAATGATCACTCCACCAAACACAGATTACGAGTAACGAGCCTGTTTTGAAAATGTAAGAAGTAGAAAGTACAGGTATTTGTGTTCAAAATGTAAGAAGTAAAAGTAAAAAGTCATCAGAAAAATAAGTAGTGGAGTAAAGTACTGATACCAGAAACATTTACTTAAGTACAGTAACGAAGTATTTGTACTCCACTACTTCCCACCTCTGAAGAAAGCTGATTTCAAACCCCTGAATGAATACACCCAGAACAGTACCTGTTTGGCCCTCTTCCTGGCGTCGTCCAGCAGGCGGCCTCGCTCCACAGACCGCTGCACCAGCTTCTCCCAGCGGCCCTGCACGCTCAGCAGCAGGTTCTTGATCAGCACCACATCCTGTTTCTGGCTGAAGTACTTCAGGTGTGTTCCTGTCTTGTCCAGTTCAATGATGTGTTCCCTGTGGGAGTTCACCTCTGTCACAAACATCTGCACGGCACACAGAGGAGAGAGGGGGTTAGTTCAGGTGTTATAATACCAAAAGAGGAAACAGGCTTTTTTAATTGACAGCAGAGTTATTGATCGGCTGATGAGCTTTGTTCTGAATGAACAAACAGTGTGGAGTCATTACATTGATGTTGGCTTGATGACAAGGACAATTAAACTGCCCTTTTCTATATGACACTGATATTATGTATATATAATATCCTGCTTTATATTTTGTAACTGAACATTTATAATTCAACATGTATATTTTCTACTTTTTTTAATCGCTATTTTATTGCTATTGAGATGACATTTTGAAATGTTTATTTATAGTCTTTTAATTGTTATTGTACAATGCCATGTCTTTTAATGCTGCTGCAACACAAACATGTCCCAACTTGGGATCAATGAAGTACTTCTTATCTTATCTTATATAGCGTCTGGATTAAAGCATGGAACTGCATAAAAATGTGTCCACTTAGAATCAAAGCAATCATTTCATAATTATACATATGTAATAATTCAAGGCTGTGAAACCCTCCTCTCTGCACAAGCAATACCTTATGCTCATCAATCTGAAACATGATGGTGTCCATGATGAGGGAGGCGGGGGAAACCATGTTCAGTGTCTGCTCTGCCTGGGTGAGCCAGTTGATGAAGTCTTGCAGAGAGTTATGGAAATCCGTGGCCAGCGTCAAGGCTTCCTCTAGTTTCACCTGCAGAAACAACACATCGTCAGGATTTATGCACAGACATGGAAACAATCCTGTCGTCTGGTCGTACTAATATCATCCATATCCTGCTGCTGAAAACAAACCGCTTGGTTGCCATAACACTAGATCAAAAAGGAGTGGAAAAAAACTATTACACTTCAATTGTGCCGAACATGACCTCTAATTACACAGAGGAAGTTAACATCTCTGGAGAGGCTGGTGGTGGAGCAGGAGGGGAATGACGAGCTTTTAATTCAATGAGGGAAACATCCATTTGTTACAGCCAAGACCACTGGCACAGGCTGTAAATGGTAATGACATTACGAACCTGCAGAGAGTTATTGGTAATAATGCTTCATAAAGCACGAGAGAGGTTAATAGACCCTACTTATGCTATTATTTGAATAAACTATTTTATGCTTGGCAAACGTGTTTGTGCTCACTAGACTGTGGAAGTCTCACATTGCTGAAGAGAGTGTGGGCCAGCAGCTGCAAGTCTGTGTGGCTCTAAGATTTACCCGACTCTATATTTCTGGGAACAGGACCAAAGTAAATAGGTAGCAAAAGCAAAAATGTTACAGCAAACTTTCAAGCCACCAGAATATAAGGAGCTCCATATCTGGATAGAGAGCGGTAAAGGAGAGAAGCTTATTCTTTAAGCCATTTTAAATGAGGATGTTTATTTATTGTAGCAAAAAAAGGGAATAACATCAATACGATTTCCACAAGAAAAACATAGTGACCGATGACTGTTATTTTTCTTGATTAGCACTATTATTCATTGTTTGCATTTGACAAGTCTTCACTGTAACAGACCACAGTTGTTCCACGCTGACTCAGAGCGCTCTGATCTACAGTGTAACCACATCCTGTGTGTCTGTGCCAGCACGCCATCTTTACACCATTCATTATCAGCACCGGGATTACAGGCTTACAAATACCGAGTCATAGCTCAAGTGTGTGTCAGCGATCTCTCACTGGGGATCTACAGTAGGAATAGTTAAGCTGTCAACAGTGAAGCCCTATTATGTCTTCGCACACAACTCTCCACTGCATACCTTTCTCTCAGCGACCTTCCCCTGCACGGCGTCCCATTTGTCCTTTAGGTTGGCGAGGTCCTGTTCTGTGTTGCTGTCCGGACCCTCGGGTGTTATGGCAAGCAGCTGTTGACCCTTGTTCATCAACTCCTGATACAGATCTTCCTTCACCTCCAAGGCAGAACACAACTCCTGCAAGAAAACATGACATAATGACATGAGGGAAGCCATTGTCAAAGATAATGAATTATAGCTCTTATAGAAATGTATTTATTAGGATAAACCCCTTGAGATGCACCATCTCGTTTTCAAGGGGGTCCCGACAAAAGCACGTACAGTCTGTTAAGTCAAATTCATGAAGTAATACATACAATCATTATCTGCTTCAGTGTTAGATAGAACATCTGAATGGTGTGTAAGTAATTGGTCAATGCACAATATTTATTTCACCTTATATTTTCTAGTACAAAAATGCTGTGAAAATAACACTCTTAGAGGAAAGGTTCCCACAACTAATCCCTTTGTTTTTGGCCCCCTCATTACTGAAGCTCCTTCAGGGGGCGTTTGTTGTGAAAGTGTCTCCTCCATTAAAGAATGAGGAAAACAAAGGAGGGAAAACATTCCTAAATTCATTATAGTCAGACGTGGCTAAATCAATTCGACACGCTTTAAAAGGCTCTTTGTCATCTTCTGCAGGGGGATGCAAGTAGTGTATTTTGCAATGTCATTTAATTTTCACACTTCAGATAAAACACAGAAAAGACATCGCCGTCTCCTTCCAAGCCTGCTATCTGTATGCGGCCTTTCATATTGTTAAACACATACCAGATGGGCGTTAAGCTGCTCCCGGGCCGTGTCTGGTAAGCCTCCCACAGCCTTTGATGCCAACAGCTGACGTTCTGTGTCTTTCAGCCATTGCTGCATATCTTCTATCTCACCATGGAAACCTTGGGCCTACAACACAATACAACCTGAGTCAGGACAAAAGGTGTCACGCACATTCATTGTAAGCATCCCATGGGTGAGAGGAGGATGTCTGAGTTATTAATTCCTCACATTCATTAGCAGTAGTAGTGGGTTTTTGTGGTATTCAGCAGTATAAACTAAGACATTTAATTAAATAAAGCATTTGATAAGAAATTCAATAATTAGAAAGTGTCACTTTTATTTAAAATAAACTGTTAAAATGGTTGAACTTTTAAAGCTCACCGAGTAACAAATAAATAATAATACATATATATTATTTTTTGGCAATTTGGCAACACCTTTCTTTAAAACCTTCTAAACCTGGTCAAGATGAAGTGTTATGTTAAACAACATTCTTAACATTCAAAAGAAAATCCACAACATATTTATGTTTCCCTTATCCCCCCCGACATCAAAGCATGCGGCTAAAGGTCAAAGTTATGAATAGAAACTCCACAGGATAAAAAAAAAAGGAATGAGGAGGGGGCAGAGAGAGGGATCACTCCTCCAAAAACAATTTATGACTTTCACACAACTTCCTTGCTACCCTGGGAGAAAATAATCAATCATGGCTTATTAAACATCGAATAATGACATGAAGGTGATTTAAGTTACAGTGAAAGTATTTTTCATACCTGAAGCAGAGCGCTCTTGAGTTGTAGCTTCCTCTGATCCGTCTTCTCCAGGATTTCTTCCCACCGCTGGTTCAGGTTCTCCAGTTTGCTCTGCAGGCTAGAAGCTTCCTCTCCAGCGCTCGACTCCACCAGGTCTTTACCGGCCTTATTGACCGTCTCGACCGTCGCCTTGTGAGCAGACACATCATTCTGTAGAACCTGTGGAGATAAAACAGCCAGGAAAAATTAGATATTGGGTGGACGGATCTGGAAGACACATTTAAATCTACATGGGTAAAATGTAATGTTGGAACAAACAATAGAGGGCGATACATCCACTGCCTCTTTGATGTTTTTCTGATGCTCATTTACAAATACATAAATTTGCACTTTTGCCGTACATGATGCTTGGCGAGCTCGATCTCCACGGCTTTGGGGTCTCCTCCAGTCTTCCTCTGGTCACTGAGCAGCTCCTCGGTGTGGCTCATCCAGGCCAGCAGCTCGTCCAGTGCGTGCTGGAACTGACCCAGAGCCAGCAGGCCTCCCTCCAGTTTGTGCTGGATTAACAACAGATTCAACCATTAGATATTACAGCGCGTGAAAGCACTGGCATGTAAACATTACAAAGTATTCCATGGATCCATAGTTGAGTCGGATCTCTTAATGTCATACAAATGTCCTTCATAGAGAGTTGCATACTGTATTTAAACAGCGTACAGTATAGGCCTTTTAAATCACTTTTGAAAAAGTATCTTCATACAATGGCTTTCTTATAATATCTTCTAAAATTATACAGTTTAAAAATGTGATTTTGGTTTATTTATTTTTCCTTATGCTTGCCTGGTTATTTAAACTGTTTCTTGTATTTTATAACTGTCTTCTATGTGTAGATTTAAAGCAGTTTGTAACACTGGTTTTGATATTTTGTTTTCAGTCTGGTTTGTTGGTCTGTTTGTCTGAATGTTAGCGGGATAACAAAACAAATACTGGCCTTATTTTAACTAAACCTGTTGGAAGGGTATACCGTAGGCCAAATAAGAACCTATTAAATGTTGAATCCTGAATCCTGGGGCAGGTGCACAAAATCCGCTCTACCATTGCTCATACAATTATTTAAACCGCATATTGCCCCATTGAACATAAAGTGTGTGCATAAAGCTTCCCCTCTACATGTGTCCCTTTCCTGACCTGTCGGCTGATGATCTTCTCGTCGAGGTTGTCCCAGAGCATTTTGAGCTCAGACATTGGCTCCTGGATGGCCAATCGGTCGGCCTCCTCCGTCACCTTCTTCAGCAGGAGACCGGCCTGGTGGTTCAGGCGCTCCATCTCGATCTGCAGCTGGTACGCCTCTCCTTTGAACTCCTGGAACATACAGTGGTACAACCCAATCAGTCAACAGAAATACAAAAGCTTTTTGGACAATACATCCAATGCTCTTTCAAGCATTAAGGACAATGTGACAACTTTATGAAGCAGAGATTTAATACAAACTGGGGAAGGTATGAATCATCCTATTAATACAGCTGTGGTTATAGCAGAGACTCTGTAGCACTGAGTACAGGAGTAAAGTCAGATATAAATACATAAGACATAGCAGAAGGGAATTATAGAAGTAATCTGCTGTTAATTATTTAAACAAAATTACAAGACTTTACCTTGTGCTCTACAATCTGCTGCTTGACAGTTTCCAGGTCTGTGCCGACGGGTGACATTGAATCCAGTTTGCCCTCCAGAATATCCACCCAGTCAAACATACCCTGTGAACAGGGTGGGAAACCATTGTTACTGAGAGAAAACAGCCTTAGTGCACACACAAGGAGTCATGTTTCACATCTAGTGTCATGTTATGCACCAAGTACAATTGGTCTGAAGTAAATAGTATCATAGTAACAAAGTACGCAAACAAACAAAACAATTAGAAAGAAGCTCTTCTCTTGAATACATTTTAAAGGTGTGTTTTCAGTCAAACTGAGGACTTTTTCTTTCAAACCAGGAAAAGAGTTCATACACATGAGAAGAAGTTTGAGCAAAATAAAGCAAAGCGCTGTGGTTGGTGTTTATTGTTTCAAATTGAAAAAGGTCCCTCATAAAATGTATCACTTCATCAAGGGCAATAAAAGAAGGGTTTTACAATCTGGCTGGCTCCTTGTGTGTGTTTAACTCTAAAGTGCATGTACACGTCTCCATTACCAATTCTATAATTAGTCATACAATAAAAACAAATAACAGTAATGAAAAAGTTGTGTGAGTCACATGAAGATTCAGGGTCATTTCAGAAGCCTTACTCTGTATTTGTTCAGAGAATTCTTTAAAAGACACAGTGAAGGAGTGATCATAGTACCTGCAGGCCGTCCTGAAACTGCATGGCAGCCTGCATGGCTTCTTCCAGCCTCTCTACTCTCTCCTTCCAAGTCTTATTCAGATTTTCCCACGCTGAGTTCACCTGGAGAAATGATCGGGTAACTTTACCATAAGCCATGTGTAACCACAGAAAACAGCATAGACGGTTAGAAGAAAAACTCTGTATAAAGCTGCTTTGGAATGTCCTCTAGTACCTCATCAAGACTTTTCTTTATCACAGGTTTATCAGGTTCCCCGCAGGCAGTCATAAGCTCTTCACCCTGTGCTCGAACCACTTCAAGCTCCTCTTGCAGCCCATCGATCTCCTCTTTAAATCCCTGTCGAAACAAGAAGCAGTTGTTAAACCTAAGAAATGCTCCATCACTCTTAATCACCCATTCGTTCATTCATTCAATGATTTAACTCAGGGGTGTCCAAACCTTTTTTTACGGAGGGCCACATACAGAGAAACATACAAAAGGCTGGGCCCCTCAGGTATATTGCCTCATAAGTTAAGTTATAAGTTAACAAATTCAATCAAATGTAGGTCAATTATGCTTGATACTTGAATATGCTTCATCACAGCTTTCCATTTTTTTTGGTGGCAGCTCATTCCTTAAAACAGAAACCTCAGATTGCTTATGATTGCTTATAATAAGGGGAAATAGGAAGAGTTTATTTCAGGCTTGTTATGTAAATCAGTTATTGCGGTTTTTTTAATCAACTAAGATTAGTTTGAAAAAAAATTCAACTTCATTTGGCAACATTTATTTGAAAAGCGGGCTTCTTAAAACATTAATACTGTGTAATATATATATTTAAGAAGCATATTCCATTATACTTTTAGAATTGGCTGCGGGCCAATTCAAAATGGACCACGGGCTGCATTTGGCCCCCGGGCCGTAGTTTGGACACCTCTGATTTAACTCCTAGGATCTGTCTACCTCCACAAACTCCTGCTGCTGTTTGACGACAGAGGGATCGACCCCGGGCTCCTCCAGCTCTCGCAGCAGGTCCTGGCTGTCTTTGATGGTGGCGATGAGAGCGCAGTGGTCGCACCAGAACTTGTCGGCCAGGTCCATCACATCCAGGAGCTTGACCTCCCGCTCCTCCAGTAGAGCCTGGATGTCGCTCCAGAGGAACACCATCTGGTCCAGTTTGTCTTGTACAACTTGTGAGGCAGGAAAGGAATATAGAATAAATGAATGAATGAAATAAAAAATGTGACACTAACAGAATACCACAGATATCAGCATGTATTCCTCGGCTGTGTGCTGGGGAGCACAGCTGAGAGAACACACACATTTAATGAGAAACAGTTTGGTCTCCGTCTATTCCTTTGATTTTTTTATTGCAACTAAAACTAAGAATGGCATTCCCATTAAAGTCACACCTGGAGGAAAGCTTTGTGCAATTCAGTAAACAAAAATGCTGACTCAAAACTCAAGCTAAGATCTTGAGTCAAGGATTTTAACCAAGGAGTTTGCATGTTTTGATTGGAGGAGAATTATAGGTTTGGTCTGCGATTTTGTGCAGTATATCTCAATGTTTTTCCAACTTTTGACCTGTTTATTGTACTATTTGTCTTTGTGGCTCTCACATTCATCCCATGGCCTGTTATGGAGGAAAAAAAATGCATACCTTTGGCAGAGATATCCTTATCTGCTCCTTCAGATCTTGCAATCATCTCCTCGCCACGCTGCTTCAGTGTCTCATAAGAGGGCTGCAGTTTCTCCAAATCCACAGAGACAGCTTTATTTTCCATAATCTGCTCTCTGATCTTCTCCACCTCCACTGAGATGGATGGAGGCTGCCGCAGGCGCTCAGCGATCCGTTCCAGGGATTCCAACATCGGTTCTATTTTATCATGGAACTGGTGGAGGACGAGGAGACGAAATACCTCGGTTTGTTATTAAAACCTTATATTGTAACATCTCTGAAGAAAGCTGGGACAATGTTTAGCTAACATGTTACAGAAATACAATGAATGTACAACAAGACATTATCATAAAACCTATTGGTCAAACTTTGTAACTTTATTATAACATGAAATTGAAAGTACATTTGCTTATCTTATATATAAAAGCAACACAAATATAAGTAATTGAACAACTGCTCCTCACCTGGGTTGATTTGGAGGTGGCTTCATCCAGAGCCGCCGCTCTCTCCTTGACGTCAGCCTTGAGTTTGGTGTAAAGTTTGTCAGTCGCTGTGTACTTCTCTCTGATGGGCACTCCCTCCACCGGGCTAAGTTCAAGAAGCTGAGGTCCTGTCTTATTCATCTTGTCGATGTGGGGCTTATGTTCAGAAATCAGCTCTCTCATTTGCTGGGGAGGATAAACAGGAGACATATTTAGTTTTTTATTTCTCAATCATGTGTGTTGAACTTTTGCTCGTATCGGCTTCTTACCCTGAGCTCCTCTTGCTGCTGCCTGAGCGTTTCATACTCGATGGAGGGTCGAGGCAGCTTGCTGAAGGCGCTGACAGTTTCCTGAAGCCACGGCCACATCTCCTCATAGGTCTCCCAGAACTGACTGGCCAGAGACTGGGCTCGCTCCAGCTGAAGAAGGCGCTCCGAGTTCAGCTGACTGACGATGCCGTACTTCTCCAACAGAGTCTGGGTCCTGGCCTGATTCAAAATCAACAAGAACCTTTAATATCAACCACCTTGAACTGTGTATTAACTAATTATGAACGTCCCACTTCTAAAATAGGAAGTAAAGTGTTTATACCTTCAAGATGTCTTTCTCCTCTGGGTTTTTACTGTTCATGATGGCCTTTCCTGTTTTCACAATATCATCCACTGCATCCTTGTGCCTCATGATGTCCATGGAGAAGATCTGGAAAATCGGTAGAGTGAGTTTGGCTGGACTTCTTTACAAAACAAACCGCTGTGTTTACTGTACTTTGTTCAAATGGAGGCTGTGACTATCCATACACACACATACACAGTTTGATAGACTGACCTTCTGTGCTTGGAGCTGGGCTGTGGTTTGGTCCTGCTCCAGCCTAATCTCGCCCATCGACAGCAACTTACCCTGAGCTTCAGTCAGCCAGGAGAGCTCAGTGTCAGCCGCCTGTTCAAACTAAAAAAACAGAAAAGAGATCTTTATATTTTACAAAGCTGAAAACGAATAGGTCAACATTAAACAAGGACTTATAGAGTTAATAAGGTTACATTCAATTGGAAAAAAATGAGAATGAGAAAAGCTGTTTATTCGTTTCTCTGGTTTACCTGCTGTGACTTGAGTATCTGAGCGTTGATCTGGTCCACCTGCTGGGTGACGGTGTCGCAGACGCCTCTGTACCGCTCATTGTCCTCAGTCACCAGCTTGTTCAGAGCCTCTCGGGTGTGCCAGGGGATCAGATCCAGTAGAGAGCTGCTCAACTCATTCACCTTGTCCATCACAGGTTTCTGGTCTTTGCTCTCATTCAACAAGGCCTGGATAAGATTACATGACATAAAAAAGCACCAACTTTAGCATAGTGAACAGAAGCTTACTGAGTAATGACAGTGTTTTCTCTTAATTATATTGTAGAAACTCCTACCTTCTGCCTTATTTGTGCATGAAGGAGCTGCTCGCCCACGGGCTCCTCATCAGCAAAAGCGCTGACCTCAGCCTCTACCTTCTCCAGCCAGGAGCTCAAGTCCTCATGGGTGTTCTGCAGCTTAGCAGAGAGACTCGAAACACGCTCCAATGTCTTCAAAACGCTGTCACTCATTGAGTTGATCTCAGCATACTTTGTTTTTATTCCATCCAGTTTGCCTTGGATCACCACCACCTCATCACCTATAAATAGAGAGTAAATTATGATATATTAATTCATGGAGTTTTGTATTTCTGCTGTAGTATAGGTAACTACAGTATGCTGTTAGTTTTGCAGAACATAGAGCGGTAGCAATGAGAGTCAGATAAGCAGTATTACTCATAAATGTAGTCAGTGCCGTACAATTTAAATGCAAAAATGACTGACTGATAGCAAATAGTTTGACATTTTTGGAAGAAATGATTAGGCATTTTCACTTTGGAGTTACAATGCAGTTACTGCACTGTAACTTTTATCCATGTATTTTTTCTTTTAATGTTTATTTTATTATCTTTTCTTTTTAATGACTGATTTTAAATGCCATTTTCTAAATGTCATTCATTTTTTGTAAAGCACTTTGAATAGCCTTGTGTTGAAAGGTGCTATATAAATAAACTTGCCTTGCCTTGCCTTGCCTTGGATTGATACTGCACACATATCTGACTGGTTTGCACTGTACATGCTGGAGCCAGCACTCGTTAGCTTAGCTTAGCATAGAGGCGGGGAAAAGCTAGTCTGGCTCTGTTTAAAGGTGGCCAAATAGGCACAGTAATTTCCCCAAGAAAGTTATTAACTTGCACAAATAGGAAACTGCCCGTTCTTTCTGAAAATTAGATTATAGATTATAATATATTTCAGACATTCAGAACTCTGGCCAATACTTTTTTAATACACATCATAAGATGTCTGAGAGCGGTTCAACAGTGGACAGAGACACAATTGTTTGAACTGTGATAGGGAGTCATAAAGTCAAACATGCCTGTGGTTTGCTTCAGAAGCTCCATCCCGTTAGCAATGGCTTGGTCAACATTCTTCTTCCTCAACTCAATATCACTTTGTAGGCCCTAAAAAAGGAAAACACAACCTTAAGAATTCATTGAGAGAGAAAATAAATGTTCCACTGTAAGCAATGATAACACACAAACAATAAAGTGATTGATGCAACTTAAATGAAAGGAGTACAAAGTGCGTGGCCTGGAGAGGAGTGTATACCCGTTGTTCTGCCAGCTGCTTTTCAAGAACATCTACTTTGTAGTCCTCCGCGGACACTTCGCTCAGCCTCCCGTGCGCCTCATTCAGCCAGTTCATGAGAGCCACCTCGTCCTCTCCGAACACCTGGGCGTTGGCCAGAGCCTGCTGCAGCATCTCAGCCCTCCTCCTGCATCGCTCCTGGAGCTCTATGTAACCGGACTGAGTGGAGTCCAGTTTGGACTGAACAAACTCCTTTTCGTCCACTGAGCTAACAGCTTTGAGCATCTGACCCAGACTGACGGCATGTAACAGGTCTTTACTGTGATTCATAATCTCCTCCTCTAAGGCCTAACCACAGGGGATGGGAAACAAACCAAAGAAATATGACACAAACAGAAAAAACAAAAGAGGTAAACTGAAATTATATAAAAAACAGAATGGGTAATAATGAAATGCACCAACGTGCAAAATGAAGGAAATTAAATTCAGCTGAACAAAACCAACTGTATGATAAAAACAAACAGCAATGATGAAAATGATGATATTACCTTATGCTGGGATATTTGGTCTTCCAGCCTAGACGTCTCAGTGCCGATGGGTTCGGAGTTGGCTAGGTGTTTCTCTGTAGCCGCCAGCCACTCGCTCAGGGGCTCCAGCGTCTCGTGGAACTGCTGAGTGACCACTAAGATGCTCTCCAGTTGCTTTTGCCTGAAGCATTTATGAAAACAGTAACAGCAATGAATCATGAGCAAAGGAAAGTCATGTACAGAGTGACAGGCAAGTTTATTCCATTATTAGTTAATGAAGAAATGTTATCTACATATGAATAACGTTTAAGAGCCATGTTCTGAACTGAGAGAAAGGTAAGGTAGGTCTACTTTTAGTTGGAGTTTCACATACTTTTAAATATACCCAGATTTAAACGAAGGCAAAACTCAGGTTAATAAAAGGGCAAGACTTTACTATTTATTTGAGGTTGTTTCATTAGCAACCTTTGCTGTAATAGTTTGACATTTCTGGAAATAAATGTTTTTTGAATTTTCTTGCAGAGAGTTGTTCAAGAAAATAAATATCACTTCCATTTATACAGGCTACATTCTACAGAGGCAAAAGTTGACACCAGCAGCCAGCTAGCTTAGCTTAGCACAAAGCCGGAAAACAGGGGAACAGTTACCTTGGGTCTCTTAAGGGAAATAAGATCCCTGTACCATAAACAGCATTGGATGATTAGCAGGATTTAGAGGCGCTAATATACAGCCTTTGTTTGGACAGAGTAAGGCTAACCCTTTAATCTGTTTCTAAGCTATTAGTTTCATATTTATAGCACAAAATAAAGAGTGATATCGATCCTCCCGTCTAATCCTTGGCAAAAAGGCAATAATTACATTTCCCAAATGTTTCATTTGTTTTTGCTTCATTAGGGGAAAAGTGAAGCTGCATTTTGGTGTGTCAATCTTTGTACATTTTGAATATTCCCAGATCCAAATCCAGGCAAAACCACAAATTAAATTAGGTGGAAGCATTACAAGGTGTTAAGTCCTTCATTAGCAACATTTAACTGCAAATTAAACGGTTACATGTGTTTTATACAGACCTGTTTTCAGCCTTCTTGAGCAGACTGTCCCACCGCTGTGCAAGGCATTCAATCTCCTTTCCAACCTTTTCTTTATCCACAGACTCTGCCAGTTGTGCAACCTTCTCTCCCTCTTTCTTTATCAGCTCCACTGTTGGTTTTCTGTCATCCAGCAGTCTCTGTAGGAGCTGTCAAAGGGAAACAAAGGAGGACAGTTATTGGGTGCCTTTAACTAGCTCTGGCATTGCTTGGTGGTGAAAAACAGTAAATCTAACGGGCACAGATTAAGTGTCCATTAAACCAACAGCTTTGTTTACCACACTTTTGTTCAACAATGGGTGTCAATTAAATGAGATGGATGGCAGAGTCATAATGCTGTGTGGATTTTCTGGTGTTGAAGTGGAACGATTAAACAGAAGTGTAACTGTGGTTTTATGGCTTTATGCATTTGTACCGCGTAATACCAGCTTACTTTCTGCTCTTGTATCTGTGCCTTGACCACTTTGAATTCTGCAGATGGAGGTTTCTGATTGGCTATAAGCTCTTCTGTGTCGGTTAACCAGCTGAGCAGTGATTCCAGGGCATCCTGGAACCTCCCACAATGCAGCAGGGCTTCATGCAGCTGGGCTGAACGTTCAGCGATCTGCAGACCACATGGTAAATAAAGATTACACCTTTGTTAAAGCCGACTGAAAACTGCACCTAGTAACTCAAAGGATAAGACTACAACAAAAACAGATGACTCATTACATTGACAATATCTCTCTATAGTTTCACTAATGACCACTTTTCAAAAGCAAAGAACAACCAGTCAAACCGGTTGTATTAAACAAATAACCTTTTTATTGAGGGTATTCCACTTTGTGCTGACTCCATCCAGGTCATCCTCAAGCTTCTTGGTGCTCGTGCCTTTAGCAGCGTTTTGTATCAGGCTGTGGCCGAGAGAGCTGATGTCCTGAAGCTGCGTCTGCAACGGATCAATGTCGTCTTTCTGGAAAGCCTAAAGACAAATGGAACAAATACGAATAAATATGTTATAAGCACTCAAATTACGAGGCGTTTAGTCTTACTTGGAGGTTCATGGAAATGACTGGATTACTGTTCCAGTTTCAAAGCACGGAGAACTAATGACACATTAGTTTTACTTGATTTTCAGAACGAGACCAATTAAATAGCTGATTCTTTCAATGAACAGAAAGATGACTTTGATCTTGATATTATAGGGGGAAAAAAGTTCAATTGACACCAGGAATTCAGGTTTGTTGTTAAAAATCCAGCTGACATAAACAACTCTCTAAACCAGTCAGCAGCTTCTAGAAAAGGAGAGTTAACAAGTAAAGGCACGGCTGTGCACAATCCCATTGATAGGCTGCAAGGGTAAAGTAGTAAGGAGGAGATATAAGTTAAAAGTGAAAGGTGTAAATAGAGTATATATGTAGATATCTTATTATTTTTATCTTGACCCATTTTTATTATAATGGAATCCATCTGCATAATTTATTTGTTTGCTTTCTGCAGGAAGTACATTTTCCCTGTGAACAATCAATTCAGACCTTGTCTTGAACTTTTGTAATTTAAAACCTATTTTACTAATCATGTTATCAGATATAAGAAAAAGTTATAGCTAGCACCCGGGAAAACACCATCAAAGAAGCAACAAATCTAGTAAAACATGTGTAACCAGCTAATGAACAAAGAAATGAAGGGTATCTTTGGGCACCTGTGGGGAGAAAAAACCCATAGGGTTCATTTCAGGACAAGCAGCGATGGCATTCAGTAAGGCCTCTATCTCCTGCTCCCCTGCGTGCTGGAACGTCTGTAAACCTTTAGGCAGACAGGCCTCGACTGATTGCAGAAACTCCTCCAGGTCCTCCATGTTGTACTTGGACGCTCCTTGCTCAACGGTACATGGTTTTGCCTGCTGGCGGCTCTCTACGGGTAGAGTTACAGAGTTTCCGTGCGTCTCAGGCTGTGTCACCACCACACTGACCAACTCACAGTCCTCCTGAGGTGACACATCCTCCAACAACTCAGCAGTGGACAGCTCATCATAGTCTGTTAAAGTCCTTGAACGCCATCCCGAGCTGTCGTTTTGGGTCCTAGAGCCTGACCCCGAGGATAACCTCCCTGTGGAGTATTTGTATTCTCCATTGCTCAGGGTATCCTTTACATTTAGATCCACCACACCTGATTCTGTTTGTCGCAGCCCCTGCACCAAGCTGCTGCTGTGATAAAGAGACCGATTGTCCCTCACCGGTGAGAAAGGGAACTCCCCCTGCCCCGAGCTCAGCGATCGCCCAGCTCTTAGGTCCCCAGACATGTGCATTGCCTCTGAAGACGAGAGGCTCCTTGTGCCGGGGCCCACTCTTTTGTGGGACCTATGAGCATGTCTCTCCCTTTCCACAGTTGGGCTGTACAGACCCGAGTCCTCTTCAGATGTCAGTGAGCTGGTCATACTCTGCCCTCTCCTGCCATTGATCAACCCCGGCCTGTCCACACTCCCCGAGCACAGGGTCCCACTGCGGCTTGCATACTCCCCCAAGTTAGTTGGGGCAAAAGTCCTCCATGAGCGTCGCTGATGCGGGTGATCCTTCTTCTCTCCTGGACGTGTCTTAGGTAGCACTGTGTCAGTCGCCCTGCTTATGTGCCCATTGAGCTTAACACCATCAAAGACCCCACGTTGGTCGAGGATGGCAGGTTTGCGGGTTCGGAGCTCAAATGAGCTAGAAGCAGAAAGGGCTCCATTTCCACACAAGTTGCTAAAGTCTAACGTGCGTTGAGTGTAAGGTAGGGTGCCCGTGAAGTGCCTGGAGGAAAGGCTGCCCTTAGAGCCCGAGTCGATCTGCTCGTTGAGCCGGACAGTGTCATAAATGGACCTCTGGGGCACATAGCAGTCATCAATGTTCAGGTCCTCCTCCTCCCCCTTCCCCACACAGGAAGGGTTTTGTCTGAGGCAATCTGGTCTGCTCAGCGGTTTGCCCATGCTAACACAATTGTTAATACTCACTATAAAATAAGATTAAGGATGAGGGGAAATCCTTTGAGGTATATCTTGTGCAAAATGTGTAATTTAAAAAGAAGCACAATTTCACTCATTTACAAAAGAAGCAACTGTGTACAAAATGATAACTGTCCCCCTGTTTTCAATGGTTAACAAATAAATATCAAACGTTTCCACTTGTCTTGTTAAACATCACATCTACAGTTGCTTGTGGAGATTTAATTTGAACACAATTAAGTTGATTCAAATAAAGGCTTTAGAAATACAAATAAATCAAACAATATAAAAAATCCCAAACAAATGCTAGGACTGTATAGCAGCTTCATACTCCGTAGGAATACAAATCCAGTCTTTCCACACAGTTACTTATCCCGAGAATATTCCTTTAGGCTCTTCTACGTGCATTGCCAAATCTTAATCCTTATTCCTCTGGTCCAAAGTGCTTCTTTTTCCCTGAAATCCTCACAGCATCCACGAGAGCTTGAGGAAAATCTTCAGTGCAAAGTGAAAAATATCCACAGGCAAATCCAGCAAGGCTCTACGTAAAACTGTGGGCAGTTCTGAAGGGAGCTGGTACTCCTGGATAAACAAAAAAGCCTGCCCTTTCTCCCTCATCGCTCCCTCGCAATGACAGACACCCTCCTGGCAGAGGGTTTCATGCCCCGCCCCCGCTCATTATTCAGACAACATCTGCCACAACTCCATTTGTGCTGAGAGCCGCTCCGGCACATGTTGATTGGTGGACACATGACCCTTTTTTTTTCTCCTCCTTTCCAATTCCCCCTTATGTCAGCATGGCCCGTATGACATCACTTCTAAGCCATCTTCTGCATCCTGACACAATCACGCACTTTTCTTTCAGTGAATGAGGGAATGGGGAGGGGAAGTGATACGCACCAGATTTCTTCTACTTAAAAAAAAAAAAAAAAAAACCCTAGACCAGCAGGCAGCAGCAGCTCCCACTCTGATGACATCACACTCTTCTGAAATAGATACACATTTTTCCTTTTTTCTCTCTTTGCCCTCTGTTTTCTTCTTGTGGACGGTTGCTGTGGACCCTGCAGATATTGTTAATTACTGTGGAATGCTGAGGGAGGCACAGGTCCCAGGTAATTTAACACCGACAGCTCTGCCAAGTGCATGAAGGCGCTTTTTATGTCCAGTGACCGGGGCAGGAGAAGAAAGGAGAACAGGGGAGATAGTGAAAGGAAGTCATTTTTGTTTCCTGGATTGTCTTCACCATAGCAGATCAGTAAAGAGCTGAACAATCCCAACCGCTTTGTCCAGCTCTGCACGCATGAGAGGAGATGGATAGAGGACACTGGCAGTGATAAATTAGCAGTTAAGATCTGGATCTGAAAAAGGGATGTTCGGTCACTGAAACCTGCATAATTTTTTCATTTGCAGGCATTTGAATGTTAGAACACTAATTATCATTTTTCTCTTTGGGGTCCCTTTGTCCCCAGTGTCCAAAATATATTTGATACTTTCTGAACTTTACAGAAATGATGAACCACAAAAGAGTTTAAAAACAGCAAATACGCTGGAAGCTGGAACAAAAAACGTAGAAATATTCACAACAAAAAATGGCCTCAAAAAACGTAGAAATATTCACAAGAAAAAACGTAGAAATATTCACAACAAAAAATGGCCCCTATTTTTTACAGACAAGTAGATAATACTTTAGGTTAATTCAGGCTGATACATTGTATTAACTAAATAGTCGGCTGATCATCTGAAGATCTAGATGTCGGTTTAATCACTTAGGATGTAGGCCTACTTTGGAAAAAAAGACTAGAACCCTTTCATTATTAAAACGTGCTGCTTTACATCAAAACAACTTAAATTCGACTTGTAGGGCAACTGTCCTTCAGAAGTTTCACGTTTCACTTTCAGAGTGTATCAGTGGCAGTGAGTCAGCGGTACTACATGGTCACGATGACACTTTTTGCCCTCTTTTAGCTTCATTGAATGGGTTAGCTATAGAGTATGATTCAGATGCTAGAAACTCCTTCCCGAACTTGTAAGAGACAATGATGTAATGTCTGAAAGAAGGGACGCCAACCCCCAGGGGTGTTGAGTCACCAGAGCTGCCCTTTAAGGTTCATGTAAAGATATACATTCGCCAGGACTCCCTCAGGCGTGCTCCTGCGAATCTCAAGTGAAAACAAGAGTAAACACATGAAGTCAGGCTCTCTCTTTCAAAACTTGACCTAAAATGGTAACAGCACATAAAAGAGAGGAATCCAAGAGCTGTCTTTCTCTGTTTATTTCTTTCTCAACAGCTGCCAATAAAGTCCACTTACCTACAGAAATAAGAGCCTGATCCGCTGAACATATAACAGAATATGACACATTAATGACCTCATGTTGCAGCTATATAACGAAATAACTAAAGTTCCGATACTGCTCTTGTTTGTATGGGTACGAATTAGTACAATGGGGGTTTTCCACGAGCAGCTGAGGCTGTATATGCCCTCTCAACCCAGCCTGATGACAGGACAAAGAGGGGGTAGAAACATGCACCATGACAATGCTGCTAGCAACTCTTTGAATCAATCACTGCTTTAATAGTTTCCCTGCGAGGCCTAAACCAAATTCCACATAATAAAATAAAACCCCCTACCCCCACGATATTTTAATCCATGTATCTCAACTGGAGGTTTGCATGTAACCCTCCTGCCTAAGTGAAGCACCCCCGTAATTACAAAAAAAAATCCCCTGACCTATATCTTAGCACAAATCTGTGTCATTTGACTACCCACGGCTTTTACATTGTTTTATTGTAATACTTTCTAATGCTACAAATGAAGAAGTGTTTCATAATGTCACCTCTGAATATAGGTTAATCCTCTTTAGGAAAACTCTACAGGAATTTAAAGGCTTTGAAAACATGTTTGCATCTGTCTGTAAAGCTTGCTCATGGCCACCCCTTGTTGTTGTTAACTAAAATGTTAAAGATAACATGGAGTGTCAGAGGAATTAAAAACAGGTCATTAGGACAATTATAAATGGTGTGGTATGTCTGTAATACTAAATATAGCATTACCTAAAAGTACATTTTTATACAAACAGTTGTTGTACAATATGAATTAGCCTAAAGGAATAATCTAGAGCATTTTTGGGTCAATTAAATATGAAGTCTTAACCCAGCAGTAAACAATAAGGTTTTTTATTCGTGGTAACCCAACCATCACCATACTAAGTGGTGTCTATATCCAAATTAACACCAGGCTACTCTAAGCTTAGAGCCCCAGATAATATCAGGCAGTGAGTGTTCAGGCTTAAAACAACAACACTATCAATGTGAAGAGATCAGGACGCAGGCCCAGCTCCTCTAATGGGACCATTGAATCAAGTGACGCCCTGCTGGTGACCACCTGGCGGCGAGGGTCCATCCCTCCTGCCCCATCACTGCACATGGGCTGAGCTCTTTTGTTAACACCAGATGCCCTTAATGAACCGGCAGTCCCCAGAGGATTGCTTTGCATGTAGCCAGTGTGCTGCTCAGAGAAGAGCCTGAGGATAATCTGCCCCAATGCAAGGCTTTTTTGGAAAGATAGCTTCTTAAATATCAAATGTTTCAAATATACTGTATGGGAACCTAGGAGATAATACAGTTTTAAGCCCAGTGATCTTGGTAGAAATAAAAACAACACATGCTTTTTTAAATAACAAAGGGGACATTTGTGAGATTGGTCAGATACTGCTTTTACCATTGTCAACAGTAAATTCAATATGTTGTGTTTTTGGATTGTTTCCAGGTTAACAAAAAGCCCTAAGCCTTATTCTATAAAGGAAAATAGTTGATGCATATAAACAAAAATAAGGGTACCTGCTGCTGTAAGTTCCATCATCCAAATCAATCTCTTTGCATTATTAAATCAATTCAGTTTAATAGAAATACCATGTTAAGGTGTAAAAAACTAAAGTGATTGGGAAAGCCATACCTTAAAGGCCTCCAGCTGTTGGTTGATGCCATCCGTCTCCATGCCGACCACCTCCTGGGCCGCCTCCTTGGCCACAGCACCGCTCAGTTTACTGTCTGCTTGGTGGAGTTTCCCGTACAGCTCCTCCAGTTTGGTGAGCGTGCTCTGCACCTGCACCCCTCGACCTTTGGCCCTGTCCAGCAGCTTGCCACACTGCTTATTCAGAGCATCCAGATCTCTCTTCAGGCCCAACAGGTCGGGCGAGCTTTCAGTCTCCATCATCTTCTTACAGCTGTCTCCAGCGTTGGCCGTGTTGGCCATCAGCTCTTGAAGCTTCGCCACGAAGCTCTGAATGCTGTCCTGCTGTTCTTTAAGAGTGGCCAAGTGGAGATCCACAGGAGCCATGCTGTCCAGTTCATCGTCCAGGTCCGTGAAAGAGGTGAACATCTCTCGGATGCGGTTTTGGAACTGCCCAATTCCCTGCAGTTTGCCCTCCAACACCTGGCACGTCTCCTCTAGTTTCTTGTTAAGTGAGCTGTAGTCTTTATCCATGCTGTCAGCCTGCAGTAAGAGGTCTGTCACTCCATCAGCATCTGGGACACCAACAACAAGGTCCTTGGCCAACGTCTTCAGGTGCTCCACTTGGTTCTGCGCTGCCTCTAAACTCTTATGTTGGGCTTTGATGTTGGTCAGGTTCTTGTTGCTGTGTGCCTGCACTCCCTGTGCTTCATAAGAATCCACTTGCTTCTGAGCCCCCTCGAGCTGACCCTTTGCCTCTTTGTAGGCGTCGTTGAATTCCTTAACTGTATGTGAGATCTTCTCCAAGGATTCCCTTTTGTTTTGTAGACCTTCCATTACATTATCCACTCGTTTGCCAATGCTAGCCTTCTCCTCTCTGATTGCTTCAGTGTCTGCGTTGGCCACCTCAAGAAGACTATCAGCGGCCGCGTTGAGCTGCCCCACCATCCCCCTGTGCTTGTCCACATCTTTCTGGAGAGCCTTCACCTGAGAAATGGAGCTCTCCACATCAACCGGATCAACAGTGAGTTTGACTCGGCCCTCGCTGGCTTCACACTCTTGAATCCAGGAGCCGAGCTTCTCTGCATGCTCCTGATACTTCAGAGATTTCTGCAGAGCGGTCTCGAGTTTGCCAGCTTGCTCCACAGAGCTCTTCTTCACCTCCTCCCAGTCGGATGACAGTGTAGTGAGCTGCCCTTGTAAAGCCAACTTTTCTGCACCGTCAATTTTCTGCAGGAGCGTCTCTCCTTCCCCGTGGATTGTGTTATAAGCTTTGTCATGTTCCCCGAGAGTTTTCTGGAGTTTACTGTGCTCCTCCAGGGCCTGTTGCAGGACTTCCGCCTTGGCAGAGATGGGCTTCGGCTTAGACTGTTCCTGGAGCTTCTCACCCAGCCATGACTGGAAGTCTTTGGAGGTCTGATGGAACTGCTGAGAGCTGGCAAAGGTTGAGTTGAGCTGCTCGATCCGTTTCGCTACAAGAGAGGAAGTGCAGCAATTAGTGATGTAAATACGGCAAAGAATGCTAACTGGGAATATTGTTGCTTATGACTTTCCATTCTACATTTCGGATAAATATATAACGATATAAGACACCAAATGTAAAATTCATTGTAAAAAAGATGACAAAAAAGCCAGAGTTTAAAAGAGTGATAGTGATTGTTAGCCTCTTGGGTCATAGTATAAATATATTGTAGTGTGACTCAACACAAAGAGAATGTTTATTTCTCTCCAAACATTACAACACTTGTTTTTTAGGTTAAGTTGAAAGGCCAACCTGCTTTCTCTTCCAGCTGTTTGAAAGGTTTGCTGACACTCTCTAGCTGTCTGGCCAAGTCTGCTTTGAGGTAGTCTTCCGTCACCATCGCTGTGAGCTCTGCGTTGATGGCCTCCGCCTCCTTCAGCTTCTTCCTCTCCTCTCTCAGCTGAGCCGAGATGTTATGGACATCCTCCAACTGCTTCTTCACAGCGTCCGGCTGGGTGCTGTGGCCCTGGTGGTTGGTGAGCTGATTCTCCAGCTGAGTGGCAGTCTGACCGACACCCCTCAGTAAATCCTGGAACTGCCCTGTCTTCACCGCCGCCTGGTCGATGAGGCTGTCTCGCTGGTCCAGCTGTCCCGTGATGCCCTGCCACTTCTGGGTGACGGCAGAGAGCTGCTCCCTCACCAGCTTCCCCCCGGAGGGGTCCTGGTTGCCCGAGGAACTCAGGATGGAAGAGGCAGCTTCCTCCAGTTTCTCATATTGGGGTTTACGGCTCTTAAATTCGTTCTGGAGGATCTGGGGGGGCAACAGAAGATACAAGATGAACATTTCTTAAAAGGAAACATTATGATAAGTAGCTCTTACAACCCCACTCCAAAACATCCTAACCAATTATTCAACCAAACATGCCAAAGCTTACCTGAACTTGTTGCTTCTGCATTTTGAGCATATTTGGGTCGATCGAGAGGGGTCCGAGGACACTCATCATCAGCTCTTTCTCGGAAAGCCACTGACCAAGCTGCAGCTGAGTTGTTTGGAAGATGTCCAGGTTCTTGTTGGACTGCTCCAGGTGCTGCTTCCTCTCCTCTACAGTGCCGCTGATATCTGCCCAGGCAGCATCTGAGCAGGGGGGCAGGAAATTCACACAACTCTGCATTAGTCAGCATAAAACACCTTGATTTCAACAGTCCTGCTGTGCTCCCTACAAACCTCCCACTGCGCAGGACCTGGCACCAAAAATGTGTTAATTTGACTAAAGCAGGAACTGAGAGACATTCTGTACACTGCTCATGATGGGTAGATGATTAGATGAACTTGAGTAACATAGCTGGTCTAACATCTCATATATGTCAATTTGTAAATGCTTGTACTTAATTAAAGGCCAGTGCTGGAATGAGATACATTTTTGGTCAGGGGGATTCTCTGACAGTTTCAGTGACATAAATGACCCAGGGCCATCTGGAGACAACACCTTGAATCATACCTATTTCAGCGAGCATCTGCTTCCATTTTGCCGCCTCAGGGGAGTTTGGATGAGTCTTAATCAAGTTAAGGAGCGTTTCTCTGAGCGTCTGAAACTGCTCCTGCTTTTGCTTCATGCCCTCCTCGAATGCCTGAGAAAATAACACAAATTATAATTGCTGAGTCCTGTGATTTTAAACTAGAGTGTCATATGATTATCATTCCACGCAGAACAAACAATGTTATTGAGGGTCGCGTGCTGTATCAGCACATAATAGAACAGCTGTTTAAAGACAACAAGACTCTACCTTCTGCTGTTCCAGCTGTGTTCTCACAGAGTCTTTCTCTGTGGCTGCTTTGTTCCAGGACGCTGCTGTCTTTTTCATGTCCTTCAGCCATGTCATCATGTTGTCCGTCTCCTCTTTGGCCTCTTTCACCTCCTGAACTGAACTACTCAGATCTGCTGCCCGACTCTTCAGCGTTACCCCGAGGCTTGCGTATCCGTCATTGACGAATGACATGTTCTGCTGAATTACCATCAGCTCTGAGGGCATCAGACAACAGTTTAAAGTCAGTTTCATCATGTGGTTGTGATACCAGCCTCATTGAAAAAGTACAAGAGCTATAAATAGGATTCTAAATGGTATTGCCTGAGACCCAATGAATCTGGCTTATATCTAATCTTATCGTATGTCCTCCATATGCGTGTAAAAGGAGGTTTGGGCCTTTAAATTCTTTTGAAAACACTCAATGGAAAATGTATATAACTCAGACCCTATGGCTGAGGCCTATTTGTTTAAATGGGACATTAAATAAATACCCAATATACTCCCTTTATCATTCATATTTGAACAGACTGCAACAGTGATCGTCAAGAGTTGCTATGTGTTGGGTATACAGCAGAGCCACCGCAGCCATTTTGAAAACCAGCCATAATACCAACAAAGCACACTACAAAGAATATATTTACACAACAGCATCAACACACACACACACACTTGATTACCTTTATTGGTTAGGTAGGAATGGCTCGCTGGACCACCACCATTAGTAAGAGCTAATGCAAAGACACAAGACAAAGCTTAAGTAAAGAAAAGGCAGACTGTCTGGGATAGTTGGCACAAGATCTTTCCATGATCCCTAATGGTTAGTGAGAACAGTCCACAGAAATGCACCCGAACACCATGCTTCCCATTCCACTGTATGATCCAAACAAATGAGGGGAAGTGTGCGGATGTTTACCTGACTTGTTAGGGGTCTTTGTCTTGGCGGGGGATGTGAGTAAAGACATGAGGCTGCAGAGCGCTGATCCTTTACTGTTCAGGTCCTGGACAGCTGGGTCTTTGGATGTCCACTCATCTAATAATCCCTGAGTAATCACACAGATAAAGGTTATAGGTCGTGGCATTCATAACACATAAAGCAAAACGTGATGTGTGAAAATGTACATGTATGGAGAAAAAAAAGGTTTCACGAAGATCATTTCTATGGTTACTTAAAGGCCTGGCAGCATTTATAGTGTTTGTTATTGTAATACTAGTTTTGGGCACATGGGACTGAAGTCCATCCTCACCATGTGATCGCAATAGGACTAATGCTTTCTACCAGGTGAGTTTTAAAACAAGACATATATATTGGGTGGTTAGTTTCTCATACAAATTAAATTAATCGTGATGAAAAATGACCTGGAAACATTTTATGTTACATTACATTTTATTTTATCAATAATTTATGATCATAGCAAGAGTATTCTGGCTATACCTTGTTTATCCTCACCGTTTTAAGTCTTAAACACGATGGGGAAACACTTAGAAGATTAACACAATATCATTTTTTCATTTGTCTCTTAGGGTTTCTGTACATGAAAAACGTCCTCTGGAAAAACGGATAAAAGTCTGATTGCTTCTGGATTTGTTTCTACATTTTGCTTTTCAGGATCTACTTCTGTGATCTTTCTTGCAACACCTCGTGACGCAAAAGTTCTTGGACAACATAGTGTTTCACTCCCTGATATGTCTGTGTAAACACACACCATCCACCTGTCATTAGTTGGCAGAGAAAACAGGTTGAGATGGAGGAGAATTTAGGGAGGATAAGACTATGATCTATTTTAACACACTCACCATCTATCTTTTGGAAAAACAGGACTCCTCTACCGTGCCAAATACAAAGTGTATCATCAATGGCTTATTTTCCAGCACTTAGAGTGCAGTTAGATAAAAATATATACACAAATGTCTCTAAAGTTGACTTTGTATTTATCTCCAGACTCACGGTGACTATCTGCAGGTCCTTCTCCAGACTTTTCACACTGCTGGTCGCCTGAACCGCTGGTACTTTCTCATTGGTCTGCTCCAGCCACTTGGTGAGAACGCCTGCTGAAGATCTGAACTCTCCTAGCTGATCCTGACAGGAAGACACCTCCTCTTCCCTGTAGGAGACAAGAATCAGCCATATCACGCATCATTCTGTCATTTATAAAAACATAACTTCTAAGGAAAAGGATCATAAATGTTAAGAGTTGAAATACAAAGACTCTATTTTTCCCTCCACTGTCACACAACTTACTTTTCTTTTACAGTGTCTTTGAAGGTGTTAAACATATTTGAGAGATTGTCCATCTTGCTCTGGATCTGGGCTTTGTTTCCATCAGGGCTTATTTCAGACAGCTCCTTGCACAGAGTCTGCAGCGTCTCCAAATCACTCTCATGCTCAGCCATCTCAGCTTTAGTGTTCTACGGAGGGGTTAGAAAAGTCTGTCATTCTTTGCAGGAGAAAATCACATTTTTTGATGGAAACGTCAGTGGTGTAAGAAATACTCAGTTCCTATTCTTAAGTAAAAGTCGAAATCCTGTCGCTAAAAATACTCCATTACCATGAAAAGTCATGAATTCAATTTGTTACTCAAGCAAAAGTTAAAAAGTATATTCAGCAAAACATTTTTGACGTATCATGTATTCATTTTGCAACTCATTTTGCAACCTGATAGCAAACATTTTGCTTTTAGATGATACTTTGTTTACTACTGGGTACAATAGATAGCACAACATAGGATGGGTTTGAGCTTGTAACAGTAAGTGACAAATAAGATATTTCCTTTTGAATTGTATCGGAGTCAAAGTATAATGCAGAACTGGAAATACTCAATTAAAAAACAAGTATGTCTGAGCTGCACTTAAGTACAGTGCTTGAGTGAATGTGCTTAGTTACTTTCCAGCAAAATAAACGTTATTAAAAGACACCAGATATCTCTATTTATGGTCATGAACAGCTTCAGCAGAATGGTTACCTGCGTCAGCTGAGAGAGTTCATTGAAAGTTTTCCCAGGCCCGTCTGTCTCGTGTAGATCTTGTGAACGCTTCACGACAAACTGCTGGACTTTCTCTGAGACCTCCTCAAACTGCTCCACCTTTTCATTCAGCTGCTCCAGCTGGGAAACCTTTTGCTTATGCTTGTCACAGGCATCAGTGAAGCGCTGAGAGAGAGTGTCCATCTTAGACTGCAGCAGCGCAGCGGCAGAGGGATCCGCCGTCTCCACAAACGTCTTCACCTTAGCTTTCATGGCTGAGATGCTGCTCTGGCGACTTGCTATGTCCTGCTCCAATGCCTTAGAAAATACACAATGTAAGACAGTTAGAATAAAGTAAATGTTTAACTGAAAGAAATATATATACTACAGCCAGTGTCCAATTATTGTAATGCTAAAAGAATACATACTGCTTCTTTGCTGAGGATATCTCCAATGGATGCAGAGTCCAGGGGAATCTGTCCTTTCTCTTTCACGCTGGCCTCCACTCCCTCCATCCAACCCATCATCTCATCCAAACCATCCTGGACACTCATGGAGCGAGTCAGGGTGATCTGCAGCTTCTCATTTCGGTCACTCACAGACTTGGACAGGTTGTCATAGCGCTCAACTATGTCATCTACAGCGCAGGCAGAAAAAAAACAGGTTTAAAACTTAACGACTTCTCCTTGTTCTGGATACATTTGAAATCCAAGCAGAATCTGAGTTAGCAAAGGCTATGATCTTGGCTATGGATTACATTCAGTAAGATTTGGTAGTTAAAGCATTTTAAAGTGGAAGCCAAGAACCCAATTACTGTAGAGAGGAAGTAGAAAGGAGACATCATTTACAACTTTCAGAATACTGATGGTAACCACCAGTCTGATATTGAACAACCTCCCTACTTATAAGTAATACATTTTCGTAGGGCTATTATATTTACGAACTTTGTTTTGTTTTTTTGTGTCCAACTTTTTTATTGTTTTTTTGTTGTTGCCCTCACAGAGGGACTTATATACACAGATACAAATTATATAGACAATAATACAAAAAGACAAAGAAAAAATATAGGGAATTGAACTAAATTGGGTTAAGATATTTAACAGATTAGGAAGCGTAGTTGGTACCTCGTCCAAGTACAGTAGTAGATTATCCGCATATAAGGACATGTTGTGGTCTGTCTCTTTTACAACTATCTGTTTTACTTCTTTGGATAGTCTTATTTTCTGTGCAAGCGGTTCTAGAGAAATTGCAAACAGAAGCGCGGAGACAGGGCAACCTTGCGTGTGCCACGTTGAATTGAAAATCTAGGTGACCACTGATTGCCTGTCAGAACCATAGCACTTGGATTATTATATAGGATCTTCAACATAATCATACATTTTGCCCCAAAACCCATTCTTTGCATTGTATGCCACAAAAATGCCTGTCAAAAGCTTTTTCAGCATCAACTGATAGTACGGTCTAAAACTTGTGCATACATTTGGGTCTTTCCCCTTCTTGTGTATGAGAGAAATTATAGCTGTATTGATATCCTTTTGGAAATGTCCTTCTTTGAGTGCTACATGAATCATTTCCAATAATATTGGTCCTAAATCAGGCCAAAACTGGGAATATAATTCCGGAGGGATACCATCTATACCAGGGGATTTGCCAAGGTTCATGTCTTCCAATGCTTCAGATAATTCTTTAAGTGTTATTCACAATCTAAGCGATCAATATCCTCAGGGGATAGATGTGGTAAATTCAGATCCACTAGGAAATGTTCTAAATCTGCCTTTGATGTCTGTACTTGAGACGTATATAAATGTTTATAGAACTGTTCAAATTCATGATTAATACGGACTGGATCATAAAGGACAATGCCATCATTATTCGTAATTGTAGATATTTGGGCCAGCTGCTCGTTATTTCTGAGTTTACTTGCCAGCAGGGAGCTCGGTCTACTTCCATCTAGATATTCTGTGTTTCTTACCCTATGAATCAGAAATGTGGCTCTCTTGGTAAGTAGCGCATTGAGTTCAGCTTTAACTTTGCATACTGCTATTTCTTTATCTGAATTATAATGTTCGTGTAATTCTCTAACCAGTGATGATAATGTACATTGAATCTAGATCCACGATTGTCTTGAGCTCTTCCCTATTTCGGGCTGAGGAGTACGCTATGGCGTTACCTCGAACATAACCTTTTACAGCGTTCCATAGAAATGCTTGATATCTTTAAATGTGTATATTAAAAGCTGTACTCCTACTCCATTATTTGAGCGTGAATGATGACACGTGAAATAATCTAATATGATTCATTTCTTACACCCTTTTTTTTACACACATGCATCGGGTGAAATGTTTGGAGAAAGAGTTTCAACCAAATGTTTGCAATAAATATGAACCGGCAATAAATTCTACCTTACCATGGCACTTTATCGGCTCCCTATTTTTTTTCCTCACCTACTGTCTCCTGGATTTCATCCGAGTTGCTCAGCAGATCTCCTTCAGAAGTGATCAGAGACTCAGCCGCTTTGCGTAGTGTGTCAACAGCAGTCTGATGTCCTGTCATCTGACCTTGAAGGGCCTAGGGATAATTAAGAAAGAAGAGGTCAGAGAAAATAAGACTGTATTGACTTGAATAAAGATCCTCTATCTAATTTCTACGGTGCTGTTTAGAACAAGCACTTCACCCGTGTGGTGGATAGAAGAACATAAACAATTATGATGTGTAACAACTTCAGAATAATATCCATGGAATGTTTTTGTCATTTCCAGGATATGGTTAGGTGAACCTGTCTGTTTTCACTCTTGCACTAACAGAAAGGCTTAGATTCTTTTAAAGCACAGCGTTCCTCTCTGGGCCCACAGGCGCCTCTTATCTGGGATATCTGTGATGTAAGTCACTACCTCTCTACAGAGAAATGTTTCAGCTGACTGCTGCCAAAACTTTGACAGAGACAGGATCGTTTGTTATCCTCCTCCAGGAGAGTATGAAGGCTACAAATAAACAGAGTTAAACTATTCACATGTGAGTTTGAATTTGAGCTAAAAATAACCATGTAGTACTTAAGTCAGTGGAAACACTATATAAGGTAAGGCAGGTCTATCGGAACTTGAACCTTATAACCAAGTCAATACACCACAAGTTCTGCATGTGTTACTTATAAAAAAGAAGCTATTCATAATTCATTTACTTGGAATGTTCATAACCTAACATCCATTAAAGGTCACAATGTGCATTGAAACTGCTGCAAAACAATTTTCCCCGGGATAAATACAACTTTATCTTATCTTATCTAAGGACAACGTATGTCTCATACTGTACATACACCAGCTGAACTTTAACTGTTAAAATGTCAATTTCAGCCCAAATGCAATGAACTCAAAAAGATCAAAAGGGCTTCGTTATATGACTCCTGTGTCGGCCTCAGTCATTTGAGAGGCCGCACATAAATATCAATAAATATACAAGATATAAAAGACCACAATCCGAGATAAATCTGAGGTTTGATCTCCAAGCCAAAATAAGACTCAAGTCGTGTTTTGCACTGTCTTGCCTTGGTGTCCTCCAGCTGTTTCTGTAGTGTTTGTGGGTCGGCTGCTATGGCTTCTGACTGCTGCTTTCTCCCTTCATCCTCTGAGCCGTTGAGCCAATTCAAAAGACCGGCGCTCGAGTCGTCATACTTCTTGTATTTATCAACCACATCTTTGAGGTTGTTGCCAAGCTGATTGCACTGAAACAAAGGAAATTAAATGATTAAGTACACAGGTTTAATACATGAAGATAACAGATAACTGTCACCTTGTCATCTTCAGAGTGCTCATGTGAAATATTAGTTTTACTGAAGACAAATGCTGCCGCCCAGTGGCAATAACTAGTCATTGCAACCCTACAAGCTCTATCTGATCATCTGCAGACTAAATACCTGGGAATGTAGTGTTTTGTATCGGCTGGCAGCTGAATCTAACTTGTCCTTGACCGCAGAGCAGGTTCCTGAAGTATCCACATCCAAAAGAGCGTTCTTGGCTGCAGAGTCATCAAATCGACAGGCGTTAGCCACATCCAGCACTTTCTGTCCTGACATGGTGATGAAGCGAAGGTCCCCTTTGTGGGAAATCACATCTTCTGAGAAGCTTTTCTGTCGTTGGAGTTTATCGTTGAGGATGTTGAGGGAGGCTGCAGGAGCTCCGAGCTTCTCTATGTCTGCCTCCGCCTGGTCTAACCAGCTGACGAACTCCTCCACGTCACCTTGGAACTTCTTCTGCTCCTCCTGGACACACTGCACCTGCTTCATCTGCTGCTCAGCCTGCGTCAGCGAGGCATCGTAGCGCCCCTTCAGCTCCTGGATGTTCTTCTGCAGTTTCTCCTTCTCCTCTGAAGACAGCACGTTCGCCTGCTTGTCGAGCAGAGCCTGAGCTGACTGTGTGGCCATGATCAGATCCTGCTGCTGGGACAGGATCTCCTGATGACGGGCCTGAGGGACGATAGAGACTTGAGGACACAATACCAATATAACACCCAATACCAAAGCATATAGCTGTACATATGATATTTCTCAAAGATATTGAAGTGACTGTTATAAATGTATGTATAAATGTGTCTGTTGATTGTGTATATATATAGGTAGGTATATACATATTTCTATACATATTTTTATATATATCTGTATTATTGTATTCGGGATTGTGGGAAACGGTATTTCGATCTCTCTGTCTGTACACACAAACTGAAAGATTGACAATGACTTTAACTTTGATGTATTTACATTTCACAATCTAATCCATCTCTTCATCTCTTCTATTGCCAAATGTCATATTTCAAGCACAACTTCTTAGATCATTTTTTACATGTTAGGATGTTGCTCTTAAATGTTTTTCTACAATAAAATGTTAAGCTTGTTTTTAGTGTTCAACAAATTAGTATAACATATTGTTAATTTGACTATCTTTGTTTATTAATTACTTTTGCATGAACATTTTTTTCCTCAAGTAACGCTCTGTGATCCTTAGGAATGTTTGCCCTACTGAGAAAGAAAGTCAGTGCCTGCATAAACTCCAACATGTGAGTATGAACTGTGGAGCAAGCTTAATAGATTCCTCTCTCTACATTTGGCCAAACAAACGTTAGTACCTTGACCCTGTCATACTGCTTATCGAGGTCCAGGGAGGCATCGCTCTTCCCGCTGGTCTCTCTGCCAGAATCATTCTCAGTGGTCTGTGAAACGTTTCCATTGGCATCGTCATCCTCTGCTATCAGTTTCGTGGCTGAAGTTTCTTCTGGCAGATTTCCATTCTCTTTACTTATATGGTCATCTTTATCCAGATTGCTCTCGTTTTCATTGCCTATGTTGGATATCCAGTCCAGGAGTCCTTCAATTTTGTTCTTACTTTCTTCAAGTCGCTCAACAGCTGCTGCCTGAAATGACAGATGGATAACAAATAGAATATGTTGACGTTAAGTTCAGCAATATTTGAATTACACTGTAATAATAATCGAAATTCTCATGCGAAATGTGTTTTTTACAGACTGAACTCTGACCTTTTCACTCTCCTGTTTTATGGCAGTGGTCACAACCTTCTCCAGATCTTTCCTGGACTCCTCCGCCCTCTGGTTGATGAGCTTGTCTTTGCTCTTAGCCTCTTCCAGCTTGCTTTCAATGCTTGCAATTTGATCTGGGGTCAGCTTGCTCCGGTTTTCCTCCAGGAACTTTTTGGTACTGGTGATGACTTCATTTAAGGCGCTGGCATTAGTCAACACTTCCTTTTGCAGAGCCTTGAGATCAGAAGGAATAGGGACAGAGAATCAATGTGATGAAAACATGGACATGTCTTGTGTTTCTTAAAGGCAGCGGAAATGTTTTTTTCAAACCTGGTGCTCCTGCTGGTACTGCTGCAGGTCTGTGACACACTCGGTGTTTTCAGCCTGTTGTCGATGACCAATCAGCTGGTTTTCTGTCAGGGTGAGATTATCACATACTTCCTCCAACTTCTCTGCAAACTCCTTTTGTTTCTCCAATAAAGACTGTCAAACAAGAAAAAAGAAACCAAGTAAATATCACAGGTCATTAAACATACTCACATAAAACAGACCCTAAAACCTACAACAAGGTTAACATCATCAAAACAGCCAAAACAACACTTGGAAAGACACAGATAAAGAGAAGGAAGAAGGAACTGTTCAAGCATTTAGATGTAACATGCTAAATCTGCTCTGCATATTCCTATATTATAAAAGTGTAATATCTAGTATGCTGTAAACATGCTATTTCGCCAGCTTGGTCTCGTGGTAATAGGCACATTATGTCCAGTGTGTGTTTGTGTTCCAAATGAGAAGGTGCATGTGTCCACTGTTAATAGTTCACTGGTGTCTTGAAGGCCTGTGGGATACAACCAGCACAAAGAGTTAGTTTGCAGGAGCCATCAAGCACAAGGGCATGCAACGTTGTTATTTTTCCAAAACGTTAAGGTATTCACAGTAGAACCTCCAAAATCAGAATCTTATTCAATGTGTTAGAGATCAAAACATATGTTTAATGCTTAAAACTGACTTTTTACATGGCCCAATCTGCATGCACTGTGAGCACTCATTATTTAATTCTCACTCACAAACCAAACATGTATTTTTCTAAGAAACCATCTGTGATATGTGAAAGTATATCCACAGGCAGACCTTCTCCTGGCTCTCCCTCTCCCTGGTGTCCAGTAGGACATTTAGGGCGCTCCTCTGGGTACCCAGTCTCTCCGTCTGGTCCCTGAACGACCGCTGCGTGGAGCTGAGGAACTTTAGGAGGTGGCTGCTCTGAGTTGGACTCAGAAACTGAGCATGCTCAGAAATAAAGCACTGGATATCAAATGTGACATCTTCCAACTTGACTTCTTTAAGCAGACTGCTCTCTGTGTCCTGGAGAAAGATATGGAAAAGGGGCAAAGTTAGTTTCTGTTGTCGCTGTAGATATTGGATGTTTTTTTAATCACATTTATTTCGATATACCTTGTTCTGTTGAATCAAATGTTTCAAGGTGTCCACATCACATGTTTTCGAATCCATGTCACACTTCTCAGAGTTGTTTTTGATAAAGCCCGCTAGTTCACCAAGACAACTAATATGTTTCTGGTATGTTGATTCCAAATGTACCTAAAACAACATTTAAAGAGGTCATTAGCTAATGCAACTGTTACATCATTGTATTTTAATTACTAGCAATGAACACTGACCTTTCCAGTTTCCATTGCTTGAGTTAGGGAGTTACTCATTTCGGCAGACATTTGGGTAACAGCAGTAAAATTTGGCTCTAAATCCAGATATGTCGAGGCCAAATCTTGGTGAATTTGTAAGGGAATGTCCTCATCAACGGAATTTAAGAGCTGTTTGGCTTTTTCCAGATCTGCTGTGATAACACCGGCCAGTCGAGAAAACTGGGACTTCAGAGACTGGATAAAAAAGATCATAAAGTAAGGAACTAATATTGAGCGAGGATAATATTGAATATGAATAATATTGTTCAATATTTTTAATTCCCAACCTGAAAATCCTCCATTTGGATCTGCAGGTCTTCCAGGTTGTTACCTACGGGTGGCTGGATTGAAAGGTCTTTTCTGACATCTTCTAAAACATCAGCGTGATCCTGCAGCCTCCCAACACACTCCAAATAATCCTGTACGGAAAACAGCTGATGGGAGAAGAAAACTGTTGATGAATGCTGATACAAATTTTGAAAACTAATCAAAGGGATAAGCACTCTCAATCTTACATACCTTTTTTTGGACTTCCTCAACTTTGGAGGCATCAGACGTCTGAGGGGACAGTTTGCCGGCAGCAGAGCGACCGAGACCCGAGTCGTCATCTGCTGACTCGTCCTCTTCCCCCTCTGAGCTCTCCTCCTTGATGCTCTCTAGTGTGTGCCGTCGCTCCTCCTGAGAGTCCCCCCCCAGGGTGTCACCCCCCAGGGCGCTGTTGAGAGTGTCCATCACCTCCTGGAGCATTGAAAGGTCTTGGCTCGTGGAAACAGTCCTCAGGACCTGCAGCAGCTGCATCTGGATGTTTGGAGCGTCAGACGGATTTTCTGTCTTCTCACCGACTTTCTCTTTCTGCATTATCAGCTCTGAGTTTTCTACTTCTTTGTTGTTCAAACTAAGGGCGTTTTGCTTCAGTAAATCCATGAGCAGGTCTGGGTGACTGCTCTCTATAAGTCCATGAGGCGAGTCTCTCTCGTGACAAACACTTTCGTCTAAAGGTGGTGGAGTTGTCTGAGCTTTAGTCACGATATTTTCATCGTCTTGAGTTTGGGCCTTTTGCAAATCACTGACATCAGTCCCTTTTGTAACAATGTCCCCCTTGTCATCTACACTTTTAGCCTGAAACCCTGATGGAGTTGAAGAGGAAGCATCAGATGTAACATGGCTTTCTGATAGGAAGTCAGTATCTACCTGGGGACGCTCTGAAGCCAACACATCTAATCTGTCTACCTCTGGAATATCAGATTCTAACAAAACACTTATTATACTTTTAGACTGCCCTGTATTCATTTCTGACACAGACAAGCTACCACCAATATCCACATTTTCATAATCACTTTCTGACTGTGCATTTCTTGACACAGGTATCTCTTTTGTATCACTGGTGAAAAGGTCCTCATGTTGCCTCTCTGGGGAAAATAATTGTGTACCTAACTCATCATCCTCTGCAGTTCTGTGCTGTGACATATCTTCATCCACCAGTGGTGTTTCAAGAGAAACTCTGTCGGTAGTGAGAGTGTAATGGTCCGAATCTTCAACATTGAAACACTTTAGATTAATAGAATTTGTTGAGGTGAGTTCATCGGAAACAACGTGCAACTGTGAAGCAAACGCATCTAATCTGTCTATCTCTGGGATATCAGATTCTAACAAAACACTTATTATACTTTTAGACTGCCCTGAATTCATTTCTGACACAGACTCATTTCCACCAATATCCACATTTTCATAATCACTTTCTGCCTGTGCATTTCTTGACACAGCTATCTCTTTTGTATCACTGGTGAAAAGGTCCTCATGTTGCCTCTCAGGGGAAACACGTGTTGTGCCTAACTCATCATCCTCTGCAGTTCTGTGCTGTGACATATCTTCATCCACCAGTGGTGTTTCAAGAGAAACTCTGCCGGTAGTGAGAGTGTAATGGTCCGAATCTTCAACATTGAAACACTTTAGATTAATAGAATTTGTTGAGGTGAGTTCATCGGAAACAACGTGCAACTGTGAAGCAAACGCATCTAATCTGTCTATCTCTGGGATATCAGATTCTAACAAAACACTTATTATACTTTTAGACTGCCCTGAATTCATTTCTGACACAGACTCATTTCCACCAATATCCACATTTTCATAATCACTTTCTGTCTGTGCATTTCTTGACACAGATATCTCTTTTGTATCACTGGTGAAAAGGTCCTCATGTTGCCTCTCAGGGGAAAAACGTGTTGTGCCTAACTCATCCTCCTCTGCAGGTATGTGCTGTGACATATCTTCATCCACCAGTGGTGTTTCAAGTGAAACTATGTCGGTAGTGAGAGCGCAATGGTCCGAATCTTCAACATTGAAACACTTTAGATTAACAGCATTTGTTGAGGTGAGTTCATCGGAAACAACGTGCAACTGTGAAGATCTCTGATCATTTTCAGAGCAGCTGGGCTCCGATCCAACACTAAAATCACGCTCTGAACAAAGCACTGCTCGCTGAGGTAATGTCATTCTGCTGCCATCTTCTGTAATGTTGTTGTCATAGCTACAATTACCACTGAACTCCGACATCATTACACTTCCAGACAAATCTCTTTGTGATGAGTAATCTATGCTCAGTGTTTGCCCGTCCAAATGTGACCGGACTGAACTTGTGTCATTCTCCGCTCTACTTCCCTCACACAACACATCGCTGTGTGATGAGGACATGTCCAAGTCACTCTCACTAACTGTCTGATCTCCTACTTCATTTCTGGTAATTAAATAATCATTATCAACGGGTGAGCGGTCAGATTCATGATTAATTGAAGTCGCGTAATGAGTGTGGCTTTCTGGATCAGTGATGATGTCACTCACACTAGATGACTGGGTAGTTGGAGCAGCTTTTTCTCTCACAACATCCATATCTGTCTGCTGGTTATCGATCACAGCCGGTGAGTCACTGGCTTCAGCCGGGAAAAGTGAATTGTCTGTATGATGGAAACACTCTGCGGAAACCTGACTCCACGAGGCGGGTGAGATCATCAGGGACTCCTGACCGCCAACTGAGGGAGGGGAATGATGCGGATAATCACTCATCTCTCCTACACTTCCTGTTTTCTCCCAATCCACCTCTGAATCGGCATTTCCACTTTCCTTCTCGTTATCACCTTCCTCGTGGATGAGATCAAGCACCATGACAGCAACTCTCCTCTCAGTCTGTGTGTTTTCAGCTTCATTATTATTAATAAAATGCAGACAATGATCATCAGAGATCGAGGTAGTGCAGTGTTCCTGTGGATAAATGCTGGCCTCAGGGTTTAAATCAGCTACAAATAATCCAGACTCCACTGACTCACTGATACTAATGGTGCAACCAGCCCTCAATAGGCTCTGCTGTTCCATGAAATGGATATTTGAGGATGTGGATTCATCATACACAGGCTGTTTTAAAACAGATAATGTGTCATCCTCATCTGCTACAACACTTTCGTTATCCTCTGATTGTATTCCAAGTAATACCGCCTCCAGGTCATAACGGCTCCCTAAGTGTACATCTAAAATGCCTCCCTCCTTCATTTGCCCTTTCAGAACATGAATGGCATAGTCTTGCTCATGTTCATCATCCCACATGTCCTCAGAGCATAACAACTCATCTTTGGTTATGTCTGTACCTTCTGATTCACTACAAAGTGACTCTGCGTCGTAGTATGGAAGTGTTTGTCCGTGGGATGTCACTGAACACTCGGAGTCTAACATCCTCGATGGGGAGGCGACATTTGTTCTGTTCACAGAGTGTAACGTTTGAAGGGCTGGGATAGTTGGGGTATCGAGACCTTCACTATCAGCACCTCCAATTCCGTTTTTGAAACTATTTTCAGGATTTCTATCTTCAAATTCTTCTGCCTGTGTCCAATTGGTGTTGTTTTGACACATGGTTTCCTCCACCACACAAAGCACTGTGGTGTTCATGTCCGCAGCATCATCTAATAAATGTTCCTCTTTTAGAGCCTCGTCATTTAGATATGTTTTTTCGTCAAAGCTAATTGTTCCATTGACCGAATGATGAGGATCAAATGTGTGCAGCGTGTATTTCTCCTCTGTTTCCTCATTTATGTGCAGAGGTATCTCTAAATCTTCCTTTTCTGAAGGATCTCCTACATTCAAATTCAGACAAGTTACATTTTTCTCAGTGTTCTCGAACAATATCAAATCTTCAAGATAGATTTGAACCATTTTACTCAGCTGTCTATCGAGTATTAACACCCTCTGTCCTGACTCTGGGTCGATGTAGCTGTTCAACAACAGGTAGGAGATGAATAACTGCTTTGCCTCTGCTTGTGTAGGGATGTTATCAACTTCCAAGCAATCTGCAGCATGAACGCATCCATCGACTGTGAGTTTTCTGTACATGAGCCAAGAGGAAAACTTGTCGTTAAGGTGATCAGGTAACACATCAGGAATTTCTATCGTTTTCAAAATCTCTGCTGTGTAAGTGTCAATCAAATCCTTCTGTATGGCAGAGGCGATGTCCACCACCTCGGATATTTCTGGAATGTAAAAAGCGGCTATCTTTTCCCGATTAGCCAACAGTGAGCTGGTAAACTCCTCAGTGGTAATGTGTTGATCATACTGGAAGGATGTTGTCACAGTTTGGATTTCCCCCGAGGGAGGCAACACGAGTCCAATAAAGTACTTCTGATTTTCAAGCACGATGAGAGTGCTGCTAGATCTCATCAAATCACACTGAACCGCTGCATCCACCTTTAACTTATCACTCACAACATCCTCTGTCATCTCCTGATCACTTACACCATCACAAAACAACCTCAAAGTGTTCATATCTCTCCCTGATGTCAGTGATTTTTTACTGCTGAGGCACTTTAATATCAGTCTGTTGACAGTGTGCAAAGGCTCTAGGAGTGACACATCTTCACTGGTGTCCTCCATATTCTGACTGGTGTTTTGCCTCTGAAGAATGTCTACATAGACGGAAGCAGGTATTACACCACCCTGAAAAGCCCTCTCCAGGGTCAGTGTCCCCCCTGAGTAGCACACATTCAACCCATCACTGACTTCTTTGACTTCTATCAGTTTGATAATCGGGTCTTCACACGTCGCCCCTTCCCTGGCCGCTGCAATGTCAGAAAGCGACACAGAAGGGACATGTGAGCTCTGTACGCACTTATTATCCCGGTTTAACTGTTGAAAGTGGTTCAGGGTGGATTTATAGTCGAGATCTTGAGTTTCAGACTGAAAGAGGTCAGGGGTCATAGGTCGGGCCCCTGGTATTTCACCGATCAGGCCACTCATGGGTTCTGTCCCAAGCCCTGCAACATTGGATTTTGAAACCTAAAGAAAATGGAAATTTGACAAATGACTGAATTGATTATAGCATCAAAATCTGTAGTATCCAATCATTGAAATTTGAAAATAAGTAGTCAAATGCAAGACAAAATGTTTACTTACCACCAGATAAATACGGGCATGTTAAAACACCATGTGCACAAGTGCAAGACCGCATCAGGGTTGCAACAGGAGAGCGACGGATAATACATATAAAGCTATCATGCATCTGGTACTGCAGTATCCAGCATCTTGCAAAAAGTGGGTAGTTAGTCACATCACATAGTGTACTGTGAAAAAAGGGTTAAGTGTCATATCTGTTGAAGTCAAGCACATTAATAACAGAGACATGTCAGACCAAAGCCGGGCGCGACTAAGCATGTTTACAGCATACTCAGATTTTGTGGGCTACAACTGAACTATGTTTTTGTCCACTAATGTAATATAATACAAAGGGGGATGCAAACTGCACACACTGTAGGAGAAGAGGAAATTGTTAGTCATGCAGTTGAACGTCAGGTGGTGTGTTTTCTAACACATTATAAGACACAAATCACTGATAGATGTAACAGCGTTTTATCAAACCTCTTCTGCAGTCGTAGTCTGATCTGAACAATGCTGGGAGAGTTCACTGTAGGCCTGATTGAGCGCCTTCAGCTGCTCCTGGGCCTTTTCTCTTTCGTCCTCGCTCATTCTGTCAAATGAAACACAAAGAATGAGGCTGAGGATTTAAGCAGTGAAAGCAATATTGTGCAGGTCACTCACAGTAGCTACACTTACTTGTCACTGTGTTTGTTCAGCATCATTTGCGTGGCCCTCAATGCCTCTGCAATTTGTTCCTTCTTAGTGACCATCTCCTCAACTGACACCTGACAAACATCAAACAGTGATATATTAATACTAAATAGGATATAAGTGATTATTTTTAACTTTTCTATGACTACTCTTTGAATATTAATCGTGCAATAATGTAGTAACTTATATAATCATAGTTAACAGGGACACAACAGAAAACCCAACCTAACACATTCTCTTGAACTGCAATTTTCAAGAGAACTGCTTAATGTTTTACAATTGACTTATTCATATAAAATATGTTATTTCCTAAAAGTACACTCTTGTGACTATATTTCAAAGAAATAATCCAAAATAATGCAAACTAATAGAAAATCAAAGCATCAAATGTTAGTTGATATAACTAAAGATGATGATATAGCTCTAAAGTCATTTTTGAAGGTGTCATTTGTTGGATTTGATTGCATTTTGCATCATTTTCTCTGCATTACACTGACTGACAACATTTCAGAAATACTTTGAGAGAGGGTTTTATATTCTCAAAAGGAAAAAGGCCCAAGCTGTCATTATTACACTGTTGGAATTGTTTTTTGTATTTTTGTGTGCATAATGTATAAGAAAATGTAAATAATAATTAAACTAAATGATTAAACTAAAATTGAATCAGAGAAATAAATGTTCATTGAATATAACATACTGACGTATTTTTCTGTGTATTCAAATTAGAATAAATACTAATTAGTAATACGTATCACACATAATTATCATTCTTTATAATACTAAATTGTACTTTATTTGTTGTTGCAATATTAACAACCAAAATAAAATAAAATATCTGATGACAATAAAATATAAAAAGAAAATATCTGTATGCAATGAAAAAAACTAATGTACAAAGTTTGGCTTAATTGAACTGAGAAGCGAAAAAAGATGCAAAGAAAATATCTACCAAAATACTCTATGCACCCTTTTTTGTCTTTGTGTCTTTTATGATTATTATTATTGTCATTGTTATTATTGTTATTATTATTATACAAGTCAGTGCTTTCAGTTTTTTCTGCAATATAGTTTACTACAGTACTAGTTATTACATTGAATACAATTATTAAAACTCCACAGATCACTGACTCCTTTAGGAAGGGCCTAAAAACCTTTCTTTAAAAAAAAGCCTTTTATTAAACTTGTGTTTTTTAAAGTATATTATGCCCCTTGTAGCACTTTGGGATTACTTTTAGCAATGAAAGGTGCTTCACAAATACAATTTATTATTATTATTATCATTATTATAATTATTAATTTAGTACCAAACCATCTAAGAATACCTATCATTTCAGGATCCCCCAAATCTTTCTCAGAACAATTATGTTATAATGACAATGCTATCTTGATCTCCAGCACACATAAGTGAAATTTAAAATGTCTGTAACATTTTACTTGAATAATGTCAGCTTTGGGCCGTATAAAATGAATGTTTCTTGGACACATAAGGACAAAATAATATATATGAACCTAATGTTCATATGTTAAACACCTGTTGGGCCTAAATAACAGTTAGTCAGTGAGGTTGTTCTGAAATGTGAGTGCTTGTGCAACTTTTGGTGTTATTGAACGATTGTGAAAACCTCATTATTGACCATCCTTTTGTGTACAGGGGATACGCTAAAAGTATTTACGCCTACTATAGTGTAAAATACATGGATTACATGAATCGTTAAGTGAACACTGTTTTTATTTTATTATAAATCATACACTGTGACAGCTAAAAGGCTGCAATGTCATTTTGATTAGAAAAATACTTGTCACTTTCCAAAGCATTCTGACATGTACAACAAATATGGGGCAAGATATCAAAACAGGACACACCAGAAAACACCAAAATACAATACACATTATTTACCTGGGGCTTATTAGAAGCGTCTGTGTTGGCATTGCTATCTTTCAGAGCATTCCCATCATTGTTCGTGGTCTGTTTCACATTGGACATCCAGTGCAACAGTTTGCTAACTTTATCACCATGCTCTCTGTTCTCCTCATCAACAGATCTCTACAATTAAAACAGATGGGGTTTTGAAGATTGTTAACTTTGTTACAAAGAAAGAAAACAGTGGAGGGGGGAATCCTAAAAGGAAGGGGGACATTGCCAAAATACATTTATAATCAGTTAAAACAATTGAGAACGCGGTTAGTTGCATCAACCACTATATCAACCACTATATTAAAACATGTGTTTAAACCCAATAAAAAGGTCAGAGTCACTTTAAAGCCAACACAAAACCAAAAGAAATCTATTTACAGCTTTGGCTTTCATGCTATGGACAAGCATATATTTACAGATGGTTATTACTTGTAGGCGCAAACATAATGAAATGTTGCCTTGGCTCCATAACCATGAATTTTGGTAGCCTCCAGTAACCTTAGCCCAGTGTGGCAGTCGAACACACTTCTCTCAAGAGCCTCCCTGAAAGTGATTCTTCTCTTGGTCTTCGGACAGGTGAGGCTTTTGGTCTGGAACCTCTCCTCTTTGAGTACTGAGGCAGTCACTTTGTCAACAAGGCCGCTCTGAATGACTTCCTCGAGGGAGACTCTGTCATGTGTCTCAGGGTTTATTAATCCTCCAGTCAGGAGCTGGTACTCAATACAGCGGAAACCTGCATCCTTCGGGATGACATTTTCCTGAACAGCCTGGGTGATGGACAAAGTCTTTGAAGTCTTGGGGTGAATGATCCCATTAAATGCCTGCTCAAACTGTTGGAGCTGCTGATTCAAAGCCTCATCTAAAAGACCTCTGTTGAGAGCCTCCGAGAGGGTAACTTTCTCCCCTGAAGAGGGGTCGCAAATCCCTCCAGTGCAGGCCTGGGCCTCCAACAGCCGTGAGGCAGTGGCTCTATCAGTAAAGCCCTGTTGAAAACCTTGAAGAACCGACAGCCTTTTCCTCTGGGTGACGTCCCAGAGACCGGCAACGGGGCTCTTGACATCTTCCACAACCACCATTCTTGAAAATATGATGTCGGTAATCTCATAGATGCTAAGAAGCCCACTGTGATAGCTTCCAAGCTCAGATCTTTCAAGAAGCCTCTGACTCAGAGCGTACTCCAGACAAAATTGTCGACCACTTTTGACATCAGTAATGATGTGAAGGGGGCTTCCGTTGGAGTCAAGTACAGACTTTTCCTGCCATTCGCTCTCTTGCTGTGACAGGAACAGATACGTCCTCTTGTCAATGTGTCGCCCCTTGAATGCTTCATACGCTGACATTTCGATGCCAGAGCTGCTGCTGACAACAGACACTCTGTGAGAACTCGTGGGAGAGGTGTTTGTTAGATGTTTCTCACCAAATGGGGAGAGAAATACACCACCATCAATGTCATAAAGGCATGTCTTCAGTATTTCAGAGTAGTATGCTTTCTGTCCACTGTCAGGGTTATGGAAACCTTTGGGGTTACTGACTGGATCGTACAGACTCTGTAGGGTCTCCTTGTTCAAAAGACCCCGATCGACAGCAATGCTAGCCGGCACCCTGACACCAATCTCTGGGTTGATCAGGCCACCAGTGGCTACCTGGACCTCAAGAATCTTCTTGCCTTTGTATCTATCGAGAATCCTTTCCTCCATTGCCTGAAACACGGACAGCTTTTTGCCAGCATGGATGTAGCCACTAATAGCTTTCTGAGCTTCCATCAGTTTATCTTTCAGGCCCGCCTCTATAATACCTCTCTCAACAGCCTCAGCAACTGGATAGGTTTGCCCTGTGGACAGATCTGTAAGGCTTCCTGTTGCAGCCTGAGCCTCCAGGAACTCAAGAGCGTACGTCTTTGCCAAAAAACCTTTCTCAGCAGCTTCAAGGAAGGATATCTTTTTCTTACTTGACTCCACATAAACTCCAGCAATAGTAGTTGGTTTGCCGGCGTATTGAGCAAGCGATGCCTGCAGCTCTTCCATTGTGATGAGGCCCACCTCGAACTTCCTCAAAACCTCTTCGTCCAAGAGTTTAAACTTGATCATGTTTTGAATACTTGTGTAGCCTTTGAGTTCTGGGAGCTTTTGGGAAGTTGAATATATCACACTTTGTTTTCCCTCAATGTCTGATGTGTTTACAGTTTCACATGTTTGTTTAATCTGATACGTCTTGGTCTTAGTGATGCTTTGTGTTACATTGGGACGTTGGTCTGTTAGTCCACAGAGCGCCATGTATCCATGTGTTGTTACAGTCTCATCAGGTTTTATTTGGCCCTTGTATGTCACATTTTGCATGTCTTCTTGGATGGTAGTGGGCTTTTGAGTAGTAGGGATATTTAAGAATTTCTTTGTCAGTGATTCATGAATGCTTTGGCTGTGAGTTATTTCCATTTGATCTTGTTTGACTTTCTCCATTGTTGCCATCTGTAGATGTGACATTGAAAGAATGTTTCAGTTACAAAGATATATTGTAATAAATTGCAAAAAATAAACAATTAGTAAAACTTTGAAACATGTTTTTTTCTTATAAATACAATATAGTGCTAAAGTAATGTGGAACTTCATCCATACCTCTGCGGACACTTTGATTTTGCGACTCTCGTCCTCCATGTTGTATTTAGCACTTTCATACGAGGGCACCATCTTCTGTTCTGTCTTCACTGATGCAGCATTGTTGTCCCACACATTGTGACGACTGGTTTCAAAGAATTCCTGTTTGTTCATGCCCTGGTTTTCAGTTCGTATCCTGACCTCAAGCATCAAAAGCTTTTCCTGTAGATGTTTAACCTCTTTGGCGTACGACTCGATTTGATCCCGAAGAGCTTCATGTTCCTTCCGTGTCAGTGTACTGTCTGTACCCTTAGCCGACTCATTTGACTTTTCATTGCAAAGGCCTTGTAAAGCACTTACTTTTGAGTTGAGTTTAAATTGGTCTTCCTCAAGTTGGGAAGTTTGTAATTTTGCCTTTAAGAGCTCATGTTCGAGTTTCGATCTCTCCTGTTGCAGTTGGTCCATTTTGATCTGCATTTGCAGCAGTTTGTCTGATTGGTGCTTTGTTACCACGGTGGTTTGATGAACTGTTTTGACATCTTGTCTGAAATACTTGTTAAGCATTTCTGCTAATTCTGCACTATGTGACTGCTGGTTTGAATTTCCACTTTGACTTGAGATTTCAGATTGAAGTAAAATGAGCTTTTTCTCTACTTCAGTCTGCACTAGCAACAACTGCCTCTCATAGCCCTCTTTCTGAAGCTCTAGTTTACTCTTCAACTCCTCTAACATTTCCGTGCACTTCTCGAGCTGTTCTTCCATCTGCTGTGACTTCAGCTTAAGGACAGAGCTTTCATTTTGCTTTTGTTCAGCTTCTTTTTGGGCACATTGTAGATTTATTTTCAGCAATCTGACTTCAGTTCCCAATGAGATACTTTTCTCTAACGACTCAGCTTTCTCCCTTTTAAGGATGGTATTTTCATGTTGAAGATTTGATCGGGATTTGTCAGAACTGGACGTTACTTCTTTTATTGTGACTTTATATTTCTGAAGCTCAGACTCCATCTGCAATATTTTGGATTCTTTGTCTTTTCTTTCTCTGGTCTCTTTCAACAACTCCTCTTTAGTTCTCTGTACGGAAGAACTGAGCTCTGAGATTTTGACATTTAAGTTCTCTACGTTTCTGTCTGCTGCTCGCTTGTCGTTATGAATCGCATTCATCTCCTGCTTCAGGTTTTCTGTCACTTTCTCTGAGCTGCTGGTTAACCCTTTAATGCTGTGCTTATTTTTGTAAAGCTCGTCTTCTAATGCCTTAATCTTATTCTGATGTTTTTGACTCTCTTCAGATTCTTTTTGGAGTTCTGCATTTCTTTTCTTAAGCAGCGTGTTCAAATCATTAATTTCAGAATTGTGCATGTGGATCTTTTGATTTGCAGAGTTCTTCTCAGCAAACACTGACTGAAGTTCTGATTTCAGAGTTGATATTTCGGTCTCATAATTGCCAATTTTTGAATTCAGTGTTTGGATTTTCTGCTGCAGTTCAGTCATTCTCCTTACCTCCTCACTGTAATCCTGCAGTTTCATTTGAAGCTCAAAGGAGTTCTGAGATTTTTTATTTAGTTCATCCTCAATTATTTTAACCTGTGATTTTGTGCCCTCGGCCTGAGACTTGAAGATTTTAATTTGCTGATCCTTGCTGTCAATCTCCATTGTCACCTGATCGAGTTGAGCTGTTACATTCTTCTGATTCTTTTCCATCTCCATATTTATCTGTTTGAACTCATCTACCCTTTTCTGCAATTGAGAAGCAACTAACTCACTTTTCTCAAGTTCTGCTTGGAGGTTTTTACATTTGAGTTGTGACGCCTGCTCAGACCTCTTCACTAAGTTGTATTCTTCCTCAGCTGTTTGAAGCTGCTGTTTCCAGCTCTCTATATCTCTCTTTAAAGACTTTACTTTTTGATCAGCAAATGATCTATCTTTCTCCAATGACTCTGTTTGGATCTGGAGACCTTTAACATCACTGTCAGATGAGACATTTATCCTTGTTAGCTCGTTGCATTTAAACTTCATCTGATCTACGACTGCCTGCTTGGAAGCTACCTCTTCTTCCAAGTTGTTAATCTTGTGGATATTTTCCTGCTCCAAGGAGCTTTTCTTAAGCATATCTCCTTGGGTGCTCTTCAATTGCTCTTTCAGGCCTTCAATTTCAGTGCTTTGGAAAAACGAACTTTGTTCCAATGAGGACTTGGTTCTCTGGAGAGATCTGATTTCTTCTTGAAGCTCGTTGATTGATTTCCTCATGTTCATTGCTTCCTGTTGGAGATCCTCTGATTTCTGTCTCATGTTGTTCCTCTCAGTTTCCATGTCCATCTGAAGCTTCCTCAGTCTGTTGTTGCTGTCATCCAACAGCTTTTTATAACTTTGTGCTTTCTCCTCAGCCACTTCTGCTCTTTTCTGGATCAGGACAAGTTCCTCTTCTTTCTGCTGCAGGACAGCCGCCATCCTGCTGTTGTTTTCTCTGACTGCAGACAACTCAAGCTCACTGTTGACTGTCGACTCAGTGTCAGATGCCAAAGGCTGCTGAGCCAGATTATTTACTTTAGCCGTGACTTGACTTTGCACCCGTTCCTCAGTACTTTCCTCCAAGTTTATTCTTCTCTTAGGTTTAGGGCTTTGTTGCTTAAGATCTTGTTCATCATTAATTTTCTTTAGGAGGTCCTCTACTTTCTGTTGAGCTAAAGACCACTTGGCCTCTGACTGCTGGATTAACAGTTTTGTGTGACTTAACTCCATCTCACTGGCAGCTTTGTCTTTTACCGATATTTCTAACTTGGTGCAATACTGATTAACGTCATGCTCAAGCTTTGATTTCTGAAAAGTCAGATCATCAATTGTCTTCTGTTGCGTCTCTACTTGTCCTTCCAACGTTTCCAGCTGTGCTTGTCTTGCAGCCAGCAGAGCCTCCTGTTCCTGAACCCGTTCCTTAAGTTGGCTATTCTCTATTTCCCCTGCAGCTTTTTGGAGCTCCACACTCTCTGTCCTTTTTGCATTCTCTGTTCTCTCAAAAGCCTTTTTGCTCTATAAAGCAAAAAAAGATGTCATCCACTGTGTTATGTTTTATTAGGAAATGTAGAATAATATGCATGAATACTTTACTTCTCACCAGAGTGCTGCAGGCATATAAGTCAATCTCTCCAGGAAGTTACTAAATCAAGACTGCGTGACTTTGTAATTTAACAGAACTATTGAGGAGGGTTCAAAATGTAAATGTGCAATAAGATTTTTTAAGGTTTAATTTATGGCACTTGTTACTAATTACAACTTTTTCCATAAACATTCCTGGAGAGAATTGATTTTTCCACAGAAAGGACATCTTTCTCTGTGTGAAAGAATAAAGAAAGCTCACTTTTCCCAGCAGGTCACCAGCAATAAAGAGATACCATACAGTACATGCAGACATGCACCGCATCGGCGCAATTCCCTTGCTTCTATTGAGCTATGAAGAATATGTTTTCACTTGTGATGAGCTGGACATCTATGAAAATAGAAACAACCCTCGCAGGAAGTCAAGAACTCAAGGGGGATACAGAGTTGAGTGCATTCTTTCATGATTCAATACATCTTAGTGAGGCAGTGAAATATGTTGATGCGAAACAGAAGACCTGGAAACCATGCCAAGATAAGAAGGAAACAGGCCTTTTAAGTGTAAGCGTCCATATAGCCCCGAAAGTCAAAAATATGCTGCAAAAGCTCCTGTAAATGTAAAAAGCAGGGAAGTATAGAAAATATGAAATTCTCACCTCTTCGTCTTCAGTTCTCTTCAAGGTTTCACTGGCAAACTTCACATACTGTGTCATGAGAGTCACAAGAGCAGTGTAGCGGGTTCTGAGGTCCATAAACTGTGAATTTAAGGAAAAACAAGTGTGTGACTGAGATGAACTTAACAAAGAGCTTTCAATTATATCCTATCCAAGTTAAATCCTAGATTTAGATACCTCCTGTTGAATGGCATCCGCACAGCTCTGCATCTTCCGTTTCTTGAGAGGAGATTTATGTTGGGAGTCGACCATCGCTCTGAACGTCATCAGCTGAAGTTCATAATCCTACAAAAAGATGTATATATATGTGTATACGTGTACAAGGTTGTTTCCTTCACATCTACAACAATGTTCAGTTTAGATCATATCTTGACCGCTGCCAAAACTCTGCTATTTTCATCTATAAGAGAAACCACACACTTTTCTAAAGATAAATTAGCATACCTTAATGGAAGATGAGTACTGCTCTGAGTACTTCTGACACTCATCAATTCTGCCCTGTTTTTGTTCAATTTCAGCAACAAGGACCTGAAAACAAAGACTTTTATTTATACTGCCATATAAAGTATACATGTCTTTACCTTAACAGTTCAGTTAACTGTTGTCCTACCTTCTGTTTGTTTAACAGCTCAGCCAGTGCCTTGCTATCTTCAGGTTTGTTTTCTTGGGCGTTGAGTTGTTCTGCTTCCATTTCTCTAACCCATTCATCCAGACTACTGTGAGAGTCTCTGTAGTGTTTCAGAGACTTGCCGATACCATCCAGGTCCCGAAGCCTACAAATGTACATATAGCATCAATGAGCAGTACAAACACTTATATATAATGTTGTTTGTTAACTCTCATAATGTAAAATAAATCCTAAATGTAACACTGACCTGCTATCAATCTGGGAGTGAATGTTCTGCCATCTCTCGCTCAGCTGATCAGCTTTCTCCTTGTGCCAGTCAAAGTCAAAGTCCCGCTCGTTGTGTGCTTTGAACATGCGGTCACTGATGACTCGTGCTTTCTGCAGCTCATCCTCCATATCATGGAACACTTCCTGCTTTTCATCAATCTCTGACCGCCATTGCTAGAATGATAAGGACAAGTGGTCACTAAAAACGGAACTACGAACGATGCTAATGTTAGTGATGTGTTCAATTCAACAGTGTGTTACCTTTAGTGTTGAAATGACTGTCTCGATGGATTTGACGTCAGAGTTCATAGCGTCTTCCTCATAGAGTTTGGATTCAAAGGACTTAACAAGAGCCTCTGCACTCTGGCTGTGCCTCACCACTAAGCTCACTGTTTTCAGTCTGCAACACAAAAGAGAAAGGGCCTTCAGTTTAGGTACTTTTAACGCAAATATATGTCTTGTACAATTATCCAAACGCCTGATGTTTACTTCTTAAAATGGCCACCTACTTGTCCATATAGATGGAAGACATGGAGTACACTTGGCTCATGCTCTCAATGAGGACGGTGAGTTCAGAGGAAAGTGTTGGAACAGAAGGGAACCCTGCAGCCTGTCTGAGGAACAGCTCACACTTCTCCTTCATAACGTCAAAGTCCTCCTTCATTCGGTTCATCTCCGCTGTCTTTTGCTGCAGAGTAGCATGACAAATAATAAGGATTAAGATAACATGACCCATAAGTTCTTGAATAAATGAAATTATTATTGATAACCACATTTGTACCTCATGTTCTGTGATGCGCTGCAGGCTCTGTTCGAGGTCGTCTCTCTCCAGCGGGGTGCGGAGCTGCCTGATCAGGTGTTCCTCGTGGGCCTCCAGATGCATCCGGAAGTTGCGTATTTCTGAGATGTAATGATTGTACACCGACTCCTCGTGTTCCTCTGTTTACAAAAAATAGAAAGAATTTTCACAAAAATATTAAATATGTTTACATTCATATTTTTAGGTATGAAGATATGAAAGGCCAATTCTGTTTCTTATTTTTTTTTTTTAAAGCTGTTGTGAACAATTGCTTCCATTTGGACATTTCTGGGCAATACCACATAATAAAAAAATATATATTGTTAAACCTCCATTAAATCTCATACACAGTAACTGAAAGCACACATAATCACCACTAGGTGGCATCATTATCCCAATAAAAGGCAGAGTAAGGCCTGTTGCAACTAAATAGCTGACACTGCTAGTGTGAAGTGAAATCATACATACATTAGAACAATTTTGTTCATAAGATTAAAACTCTTTTTTCTTTTAAAGGGAACAATTGCCTTTATATACACGTATATTTGTTTCTTTTGTAAAATCCAAAAAATATATTTTGCATTTTTTCAGAACTACACATCATAGCGTTTGCTTTTAATTTACAGCAAAGCCAACCACTCTTCTTAACTCTGTAAAAACATCATTCCAAAAGGCATTAACTTGAGGCTTAATGGGCTTAAAGAGCCATGTGTTTCCCTCGCGTGTTCAATGTGCACCAGCGGCTCCTTGTTGGGCGGGACAAAAGGGAAGTCTGAGCCTTGCCTCTTTCTGCTGATCTCAGTAATTCCTGGTAGTATTCCTTGCAGGAGGCAACTTCTCTCTCTAGCTGGGAACAGTCTGCCACAGTGAAGACCTCGGACTCCTCGCTGTCTTCCAGGAACTCGTCGAAGTGGGACTGCAGGTTGCTCAAAACCTGCTGATGCTCACCCTGTAACATGGTCTTTATCTGTGGAGAAATGACGTGGAAATAAGACTAACATGTATGTGCATCTTTTCTAGAATTAACATCAAAATTAAGTATGATGAGTCTTAAAAGGAAAATATTATCATTTGAACATACTGAGGCCACATTCCAGTTGCGGATGGCTCGTACATCAGCCATTAGATAATACCAAGAAACCACACTCTTCATGTTGATGTGTGAGTGGGACCACAATGCCAGCACATTCTGGTATAACTGCTCCGTTCTGCAGGAAAAAGCAACAGGAATACAAAATGTAAGCCACCAAAGTCCAGTAGCAAGAACTTATTTATTCATTAACAGTCACCTGAACTCAAGAAGAACTTTATTTAGATGAACAGGACACAAAATGAAGCCTAGCATCTCACCTGGTTGCCATATCAACAGCCTCTTTGTTGGGTGGAGGCACGGTGAAGCAGACGGAGGGCACCATGGCCTCGTTGCCTGCGGGGTTGATGACTTTCCACTTGGCTCTGTGAGAGTTACTGGCCAACACGCACTCATCGTCTTTATAAATGGTAATCTGAAAGAGTTGTGATAAAGAAACACCATGGATTCATGATAAGAATGACAAGTAAAAGGGAATGAAGTGTGTCATAAGTAAGAGGACATCTGTATACCTCTATCTGACGATAATCACAGATGGCTTTCACAGGGATGGAGGATCTCACGGGGCTCTCTGGGTTCCTGGGCCTGAGCTGCACGATATTCTTGGCCCTGCCCACCAACCCAGCGACAGTGCTGCGGTACTGAAGAAGCTGCTCTTTCTCATCCTAGAAAAACACCATAACAAAGAAATAAGGTATTTTTCTAATCGCTAATTCTCAAAATGCACACACACACTTCATTCTTCTTTCTATACGTTTACCATGGACTCCTGAATGAGATCCTCCAGTCTGTGTAAGCTGCTTGTTCGATCACAGCTGTATTTTCTCTGAATGGCCTCCTGCAGGCTCTTTAGGTAGTCCATGGACTCTTTGGCGTCGCTGAAAAACTGCACGGGTTGAAAGAAGGATGATGAGAGAAAGAAAGACATGCGATAATAAATGAGATGAGACAAACAAATACACTTTGCTTCATTGGCTATACCACGCAGCAGCTCACCTCGAAATAAACAGCGTTCTCCTTGAGATGCTGTTCTACACATGAGCAGAGCTGTAAAATCCAACTCCACTGAGTCTGCATGGCAGCCCTGTACGCCTTAAAAGAGAGACATCCCAGAATTAAGACACAATTAGGAGTAATAGCTGAACATTATAACACTTCAAGACATCACAATTACGTTAATGCTTGTGGGAGCAGTATGCAGGGCGGCACGCAACTACTGCCTGCAGAAATGAGTGTGCAAAAAAAAAAAAAACACACGGGGCTTACTTCAATAGTCAGCCTGGCTGGGTGGTTCTTGAGCATAAGGCGTTCTGCCTTGTCCTGCACAGACTTGATCACTTCCTCCTTTTCATCCAGCTCCCTCATCAGGTCCTGTAAAAAGACATTAGGCTGAGTATCTCTGGCATACAGTTGTGGCAAAGACCCAGTCACTCCATCCTCTCACACAATCCCACATCCTGTCTAGCAGAGCTGAAGGTAATCATTACAAGGACACAGTACACACATCCCTCCACTGGGATTATAGTTGTATCAAATGAATGCACCTGTAATCCCACAATATGTATCTAAACAAGCCCTTGCTGTTCCATCTGCGTTGAAGATTACACAGTTACTTTAGAAGACTGTTTATTAAACAGGAAATACGTACAGCATGGTAGTCTCTTTTCTTGGAGATGCTGCCGTTGCGATCACTCCAGTCAAAGGCTACTTCCTCCTCCTCCTTCTCATTCAGCCAGATCAGCTCCTGAGTCGCTTTGGACACAAAGTCTCGCAGGCTCTCCAGGTGGCTCTGTCGCTCTCTGGAATTGTTCTAAAAAAAAAAAGAGTACATAAATAAGGTTTAGCATTTACAGCAGCACATATTTCAGATAACGACTATTGAGCTCAGGGATCACTTACCAATAGCCTTTCATACTGCTTTTCTAGTTTGTTCAGTTTGTCCGAATAACTTATTTTCAGGGGGATCTGCATCTGAATCTGAGAAATGACAAATATTTTCGTTTTTATTCCGCAAAAACCAAGTGCAGGCCACTTCATACCAGTTGTTGCAAGTACTTTGCTTAGCTCTCTGTTTTTACCATGTCCAAAACTATTCATAGATACATACAAATTGTGTATATTACATTATTTTAACAATTTCCTGTAATATACCGCCTGGAGAATGCACATTTTCAAAACCCCTAGAGGGTTTTAAGCAATTGTCCTTTACATTTCCTTCAAATTATGCATGTACAGTATCTGTTTAATTTGACTATGTGTGTGCATAAAGAAACAAACAATCATTAGGTATAACACTATGTACAATTGTTGATGTTTCAACTTGGATATAATACATAAGCAAGCAAGAGATAAAGTGCTTACCTCACTCAGTTTGGCGTCTTTAAGACTCATTTGAAATTCTTCAATGGCTCTGTGAACACTTTTGTGGTTGTCTAAATGCAGTTCCACACTTGGCAAATCAGATCCCCACTCTGAACGATCAAGCTGCAACTTTAAAGCAAAAATAACACACATATATTATTGAATATGTGTACAAAACAGCTACAATACATTATGAAGAAGTTGATGGTTGTGACTCACCTGCATCTCTTCCACCCAGCTCAGGAGGTCCTGAACAAATTTCATGTTGACCTCCTCTTCTGTCATGTTGGGGTCTGCCAGGGAGGATTTCTGTAAGGGCTTGCGGATCTGCATGTGTTTCAATTGCCTGAGGCTGCCAGGGTCCATGCCACCACCACCACCACCACTCCCCATGAAGCCCTGGACTGAAGCGGGCTGCAGGCCGGGGGTCATGGCAGGGTTGAAGGAAGGGGTCAGGCCCGGTGTAAGGCTGGAGGTGAATGTGGAGCCAGGGGTACCTAAACCCCCCGGGGTGAGGTCTGGTGTCAGGCTTGAGTTGATGTTCTGAGAGAAGCCAGAGTTCAGGCTTTGTGTGATGCCTGAAATCATCCGTTTGGTTTGTTCTGTCGTGAGCGTGTGTCCTTTGCTGTACACGGAAGAACACTCTGACCTCAGGGAGAGCAGGTCATCTCGGAGTTGTGATACCCTGCATTCAAAAAGACACAACAATATGAGATGCAAGAGACCCGGAAAAGTTTCTCTTTTTTTTGCAAGAAGATATATTTTACCTTTGGACAAGTTGATCCGCAAAGGGGAATTTCCCATCCAGAAGAATTTGGATGTCCACCACTTGTTGTCTGAGGATATTCTCACACTCCAAGAGGTAGCCAGCAATCTCAGCTTCATTTAGAAACTGGATACCAGACTCGAGACGTTTTGCATCCTTAGCAGAGGGGGAAAAAGAGAGACTCATCACAAAGGACTGTACACACACTGCTCTATTTTCATCAAGTCAAAAACACAAAACTTACAGACTGCAGGGCGATTCTTGCCAACGCCAGCTTGTCCTCTCCGTTTACACAGTCCCGCTGGACCCTGTTGGCAATCTGCTGCAACATCTCAAGCCTTTACAAAACAAAAGATGAGTTAGTATCACTTAAAAAAAAGAAAAAAGAAGAATCTTCACAATGCAGATGTAACTTCACCTGGATCCATAGGCAATGCTGTTATTGAGAAAGATCGAGCTGTTGATTTGTAACGGTTCAGTGAGGATGGTGTCATTGGAGCAGAGACTGTTGAAGCTACTGTTGCTTACAGACGAGACCCCACTAAAATAGGCCATCTTACTTTTACTGGTGAACCACCGCTGCTATTACCAGCGACTCGAACAATCCACGCTACATTTCTCCTCCTAGTCCTCCCTCTGAAAGGATCCCAGCCTCGACCTAGCCTTGACAGTTTGGCGGCCAGCATTCACAGATCTAACTGATGGAGCGGCTTTCAACTCGCTCATATTTATAGCGCCACGGCCAGGTGCAGAGCGAGTCTCCCACCCTGACATAATGTGCTGCCTCAGGGGATAAAATTAAATAGCAGGTTGAGACAGTACTCCTTTATACCAACTGAGGCTGCATAAGGAGCGGCCAAGCTGCTGTTTTTGCCTTTGCTGCCAGATTTTACCACTCCCAACATCAATAGGGTAAATATGTGTTTATGGATGATAAAGGCAGGGACAGAGATTTGAACTTGTCTAAACTATTGTCAACTTCACTATCTCTGTATTTAGTTTCCATAGTATCTACTCTTCTAACAAATATTGTAAACAGAGCACCAGCTTGAGCTCAAAAACTTGACTGAGCTTGCCCTCTGAAAGCAGCCACTCTGATCTATGAGCATTTGCAAATATCTGCCTTTTTCAAGTAACTAGATCCATCCTGATTTGGTTTCAGAATGGAAAGCAACTCATATTTTCCCCACACATATTTATGACACAAGATTAATTTGTTTGCTGCTTATATTTTTCAAAACACTCGATCATCCAAGCAGAACCAACCCTCACAACCTTATCACATAGAAACGGTGCATTATGGCTGCAGTAAATCTGATCAGGAAATATTGTGTGCAACAACTCATAAATATGTTGATATAATTCATATTGTTGTGTGCCATGGTTCAGTGAGGGGATTTCTAATTGAATAAGGACAATCAATCTCTGACATAAACACTGACCCTGACCTCAGTGCAATAGAGACAGTAGTATGCTTGCAATATTATCACACAGCCTTTACCACCATAAGGAACTCATGTAAGATATTTACACATTTTCTAAATGCTCTTCACTAAATAAAATATGATATTTCTTGCTTTAAATCCTTTGTTGTTGCCTCATACTGTCCACATTTTGTCATATCAAAACACCAACTATATGTTTTTGTTAGATGGTGACTTTTTGACGGACAAGTAACCCACAACATTTGCTTTGAAATACTATAAAAATGACCCCTTTAAATCATATTATTTTGAGCCAGAAAACACTCAGTATTAATACGTGCAGTGCCTCCACATACCGTTCCACCTCAGGCCTCAGGCTCTTCTCTCTTTCCAGCATAGCAACTATTAATTTCCCCCATTCCTTCTCAACATCATTTGGGTGATGACCCTGGGGTAACTGAATACGTCCAAACTCGATCCACATCTGTCAGATAAGCCAAAATACAGACTTGTTATTATCAGTACAGTATGTAACCATTCAACCACTCAATGTGTGATTACAGTAGCATGTTTTTTTTCTATTTTGGATTAGTATACCTCAAGCATTTTATAGAGATTCTTGATTTTTGTCTTCTCGTTCTCTTTCACAGGGATTTCATTTTCTTTAAAATGCAGATACTGTGTATAAAGTGCCTGTAAAAGAAAGCAGAGTTTGTATCAACAATGATGATTAAGCACTTGAACCATAAGGCAACTGAACAGATGTGTTCTACTAGACAGACTATGCATGCGTCTGTACTCTCCCCTTGTCTGCATAAAAGCTGCATAAAAGTGCCTTTACTGTTAGCTGCTATCGACTAATTGCGGTAAATGGATACCGCTGCTCTCTCATATCCATCAATATCACTTTAAGTCTCAGTTACAGCAGATAGATGCTGGACATGGGTTCTTTGAAGCAGACAATTCGCCTTCACGCTTCTGACAGTACATACACAATGTAAGATAAGAGAGCTGTAGCCCAACATATGCAAAAATAAACCAAATAATCCACTTATTTAATACCTTTAGTTCCACAGGGTTGTTGGGGAATGATCTGTCTGTCATTATGGCCACGTTGTGTTTGATCCACTGGCTGAGGTATTTGATCATGTTCTGGTACTCCACCCATTTGATATCAACATCCTGTTCAAAGAAAGAGGACCATCAGCAATGAAGCACTTTCCAGCACTTTGACTTGGAATTAAGGTGGAGTTACTGGTGGACCGATGCCATCAACTCACAATGGGACTGATTCCATCAACGCCGTCAGGTACTTTGGGGAAAGCGTCATACAGTGTCGACACGTATGTGATTACTGACTTTTCATCGGGTGACTGAACGTCCACATCTGATGAGGGAAGACACAACCAAAAGGTCACATATGCACACATGACAATTAACTATGTTTGGAGAAGAATTATCCCTCAAGCTAACATCTCCAAGCTTCACTCCACATGATTAATAGCAAAAAGTTGTTAAAATCTTTTAGTGTTTTTGGAGTAAAAGCAAACATGACAGTGTGAATGGACCTCACCTTCGGGATCCAGCAATCTGGCAACCCCCAGCTGTTCAGCTACACAAAACGCGTTCTCTAAATTTGATCGGTTGGGCTGTGTCGACACATAGCTCATGTCAATCAGGTCTGGCCTATAAAAGAGAGATAGAGAGACAAATTAGGAGTTGGATGTAGTGCTTTCATATTTTGAAAAGAAACCCCGCAGTTACTTTGGTGTTACCGTACGTACCTGTATTTATGTATAATGGCGTTGAATAGCCTCCCATCCCTCCACGAGGTTGTGAAGTTGTCACATCGTACGCCAACGTAGCCCTCTGTCATTTGCCTGGTCCAGAAGAGTAGCCTCTCTTTGGCTGTCATGTCTTGGGACTCTCCTGTCACATGGATCTCCGAGATCTGTCAAGATGGACTGACGTTAAATGGCGCACAGACACAAAACATCTAACCCACAAACTGTGGATAACAACCAAGCAAGACTTCACCATTACTATCTACTAAGTAACAATCACAACAAAACCTTGAAATATACAATAATACAATCAAACGTGACAAGAACACAAGCTACAGCCATTAAAGTACTACATAATAATCTGCATGTCACAACAATGACCGAACACTTTAAGCTTCACAAAGATGTTTGTTTGTTTTTTGTACAGGGAACAATATAATGAAACAAAAATATTTTATTTCATATTTGACTCATCTGTGAATTTAGTTTAAAGTAGACCTATCATGCTATATTTGAATAATATAGTGTAGGACCATACCTATATAAGGCATATTTATACTTTTTCTTTTTCAAAATACCAAACAGATCATGCATTTTAGCCATGCCTCATTTCGCTCAATTTGAAAAATGTTAGCTCTGTTTTTGCAAGGGCTGATTCTGTGAGAACAGTACCATCTACAGGCCTGGCATATGTACTACAGCGTCTCCAGCGCTTTCGAACGGCAATGGCCGTGGCTGTCTCCTCCTGATTGGTGGAGTTGGCCCAATAGCCGTAGCGCCACTGTCCTGACGTCAGGACAGTGTTCAAATCTGGATCAGTTTTTATCAGATCCGTTGCAGCCCCTTTTTTAGAGATTTGGGTATCGAGGAAAATAGAGAGGGTTGTAAAGTGGCGCAACGGCTATTGGGCCAACTCTCCACCTATCAGGGGAATGTGGGGTTGGGCCACGGCCGGCCATTGCCGCTCGAAAGCGCTGGAGACGCTGTAGTACATATGCCAGGCCTGTAAGTGGCGCTGTAGTCTGCCACAAAAGCAGCGAAGAAGACTTCCCGCGCATGGTTGCTATGGTTACCCTTCTGTTTATTCTCCGCTGTGGCTTTTTTTTCTCCCTCCCCGAGGCAAGCGTTTGCTCCCGCTGCTGTAATTCAATGCAATCCCTCCCCGTCGAGGCAAGCACTGTAATTCTCTCCGGTTAGTCCACCAGCAGATGACAAACACCCACCTCTCCGCCTCTTCCAAGGAACGAGGGGACCGTGCGGCAGAGTTTCAGTTTTCTTTCGGCGGTCAAGATGTCCGATAAAGTTTAAATCTTCCGGACAAAATTAGAAAAGTGCCGGTCAAAGGTCTTCTTTGTTATTTATTGAGCTTTAAAACAAATGAATAACGACTCTATAGGCCTATAATGATATAATAAAACACGGAGGACGGAGATCTTTTTTTCTCCCCCTCTTGACTTGATCAGAGCACGGCTCCCCTCTCCTGCAGGGGGGCGTGGTCAGCTGCAGCTCACAGAATCAGACCCGTAGACAGCAAACAGCACATAGAGCAAAATGAGGCATGGCTAAAATGCATGATCTGTTTGGTATTTTGAAAACAGAAACGTATAAATATACCTTATATAGCTACAATATATCATTTAAATATAGCATGATAGGTGTCCTTTAAATTAGTTAATAGTTTCCTTATCAGGTTCATTAGCATTCCTTCTCACACTAGAGACATGGAAAAAGTCAGGAGGTCAGTGTAAGATAAACATTTGTACTAAACGACTCAGCAGTTTTACAATGTGGAATACTGACGATTAGGATGACATCAAACAAACAGTGCCTCTTCACAGATTGAGTTCGACAGCATTGTTACCACAGCGGGTTTAAAGCACATGTATGAAATCTCAGCAAACTTTCTATCTACAGCTCACGTTATATTCAGCAATATAGATTTTTAAGCTTCTGCGCTTTGTTTCCTGTAACACACACCCCAAACAATCATATTAATGGGAATGCCACATGTCAGAAACACTGTATTTCAGTTTGCCAGCAATACATAGGGTACCTCTCAGAGAGTTTGTTTCTCATTTCCATTTACAAGGAACATTTATGTCAGTACATAGTTTGAACAAAAGCCAAGAAGAAGCAAAACACTGAATAGATTTTACAAGAACATCATCAATCAAACTTCCAAGAGGAAGGGATTTGAAGCCAGACATCTGTCATAAAAGCAGCAGTGAAAAACAGAAACAGTAACCATAATAACCACATCCTGAAGAAAAGAATGGAGGAAGAATACCACCAACCTAACCACATTTCTTCATTTTCAAACTCGGAAACATTTCTAGAGTCCAGTTAACAACCAATATTACAGTTACTTAGCCTACAGCTACTGGAACCCTTAAAGAACGACTGTGGCCCTACCTCTTCTTGAACACAGTATGATATAGACAAGCTGAATTTGACTGACTGTTGGAAATTGTTTTTCAGGACAGGCTTAAGATGTCAATTGCACACGGATGCAAAAGGATAAAAAACATTCAACTAGAAAGGTACTCAGAGAACACAGACCTCAGCCATTGTCAAATGCCCTATCCCACAATGTTAACAAAAGTGAAAAAGTGAAGTATCCCCCAATTTTCATAATAACAAACAAACCGAACTGGAAACATAACCTCAATGGCAGAGGTAACAAGGCTGCATGGATCCACAGACAAAATGATTATTTTCAAAAGAAAATGGGTGTGCTTTCTGTCTCACAAACAGGATTAGAAAAATGTGACTGTAAAAAACGTTCCCAAGACATTTGTCATTATAAAACAAGGGGATTTCAGAGCACTGTATAAGAGTTGATGTTCTACAAGAGAGAGTAGAAAACAACAATAAAATGCTCTGTTTTTAAAAAATAAATATAAAAAGGATTGAGACCATGATACAAACTCATTGACAAACACCACAAGCCTATTCCTGCTCCTGTAGAGGACAATCCCTGCATCATCATTATAGTGTATACCGTGCCGAGTTTCATGCAAACTATGGTAGCCATTAGTTTACAAAATGATAAGAGGGGACAAACAGCAACCCTTAAGGCCAGGAAGGTTGCCACCTTTTAGATTAAACACTGTTTACTGTCACACACGTTTTTTATAATAAACCAAAGTGACTATTCTAATTAGATCAGTTATTACACAGACACAGGGTAAGAGCATGCTATGACTCTTTAACAGTAAGCTACTAGCTCCATCCTGATGCTGTGAAACACCTGCCAACTATTGATAGATAGATTTTCTTGATAGAAAAAAACTCAACATACTGTTCTTCTCTACATACAGATGAGCAGCATACATATTTTAACAGAACTAGGTAAATGATGACGCTAAAGTATTTCATCTTCTCCACAGATGACGCCTGGGGTGTAACATACCTTTAATAACCTATGATTTGTATGTGACCCAAGAATGACTTTGAACAGACAGAAATACAGTAAAGACATCATTCTCTATGCTTAAGCTGTACTGGGAAAACTAGTTGAACAAACTGCCATTTCTCTTCAGAAATTCTTTATTCGAAGCAAATATTAGTTTAACATAGTGCTTGATTCATGATTTGTAAACAAGCCTTGCAATGTTCATGATACTCCAATCACAACATTTTTTGTCATTATTAATGACTATTTATAACCCGCTCTATGTTTACCTCATGCTGGTTGGAAATGCATTTGGCAGGAGCTGGAAGATGGTCTACGTAACCAGAGCAAGTGTGGGCCCTCCGTCTCCTCCTCCTGTGTGCTTGGGAGCCACATATAATCTTGGCAAACGTCTCCTCACTCCCAGGTCTGTCATTACCCCTCAGAGTCCTTAGCATGTGCTCCACTGCTCCAAAGCTGACAGCCCTCCTTAACTGCCTCTGCAGCAGCCTCTTTACAACCAGACCATCCTTAGGTGAAGCGCCTCTGGGAGTTGATTTAATGCAGTGAAGCTTTCCTTCTACAGAGGACCTGCTTCTGTCATCGTCTGTGAAAAACCTTCCCGGCCTGTAAGCTAACCTTTTGATTGTTTGATTAGAGGGATCTCTGAGTACCAAAACTGGTACCTCACCAACATACACGCCTGTGCTGATGCTGTCCTGCCTGGATACATGTTTCTTCAGCACTGTTGTTTTATCCAGCCCTGCTTGGGATTCCTCTGGGTTCTCTACTGGGACACCTTTAGGTTCTGCACTACTGCAGTTGGCTTCAGCTGCAACAGCCTCCCCATGTCTAAGACTCCTGAGAGATCCAGCAGCTTGAAAATCCCCTGATTTCCTTTTCTTCCTCTGAAAATAGCGCCGCCCTTTGAGCTCCTTAGACTCAAGGCTCAGTGGAGCTTTCTTGGGGTCGACGTAGCATTCCTCTTTAGGGCCTCGAACGCAGCCGCAGATGTTTCCCATGGCTGACAGTCAAACAGCCTATTACCCATTGACAGGGCTGGGATCCAGACAGTGAGCTTTTTTTTTTAGGCAAAGTATCCGGTGAGCAGGGCTTGATCTTTAGAGACACTATCCCATTGACAGAAAGCCATTTTCACACTGTGCCACTCGCGCACAATAAACAGTGACAGCCGGTAGACATAATGCTCGCGTCAGTCAGAGCAAAGTTGACTTTCGTTGACTCATAGCTGGTCAGCCTCTCTCTCTCCCCCCCCCCTCTCTCTCTCTCTCTCTCTTGCTCTCCCTAGCTCTGTCCCTCGTTCTCTCCCTAGCTCTCTCCCTCGCTCTCTCCCTCAGTACATTTCTCTCTTGCCTGCGTGCTCTCTCCCGAGTCTCTCCTCTGACACTGGAAACTTTCTGACCTTTGAAACATTTCTCTGGCTTTGCTAATCCAGTACACACACCATAAATGCATACACAGACGTGGCCCATGTGCTCGTGGCTCTCAGCTGAGCAGGAATGGCAAAGACTTGTGGAAAGACCTGTTTTGTGCTGGCTTGTCTGCTTCCTCAACACATAAACATGTGGACATCACAGCCGCCGCCTGTGAGTCTTATATTTTTGTCTGTAATAGGAGATGGAGGGAGGACAAGGTTTACACTGCAAGTGGAAGCCAGCTGATGGCCACCCATTATGCTGTGAGAAATTCTGGATCAGCAAGTTTGGCTGCGTGACCCAGACAGAGTCCCAGCCGTTCAGAGAGGCTTTGAAAAACAGAACAGCGTAGGTCACCGAGAGAAACAAATCCGTGCTGGACAACAAAGTCCTTTCACTTTGTCTATTAATCAAGCTACGTACAATGGTGGAGCCAGAGGTGGGGCTTAGGTCCAATGGTTTAAACAAACACTACTATCTGAACAGATCACCACCAACGCAGTTCACAAAGGGGCAAATGATCTGACCAGGAAGTGATTCAACACATTAAAACAACATTACACCGCCTGTCCCACTGTGGAGGAATCTAACTAAATGTTTAACACAAGACAAAAATAAAGTAGTGTGTAAAAGAGTAAATATATGTCACCAGCGCTGCTCGACTAAAAATGAACACAAAACCGCTGTCAGCTTACAATATTTAAACAATGACGTTTCCCTGAAGGGCAAAGTCACCTGACAGCTAACACAGTTCAAACTACACATAATGATTGCTCACACTGCTACCTATGGCCACCTAATGTCAAACTATTACATACTGGTATAGGTGCAGCATCAGGTTACGTGTGTGTATATATATATTTTTGGTTAAATGGTTTATACCATTTATTATTTCTCATATTTAATAGGTTATTATTATTATTATTACATGTTACATGTTACTTGTTAGACGCTTTTATCCAAAGCGACTTACATACTCAATACTGTGGACAATCCCCACAGGAGCAATTTGGGGTGAAGTGTCTTAACCAGGGACACAACGACATGCTGACTGCAGTGGGGTTTGAACCTGTGCCCCCCTGATCCGAACACCAACGCACTAGTCCACTGCGCCACAGCCTCCCTAGGTTAAACTTATTTATTCATCTGTGCATTGTTCAAATTAGGGCTGTGCGATTATGGCAAAAATCATAATCACGATTATTTTGGTCAATAATTGATATCACGATTATTAAAAACGATTATCCATTTACTTTGAAAACATCCATTTATTGAAAAATAAAATTGGAACAGTATGTTTTTAACAGTTGATTACACTGAACTTTAAGTATAATTCAACTGAAAAACCAATAAAAAAAAATATTAAAAAAAATAATAATTACATTTTTTTTTTTTTTTTTATAAAAAATAATAATCGTTTTATTTCGATTACGTTGTTTTCGTAATCGTTGCAAGCCAAAATCGTAATCGAGATTAAAATACGATTAATTGCACAGCCCTAGTTCAAATACATGAGTCATGGAGCAGTAGACGTCACGAAGACAGTGAAAGTGAATCAGGGCAAAACAAACAAACAAGCACATGAATACCTGACAACAGTGCATTGTTGTGGTGGCACACTGTCACCAGGCTATACTAAAATAAACATCACACTCAACACAACGTCTCAGGTGAAAATACAGCATGGTCACCAGGGTGGGGACTAGCGGCAGCTTTTTTATGAGATTTAATTATCTGTACAAACATTATCAAACAAAGGATAGTTTATAAAACACCTTAACACTAGCTATTAGGTAAAGACACACCCTGTCAGTGCTCTCAGTTTACATAAGTCAATATAAAAAAACAGCCTGCAGCAAAAAGAAAAGCCTTAAGTATGTCCCTTGAAAGCTTGACATTTGAAAAACAGTTCATACTTGCTTATATAATAAAGCCGAGGGTGGATAATGTGACTGAAACGTTTTTTTCTGCCCTACAAAATCAAGAAGAAACAGGCCCATCACTGCTCAAGGGCTTGCGTGAGACGGACAGCAGGTGTTGGCATCTTCACCGACGCTACCTGTCAGCGAGTCCAGGCCAAATCATATTAACTGCTTTACCTCCATTAATTTTTGATTGAGGGCGTTAATCAATTAATACAAGAATGCATCCGTCTCAGTAGCATCTCGATAAAAGCTGTAAGTGTGAAACACTATTTCAATAATACTGTCCCTTAACCAACCACTGAGTCATGTAGCTTGAGCCAAAGATATTAATAATCCAATGTAAAACAGTCAGAGAGAAAAAGAGAAGGGTAGAGAGCATGAGTGAGAAGTAAGCATGACGTTTCTGCAAGTTATTGGATTTGATATAGACACCTGGATACTCATGGCATGCACACTTACTAACCCACTCCACTGCAGCAATAAAACGAAAATATTCCCAGAGAGAACATTTAAAAAAACATTCAGGGTCAGGGAGACACATAAAGCTCAGCCTGGGGCACACAACATTTTAAAACTGCATACCTTGGTTGCACTGACTGTGCACAAAGTTTAAAAAAAACATTAGACCAAGTACATTTTGAACATTAACTGATTACTCACAGTAAAACCCTTTTCTTTTGTTTAAATTGAACATACTTTACAAAATAAAGCTATGTTCAAGCCTTTTACCATTGTACTCAAACACAGATTTGTTGAAAAATCTGTGAAGGGTAATTTGCCATCTCTCAATACATCGTGTGAATACCAAAACCTTTCTTCCAACAGGACCTACTGTATGCGAAGTTAACTTGTCAAGTTACCACAGAGGATGAATCAAACCAGGTTAACACTCACATCATATATTACACTATAATCTTCAATGAGTAACACAGCGATTACAACAGTTTTGACACCTTGTGGTCAAAAGTAGAATAATTTTTTAAGCATAAATCTGGTGTGCATTTGTCACGCTATTATGCAACTCAATCCCACAGCATGCCAGAGTTTCTGTTGCACTGATCATTAATCTCTACAAAGACCAAGGTAACCCTTTGGAAAAATAAAGGTTATGGATACATTTGTAAAGATACAGAAAATTATAAATTAATATACCTTATCAGTGTTAATGTATCACTTGCATATCCAGTATCCGAGTGATGAATATGAATTACCGGGCCGATAAAATAATTATAATAATAATAATTACCACAACATAAAATGACAACACTGACCTGAAAGTGCAGAATTATGGTCCAGATCAATCCCAGGGTCAGTTTCGGGTTGCCATCTGTGATGTCATCATTCCTGATATTTACAAGTTTGACCTAATGATAGGAAACACATGATTAGCATATTATATATAAACAATTTCTCCAAGTTTTTACATGTAAATGTATTTGGTACCAAGTAAAATATTTCAGTGTAGCTCTGTTTTCTATTTTGCCTGTCACCACAAGGTGGCACAATAGTCATTATATTATGTCAGGGAAACACTGTTACTGTAATCATGTGGGTATGAGGTGACAGAGAGAATGAATGATTGCTAATAATGAAATGCTATAAATCTGCTAGGACGTTTTCATCTTCCACGTATAGAAGTACAAAATAATCTATATTTAATCATTTCAATAAATGAAACATGGTCCAGAAAGCAGTGATGTCTAATCACATTCTTGTTTTAATTGAGCAGTTAATGTATTCCTCCAGTTCCAGCCTGATTATCTGCAATAATGTTGTAATCAATTGGCTGCAGGGGGAGATTTTAGGGAGTTTACACAGTGAGAGTGTTTAACATTTAATGACAGCAGATGATGCATTGAAGTGTCTGATATGTGTTGTCCCTAAAACAATAGAACAAGTCATTTGTGACCATCTATGATTCCTTTGTCTCAGGCCTTACGTCACATCTGGCTACCGCTCAGCCAGCCTGTGTGTTCTTCGTCACATCCTGAGAGGTTGGGGGAGGGGAGGGCAATCAAAGCTCTGTGAAAAACCCCACTGATGGGATTTGTAGTCAGTGCTCCTTGCATGCTGCCATAACTATATCTGGGAAGTGATTTTCTATTTTTATCAAGAAAAGACTGAAAATGCCACGAGTCAATCAGTGTGTGATGTAGGAGAATGGGCTTCTTTGGATAATCACTCCTGAATGGGGATGTCCCACACACTAGGGCATTTTTGTATGAGCCCAGATTTGTACACATACTGTGTCCCAGCTCAATTACATGTGTTGCTTTGCTTGCAATTCCCTGCCTCAGTGGTTACAAGTGAACAGACTTCTAGTAATATGATTCAACTCCCAGGATACACTGTAGCTGCCACAATAAGTGATACGATTATGTGGGCTATTCAGCTGCAACCTTTTAGATCATTCACTTCCTGTATCAAATGTTCTAATTTTTTTATGTGGACATTGGTTGGAAACTGCTCTTAATCCATGAAGGGACAGGAAGGTAGAAACATGAATTTGTTTTTAGCTATGGCGTATGATGGAAGAGATTCCGAATGCAGTATCTTAAACAGGGACAGTTCATCGCAAAATAAATACAATATATATAGCTCACCTCAAACCTGTAGTGCTTTTCGTCAATAAATATTGATATGATCTGAGCTGTGAAGTGTTGGAAATATCCGATGGAACTACATGACGCTTGCTTGTGTTGCTCAAAGCCCAAAACAATTTAACAGCAATGTGTCTTTCCAGAAATCATTATCCTCTCGTCCATTATTAGATTCACACTGTAGTAGTTATACGATTACAAGCAAATAATTACTCAGGAAACTGTTTAAATTCTGTGGATAATCTGAGCAACCTGGTCACGATATATTGGAAAGAGACATAAATGTTGTCCATAAGATAATTGGGTGGCTGTAAAACAACAGCCTACAATTTGCACAGGTCATGTAAATGTTTTCCAATGAAAAGTGTGAGAGATCAAGAGTTGAGAATGTACTTGGTTTGATCCTTACCTGCCGCCTCTTTAAATAATCCAGTGCTATTTGTACATTCTGGAGTCTGTGGAAGCGCATCCTCCCTCTCTCCCGAGGCTGTGGACATAAAGAGGGAAGAAGAGCCATGATGATCAGGTTCTTCTCAAAATCAGAGGACAAATGAAATAAGTGATTAGTAACATCATGGTGAACACAGGACATGCTTCCAGTTTCTTACCCGCTGCTCTGGTGAGGCACTACAAAACTCTACCTGCAACAAGAGTAGCCATTTCTGCAGGCTCACTCAAAATCTGAGCGTATACAGAACATTTTCCACCATTTGCATCTCTAGAAATGGGCTCTTAATGTGCAATAACAAACCAAGTCATCCTGCTGGTTAACACACCCAAACAGCTTAAGTGTACATGACACACAGAAATACATCTGGTGTGCTGTGCCATATCTATTTTAAATATAATAGTGCTGCATTGTTCGAGCAAATATCCAATGTCTTTTGGCAAATGGACAGTGAGGGGCCACAGCATGATGTAATGAAATGGAAAATGCGTTGAAGCCAGGATGCAGCAGCAGCAAAAGACGTTTGCTGCATTCAGCCATATTTCTAAGATGATAATGGCTGAGAGAAGAACTCGGCTCATCTAAATAGCAAAGCAACAATATTTAATAAACCTATTTCCCAAAGCCGTCATTCCGTAGAACTCATACACTTACAAAGAGCTCTTATGGCTTTGAAGTACCTAAAAGCAGCAGATGAAAAATGTCCTGACGGTTTACAGCGCTTTGATTGTATGATGGGCAAAGCTAGCGGGATTGATATAAAGACCCAGGCTTTAAAAGGCAATTTCCTTTATTGCATCTTCTTCATGCTTTTGCAAAGTCAGCTTGCCAATTGTGTTGTTGATGCATGCTCAAAAAGACAATTTGAGCCTGAAGAGGCCTGGGCCTTTAGATCAGGTGCACATTTCCCTGCATCATCAGTTTCATCTGGTCATGTGAACAAGGATTCAGACATTATTTCATGATCAGAAAAGAAGGCATTATGTAATAGCAATCACAGATTTTGTTTGATTGTGAAAAGGGAAACACTACTCTCTAAGCATATAGAAGAACTACATAAAGACAATTCATTCAGTGGGGTTGTTTCTTCGGTCCTGTTAACTGGCCACACAGCAAAACTCTGCATTAGTTGGTTAAAAAGGGGGTTTGAGGGACAAGCCACACGTACCCCCTTATCATCATCACCATCCACCGTGTCTCCATGCTGCTCAACCGCACATGCTTCTGTCCCACTCACCAACCGCAAAGTCTTCAGAAAATCACGCTCCCTTGGCTTATCACCGAAAAGGCAACAGATGGGGGAAGAAAGGAAGACATGGACACACAAAGCGGCCAAATCAAAAGGAAGTTAAGACAATGGACAGAAAACCAATGAGAGAGTGGAGAACAGAAGAGAGGGAAAGTAGAAGGGAAACAGGATGTAAACAGAAAATAGATAGCTTATAGAGGATGAAAGTTAGTCACACTGAGGAAGGGAGTAACTGCTGGGGCTTTTTCCACAGGAATACATGCAATATAAATACAGTAAGGGACATCACAGCTTGCTAACATCATGGAGCTAAGGACTGCACAAAGACTATAAACATACTTTAGTAAAAGATGAAACAATGACATGTTAACATAAAAATGAAATAATACAAATAGCTGCTGGGTGTAAAAAGTACTGAAGCTACATGCAGTTTGCAGCTGTGTACTCTAAACTGTATGTAAGGGACTCTTATACATACTTAAATATAGAGAATTTAGGATTTATCCTGAACCAAGTTAAAAAGCCCCAATAATGCAATAACAAGACCAAGAAGCAGAGACTTAATATCATAGTTTACAGTTTTTGTTTTTTGTTTAAAATAACATGTGATGAATTTGAGTTTTTGTTCTACATTGCTACAAATAAAATAAGATAATTCTATGTGGATGAGAACAATTTCTAATATCCTTATTTCTACATTTTGCTTGTATAAAACATGGAATGAAACCTTGTGGAAAACAATCACCATCCATTTTTTTTTTATTCCAAGTCATGTTTACAGAGCTATCGTAACAGCAATCAATCCAGCCCTATTTTAATCCCCATGACAGCCCAGCTTCCTGCACTCAAAATAAACACTGCTCATGATTGTGATATAACGATACACGTTTATAGAAACAATCCATATCTTCATGTTTGGTCTGCGTCAGGGGCGGTAATGTATGTTCTCTATGCGTCAAATAGAGCATTCTCAATAAGACGTGACAAGAACTTATATATGAACCAGCAATGTATGTATGTCTCCTGAGGGTCACATTTCAAAGACTTCAGGACACAGTCAATATCAGAAAAGATATGCATGAATTCTAAATACAAAAGTTTGAATAACTGCTCCTGTAATTGTGGTATTTAAATAGATGTATTTAATAGAGAAAGGAAGGTCTGTAGCAATCATTATGTCTTGTACAAACTGTTCAATCTTTGCTGTTTCTACATTCTACATTCCTTGCATCATTGCTAGGAGTTTACTACTTACTCTAATAAGGATGACAAGGAATTATTTGGGGCTGTGCTTTTAGATTTTACTGCAGCTTTTGAAGTATTATATCATAGTTTATATATTGCTTAAATGTTATGGTTAGCTCCTGTTTAGGGTATTGGGATCCAAGTAAAAGCAAAGGTAGCCTTAAGCAGTTAGTGCGTTAAATAGGCTAGTTAGCAAGTTAAACTTTGTTAATGACTGATTATCAGTGGCCAAGAACTTGCGCGAACCTCAAGTGGGCAACAAGAGAGCTACTTTTCCTTTTCACAAGCTTTTTCTTGCTTTTATTTTGTCGACTGAAAAACAACAACCATTCTTTTGTAATCTACGTATTTAATATCCCCACAAGTATGTCGCTCCTTGACCACCACTACTACTGTGACACAAAGCACCTCATCTTTTGGTGCTTCCAAGAAAAAACATCCTTTATTTATATTACTTCCATCTAGTAGCACAACATAACTGAACACAATGAGGATTGCATCAGTCAGTTTCACAGATATCCCAGAAAGGATTTTCCGTGGGTTTGGGTGGACGCAGCACCGCATATCTGATTACAGACCATCAAATCCCAGGATTTCCTTCCTACCATCAGTTATGTAAGTAAGAGAGAGGAAGGTCAAGTGCATCAGTCATGCAAAGGTGTGATAAGTTGCTCAACAGGAGCACGATAAATGATGGTGTCGAATGACAGTTTGAAAGTGTTGTGATTCGTAAGACTGGCCATAATGAAAATTCCTCTAAGAACTAAATAGGATCAGCAAACATCATCTGTAATCCAGCCGTGTAAATAAAAACAACAGGGAAACATTAACTCACCAATGTGTCTCCAGACAAAACCTCCAGGAGCGAGATCAGGTTATGTCCATCTCGTAAGTCTTCATAGAGGTCATTTATATGCTTTCGTACCTACAGACATGAGGGAGAATGCAACATGTGAGCAATAATCATATATCAAATTAATACTTTTTTTTTGGAAATGTCTAACTTCAGTTATTGAACCATTGGAGGATTATATTAGGGACAAATACAGACTTGCACATTATTACACTTTAGGTTGATATAACTAAACCATTGCCTTTGTTGTGTTTCTTCTTATGTCATTCAACTTGGTGTCAGCTTAAGTTCAGAAGAAAACAGTTTACCCATTTAACAACAAACTTAATTTATTTTTTATTTCCTCACAGTTCCCTCTAAATGGAAATGAGTGTAGCATAAAACACACAGGATATCACCGTGAAGCCTTATCTAAGCACTTGAGCGGGACACCTAACCACTCAAGTCCCAGGCTTTCTCCTTCGAGCCGTCCCATCTCTCCTTCCTGTCCTAAATACCGCGCCTCTGAAATCACCCCACTACCCGCTGCCCGTTGACCTGCTTTCACACAGGGCTTTCAACACTGTAATCCCAGATAGCGACCATAGCTGTGGAACCAAAATAGACTTACACCCTAATGTTATTGGGTCAACAAAGCAGATGCCAAACTGTTACTCAGCACCTCTGATTTCTCAAAGAATGAAAAAGATTTAAAAATAAGCTAAAGAAGTCTGAAAATCTGTCCCTGAGTCATGAAATAAAGAAAAAGTATGTTTGACAAGTTGAACAACAAGAGTATAGCACACATTGTTTTTATATGATGTTTTTCTTTGCACTTTTATTGCATGTGTCGTGTTTTATTGCAGTACTAAAGACATCAAATATGATTTCCTTATTTCTTCGTAACGTCACAAATATTACATAATGTGCCTTATCAAAACAGTGTGAGCTGTAGCAGGTATGTCCTTAAGGCAGATCTGCAAGCTTCCTTATAATGATTTTTTGATTGGAGATAATAAATGTATTCCTGTTTGACAAAACTCAGCGCCAAAGATCATAAAACATGTCATCAGCACTGATCCACAGGAAGCCCCACTCCCATTAAGTAAGGATTGACTCTTAAACTGACCCTCAAGGACAGGTTTATGACCAACAGCACACTTTGAAGATGAAGATCAAAGAACACAAAAATCCCCTCAGGAGCAAAACAATAAATAATGTAATAGTACAAGTATGTTAACAGCATGGCCCTATTTACATTTCTTAAGAATAAATGTAAGGGTGAAGCTGCTCTACAGCTGTGTTCCCAGTTAATGGACTAGACCAGAGGTTTTGTCTCACCCTGTATATTCTGATGTTTAGCAGTTGTAAAAATAAGCATGTTCCACAACTTAGCTTAGCGGGCTAGCATGCTAACATGGCTAAACAGAGCTAAACACAAACTACAGCTTAGATGAATCTGTTGGGAATGTGTAAAACAGTCAACAGATAAGCAAAGTTATTAAAAGGCCATCCTGGCCAGACCTGCTGATGTTTTCCAGCTAAATCTACTGTCACATTGCAATGCCGCACTTTCCAGAAAAGTCTACTGCTTACTCATCTTTTGCACAAACTAAACTACCATTGTTTCAAATGTTGTCACTGGATTAAATTAATACATTTTTGAAAATAAAAAAATAAACTGTTTCCCTGGAAGATATATCCAATTTACAGGACTCATGGAATCTTATACATGAAGCGATGCACTGTCATGTCTTCTATTCACTTTTATCATTCATTCATTCATTTTTATAAATCAAAGAATGCATGAATGAATTACTGAAATCCCCCTAAAGTATATATCACTTACCTGCATGTTCATGCCTTATAAAACAGAAATGATTGTGGTTTTTAGTGACAGAAGCAGTGATTAATGCACCACTGTTACATAAAGTATAACATTATACATCACTCCTGGGTAGTGATTCATTTTTATAAAGGCGTCTTGGATGAGACTTGCCAGTGCTTGTCTGTCTGATAAAGTGTTTATCAAATTCCTGACAACCTGTTGCTGCAGCAGAGCTACGGCACTTGTCATGTTAAATGACTTTAAAAGCAGCTTTAATAACATCTGAGGAGGAATGTTAGCATGTTGGGACCCAACACAAAAGGCAGTAATTATTATTACTGCCAATTCTTCTCTAATGGATTGTTTATGTTAGTGGACAATGGTTAGCTGATTGTCAGGGTGGAACATTTTGGAATTTTAACTATTATTTACGTTTCACCCTTTGGTTTGATAAATAGTTTCCATAGGAGCATGAATGAAATCAGTTTTCATGTAAAAAGATTCTAAATTTGACACGGTAACAGAAAAGATGCAACTATCACACTTGAGTTCTTACCTTCAGGAGATGCTGGTTTATCCATTTGGTAAATGTCTTTTTCTGCACTCTGTCTCTTTCATCTGAGGAACAGAGAAAAAAAAAAAACCGTGTGAGTTTTTTAACATTGTAAAGCAATCACCCCGGAGGTTGTTAGGCAACATAAATCCTGTTAGACAAGCCTAATTTGGCTCTGTACACGCCTGCTATATAACCTTTTATGTTTAGTAGTCACCAAGAACGGAGAAAAATAGGGAAACAGCCATTATTTTCTGATGGGTTGAAAATTCCATCACTTGAATTTTGAAGAATAAAGCTGTTCACTTTTGCTTCCTAATGCACAGACAATGTGTTATTTTGGAAAAAATGTTTCCAGTGAAAGTGATGTAAAAAAGTAAAAAGTGAAACCACTAGTCCATAAAAAGAAGGATGTAATTTCCCATAGGCTGAAATGACATCACTCTCTCCTGCATGCTCTCAATGACCACAGTATTTTTTTGTTTCCCATTACCATGGTAACCAGACTTCCTGTAGCCAGAGACATAATGTGTAACCAGTGGATGCAGAAAATCAAAGTAAATTGGTTGTATTCATCTTCCCAACTCAATACTTGTTTTAGTAATAGTAGTATAATAAAGAAAAAGTATCAAGTTTTCTCTTCAACATTATGAACAACTTGTGTTTCTCATTGCTGTTTTCTCTCTTGGCCTCAATCCAGTGTCAGAGCAGCAGAGCAGGATTCAGGCCAGCCACCACAGTTGTGACTCATGCCACTGCTTCCACGTCTCCCAGTCCGCCTGACAAAACATCCTCCTCAGTAAACATCAAAAGAAACAACCATGTGTAATCAATAACATTAACAATGATCTGCCAGCTAGTTCACATTTCCCCCACTGCTGATGTCAACAGCGCTGTGGAAGGTCAGTATGTCCCTGAGCTTTGACCACAGGACTAACAACGCAGATAACCTCCTCCCTTTAATAACCCTCGGTTACAAAAGAGGTTTTGCTCCAGGAAATCTTAATGAGCAAGCACAGACATGACTAACCTCACAAGGAAATGACAGGAAGAAGCAGTAAGATAAATACTGACCCATGCAGCACATGAGCGTTACCAGGTGAGCTCTATGCTCCCTCTCGGCCTGAAACAGGTACTTCATCCTCTGTTCTAGCTCCTGCGGGCTGTGGAGAGGATCTTGAATCGGGCACACCGATGCCATGTGGATAAGCGACTGAGGAAAGCGTAATTCTCTCCCTCTTCTTGCCTGCCTGCCTACCAGCCTCTAGGGCAGCCGTGACTCCCTTTCTCACCAAGCGTCGAGAACGAGTTCTGTCAGGTTTTCCATGGCTACTCACTATTTTCAGTTTCCACACGGATAAGTGTTTATCTAGCGGCAGCACTCGAAACCACAGGCAGAAATCAGTGCTTATTATTCAAAAAAGGAAAAAGAAGAAAAGTTCCTTGAAAACATGGTTCCAACGGTAGGATACAGACAGCGTATTCAAGCTGCAGTTTAAGAGTGATGTACTATCATTTCTGATGACAGCATGCATGCATCACTTGATTAATGTGGTTATCTTACTCAAATATATTGAGCAATATAAACATGTCAAACTAAAAGATAATCATCTTTCTTTTGTGCAGCAGCTGCCAAGACTCACCACAATGTTTGCATCAGCAGAAACAACTGAGCACACACATCCTGGAAAATAACCATCAACACCCTTCTTGATACAACAGGAAAAGTAGCAATAGGTAAAAGCAATCTCTCCATGGAAGTAAAGAGTTTTAAGTTAGATTCCTTATTTTATTATCATACTAGTTACAACAAATGAAATGGCTCCCATCCTTAGATGCAGGACTGTGGACATCTCAAACACCACAAATATCCTCATGCAAGTGTGCCCCTCTGTCATAAAAAAGCATAAAAATCACATACTGTAGGCTTTTGAATTATCATAAAGCTTAAAAAAGGCATTGGCACTATAACAGAGGTAGCTTAGGAGCCCTGTGACTGTACCCTCTGTAGATTCTTACATTTAGTTCATCTAAAAATAGTGCATGTCTAAAAGCTGCTGAGAATCAGTAAGTGGGTTGGTCTGTCAATTATTTGTTACACATTTAGATCAAGACGTCACATGAAGCCAAACGTCAAAGAAAACAATGAAGACATCAGCCGATCACATCAGAGTCCAACAAAAACAACATGTATTAAAAGGGATAAGCAGATACATTAAAAGTAGTCTCTCAGTGCTGCTGTGTCATTGCTGATGTGTCTGTCCCTGTGACTCAACAGCTGATTTACAGAGGACTAAAGCAGTGCTGCCAGCAGTGGGACATTCATTTGGTTTGTAAAGTCCATATATAAGCTCTTTGCTGCATAATGTATAAACCTCTCCTGAGAAACTCATTAATATAGATTGGCTGAGATTTCCAGGAAACTGTCCAGCTGAAAGAGTGCATCATCCACCCGGTAGCAGACATGGTCACCACCGGTTACTGCACATATAACGGTCCACCTAATGGTCCGAGAACTAGGGAGCAGGTGTAAATATATGATGAGACTATTTTTGTAACTGTGCTTTCCCTTCAAAACATGAGGGTGTTTAAAAGTATGGTGCCCTCTTGAGGATCATATGAAAATAAAAAAATGAACTTGAACTCTGGTTTGATATTTCTCTAAAATACCTAAAACTTAAAAACAAAAGGCTAAATTATAATATAAAAACTATTGGAAAGATGAGGAAAATAAATCATTATACTCATTAGACGTTGTTCAACTCTGTGAACCTAATTATTCTCAATTCCACTTATCCGATCAAATACATTTTGTGATTACAGTATAGTATTTGGACCCATTTTATCTTATTTCACATACACATATTAGATTTTTTTTAGCCATGTAAACTTGCCACAGTATTTTCCACATACCTGCACTACACTGAGTTTTGTACTCAGTTAAAATATTCAGCACGTACAATAAACAACATCCCAGCGAAAGTCATTCTGACAATTCTGTCGACCAAAAAAGAACCGCTAATTCAAGAAGATGTGAATAAATAAAAAAGATCAGTGTCACTTCACACAAGTATGAAACTTGAGTTCCAATTTCAAATATTTCAGGTTTGATTTGAAAAGTTATTTATAAGGTTTATATAAAGTTTCCGCACAAGCCTGAAGCAAAGATATCACTAAACAGCAACTGCCGAGGTGTAAATTAAACACTGACTGAACAACTTTGTTGGCTTCGGCATGATTTCTAATAATAACATGGAAACATCATCTTACAGTCTTGATGACAGTTTATGTATGATATGCTTATACGGTGAAAAGCGTCCAATATGCGGCAAATGACTAGAACTAGGGCAATGTGATTCAACTGACAACCCTTCATGATAATGCTTAAGGTATTAAATAATAAAACACAAATGTTCTTATGATGTGTTAATAATATTCTTACTTTAAATTCAGATTCATGTCCACCACAGGTTTGGGTAGAGTTTTGAAATGTGTTAACAAACAGCTTATGACCTTTGATTCAAATGGGTTGATGTTTGAAGGATCACAAGAGCCTGAATAGCCACCTGTCTCTCATATTACATTTGAACTCATTGACATTTAAAACATGTGTGAATTAAATTAATGTTGTCATTAAAGCTTCCTTAAGATGTGAAACTTAACACCATAATAGGAAGTTAAACCAAAAGTAAAGATTGTTATTTAATTTAATTTAATACAATTATTTGGGTAGTATGAACATATGAGCAAATCCGTCTTGTAACAATGCAGCAAACAATGGAAATCATGACAAACAGCCAGTTTTGTATAAAAGTAAATATTTTGTTGCCTGTGTGAACCCTGCCTACTGTCTGGACCCGGTGCTAGCTTAAAGTCCACCACAGCATTGGAATAGACAGGCAGCAAAGCGCTCCTGAGACACTTATTTGTAGACCTCAGCAGAGCACATGTGCATGGCTATAAATAGCTACAACCCTAAACCACGCTGCCCCTGAAACTACAGCCAACATAATCTGTGCCATTTAGGAGACTCCTTTAATTTCCTAACATACAACCAATATGAATGATCAAGTATATGGTTGTGTTGAATTTTGACGTCATTTCTTAAGCATCAGGGAAAAAGGGTTTAAGTCTATTTTCGAGTCTTTTTGGTTTGTGATATATCCATCTCAAAAGTAACGTTTATTAGATATTAAGATACATTTGGATAGAAGCTGATGCTGGTTGTCGTTTGCATGAATGTTAGGTTGGGGCAGCAATGCCTCAGACGGTAGTTTTATACATCTTTTGAGGGGTAGGCTTTTTCCCCTTTATTACTACAGCTGAAGACAGACAGGAAATAGGGAGAGAGAGGGGATGACATGGAGCTAAGGGGGCCAGTTTCAAACCCAGGTTGCCATGGTAAGGACGGAAATGTCTCCCAATTGGCAAGTCAGCGCCTCTATTGGGCTATGAACATGATACGAATAGATGAATACGAAATTGTGGAGCATTTTTCCCGCTAAGATGGACATTTTCAACAACAACACACGACCAGAATTTAGCAAATGCAAACAGCAGCAGAACAACAGCAGCAAAAAAAAATGTTGTTTTCAAGAGAAGGCCTGCATGAGTAAAAGGGGCCGGTGACACCCTTTGGCATATTGTTATGGCCTAAAATATCCTCACATTCTGAGTATAGCAGAGTCAAAAGGTCTTAGCAATTAAAATCCATCCTGTGTAATCCTCTTGACCTTGTGTGGGAGGAAAATCAAAACAGACACAAAGAATAAACCCAAAAGCCACTCGACCTTCCTGCCTATGACAAGGACTCGCTAAACATTCTTGCTAAACAGCTTGCATTTCACATCTCTTATGTCACAACCGGCTCAGAAAGCATGGGCTTGTGTACCTTAGCTTAGCTTTGTTTTGAGTACAAGGCTGTGTGTTGCATAGCAATGGCAGAGATTTTGAAATGTAAGTCTGCCTATCAATGCACACAATGACAGGCTTGATTCAGCAAAACTATAATTGAAGTGATTATTTTGCACAACAGTATAAAGTCTAGTTCTGCTTACAAACAGGGAATATTCAAGCATCTAAAATGAAAAATGTTTGCCGCAGCCTAAAGCTTACTCAAGACCCACAATGTTTCATCAGGATGAATAACATATAAGAACAATTGTTTTCACTCTAAGTTGTGATGTGTCGAAAGCCTTTTTTTTTTAAATTAAAAACACAACTATTTGTAAGTAACTGTTTTTAAAAGGACTAAAAGGTCATTTCAGCAGCTCTGAGGTTTGAGAGCTAAATGCTAACATCTGCATGCTAACATGCTCACACTGACAATATAAGGGATAAAAAAGCCAGTAGATGGATGAAACGGTCTGGTGCAACTGTAAGCTACCTAAACTGTCATTATTTAACCGTTTATCCTTGTCAGGTGAAGCATTAAGGGGTTAGTAAAAACCTAAACAGAAGTCCGCTGAAATGATGACTGAGCTAAATATTGCTAGCTTCCCCCATTGCATTTTAATAGACATGTTGTGAAAATTGTATCCGGATAGGATGTAAACAACAATAATTGGGGGGAGATAATTAGAGGTGCATTGTTGTCATTCTCCGCAACAGACAATACTGCAGACAGTCTTCTCGGGGGGGCAGGGCAGCTTCTGAAATATGTGACTGTAACAGCTCTGAAACTGAAACAGGTTGCCAAGCCTTCGAAGCAGCTCTTCAAGTCACTGTTTTGTCTCCAGAATAAAGACAAAACAAAGAATAAACCAAGAAGGGTACAATGTCTGAGAATCTGTGCAGAGACTATAATTGTCTTTTCTACAACCTGAAGCAGGTAGCATTTACGCTGAAGAGACGCGTACAAGCCAAGATTTTCTTAATTTTGGGCTCAATACGACTTGTTCTTGTTGCTAAAATGTCATACTCAATTTCTCCACTTTTAGTCAAATTACCTTTGAGGAAAGAAAATGGAGGATGAAGGTGAAGCTAGCAAAGATCCATTACCAAAGAGGCACTCAGCCAATAGGAGGAAGCATTATAGGCAGCTAATGGGAAATGCACACACATGCACACACACACACACACACAGTTGTTCACACTCCAATACTTGCCTGCATGTGCAACAGCTGCAACTGCCACATTTGAGTGAGTATTTGTGCATGTGAGAATATTGTGTTTTCCTTCCCAGACTCTCACTTAAATTATGTAGGTGCCACATCAAGATATACAAGTAAAATATTTGTGCTACACTAACACAACAATTATTTGTACAGCACTCTGGCTCGACCAAAAATCGTTTATAAATGTGCTATATAAATAAAACTTGATTTGATTTGAAAAAATAAAACACTAATTAAGAAATTGAACACTGCTAAAACATAAGACCTCCAAATGTTTCACAAATACCTAGTTTAATAAAATCGGATTGTGGAAATTCCAATGCCAACCTCAGTTGTGTTGAAAAAGTTTAGATTAGTTCCACTCTCCAAAGCTTTTCTTATGAGGAAAATCGGGCTTAGATTACGTCCATAGTATATGATTCACACTATTTTCAGTCTTCAAACCCATTTTATCCATGGTCTGTATTTTATCTTTCTTTTTACAAATAAAAAAAATGATATCAGACAATTCATGAAATCCTAGCATTGGTTTAAAATGGTAGATAATAAAGACACAAACAGATGGAACTACTCATTTCCTGGCTACCTATGAGACAGTGGAGAAATCTGTTTCCTGCTGCTAAAATGGGAATGCTTCCCAGCATCTGCTGCATTCAGGAGAGAAGGGTGGTGCAGCTGGAGTGAGAGCAGAGAGGCTACAGAGCATGAGTCAGGGGTGGGACGCAGACGCACAGAGATGATCTCATGTAAGAAGAGCTGAACAGAGCTGTGGAATGAGGTTCAGTAATGCTGGTCTTTCCATCACCATGACAGCATATAAATAAAACATTTAGTTATACAACAGTGAGCAGGCATTTCAATCGTATAATGCAACCGCAAGGCAATGCATTAAAGCTATAGATAACAATACGTAAAAAGAAAGAAATAATTCCAGAAGGGCATTGCATACAAATCTCGAAATGATAAAGGTAAGACGAATATATGATTAATGATCAAATAAAAAAGGCATATTTCTGTAGCTGAAGACTGATGGAGCAGTGGGTAAAAAGCTTTCTGAGAGCTCTGTAGATTGGATTACACCGCCCATTTTAAATGAAGTCTATTGATTAGATCAATGAAGGGGCTCGGCCCATGACAACAATATTGTATTTTAGCATAAGTAGATACGTATATTGTACTTTGTATTCACTGAAGAGGGTTTTTAACATTTGGTTTTCAGATAGAATCTTGTCAAAGTGACAGACAATAACACCAAAACAACCAGATACATTTCAGATATAAACTGGCACACAGTTCTGAGATAATATCTACTGTGGGTGAATCCTGTCAAATTAAACCACAAGCAGTTGCCAGATGTCATTGTGAAATTGCAAAGTAGAAAGTTGAGCTGAAGTCAGATACGGATCCAAAAATCGAATGCACTCAATTAACCATTAGCACTTACCACTTAGGATTTTGGCTTTGTTAGCAGTAAAATTACCCTTGTTAATAAAATATTCCAGTTATTATCATATTTGTTGAAAGTTTTGCCAAACCAGATTCAGTGTATGTTATTTTAAATAAGTTACATCTTTCCAGATACCAACTACATAATATGTCAAACCATAATTTGTTTTCTGATGGTAATAACAATAAAATGCCATTTGCTTTGAAAAAAAAGGTTTTAATTACAGTGGAAAAAAAGTGATTGGTTGGCAGCATTTTCGGCTATGTACTATATGTAATACAATTGTGTTTTCTGTCTTTTGACAATGGTAAATCAATCTTAAAATGTACGTTTAATTTGAACCTATGTGGACCTGGAAGGATTAGTTGACTAATGGAGTAGTCAATCAATAGAAAATAATATCCAACTACTGCTAAAATATCAGTTTAATATTAAACTGAATGTAAACAAAGACATTTAAACATATCACCTCAGACTTTAGAGTCCCGTTTTGGGAGGCCACACCTCAGTAGTAGCGTTTCAGGGTTAATATGTGAGCTTTGTTAATTGGGCAGAGACCACTGTTAATGTTGCCCCTTGATATTTAGTGAAAAGAAAAAAAAGGCGTGTCACAAGATCAACTTGACACACCAACAAGTCTCTGGAACTGGGATGCTGCTACTCTAAAAACAAAGTGTCTTTTGTACAGAAGCAGACAGTCTCCATAGGGCAGCATGCTGTGTGTGGGCCATCTGAATGTGATGAGTGGGCTGACGACAGAGCGGAGGGGTTGGGCTGGGCACGGCTCAGGAGGATGCACAAAGGCAGTGACTGTGCAAAAAACACAAAGCTCTCTTACTTGCCACTGTGTTTGATAATGCATGAAAATACAAGTGGAAAAACGGGATTTTAATAATTATACGTTTCATTAATATATCTTAATGTACCACACATCCTTCTCTTATTTAGAGATTAAGTCATAATAAAGACATAATGATCCACAACAGACCACACCCTCGTATAACACACCACTAACAGAGCCGGCATTAGGTTTTCTTTGAGTCAGTGACATTCACATAAAATAAAGGTTGAACTTATCATTTTTATATTATTATGTTTAGGATATAAGCTTCAAATTGATTTAATTTCAGTTACTGAATAGAAAGGAACAATAAGATCAGGCTTAAATCTTCACCTTTTGTTATACCGAATATTTAGTTTGATGTTGTTTGATTTTAAATGTAATTCATACTATTATTTAACTACTCCAATACAATAAAAAACATAGAGTCAATTTGTTGTAGTGTGAATGTATAACCAGAATGAAATAAACCACCCAACAAGACAGTATTTGGCCACAACTTCCTTCAAGATTAATCTGTTCATGAGCACAGAAAAGCAGGTCAAATATGCTAAAATATAAACTCTTTCTCCAGCTTGAATTATAACGTTCTGAGTATTATCTGCAGGGCTGATTCTCAACAGGCAAACCATGTTTATTTGGGTTCAAATGTACGGTATTTTAAATTGAATGTAACAATTTACACCATGTGGCAACTTAATAACAAAATAACTGCAAAACAGCCAACTGAAACACTGCATGTCTAATCTAGTAAACCTTTCCTGATGTCAGAGGATGAAGAACTGGTGGAAAACTCAGTGGCCCCTTCACGCTGAGGGCCTGTCGAGCAGGCTCTGCAGGAAAACTCTGCTCCCACGCAGCCAATGCCCAGTGCCATTCACTGTAGTATGTGTCGCACAACCCCTTTATTATCTAATTCCACAAGTTTACAGTCTATTGTAAAGCCAGCATTGAATTTCCATTGAATCCACAGCAAATCCCTTCTTAAGTATTCACTCCAATACCTAATTAGTGTGGCATTCTTACAGCTGGAGCAGTAAGAACTAATAATTATGCTGCGTCACTTAAATTCCTAAACTCTACTCTTTTGTCAAACAGTTCAGTACTTCATACAGTATTTCGTTTATTTTCTCAAATGTTAATCAGTTCATCAAAGGTCACATAGGTGTTTAACAAGAACATCTCTCCTTGCATAACCCTACACATCGCACTCAACCTCTATTATGAAGCTTGCACAATGTTTTTCCTTTAGGTATCATATTTTTTCTCATGAATCAAGAATCAAACCAGACAACAAGTGACACTCAGCCACATAAACATCAACTCATCGCACAGTTATTGACTAAAATGGCACGTGAGGGTACCAAGGACGATTTCACCTCCTTGGTACCCTGAAAAGTAATGCATTTATCCACCTGAGATCAGCTACACATTTTATTGTGCTTTTTCTTCGCCTAGTGTACACCCTTCAACTATTAAAAAACCAGGACAGCCATTTTTCCGTAAACTGTTAACGGACAGACAAATTTAAAAACTGAGTTCAAAAACAGAGTTCAAAATAAGTCGCAGTGCATTAAAATAAACCATCTCTACTTGATGAGACAAAGACCTACTTTATAGCTGGCCCACTGGTTGTTTACTGGTTTGTTTTGTTGTGTTTGTCTAGTTACTGTTGTTAAAAATGTCTCCCTGTGATTCTCTTCGCATCACATGGATAGGAGCTCGGGGCTCTTGGTGATCGCAACTGCAAATAAAACTATAGCGACAATAAAAACAGTGATTTTTCAGATCTTAGTCAGCTCAAAAGGGAAACATATCTCAGCTGTGGAGAAGCAAATATTGTTTTTAATGGAAACATAAATACAATTCTGAGCTATGTTCATGCCTTGGAAGACAATTTAAATCAAATAAACTGCTAACTATGGTATTGTATACAATTATGTCCACCAATCATGATAAAAGCTTCTGACATTTTCATCTCACGTAGAAAATGTAATTGATCAGCTTACTCTCCATGTGCCACAATTCTCTGACACAAGCAGGCCACAGCTTTTCAAAGATACTATGAGCTGTATAACAGCCTAAACTGGAATGTATTTTCTTTTCTGACGATGATGTTAAAAAATAACTTTTGGAAACAAGGTTTTAGGTGAGTTTGGTCAAAGTAATGAATAGCCCAGCAGCTGATCTCAAGTCTCTTGTTCAATTACTCAGCAGCCACACATTTATGTGCAAAATATGATTGAGAAGTAAAGAAAATAAACTAAATTGAATCAGTTTTGCTGATAAGAAACATAAAATGTGAACAAAATGTTTAAATGAAACTACAGATAAACAATTCTTTCAATAACTTTTCAATTTGTTGGTAAAATTATCAAGAAAATACCAATATTTGTCTTACCCTTCTTAGCAAAGTTCATGTTCATCCAAAAACTGGCGGAGACTCTATCCCCCAACATGCACTACCGAACATGTAAAAACTAAACGCAGAATGATAGTTAGTGATAGAAGCTCATTGTGTGTCCCAGCTCCTCTGCCTGAAGACAACAGCTAAAGACTGCTATTGATGCTACATCATATGATCCATTAGAGTCAAGGCATTTAAGCCCTGTACCACAGCTGACTGGCCCTGCTGGCTACAACAGTCAACAGCTGAGAGAACACGCTCACGGCAAGCATTCAGTACACTATTGCATGTTTTGTTTTACTTTGGGTCCCTTTGTGGAGGGGAAACACAAGAGTTAAAACCGCTGCTGTCAGTTTGAATTCAGCTCCACAGGCCATGGCCTCAGAGTGCACGTGTGTGATTTTGTCAGCGAGCTCGAGCTGTCAAAGAGACGCTCAGTAACATAGACCTTACCTCCTATATGTGATGGATTTCCTCTAATTAATGAGACCCAAAAGGAGCAGCTACGAGAAGTGACAGGAGCTACTGATATGAGCTAACGCCTCACACTGCTATGTCATTGTCCTGCCTGCCTATAGACAGCACATAGGACAGCTGAGTAATATTCAGTCAATGATACTCACCCTAAAATGAGAAAATATATAATTTGCCTTGTAAAACAAATAAATTGATACTTATGACCTTCTAATTTGACATAAACAATGCAGACATAGTGATCATCTGGTTGGACAGACACATTTCAAGCTCAGGATTTCAATATAACAACTAAACTAAGGGAATACACCTCTAATCTATTGATCAGCTGAGATCATACAAAACATTCATAATAAAGCTTTTGTCTTGACTACTAAAATGCAGCCTAATTGTGATGTCATGCAGGAAATATTTCCACTTTTCCACTGCAGGGATAAAGACACCAAGACCAGCCAGTCACCAGAGAGAAAGGGGGCAGGCTGACATTTATTGAACTGTCAAGCAGCAATCAGGCAATTTCGTTATCGTCCCAGAACCTTAAGAAGAACCAATCAACATTGATCCTACCTTTATATTTTTCCAAAACATCCTCGTAAGCTTGGAGGTATTCCTGTTCGTCCGAAAGTCCATAAGGCTGCGGTGCGAACTGAGCCATAACCCGGGCTCCACAGACTGGACATTCACCAGCGGCGGACAGGGACACAGCGTGTATGTGTGTGTGAGTGTGCACTATACGTGTGTTTTTGTGTGCATGTGTATGTGCCGGGGACCCAAGAGTGATCGGCGCTGTTGTTGTACTGAAGGAAACGCCCTACATCCCTCCCTTGTCTGCGCTCTGGCCAATAGGCGACACTTCCTCCCCAGAGTTCACTGGATTGATAGGGAGGACTGTCGGACGTAATACGCTGCAAAAGATGTCTGTCCTAAAAAGGTCCATTGAGCCAAAACGTTGTCTTAAATGTAAATAGAATACGAATTAAATATGATTTCCCGAACATAAAGCTCATTATCTGGTAGTTTAACTCGGTATGTAGAAATTGGCCTCAGTAAGTTAATATATAAAAATCACACTGAATGGGTGGATCATTTTTTACAGTGTACAATAATAAACGCTTTTCCTTGTCAGGCGTCCCCTGTACCGGCTCGTAACATGGACCACGATCTTTTTTCATTGTTTTCCACCTGCCAGAGACTATTCACACATTGATTGACAAGAGTACAGTTTGACATTATACTCTTGTATTTGCTGTCTAAATCACAGCAGCTGTCGACTATGTCACACAGATTAATTTAAGGGTGCGAAACTGAACCCAAAAAAGTCCCTATCAAATCGTGATCTGATATCTAAGTGATTATGCAATCTTAAATAGTGTCAAAGTATCATTATAAAATAATTAAGCGCTGTAAAACAGTATAACATCACATTGGTAACTATCAGAGTCCATAATAGACTGACTTTTATTATCATATTTTGCTATAACAATTCTTAATAAATAAGATTTTGATGGTAGCCTAATTAAAATTAGCCCAGTTGACCTAGCAAGGAAAGCTTCCTGAGTTCGTTTGATTCCCTTGAATGTATTAATCCTAACAAATAATACTTGACGTTATACACTTTGTGTTATCTTGAGCCCCTTTAATCGCCTTTAATGAACTGTAATCCAATATTATAAGGGTTATGTAAAATAACAGCAGCTTGGAAATGCACCACATATCCAAGACCCAATGGTAAATTGGAAAGCATCATATCCAGATTAAGAGCAGACGAAAATACCATCACATGCCACACACCCAGACCCTGTTAAGGCTACCAGGAGAAATAGCCTACTCATTAACAAGTCGCTATAAGATCATGCACCCACCATACAGTATGCTCCATATGCAGCATATTCGCTCATTGTTGTTCTCGCTACAGTACATTAGCATCTCGTAAACAGGGGCAACAGGAAGACTGACTCACCTGCGATCCTGAGCACGGCTCTCTCCGCCGGATCCAGCACAGATCCCCCCTGGATCTTCCTCTTGGACCTCTCATGTCTGGGCAGGTTCCAGGGTAAAGTGTCCCCGGGAGCAGGTGATGCTGAGCCGGATTTAACACTGTAGTCATCCTCGTCTGAAATATCCGCCGAGGAAGACATGGAGCAGTGAAGGGAAGGGTTCCCCGAACTGGAGCTCTGCGAGACAAAAGAAAAACGGGGGTAAAGAAAAAAAAGGAACAATGCTTGTCTTGATGTCACACAAAACGAAAGGGAAGGAATAACACGCCACAAATCCCCTTATTTCTCACCGTCGCGGGTCAAAGTGCGCACTGCGAGAGTAGGTGTGAGGCGGCCACCAGCTCGCAATGATCCATAACAATAAAAGATTGAGCCAAATTATAGCAATGTGAAATCAATAGTATCTGGCTCCCCCGCCAGGACAACCATAAGACTTACCACTGTATACATGGTGAGCTGTCAGCAGGAAGAAAAATAACAATCCTTGTTGCAGGTTATTAGCAGTACACCCTTTTTAGTCACACATTATGCGCCTCAATTATAAAAAAGGTTGTGCCACGCCCTTTGAGGGATGCTCCGGCTGCGATATCGTCCCTTATCTACGCATTTAAGGATGTGAGGTGATGTCAGATCTCCAGAGGGCTGAACGGATGGTACGCTGTGTGCTGTCGAGGCAGAGCTGGACTGTGATGGGAGAGCAGTGTCTCTCCGCGTCACACCCGGTAGCCAACAAGCAGCAGCCCCAACAGCGACGGCGGTGTTAGAGCGCCATCCCTGCACAAAAGGTGCTCGGTGACAACAAAAACATCAGAAGCGGGGGTAAAAAGAGGACAAGGGGTATCCAGAGGTTCTCATAGCGACGGCTTTACAACAGATCCACAGAGTAGACTACTAAAAGGAACACAACACCTTAAGTGTCTGCAATGAAGATGGGGTGTTAACCACACAGGGTGCAGTGAAAGCATTCACATATGTTGAGCTAATTACCTGAGAGGATGGAGAGGACCATGGGAGCACAAGAAAGGATTATACTTGGTTTAAGTGGTTTAATTCTAAACCAATTTAACCTAAATCTAATTAAAGAAGCCTCTTTATACCATTAAATGAATCCTTGCAAGGGTTCTCTTTGATGTCTTCTTGAGTCTTTGAAGGGTAATAATTAAACACCATTTTCAAGATGAAATAATTATAGATTAATGACTTCATGTTGCAATGTCCTGCTGCACCCTGCCACACCTGGGATTGAGCAACAGAACAAATAGAAGGAGCCTAAGGAAAGAGAGGGGTGAGGCTCAAAAAATACTTGTATGATCAGTCACACTTCATTTGCTAAATGATAAAACAGTATTTAAGAAGGGGAAATGCAAACCTACAAAGACTTGTCAACATTGTTGGATGAGTCTGCATCCTGGATCATCTTGGTGTTATAACTTGGAGATAGTACATGAAAAGCACACATGGAGGATGAACTCGAAAACTTCAGTCAGTATCTCGAATGAGGTTCGTGACATACTTTCTATTTTTAAACAGCAGTAGTGAGCAGAATTTGTTCTCAGTGCTTGATCAGAACTGATAAAAGCAACACAGTGTTAATATTAGCTGCCTTTACATCATTGCTACACTTTTCATGGGGATAAAAGTGAGTGCTGAAGAGACAGCTTAGTGTTGCAGTTTTGATCAGCTTCCTGCTTATTCAAAATGTCTACCACTAAAAGGAAATTGTAATGATTCTTAGTAAGGCTGCTACATGAGTATGTGAATTTTTTCCCTGTCAATTTCCACTTTCTCTAAGGAGCATTGAGCAGGGATAAGAATAGTTGAAAGACTAAGAGATATGTTATCTTTGTTAACACCTAATATTCTGGCCTATGAGCTGTTTCTAACATAATAATAGACATAAGGACTTCACCATCATCTATGTGACTATCATAAAAGCTTACAACATACATTTCCATTTTATATGCAGCCCTGATTTACTCAATTTTTCAAGGGATAATTCAAAGAGATTATCAGTTAAAAACACAAAAATAAGATTATGCCATCTGAAGGCAATCATGTTGAATTATTAATTTTGCACAGATTAGTGTGCTACCCATGCTAATATATCATGAATGATGCATGGTGGGCTGATGTAGGCCTGTCCCAGTCTATAAACGTCTATTACATATTCATATTACAATGAATATGAGTCTGCTCATATACAGAACATCTTTTAGTTTCTGTGATTCCACATTTCTTCACATTGCTGTTCTTGTTGGTGCCAGTTACATGTGAAATGTATCTGCCTATTTTTGTATTAGAATAACAATATTGGTCAATATTATGCTCACCACAGGTACACAACCAGAACCAATACATATCAATGAAAGTCAAAGTGAAGTTGATTTGGTTTCACTCATGGCAAGGAGCCCCTGTAGCATTTGGACATAAGTCTTCCATGATAACTGGCTCTGATACCGTTCATATGTATGATGTTTTTGTTATCTTCTGGATTGCAAAACAAGTAATGGAAGCAAGGAGTTGCATCAGTTTCACACAGATCAATAAGTTCCTGTAAACACAGTCAGTTCAAACATCATTGACATGTCAAATATTCCACTAAATGTTGATGTAACCAACTATAGCCCTTTGGAGTACGGATAACAATTATGTAAAGATAATAGTATTCCTGACACAACAAATGACATTCAAAGGCAGACATAGGCTCGGTGATGTACTGGGATAAGGATTATTTTCTATGGAACATAAAAAAGGATATTCCCAGATTGGAGCAGCGTTGCATAAAGAAAGGCCAACACACCATAGGGGTTCAATGTGGTTATGCCTTATGTTCCCATAAGTACACATTTCCTGCTGAGGCTCTGTGTTTATACAGCTCTCTGTTCCTGGAGTCAGATGTTACCTTCCAGGAAGAAATGGATCAATATGTGGGTCAGGTGTTATACACTCTCCCTCCTCACCTTTTAAACTACACTATCTGAAACTAAGAAAACTATTGCAAAATGTGACCACACGGTTTGGAAGCAATGCAGCAAGTTAACAGGGATACAACGATGCAAAAAAGGAAATACCAAACGCCTAAAACTGTTTAAACAGTTAGACTTTTGAGCCATATAGGGATACATAATGTTCTTATGCCACAATAGTAAATTGTGAACAGATTAGATTTAAAAAAAAAAGAAAGATGTACAAGCATGCCAATTAAAATAACAACAAACTAAAGCAAAATGTGTTATGGGATTACCATTTCATATTCAAACAGGAAAATACCTAAAGGCCTACTAGAATGTTTGATACATACATTGGTTTTTGGAAATGTTAATAATTTTTCAACATAAGATTGCATCCTCTTTATAAATGGCATGCTAATGTATAAAACATGTATGTAATATAACAGATGGCCCAATATCAGTGTTGGATTTTTGACCACATTATGGCTGAATTTGCAGAGATGTTCAATTGTTTATGCTAAGTAAAGGTATATCATCTTAAAACACCCTATAAATGTCCCTAGACACTTTGTTTTGTTAAACCTAAAGGTTAATTCTGTTAGAATAGATTGACTATGATAACAAGTGAACACGCTTTTTTGATTCATATTCATTGTATTACTATTCATTAAACAATACATAAATAAATAAAGTAACAACACTAACACAACCTATAATGAGCATCATTTAAGAGCAGGGGTTACACCCTAGACAAACACTTGCCCTGTGTCCTTGAGCAAGCATCTGAATCATTACCGGCGTTAAAGGCAGACTGATGTTCCTGTGGAGGGGAGCAAGCAAAACATACAATCAGTATTTATCATGGTTGCAGTTAAAGGGGGTACCTACAGGTTTGCGTGTGGGGGTGACTTGTACAGACTGGTAAAACTCTGGCAGGACCCTCTTCTTTACTTTGCGTTTTCTTAGACTCGACGATGATTCTGGTTCACTCTCAGGAATCTCAACCAGATTAGGCTTTTCCTCTGTCACTCGAGCATGTATGCTCCTTCTGGCGTGACGTGGACTGTGCCTGAAGCCCTGGGAAACATTAGCAAATATCAAAATGGCAGCAGTTCATACTTTCAGCAGCAGGAGATATCAAAAGCTCTTATCATAAACAATGATCCTGATTCAATTCATGTTTCTTAAGCCATGGAGACACACTGTCATGGAAGATGACCTACATTTCGATTCATAGAGAAAGATGATTCAGCAAATCTAAATTATCTATGTTTTCTTTGTTATACCTTTATTCTTCCATTCAGAGTTGTTCATTGTTTGGCTTAATGCTTTTAAAGGTAATAATCAGGGGACTGTTGTTCTACATTAAGCACTGCACTGCTGTTGTGCCCTTGAACATGATACTAAATCCCTACCAGCAGCAGTCCTGAGCCAGTGGGGATTCAGTATCCTGTGGTTCAATAACATACCAGCAAAGGGCAGTCTTTTGTCTTTTGGAACTTCACAACCACTGCAAATTACCAAAAAAGTAGATTTTTAGGCATTAGTGCTTTAAATGCAACCCCATTTAAGTTTTATTTTGAAAGAAATTACAGACCACTCCTTTAAACTGTAGACCATGCCAGGAACATTATTACTTAAACATAATTATATCTAATAAGAAAGCTTTTGTTTTCATTTTAAAGATGGCAATTTGGTGATAGCAATCGTTTTAATCCGTGTTCATGCACTTTTTTTACACTTCATTTTTTGTACTTTTATTTTGAAAGGGAAGTGCGTAAAACGGAAATACAGCGACTGAAGCTACTTGACGCATTTAGCCATCAAACATGATGACATAAGCCCATTTTATGTGGAGTAAAATATGGTGGCGTTCTATCAGCTTACTTTCAGCTCAGTTTTATGTGTTTTGGAGAAAAAAACTCCAGTCTACAGTTTCAATCCTCCTCAAAGCATGAAACTGCAACATCACCCACATAATTTATTGATAGCCTACAACACATGCGCATTGCGCACATCATGCTCCTTAAAATAGTCATGCAGTTCTGAAAAAGTACATAAAACAGGCTTTTGCAGAAATATGTTATTCTTAAGAAGCTGATATGGAATACTAAATAGAACTTTCACACATTTACCTCCTGATGTCTCCAATAATGATTAACTATTACAGAGCACTGACTCAAACCCATAATTAAAAAAGTTCATCCTACCTCTGATCGAAAATGATGTGTTCGGAGGCCCACTACAGGACAGATAACAGAAGATATTATAAAACATTTAACAAGCATTAACAGTATGAAACAACAGATATAGTCTTAATACATTCATGTTTTCAACAATAATTCTAGATAGGTTAGGCTAAAACTATTAAAAAAAACTCAGTATCTTCCCACTTATTCGCATCTATATGCGTTTGTTTAATGCAACAACCCATACTGCAGCTAAGGGTTGGCTTTACTGGCTATAAGACATAAAATAGACTATGAACACATCCAGAACATGCAGTTTACAGACATGAGCTGTCAGGATGAGGAGATGCGCATGGCCTGCGCCACTCACCGCGGCTCCTGGAGCGTCCGGACAGCACTGATTTTATTGGATGTTGTCCATTCCGAAGCTTGCGATGCCAGCAGCAGAAAAACAGAATTGTCGCTATAGTCCCGAGCAATAGCAACAGCAGCAGCAGCACACATTGAATGCTATACGGCCTCAACAGGACCAAAAACGCCGCAGCAATCATCGTAAGGCGAGATGTAGGACAGAGTCCTTTGCCTCAGACAGTAGCAGGCTGCTCTGCTGCCGATGTGTCGCTGAGAGCTCAAGATGAGAATAAAGACAGTGACGGACATACGTGAAGCATCGTAGAGCCAACAGCGTATAGCATACAGCTTCAAAGTATACAGCACACTATTGATATCATTATTGTGAGGTATACGATGCATGACTCAGCAGAGACGCGCGTTTTATTTATTTATTTTTTACAGGGGCAGGGAGAGTCAGCAGATTCAGCTGAGCATCGCAGTAATCTGCTGCAGTATCATGCTGTCACACTATTAACACTACTAAGACTAATACAGACCTATTAATGTTTGTAAACCTCAATAGTCCTGGTGGATAGGGGACTTTTGTACATCTGTTGTCATATGGTGTAGCCTACCTCAAATGTTACAACAACATATTATTATTATTATTATTATTATTATTATTATTATTATTATTATAGGTCATACAATGTCTAATAAGATAACGTTTATTTTAAGTATATGTTTAAATTACAAGCTTGGTGGACAATCTCTGAAACGAGTCAGGTGCATGAACAGACACTTTCAGGAAGAGGGGGGGGGGGGGGGGGGGGGGACCAACGTTAATCATAATCCAACATGGGTTATGTAATATCTGGATGAGCTGATATTGAGGGATGAAATGATGAAAAACTCAGACAAGCAAAGTGAGGAGCGAAAAGTGTGTTTTATTTGGAAATTAAAAAAGAGCCCAGACGCTGACATGATTATTATGTTAACATGTGATACATCCATACATGCAATAAACCAATAGCATACTGTACATTACATGTGTCAATTTATAATAATGAAAATATATTGTTATGGCTATATTTAACCACATATAACTAATTTGAAAGTTTGTATATGGTTATTCATTTATTTTATGACTCGTTTTTTATTCATTAAGTATAATGAATGTTTTTCCTATAAGTAGGTCTGCAACTAATGATTAGTTTCATTATCAATTAATCTAATGGTTTACAATATGTCAGAAAATAGTGAAAAACGTCAATCCCAGTTCTCCAAGTCTCAGGTAATGTCTTTGAATGTGTTGTTTGAAAGTCCAAGACGAATCCTTATTCAGTTTAGTGAGATGATTCTTCTTCTGCAAGTTGAATAGTTGACTAATATAAATATATATATGCCTGTACAGTTAATTGCGAGGTGTGGTGAGTTGGGTATGTCAACAAAACACATTTCATTTATTTATACACGTCTTATGTTTGTGTAAAATAGTAAAGCATGTTAATATATATTCTTGAACATATTCCATTATCATTTGTACAGTATACTCAGATTTTCCTGTTCTTTTCTGTAAATTGGTTTTCCTACGTTCATAGATTAGCCCGTCAGACTTTGACAACTGATGCAAAAGGCTTGAATTGCTTGAATACTAATAGTAATATGATATAATATAATATACATTTATGTATAAATTAATCACATATCCACTTTAATCATAAATAGTTTGTGCACAAAGTAATTTTAACAACGTATTTAGTTTCATAGAAGTGAAGTCACATACAGTGTACAGTACATATTTACAGCCCAGGTGTCTAAAACAATCTAATCTATTATAACATGGTTAAAAACATAATAAATATGAATAGAGTAGCAGTTAGGGATAGTTTCACAGTTCATCCCGGACCAGGTAACAGACGGGCGGAGTTTGATCTTTCGTTTGTTACTTTTCAACCACCATTAACCCCGTCCTTACGGCACATTCCGTGTGAAAAAGGAGCGCTTCCGTTACACGTGACTTTCAGACCAGACTAGTTGCGTTAACTGTGATTTGAGTTGTTGTAGCATCTACACACTCTGCGAACTGAGGAGCCAACAGAATAAGGAGCGGGTAATGTCATGCTCAGATTCATAAACCTGTTTATTTCAACCATGTTTTATCAAAGCAAACCTTAATCGAACTTTAGCATGTTTACCTTTTATGCGTTTAATCGAGTTCAGACGTAGCAACTATACATGTCAGAGAGCTAACGTTAGCTTACCCTGATCCAGGACGTGTGGCATTCATTTCGCTGCCTTTAAAGTTGCTGCACATAGATGGTTGATGAAACAGAAACATTGGAAGGCAGTGAACTCGTTAGTGTTGGATGAGGAGACTTCACATCGCCGTAAAGTTGCAGAATCAAGTCTTTAATCGAAGGAGCGCAGCATACGGCTCTGAGCGCAGCTAGCTATGCCTGTGGCGGGAACTTCTTCCTCGCTGCGCTGTGCTGTTGTTCGGTGCTCAGTGATGCTAATAGTGGGGAAGAGGTGTAGTGCAAAAACACTGTGATTTAAGTGCTCATTAGACTGTGAAATGTAGCTTCCACCCGTTAGCACTGGCAGCCCTAAAAATTAGCACTCTGGTAGGTTGTCGAGGGAGAAAATAATTTCCATGTTGGACAAAACATTGGATGCATCATTTTTCCGCTGACCTGAATGACACCGGAGTAAGTCGTGTTTTGTTGCCGTGGGCAAGCTGAAAATAGATGAAAGTTCTCCTGAACAGTTGCTGAATCTAATTACTGCCCTCCGATGTGTTTTACAACATTTTAATATTCATCAATCGCAGCAAACTTACCTTACTAACACACTAACAATGTGGGCCGGATATTACAACTGTACTCGGTTAGCCAGGCGACCGGATGATGCCGTTTAGTCAGTGTGGTTAATGTCATGCAACTTGTAACGCTAAACTAACTAGCTATAGATTCAGTTGGTGTTGTTCAGTACTGACACCTGACTGGCAGAGGTGGAAGAAGTATTAAGATATTGTATCTAAGTAAAAGTACCAGAGTAAAAGTACAAAAGTATTAGCATTAAAATATACATAAAGTACCAAAAGTAAAATAACCCATTATGCAGATGACCCATTTCATAAGAAATATATATTGTATACTTTTGACAAAAATTATTGATGCATTAAAGTGTTATCAAAGCTGGAAAAGGTGTTTTATTTGTATGCTTCAGGGTGTAATCAAAGTCCTATTTAAGCATTTACTATATTTCACATCATTCATTCAAATCTGCAAAGTAACGAAAGATATTAAATAAAGGTAGTGGAGCAAAAGTACACGATTTACCACTGATTTGTAGTAGGGTAGAAGTACAAAGTAGCAACACATTTAAATAGGCAAGTAAAGTACAAGTCCCTTAAAATTGTACTTAAGTACAGTACTTGCGTAGCTACCTAGTTACTTTACACCACTGCTGACTTGCTTAAGTGAACTAGTTAGTACGTCCCTCTCTCCTGCACGCATGTTCAAGGACTAAAGCTTCAAGAGTTACATTTGTTTTTTCCCCCTCAGATAAATGTCTTCTCCAACTGAAGCAGACGAGGATGAAGAAGTGGAGTTTGTATCAGTAAGTCGAGTGTACACTATCTATTTATTTAAAAAAAATCAATAGGTTCAAAGGATAAGATATCAAATACATGTGCTTATTTTCTATCTCTCGACATTGACATGACTCATTGCGCAATAACACCTTGATGTAGCCTGATACTAAGACATCATTCATAAATATATCGTATTTGATTAACTGAACAGCTCCATGTATCGTATGACTGATGCTGTGATTCAGACATAGATCACCTCTCTTATCATGGGCAATAAAGAAATCCCTCTTTTCACATTGTACAGGTTTGCTCATTATTTGATTTTTATATAGATATGTTTAATAAGACTAAATGACATGGTGTCTTGCATTTGCTTCAGGAGGGGCCTGGCAGACCAGTATTGGAATGTATTGACCTGGGTGAGGATGAGGATGAGGATGAGGATGAGGATGAGGATGAGGATGAGGTATGTCCATCATTTGCAAGCACAGTAAGTTGATGAATAGAATATGTTTTTACAGTGTCTGTCTAGAGTTTATAAAATCGCTGTGCCTTTTTATTTTCCTGCAGATTGAAGATAAAATCTCCCGCAATAAAGCTCGTGTTTCATCAACATTGGACAGACTAGCACAGACGGTGGCTCTAGAGAAGCAGGAAAGAATAGATAAATGTCGGGCATTCAAGGTAAGTTTCTTTAAAAGGAAGTAAGCTGCTATCATGTCTTGCTTGTTAGATACTATAACTTGCTTTTTATTTTAGTTTAGAGGAAATGTGATATAAAATGCTTAGTAGTCATTCATTTGTTGTTTATATAATATGGGGTCAAATGAGGTCAGTTGTAGCAGCAACACTGCCACCTTGTGGGCAGAATGCATAATAAACAACCTACAGAACCAACAGTGGTGTATCCTCTCAGTGCAACATCATACTGCTTGTGACCTAAATAATTAGCAATAAACAGTGTCTGTAGGTTTTGTTACTGCCATCTGTCTGTCTGCCATACAGTGTTGGCAAGTCTAAAAATATGTTCTGCTATTGCTTATCTTTTTCTGTCTTACAGGAGAAGCAAATCCTACAAAGAGCTCATGGACGGCAGGAGCTGGCTTTTACTTCTTCAAATGGCTTCAATCGGGATGCAAAGAACTGTGTGGACATGTGGTTAAAGAGAGCAGGTGCCGTTTTTTATGTTGATCAGAAATGTGTTGCATAATCACTGACATTGTCAATCTGGAGTTTATAAACCTTGAACACATGTTTCTCTCATGAGCTGTTTGATATTCTTACCAGGAAAATATTTTGTCCTACTGAAATAATTACCTTAATTCACATCATTGAAATGTGATGAAAGAGCACCCTTTTTACAATGGTTTATTACATTTGATCTTATTTATTACATCATATATTTAGGTCCTAAACCTGGAGTGATTCATTCTGGATTTGGAGGGCGAAACAGACGTGTTGCTATTCCTGGAAATAGTTCCAATAGACAGACTTGTCCAGTGGTCAACTGTGGCCGAGTTTATGACACTCTGTCCCTTCTTGACGGTCACCTAAAAAGGTAACCTTTTTCTGTTCATTTCAGTATCGGTGTAATACCATTTCAACGTTTTTCCTGAGTACAAATATAACATATTTTTGCAATAACATATCTTATTTGTAGGTTTGATCACTCCCCTTGTGACCCAACAATTCATATTAAAGGATGGCCATCTGAGCTCTTTGCCTGTATAGCCTGCTCTCAACATTTTGAGACTGAAGAAGCATGGAGAACACATCTCATGTCCAAGGTGTGTGCCCTTTTTGACTCTCATATAACAAAAATATTGTTTTATGAATGATTTCTTAATTAGTTTGTATTACATCTTCGTAATATTATAATTATTTTGTAAGGAAACATGTTTTGATCACTAGGTGTCCTCATTTGCCGCTGACGGTCACAGCATCACTCAGACCTTTCAGAGCATTGTGTGTTTCGCCTGTCCGGCCTGCTTCCACCTGTTCAACCTCCGAGATGAGTGCCTGCAGCACATGACAACCAGAAACCACTTCACAGAGTCACTCGCCATGAGTGGTAAAGTGTTCTAAAGAATGACTTCTAGAAAGCACTCGAGAGGCAATATTTGAGCAATACTTATGTAAACCTTTTCCTTTTTCTCCTCTTGTTAAAGAACCCAAAGGAAGAGCACAACCGATTGCCGTCCCACAATACGCTAAGAATCGTCTCGTCGCGTTGTGCAAGGATGTCCCATTCAAAATCCGATGCTCTTTATGTCACAGAGTACTGATCTCACATCAAGCAGCTAAGGCTCACTTTAAGTACGTTGTTTGGAGATGTATTCAGTATGTGCATATATGATTTTTTAAATAATACATTATGTTTGTATAGCAGGTGCAGATTTTCTTTAGAGGTTTTATGAAGCTGATTTATCAAATCCTTTTTCTTTATATTTCCTGTTTTTCAGTGTGCAATGCAGAGATGGCTGCGCCGTGTCCTTGGCTGATCAAACCATATTGCAGGTGATGAAACAGCTGCAAGTGGCCGGGCAGTGTTCCCTCTGCTCTAAAATCTTCCTCAGCCAAGCGGAAATCAAGAAACACAAAGAATCGACCCAGCATGACGTGGAGGTGAACAACACCATGGCCCAAGCCCTCCTTCAGTACTGCAGGTTTAGGGAAATTCAACACACCCAGAGCGCTGGAGAGGCACAGGGCAGAAGACAGCCCACTGGCCTTGAGTCACCTTCTCAAAAAAGAACCAAGAAGAGGAATGATTGTGATGAACTTCCAGCCAAGCGTAAGAGAGGCAGCGCTGTTAGAAACTATGTAACAGCCTGGATCTGCGAGTGCAGCATACAGTTCTCAGAGGAGGCTACAGCCAAAAAGCATATATTGGCTTCAAACCAAATCTTCCATCAGTGTGGCGTGTGTGGCAAACACATGGGGGAGTCCGCCATCACCCGCCTGCATATGAGTCGCTTCCACGGAGGAGCCCATCTCTCCAACTTCCTGTATAACTGCCGTAAGTGCAACGTGGAAATGCCTCGGTACGAAGACATCATGTCTCACGTGGCCGAGGCTCACAGCGGACACACCTACTTCACTGAACGGGAAGTGCCCAAGGAGGTCCATACCAAGCCTTCAACCAGCAGCAAAGCAGGTTCATCGTCCGGGTCCACGGTCCAACAGAACATAGCAGAGACGTCTTCTTCCAACGAAGGGCCGATGTGGATGTGCAGGATGTGCGAGGACAGCTTTCACTCGGAAGTGGCCGCACGCCAACACTGCAGCGACTTGAGCAGCCACAGCTTCCAGAGGTTCATCTGTGGACACTGCCCCCAGAAGTTCTTTAAGGATTCCACTGTGCGGCGACACTGTGCCAATGAGCACGACGGGCAGATGGAAAGCTCCCACTTCTGCGGCCTCTGCGACAGCATGCCGTTCGAAACAGAGGCCGAGTTCCTGGAGCACTACAAGAGTCTTCACAGTACCGACTACTACCGTATGGATGAGAGTGAAGCCGATCAGCCTGCTGTTGCTGAAAGCAGCAGTCAGACTAGGTGCCCATGCATGGGTTCCAATCAGAGCCAAGAGAAGAAAAAAGCGACATTTACACAATGCATGAGGTATCTGTCTTCTGAGGGAACATGTCACTTTGTGTGTACTCTTTGTGGTGAATATTTGGAGACCTATGCAAAGATGAAGACTCACATTCACACAAAGCACGCAGCCTTGAACCTGGAAAAGACCTACGAAGTACAATGCGACGCTTGCCAGGAGAGTTTCACGAGTGTCCCGAGTTTCCATAAACACTATCACTCCCGACACTGTTCAATGGAACCTTGCATGAGCTCCAGGACCTGCAGGAAAATCATAAAAGCAGAATCATCCCCTGTAACAGTGCTCGATGCCGTGGAGATCATAACAGACACCAATGGTAAATCTGTTAAAAATATTAACATGTATTATCTTTGTTTGCATGCAGCATTTTAAACCTGTTTTTTCATTTTGTCATTTTAGAGATTGAAGATGAATCCGTGGTGAAGGTTTTGAGAATGGAACCGGCCGACAGACAGAAGGAAGCATGTGGAAGTAAGTGATAAACAATACATATCACAATCACTCAATATATAAGATAGCAAAAGCACATTTTAGCTTTCTTTTACTTGTACACAAGAGACAACGATATTAGATTATGTGATGGTATTTTTATCAACCTACAACATATCAACTTTTATTTTGCTCCTTTTACAGGTGATTCGGAGGAAGAGATGAACCATGAACCCTCTTCAAATGCAGAAGAAGAAAGAGAGTCAGCAGGTTAGGGTTCTTGTGGCTTGGCATGTATTCCTCGTTTCCCCTGAGAAAAGTGTTTAACTTACTGCAGCCTCTGGGGGAAAAAGAAAACATACAATTATTAGGTTGAATTGACATTTTCACATCATAGTTACGGTGTTGCATTTTCTTGTTTTTTATTTTGTGTAATTTGACTTTTTATATTCAGCTTTTTTTGTTTTACAGAGATGGAAGAAGCTCTCGGAAGAAGTCTTTTGGAGTTTTGAAGACATGATTTTTGTTTGTGACACAATGCTTATCTGACATTATATTGCAATGATTTGTCCTAAGTATTTGTGTTCAGAATATAATAAATAAATATAAGTTGCTATTTGAATTTTTCTGCGGTTTAAACCACTTTGGAAATGTCCCAATATATGATGACATAACAAAATGATGATATAGGGCTTTCACATAACAGGGTTCAGAGCAGATGCAGCTGGCAGAAGGTATTTTTTGTGGCGGTGGATTTATGGCTTCTGTTGTGTAGACTCAACACTTGTGTGTCGACACTTGCTAAAGATGGCATCAAATGACACTGCAAAATGTTGAAGCTGAACTTGTGACCACAGGGCAAACTGAAGCTCACATTGCAGTCTCTGATTTCATTGCAGACTTGAAATCCAGTGTCTTGTATATACGCCGTAGGGAGCAGGGCCAACGTTTGTATGGAGACATGTCTCAGTCTTCTTCAAGTTAGGATAGTAAACATTTCCTGTGAAAGTAGAGACAGTGGAAGTTCTGTTTAAGGGCAACTGAAATTATAGCCACAGCAGTTTGTTCTCCTTTAAGTTTTCTGTTGTCTTAAAAATTATTTGACAACTGACAGATTCCTTTAATACCTGATTAGCACTACAAAATGGCAATAAGGTTTTCTCTATGTTGCAGTAATTATGCAATTATTATGTGGGTAATTTTGTTTTAAGTATAGCCTATATCAAAAATAATAATACAGTAAAATATAATAATTGCTGGAATGTTTCAACAAGGGATTAAAGGGCTGAAAATATTAAGCTGTGCAACAGAATGTAATTTTAAAATGCCCATCTGAGTACAGTTTTGTGACACCGAACACATTTGAAACATTAACCATTATAAACACAGATTGTAACAGTCTGGCTACATGCCCTCCACATGTTCTATCTTTCTGAATTGTGTTGCTCACATCCCAGGCGCCTTTGCCCTGACACATATTTTATCTTATGTTATATGTTAAAAATTAACCAGTTAAAAGGAACACTAGGGCTCCCAAAATTCTACTAATTGGAGGACCTGCCTGTTTTCAAAAACTGCATGCTAAGAAAAAATGCCAAATCTATGGCAAGCCAATTTAGCTTTTATTCATTTCATTGTCAATTTGAACTAGTTAAAAATCATTTTTTTGATATCAGGAATTCAATTGTAACTAGTTATAAATACAAATTGAATTTTAACTAGTAACAACTGAATTCCTGATATCAAAAAAAGGATTTTCAACTAGTTCAAATTGTATTTCTGATATCAACAATTGGCATTTCGACTAGTTGAAATTGAATTCTTGATATCAGAAATTGGTATTTTTACTAGTTCAAATGTAATTGTAACTAGTAACAATTGAATTACTGATATCAGAAATTGGCATTTGAACTAGTTCAAATTCAATGATATCAGAAATAAACATCATTACTAGTAAGAATTGAATTTTTGATATCAAGAATTTGCATTCTTACTAGTAAGAATAGATTTTTTTTTTTATATCCTCCAGAAATGAATAAAAGATAAATCGGCTTGCCATACAAACGAGCACTTCTGGGAATCTTCTGGAGCTTCTCAGGGGCCTGCAGGGGTCCTCGGACCTGACTTTGGTTACCACTGTATCTGGACTCCTCGGGAAGCTTCTATGGGGACGGAGTGAAGGAAGGAAGCCGCAGCCCATGTTAGGAAATGTTCTCCCTGGGGCGCTGCTGCTGTAGTCAGCTGGACGGAGAGGAGTGTTGATCGCACACAGGATTTCACCCCGGCACGGATCATAACAATCATATTAAAAAGCATTCACCAACATGGCTCAAGCTAAAATACAGGCGAAAATGAATGACGCTATGGGCAGCAAGTTCAGCAGGACGCTGTCCATGGCAGATCGCTCCGGACAACTCCTGGAAAGTTTGGATCAGCTGGAAATGAGGTACAGTGAAGTAACAGGCCGTACCATGTGCGATCTAAACAGGGCACTTGAGCGGATTTTTCAGGCATTATCCTCATATATCATAACTTCATTAATTGATACAAAATAGCCTATAGAAATGTAGAAGAAAACGGATGTAGTCGATCAGGTCTAATTCAATAGTTTCATGATAATATAAATGGGTGTATGTGGGTATTTTAGTAAGATAATACTCTAAAATGTTAATATATTATAATACCAGATGGTCTTGTTATTTTTACTCTCGATTTGCAACAGTCCGTTATTTTTCCAGAGGAGGATGTGGTTTTTAAATGGAAGCCGGTGGTCATGTGTTGTTGTCGGTGTGTTTTAGGGTGGAGGCTTTACGCGAAACAGCATCGGCCATGGAGCAGGAGAGGGAGCTGATCCTGGAAACGATCCAGTCCATCCAGAACGGACAGGAGCTGAGAAACGTTTCTCAAGGTGAGACATAACTTTACTGTGCTCATTTTATGACTTGTACAGTCTGATACCTTGTGTGACTGTAGTAGTCGCTCAGTAATGGGTAATGTGCTTTATTTCGCTGCTCCTCTGATTTCACTGTTACATTGTGATCCAATGAGGTTATGCTTTGAATGCTACACTGTAGTTGGGTGGTGTTATTCAACAACCTCAGGCACTCCACCCAAGAAAAGAGAACCCATGTTTAAAGAGCTGGTTTTCCTCACATACTTGATATTATAGGATATAAACAAATGGTTATTACATTTAATACAGTGTTTCCTAATTTCCCATTTAAAGGTCACCTATTATGCAAAATCCACTTTTTCATGTCTTTTATACATAAACATGTACTCTGTGTAAAGAGATTCTGAAAGGTTCAGGAAAAAAGATTCACTCTCTTTTTCTCCTGATCCATTTATATAAAAACCTGTCTGAAAATGAGCTGATCAGATTTTGGCCACTTTATGATATCATAAAGTGTTTTTGCCTCACGTTATTAGCCAATAACCAACCAAGGTAACTGCCGCCCACCTTATCACCTGAATCTCCTCCTAGAGCACCATAGCTAATTGTGTTATTTTTAACCAAATATCTCTCAGAGGGGCGTGGCACCTTGTTTTCATCTAAAGGCCCGGACACACCAAGCCGATTTCGGCCGTCAATAGATGTCTGAGAGGGTGAGGAAGATAGTCACAGCAAACAGAACAAGAATCGACAATTCTACTCTCTGCTCACTCCTTTCCTGTAAAATACAGGTCCAGCCCACACATATGCTCCATCAAGGATGGTGCTACAGGCCGCAAGGCAGTGCAATTACAACTACAATAAGCATGTTAATGTTAATCTAAAACAGCTCCGGCGATCCACGGCTCCCCGCCCGCGCGGTGGTTTTGGAAATGCTCCCGATTTCTGAGGTCTCAAGGTTGGAAAGTATGCCCCAGGCCGGCAACATTTTGCATTTGCCCTGTACGATGGGCGCTGTAAGGGATGAAAGTGTTGACTTACCAGGCGCCCGCAGCTCACAGCCAAAATGAGAGAGAGCCTCCGAGCGAGCAAGAGAGAGAGATCGGTACCGCTGATTGTTGTTGGATTGAGGCTGATAACTACAGCTCAGTGAGGTAAAGGACTCTGAGTGTTTAGATAGTTCACTTTAGTCTAAGTTATCTCAGTGGGTCTCAAACGGTTTGGTCACAATTTATGTAAACAAATATTTCCAAGGCACACCTTTATAATTATTAGGATGAATAAAAACAGGTTTGAAATCATTCCAATGTATACTATAGGACCAGTGCCGATTCTAGAGTCTGTGGGGGCCCTAGGCAAACATTCACTGGGGGCCCCTCGAACCAGCTTTTCATCACCACGCACAGCCGACAGCCCCGTATATCGTTTAAAACCGGAGATATTAAAAAAAAAAATGCATGAATAAATAAATGTTTACTAGGTAAAATAAGATATGAATGAACAACAAAAATAAAATATGTTACATTTATTTGTTATTGGCTATGGTAGGTTATTGGTTATGTTCACATACTTATTTTTATATTAAAATGTAAACCGATCTTTTTCATATGGGTGTTTTAGAGTTGTACTCCCTAGATCTAGTCTCTTGTCATTGTGTGCTCAAAGTGCACCAGATTGAGGGGGTTGAAGAGCTCGACGAAAACACTCGTGAAAAGTGATGTTTAAAACTCAGTTAATGGGGCTCATTCACTGGTGCTTCCACAAACAACAACCAACATAATTGTTACATTCAAATGAAGTAGCCTACATTATTCAAGTTTACATTAACTTTGGATAATAACACGGGAGAAATGAGCGGAAGCGCTCTCTTTTCCTCTCTCCCCCTCTCTCTCTCTCTCCTGACAGCCTGTCAGTATCTCATGCAGCTCACTGATCTAGTAATGAGTGACCCGACAGTGAAGAATAAATATATTTATAACTAGTTTAGCTTGTTCCAGAGGTAGATAAAATAGCTAAGTGTGTTAGGTCTAACTCTTGTGTGTTTTGCTCCGCTCACCGGTCCGTCACAGCGGGTGGAGCTGCAGGATTTCTGCTTCACACACGTTGCAAACCGCTATTTTATTGTCATTTTCGGACACCTTAAAATACTGCCAGACTGGTGAAGCCATTTTGGCGAGCTTGTTTTGCCGCACACAGAGAAAAGTGTCATGTATGTTACGTCTCGCGATCGGCCTTTTTAGAGAGCACCGATCGATCGGCAGAGAGTGAGTATCGGCCGATATCGATCGCCACGCAAAAACTGCGGCATTTTTACAGCTCCTTATGGGTAATGCAATTTGTGAAGTGCTTTCCTCTGTGGTGAAAATATCAGCACTGCATTACGGAGGAAAGCGGCAGAAAGTCGCCTGGAGTTAAAGAGAGTGGGGCTGCGTTGCGTGCATGGCTTCCTTCTGCAGGTAACGGGGAGACACGCTCTGGCGGCGGTCTCGTTCAGGATCCGAAAATAAAATTTAAATATTTTGCACACTTATTCCACTTATTCCTAGTGTGCCACTGGTTACGGTGCCGCATGCCATTGGTGGCACGCGTGCCAGGGGTTGCCGACCCCTGTCGTAGTGTATTGGTCTTTTGTAGAGATTTTTCATTTATTCTTTATATATTCTATTGTGTATTGCTTGGAGGGGGGGGGGGGGGCACCAAATCATAATCTCGCCTAGGGCACCAAAATGTCTAGGGCCTGCCCTGCCGACACCTTCGGCTCCCGATTGAACATGTTGAATCGGGAGCGGAGGCTGTCGGCAAAAGAAATCACTCTGATTGGCTGTTCAGCTTATCGAATCAGTGCATGAGAAGCGAAACGGAAGTGAGGTACGCAAACAAACGATTGGGCACACACAGGCGGCTATTATCTTTCATCAAACAGTCTGTGATAGACGAGAGTGAAAATGGAACGCATACGCTATTTGTTGTTTGTATATATCACGCAGTCGGTCTTCTGGTTGCCTCTTTTGAATGACGAATACACACTACCCCCGCCTGCTGGTAAGGAGAGTTATTGCCACTCACGCATGCGCAGTGCGTACGTGCTACTTGGCCGTCGGCTGAAGTCGGTATGTTCCAGTGCGAGTTTTTGGCCAAGACGCAGGAGATATCTGAGACCTATTATATATTGATGAAAAACAGCATCATAGGGGACCTTTAACATATATCCACCATAGGTCAATACAGTAGTCACCCTAGCAGCGCTGCCCCTGGCCAACTTGTGGCCCCACGCAAAGGTGTTGCATGAGGCCCCCCTTATGTGTCGCGATCGTTGACCGGAACCTCGCAGCCGGGTAACTGCGGAGCGCATAATTGCACCGCATTTGCGCATTAGAGGAATTGTGCCGCATTTGCCCATAAGATGAGGCCCCCTCCGCAAGATGAGGCCCAACGCAGTCTGCGTGATCTGCGTGTAGTAGGGAGGGGCGGCCCTGCGCCCAGCCTATTTATATAGTGCTTTACATACAGGGGTTCAAAGTGTCACTAAAGAGACACATACGGATCAGAAAGAGATGACAAATTAACACAAATACATAAAATGACCAGAAAGAGACACGAAAAGGCCACTGAGACACAAAACAACAAACAAATTACCAAACACAAACAACAAAAATATGCATAACGATTACAAAGAGACTCAAAAACTATGCTTTGGGCGTTATGCATTTTTTCTAATCCACCATCTGTAGGAGGATGCTGGAGCACACACTCGACACAGTAACAACGAGGACAAGGATTTGACACCAGAATATTAATGTTTTTTTAATTATTGTGTCCGCTGAAGATGTAGCATTCATTTATTTCTTGTTTTGTATCTTTCAGGGGAGAGAGAAGAGTTGTCTTTGACTGCCAACCGTCTGATGGGCCGGGCGCTGTGTGTGGAGGTCTCTGTTGGCACCATCAGAAACTCCCAGCAGGAGGAGGCCCTGCGCAACGCCACATCTTTAATCGATGAAATAGTGAAGAAGTTGCTTGATGACATGAACAGCGGGCGGGAGCGTCTGCTGGCCGTGTACGCAGCCTGTGTGACCGAGGCCCCCCCCGTTCCCATCGACCAGAAGTTTCAGGCCCTAGTGATCAGCTGTGCCCTGGAGGACCAGAAGAAGATCAAGAGGAGGCTCGAGACTTTGGTGAGGAACGTTGAAAATGCTGGAAAGAACATCAAGATTATGGATCACCAGAAACTGTAGGACCCACAAGCCAATGGCTGTCAATAACACCAGTCAACAAATCAAAATGCCTCTTTTATGCCACTAACCTCACCAAGAACTGTTATTATCTTATACTAATGTTCTACAAGTAGCAGCAAGACCATTACATTACAATGATACTGAACATTAGGGCCAAAAATACAGTAAGTCATACTGTAGGGAGTGTTAACTTAAAATGATTGCCATACACTGAACTTCTTAATATGGATTATTTAGTGTGTATTCCCAGTTCACAATGTGTGATCATATAATGCACTCACCATTAGAGGTAGGTCACAGTTCTTAGTAAAACCAAATGCATGACAATGAATCTAATGATAAAGTATTTCCTGTTTCATTGTATCACCGTGGTAACTGTTTTGGTTGTGTGTAAACTACCTCTGTGTGAAAGCAACACCAATCACATTTAGCTGTGGGTTTTAGTTCATATTTGCACAAAGTAGTTTTGATGTCAGATTGTACATGTATGTCAAAAACATAATAAAAAATACTTCTCTTAAATGTTAAGGAAAGATGTCTTCTGTCACAATAGATGAAGCTGGGACATCTTAGCGCTAATATTCATTTAGCGTATGAACAATGGCAATGATCAAAATGCAAAAAAGATTGTATTTTCAGAGAAATATTGTCACTTGGAATTAGACACTGGATGCTCAAGAAAAAAGTAAAGTTTTATTAATGTCATATAAGCATCAACTCCCCACCACAAACATAATATTGGGTGTGCAGTTGTGTGGCACACTTAAAAGTTGTTATACATTTTTTTTTCACTGTTAAAAACAAAAATCCAACAATGAGTGTTGTCTTTGTCAGTCTGAAAGCATACATCTAAATGTGTGAGATTGATTCATGAAGTGTGATAAGGTATATTAACAGTAAGACACAAAGATCATTACAACACCTGAGTGACAGCACATAAGTATGGTTAGTTTTCAATTTATGGTTCTTTAAGATTATATTCCATCTTAATGATAAAGTGCGCTATATCCATTCAGTCAAAAAGCAAAAAAGGCAAAGTACACACAATGTTACAAAGCTCAGGAAATAATTATTTACAGATTTACTGTGCAGGCAGTTTTAAACAAACAGCAAGAGTAGGGATTAAAATGGTGGTGAGTGGGAAGAATGTAAACAAGGACGACTCATTGTAGCCGCGGTTCAACATTCACTGATGTGGAAAAAAAGGCTTGCATGCATTACAGTTAAGACACACTCTCTCTTCCCCCCCCCCCCCCCCCCCTCAAAACAGCGCAACCAAATGAGAACTCCTAAATTGTGACACAATAAACTGTAACATCTTAAAAGCACCTGTTGGGATTTTCACAACCGTTTTATCTAAGTGTCTTGAGAATTACGTTTTTTTTTAATCATTTAAATCTGGGAAAGGCTTATAGCAATAATCTGTTCCAAATCGAGCATGTTTACTCCCAGTTGTCCTATACCAATTGCATGTAAAACATTCAAATAATTCACATGTAAATGTTCAAATTGTCTGTTAGTGGCCTTTTCCACATCACCACATTCTTTTTGTGCTTAGGAAACTGACGTCTTTCAGATAATGAGCTTTAGGAAAACCTGATGCAGACAAGGCAGTATCATAGAGTTCTCAGCTAGCTGTTTTGAGGTCTGGGAATTAGTTTAGAGATCTTTTAAGTACCCTTGTGTATTGAGAAAAAACTGAATTTTCTTGCATATTCAAGCACACCCAAGCAAGATATCGCATCCTGAAGATCGGCTTTTCGTACCGACACTACAGATATCGACATTTACAAAATAAATTGATTACATACTGCAGAAGCCAAACCATTGAATCAACAACAAAGAAATTAAACCATGCTTAGTGATTGAAATGTAAAAAATATAGTGTTTGAAATAATAAAAATAGAGTTGTGTCGTCTAAATAATAGTTTTTAGTCTGCGACTTACCACGTGTAATTCAAAGCTGTACCAAAGTTAAAGAAAAAGCACAATTAAATATGTAAACAACTGCAATCAAAAACGCATCGCTATAACTGTGACTCGTGTTTTACATCTGTGAAAGTGTTGATTAACAAACCCTCAAACAAGCTGTAAGCAGACATATATAAGACCAGTTAGTGTTTCATATTTGGTTATACGTAAAAGCACATTCTATTATTTTATGATACATCCATGTCACTGCAGTGTTCATATTTATCTACAGGTCGGAAAGAGGGAATTTGGCACTGTCAACACTTCAGTGAAAATATCACTCAACACTAGTGATTCGTACAAAAATACTTCTGCACAGAGAATAACTCTGGATCGTGTTTTGTCCACAATAAACAGAATAGTTTAAACCAAAAATATGGTTTAAAATGATCTGTGAATCTTTTACAATACATGCAAACAGACGTCAAACACAGGATGGGTGAGTTTAAAAGTCATACAGAGTTTTCACAGAGTGCAACGTTTGCTGTTTTGACGAGAGGATTGTATGTCATGTGATATATAAACTACATACAGTACTGTAGTGTAGCTGCAGCTGTTGCTGTTACTTAAGGCAACCACAAGGAAAATATTTTGTGCGCAGGTCATTGGTGGAGATCCAAGGCGGAATCAAAGGAAATGTAACCATCAATGTAGGGGAACAACTTAGGGTACAGATTAATCATCAGGTTATTAAAGTAGTATAGTAGAGTATTTCCCAGTCTGTTTGGGCTTTGGTCTCTAAATGTGGCTACCTCCACAGAATACAACAATGACCAATTTAGTCTTAGAAACAATAGTCAGTAACTAAAACTAAAATATGTTTTATCTAAATTAGGCTGCAGCTTCCAAAAGGATTTTTACTCTTCTTGGTCCTTTGTTTGTTAGGTCGTAAGGAGATGACTTCTCTGCCGTTGCTGGAGCTCTGGTTGCAGACATTACTACTTGTGGTATTAAAAACACCTAAAGAAAACCAACAAATCTATCATTAATATCATTCTAATAAAGTAATAAAAATGTGACATAATAAAGAAAGAAAGTCTCCTCACCTATTTTATTGCTGGTTGTATGGAGCACCTCTGTCTCCTCTGCCGTTTGCTGTTTGAGCCGCTGAAGGTACTTATCAGCTAAGTACTTAAAAACTAGAAAAGGAGCAGAGATATTAAAGTATTAACAAATCTAGAATCACACTGTTTCACTTGCAGGTTTTTTATTTTTCAGTAACCCACCCTCGTTGACATTAAGGTCCTCTTTTACTGAAGCTCGATAGAATCTCAGCTTGAGCCTTTTAGCCAAACCTTCTGCCTCCTCGCTGCGATGCAAGGAAAGAAAATCAATTACCATGTGTCCTTAATATTCAATAGCTCTTCTGTTCTAGTGTGATATCTGCACTAAAGAAAACAACCACTTACTTTTTTACAACGGTGTCTTCCAGGAGGTCTATTTTGTTCTGCACTAGGACAGTGGGGATATCTCCCACCTCGGCCTCCACCTTCTCCCTCCAGCTGTCGATAGCCTGAAACGACTCTCTGTCTGTGGTCGAGAACACCAGCACACATGCTTGGGCACCTGGAATGCAAGACGACAGTTAATGTTTTCAAGCTGTTCATCCTTTTAAAAATGATACATAACTCACCCCCTCCCTCGAGGATGTAAAAACATTTGGTGGACTTCAGAACCGCCCCACTGGAGATTCACTTTCAGCTCAATTAAATATTTGCTAGTTTTTGAGCTGCCAGTTATCCGTACAATGAGAAATCTTAACCCCAGCAGCGAGGAGGGTCAGTGACCTGAGGCAGCAGGATTATATTCGTCACAGTGTGGGGGGGGGGGTCTTACCTCTGTAGTAGGCCTTAGTAATGGCGTCAAACTCCTCCTGCCCGGCCGTGTCCCACAGCATAAGTCTGACCTCTTCGTCATTCACACTAAAACATAAGAAGGGATGGAGGATCATTTAAAATACAGGCCGTAATTGATAGAGGAATGTGATTCTTTTGTGAATAACGTCACGTACAGTATCTGCCTTTCCAGGAAGTCCACCCCGATGGTCTTTTTGTAGTCCTTAGTGAAGATGCCTTTGCAGTAGCGTTGGATCATGCTGGACTTGCCGACAGCTCCGTTGCCGACCACCACCACCTTGATGGCCACTTCCATGTCCTCCTCCAACATGGTGGCGATGTCTGGCCGGATCACTCAGTTCCACTCTGCCTGGGTAGATTTAGGGATGTGACACCAACACATATACCGCCTGCAAGTGTAAAAAAAGAAAAGAAAGCATATCTGTATGAGACATGTTCTGGAGCACTTGTGCTGTGCCCGAGGAAACATTAAAACACTTAGTAGTGATTTTTTAAATGTTCCTACGCACTGATATGATTTATAATAACTGTTGTATGACGTGGTCAAGGTTCAAGGTTAGTTTATTTGTATAGCACATTTTAAGACACAGAGGCAATTCAAAGTGCTTCACATAGGCATTTAAAACATAATAATTAAAAACAAACAAAAAAGACAATTCATAAAAGCGATAAAATACTGGCTGCAGCTAAAAGTGCAATGATAAGGCACGGTTAAAGGATCTCAGGATAGGCAGCATTCAAATGAAAGGTTTGTAACCTTGATTTAAAAGAACACAGGGTTGGGGCGGACCTCATGGTCTAGCAAATATACTAATACCATGAACATTTAGGATTACCACATAAAAGTAGTTCTGATTAAACGTATTGAATAAACATGCGAGTAGTCAACTGTTATAAGATGATTCTTATTCAAGCCAAAAGCTTAGCAGGTACAGGTGCAGTTATGTTACAAATCACTAAGGTGGCAACTGTCTGTTACCTTATTTGAAAAACATTTAATTACAAGATCTTAAAAGCAATTGCTCCTTATGTTTTGACAACATTTCAAAAGTATCTTGTCGTAGTAGAAATGTAATCACTAACAGCAGCACAGGTTACCACCAGAATATCAAGGGGGGGGGAGGGAGTAGGGGTGCATACCGGTTCCCGGTATTACCGAAATACCGGTTACTGGTGGCTACGGTATACCGTACCGAAATCAGATCCGGTTTTTGATACTTTTTTTTTTTTATAAAAGTGAGGCATAATATCCTTAAACTTGTGCCCAAACCGTCGGAATTACGATGTCAATTTCGCAGTGAAACTCCGCAACCAAGTCACTTTTGAAAATCTAAAGTGTGGCTGCATATGACTGCCAGTCTGAATGGTGGGGTCTGTAACCACTGCAAGAAGTTTATTTCTGGGAAAGGTGGCAACACATCCAATCTCCAACCAATGCTGTCTCGTATGGCAACCAAGTACCTTTGTGTTCAGGGAAGCAGCGTGCCAAGCGAGAGAGTGTTCAGTTTAGCAGGTGATATCCATGCTGTGAAAGGGCCCGTTTGGATCCAGAGAGCAGATATGCTCATCTTCTTGAAGATGAATGCACAAAACTGAACTGTGATGGGATTTGTTTTCTTTCATCAGGCAAATGTTGATTTTAAGGATGCTATTTGTTTTATGTGCAATGCCGAGATCTCATGATCCTTTATGTGTTCTCTGGTCAGTCGAATCTCAGGTTGAATATTGATTATACTGGTGCTATTTTATTTTTCCATTGACAAGATGTACTATTCCCGCCTGATGGTTGTTATAAATGATATTGCAGAATCAGTTTTCTTCATAGATAACGTGTTTTTCATTGTTTGTTCAGTACTAAAAGGTCCAAGTCCCACAATTGAATTTAATATTCATTTGACATGTTAACTATATAATAAAGCGCTTCATGGGAGTAATTGCGGGATGATAAAATGTTTCCCTTATGCAACATGAAAGTATCACGATATGTATCGGTTGAGTATCGGTATCGTTCAGTGGTATCGGTATCGCAAAAAAGTCAACGATATGCATCCCTAGGAGGGAGTACCCTGTACTAAAGAGCTTTCCTAGAATTGTCCTGTAATCTGTTATGTATGCTAGCATTGATTTAACTGTTGTAAATTGTACAAGGATTGTGTTTGCAGCGACCGTGCAATGTGTTTATTTTTCCATTAGCAGTGCGAGCAGCAGACTCCACATAGCAACTGGGTGTTCCACAGTTCTAGGCGTGTAGCGGCTGAGTGCAAAGCTAAACAATACTGTGGGAAAGCTGTTCCCAGTGGGTACCGACAGCCTACTGTGTGACTGTGGAATCCAACAGTCTGTTCGGAATTGAGTCACAATATGTATTGCAGTCAACAATAGTATTCATCAACTATAATTGAGCTGAATGACGCAGCAGATGTTATAACATGCAGGCAAACACAGCTTGAAGTAACCCCCTTGCTCTTTTTGTTTTGATGAGAATGTTTAAATTAGTTAAAAGGGAACTGAGGATTAGATTTGATCATGGCAAACTCTTAAATTGATCTAACTCATGTTAGGCAAAGATTCTGGACCCATTCCTTTCTTTCAAATTTGACTCAAAAGCTGAGTTACACATTTGCAGTCATCTCATCTTTCAGTGTAATCATTTAAAGATGTGTTTTTAAAATGTGTATTAGGACCACAGAAACAACCGAGCGAAACTAATGGGTTATGAAGTTGGTAAGTACTCTCCATAGATTGTCACTGCGCTACATGAAGACCACAGAACAACATAATCGACATTTAAACAAGGGTTGATCACTAGTCTCAGAAACTCTGATAATACACACAATGACTTATAATTGGGCCATTTAAATTATCATAGTGTTAACACCAATACCAGGGTTGGTATAGCACATTGTACATCACTTTAAATCACGTTTAATATGTGATATTTCTACAAAAAGTGTGGTTCAATCTGAAAATACGAGATCAATTTGGAAATCTTCTACAAACATTTCAAAAAAGACCCTGAACCTGCAACATTTCCATCCACTCCTTTATCAGACATTTAACAGGTGGTTTTCTATACAGTACCTGCGTCAGAAAACATCTTATCTACTGGTTCTCCTAGTTATCATGATGTTTTCTACTTACAATGAGATGATTCAACCTGTTCATACTCTATGTTTCAAAGACATGAGAAAAATATAAACATATATTTTATTTAGCACAGTAGCATGGTTTCATACAATGCACATTAAGATGAACTCTGATAAATGTAAAAATACACAATGTAGAAAATAATACACCTCCTCTCCTTAACAGTGAGTCATCTTCACAGACTCATCATCACTTTACCCAGGCCTGCCCCGTTAAAGTCAATATGTTGGGGCACATAGAGAATACTGATGTTATAATGCCAGTAGGAGTAAATTGACTTTTCTGATTCGGATTAATGTTGCTGTAAGTTGCATCCCCAAAGAATTTGATGGAAGTAAGTATTTGTTTAACCTTTAATTCTGTTAAGTTCCCTTAAATCAGGATTCCTTGCCTTGCTCAATAAATGATAGATCGATAGATAGATTACATTTAATTTAAAGAATTAAAACATTTCTTAAAAATAGAATAAAATATAAATAAAATAAACATTTAAAAGCAAATATATACATGTGTGTGTGTGTGTGTGTGTGTGTATATTCACAGTAGACATTCAGAGGAGATTTTAGATAGACTTGAAGAATACACACTATAACATTTACAGAATAAATGAGAATACTGTCTAATATACCAATCTACTAAAGGGACAGAAACATATAAAGATAGTGTACTATGACCTGTGTACTAAGACATGACCTGTTGAATAGGTGGCAGGATGGTCTTTAGGTACGAAGCAGCTGCTGGAACTGTTTAGTCCGTTACAGCTGACTAAAGGACTCACTGTGCTAGTGAGGAAACATTAAACATTAAAGCTAGCAAATCCATAGAGAGGGAAATTTCTTACCTGTAAAATCACGTTTCAACTCATCCAGTATCTGCCAACATTAGATGAGCTCATCAGCCGCCTGAACCACAATCACATATCTCCAGCCTCCCTCTGTGGCAATAGGAGACGCTAGTGACTCCGCTGCTAAGGCTTCCTAGCTAATGTTAGCCACTTTTCCCAGTGAAAAGAGCCTTCTCCTCCGCCCGTCAATGATATATAGCTAAAGACTCCACAGACCGAATGTTCTACACTTCAAAGCAACAGGTAAACTTTAATTAACATCGACAACTGAGTTGAATAAGTGACATGAACGGGATGAAAAAGCATTGCTATCTATCCGCAAGCCTACCTACGTTGCGCATGAGAGTAGCTAAAGGCAACAGGCTAGCTGGCTAATGTTTGTTGCTAAGCAGCGGAGTCTTCTTCTTCTTCTACTACCTCTTGTTGTCGGTTTCCAAACAAGGACATATCTCATTAGCGACACCAACTGGTATGAATTGTGTATGATTTCGAATCAAGTTAAACCCAAAGTATCAGATATAAAATAATGTATCATGCAGAATGGACAATTTTGAATAATATATATATGAAAATATTGAGCAATCATTATTGATACATTCATGTACTCATCGCTTTAGTGTTTCAGCAGGTAAAGGAGCTTATTCTTAAATACTGTATAGCTTTCTCCTTGTTGGTTGAATCTTTATTGATAATTGATACTATAATAATAATTAATTATCATTATGTATTAGTTATTATATTTGTATGAATATAATTTAATGTAGTAGGCCTAAGGTAAAATATACAGCATTTCCCTTTGATATGTGGTGAGGTAGAATCATAAAATAGCATACAAATGGATACAATTGAATTACTCATCTATAGTTTTTCCAAGTGAACCTTTACCATTAAGTTCAGAAAGCGTCTTGATGAATAATGATAGTTCCTTAATCTTGCAATTTAATAATATTCCTTTCAACAACAAAAAAATCTGTTTTTCAGTCATGGATTTCTGTCTGAGATGAACCACGTGTTCTGGGTGCGCTTGTTATGTTGTTCAGATACTTCCGAAAGTTCCTGTTGCACCTATGTCGACGGCGAAAACGGCAGTCATAAACATAATAACATGTATCAACTATTAATGCAAGACGACTGATTGATAGTTATCATGCAAAAATGTAAAAGGATTAATTGTCTTTTCTGTATTAAAGTTATTATCATCAGGTGAGATACGGCGGGTCACGCGGACAACCTAAACGAGCGCCCCCCACATTATGACAGCGTTTCTCTTCCTGACTGTGCTAAAATCGTCATAATTTACCCGCGTTTGTTGAACAACCCACTTTGTTTGGCGGGCTTGAGCAGAGAAGAAACAACCCCATCATCTTATCGGTAATTTAACAACAATACAACATTTTGTTATGTTTTAAGTACTTGTCGTATTTGTGTGATAAGTTGCTGAGACAGTTTTAGACGTTTGCTGCCTTCAACACAGTTTCCAGGACAGTTTCTGTAAAGATAGCCAACCCTCACCACGAAGACGTTGCTGTTCTATGTTTGAGATAATGTGTTGTTGACTAATGTAACTGTGAACTGAGGGCTAAGGGTACAGGCTTTTTAGCTTGAGGGTTACAGGCTAAATGTGAAAGAGCTAACAGCTATGTTACTGCTTAACACATTGTTATATAATGAATCGCCAGCTGGTATCATTAGTTACGTTTAGTTGTCTTTCTTGTGGACTCACGGTTTCCTTGCCAGATTTTATACATCTTGTGAAATTAATATCATAATACACCTTACTGAGTTTAGTGAAGGCAGCTGTAGAATAATAACAAACTGTTTTTATTTAACACCTGTCATACAACAATACAACAACGAATAGTGCTTTACAGCAAGGGAGAATATAAATAGAATTAACACTTAATCATTGTTGCAGTTCTAAAACATTTTGACAGGGAGAAATGCTTTCTGCATGAATATTCACCTAGTCTTAACCCTTCTATTTACAGTTGAATTATGATTTGTGGTTTGTAGAAAGTAGAAAAGTTATAGGGACTAAATATGCATTTTATTATGCTTTCCAATATATCTTTATTTTATCGAATCCCTAAATGCCTGCACCCTGGTGTGGGCAACATAGATGGAACATTGATTAACAGCAGTAAAGCACGGTACATTGGAGAACAAAAGTCATGCAACTTGTTTTAGTTTCTTAGTGTTCTCAAATAAAAAATTGCACCAAATATACCCCCATGGTGAATAGTAATAGCCTATCGTCTTGTGATGCATTATTGTCAATTTTCAAAAACATTCATGTTTTCCCTTACCATCAGGAACCATGCAGTTTTCAAGCAGGAGAAAGAAATTCACCACCAACTCACAGACAGAGCTCTATAGTCATCCTCTGCAGTTCTACGGGCAGCCTCCTCTGGAAAACATCTCTCTCACGGAGTTTGAAACCTTTGCTGTGGAACGACTTAAATGTAAGACCTGGATCTAATACAGGCTAACTAAATGTGAAATGTTCGTTGATTTCTATGTGACTGTGTAACATTTAAAACGTCTTCTTTTAATGCCACTGCAGTGTTGAAGACCATTGAAAATTTGGGAGTGAGCTATGTGAAACACTCAGACCAGTACATAAAGAAACTGGAAGTTGAATCCAAAGCGCTGAACTTTCTTTACAGACCCGAAGCTGTGAGTATGTTTAGCAAGACACACAACAGAGTTTTAAGCGTTTTTACACAGCACTGATCCAACATGTTTATAGATACTTAGGGCTTCACACTGTAATCATATTTTTCTTTCCTTAAATTACACTCAGTTGCCACTGTATTGTATTACTGACCAGTGTTCCTGTTATTGAGCCTACACTCATTGATATAAACGGGCTGGACAAAATAATTGAAATACCTGTCCAAGATATGTAATACACTTCATAACAGCTCAACAATCTGCAGTGTCCAAAATGACCACAAGTTGTAGATGAACCTGCTGTATCTGTCGGGTAGACTCTCATAAAGACTATACAGCTACAAACAGAGTCAAATTGACTTCGAATTTTAAGACCATCAAATTATTTCATAATTGTGCACTTGATTGACATCAAAAACAAACATACATTAAAGTGACCACATCTTCTGTACAATGTGTGAATAGTAGTATCCAAATGCAAGAGAAGTGATCACAGAGAAATAAGAGTTGGGCATAAAAAAGGTTTCTTACTTTCCAAACTATTGTGACTTAATATAGCCTTAATTAATGGAAGGTGGCTTTCAGGTATTGTAGACATGACTGTAAAAACAATTACTCTGTCATTTTGGTATTACCTCACAACTAAAATTATACCCAACAAGACAACAAAAGTTATTAAGAAGTAATTACTGAAAATATAAATGTCTACAGTCATGCTTTTCCTCTTTCAACCCATTCAGGATGACAGAAAACCTCAGAGTGGACCAACTGAACAAGAGAAACGCAGAAAGGACCATATCTCCCACTTCATCCTCAGACTGGCCTACTGCCAAACGTAAATCTGTAGTTTCTGTTAAATATTTGTTGTGAAGAAAACGTGATTTTAAAAGATTATGCAACTGATACATGTTTGTCTTCATTGTATTGTAAAGGGAGGATCTGAGACGCTGGTTTATACAACAGGAAGTTGATCTTTTCCGCTACCGCTTCAATAAGCTGGATCCAAAACAAAAGCTTGAACTTCTTCACAGAAATAATCTGCAGTATGACACGGTACATTTCTCTCCATTTAAATATTTTGAAAGCCTATTTTTTGTACCTTTTATGTAGATACATTCTGTAACTCAAAGGGTCTATAAAGAATGTCACTAGATGGTGCTGTTTGATCACTGTTAGAGAAACCATTAGTGTTAAGGGTTTTCCTTGAATACGGTTTTAAATGTTTCATGTTTTGTGTTTTTTCTTCACTATAGTTTTTGAGAAATTTGTATTTGAGACCAAATAATATTTCATAGGTGATAAATGTACATAAATGCTATTTTTAGCAGTCGCACCTTTCTAACCTTACTCTAATGTGTTTAGTTTCTCTCTGAGTTTTAAGTGTGTCTTTCTCCCCTCTTGAGGAAAGCACTGTTGCAGGTTTTCATAAAATGAAGGTTAATACTTAATGGAAAAATGGGGGGAAAAAAGTATTAAATAATTTATCAACACATAATGTGTCATGCCAGGATGAAAAAGGCAACTTGGTCTGATGAATGGTGTTCTGTTTCCACAAGCCTTCAATGTATTAACACTGCCATAGTTGTGCGTGTGCCGCTCTCCGCTGAAATTCATCATTCTCATCAATAACTTTTCAGATTAGTGTCGAGGAGAAGAAGGCTCTGCATGATAAACTGGTCAACTCCAGTTACGCTGTCAGTGGAATTACTGTGGAGGATCAGGACTTCTACAAAGTGAGTTACTCATCCCTCTCCATGGACACCACTAAGATATCATGTGCTTATGCCTCTATAGAGCTTTATACAATAATATTCTGCAATTTATATTCCTTCAGTTCTCACCGGTGGATAAAGAAGCAAGTAATATTGATTTAGCACCGTTAACTCCGTTCATGATATTCTATATGACAGACTTTTAATAAAGAAATGACAGTTTTAACATTGATAAATCAACAGACAGCCAGATGATGTTATTTTGTAATAAATTAACCACCCCACTGTAATTATATTGAAAGTGATTCTTACATTTACTTTCGAAAGTTTGAGTAATTCTTACATGATCACATTTACAAACTGGTTAAAGTGAGGGGTTGGAAAGTTGTGGCTTTTATTGGCAAGAAATGAAGTGTTTCTAATCCTCAGTTTAGGATTTGGATTGTAGTGACTTCTGCCTTTTGTCTAATGTTTGACTTTGACATATCTGTCTTTATTTTCACCCACATTGTGTAATCCTAACTTGGCCAAGAGTACCAGTCTAGCAGTTTACTTCCAAGTCTGATTTTAGGAAATTAACATGGAATAAAACACTGATTTATTGAAGCTTCCCCACCTTTTAGGCAATATTTTGTCAGGAGGAGAAAGACCATCTTATTATATGAACTATAAATGAGCAAATATTGGTTTAAATCCCTATTCTCTCAAATGTAGAAATAAGCACCTGAGTCTTGATTTCTTTTGCCCAAAAAAAATGTGGACATTATTTTGTCAAATGTCTTAATGTTCACATTGGAGCGAAAACTAAAAACAATTGACTGCTAGAAGATCCCCTTAAAATCCTTTCACATTTGACTGGATTTAAGTCTACAGATGCAAGTTCACAAAGTGAGAGCAATGGGGAAAGTGTCATGGCCTCCTACTTGACTTTACATGTAAAGCTTTTTGCTGAAAGTATTATTCGTTGAGCGCATGTAAATCATCAGACTCTCTGTAAGTGCATATCGATGTAATGCATCCAAATGATGAAGGGCAAAATGGATTGCCTCAGAATCCTGACACGTATTTTATGCAAACTGAATATTAATATCTTTATCTAATGAATGAATCCATTAATAATTCTGAATATTTACCGATTTATTTTAAAGGTTCCATTTCAAGACGCCCTGGATCTAGTGCGATCGAGGAAAGTGTACCTCAAAGCCGGCTACGTGTACATCCCCCACCAGGACATCGTCACCATTGTTCTGAATGATTTCCGCACCAGGCTTTCTAAAGCTCTCGCAGTAAGTATTTGCAGCGCTTCACTGTTTTAGAAAGAATGAATAACAACCTTACAGAAAATTCAGAGAGAAATGTGTGAACATTCACTCTGTCACATTTACATACCGACACACACTGTATGGGGACTTGCAGATGGATAGATACACATTTCTGACTTTAACACAGCTACACTTTGCATTGTATTGTGTTTATGTTAATTATGCACCCTCTATATGTACTTTATGTAAATACATTTTGTATACGGTAAGTTGGTTCCATAAGGCAAATTGTTAAATTGCTGCCATGGCTGTTCCCTTCAGTGCCCTGTGGGAAAAAGGAGAAGCGCAGGGTTGAAACGAGGGGAATAAGTATGCACACATGACAGAAAATGTCTGGAGGGAACAGCAACGACAGCTAGTATAAAAGTACTCATTATCCTTAAGGGCATGATGTTTTTTTAAAGGCTGTGGAAGTAGTTCTATGGAGGCACAATTTCAGCATGCTTGTGCGATGCATTGAACGCCCCGAGGGACATTGAACATGGTATTTTAGGGTCCAGAGGCATTTTTATAATACATGTGAGGAGACAACCAGTTCACTTAAATCGTTGTGAGGGGTAATGACTAGGGAACAGGCAGAAGCACGCTCAACAACCATAGGCAGCCACACTGCTGTTTAGAGTTTAGGAAAAAACCTTCCTTATTAATGAGGTGCAAGAAATCTGAAATACAGGCGAATAGAAGTCACAGATATAAAATATGCAACAATAAAGACCAGAAAATCCTCACTGTTCTGATTGGAATCTCAATCTTTTAATCTACATACAATTATGTGTTATCAGCCAGAAATGTGTGAATACTATACTGAAGTAATCATATTGTTACAGTAATTGTGATGCAAGCGACAAAGAGAGGATATTTTCCTCAATCTGATCCATGTGCTCTTCAATATCAGAATAGGAAATCTGAAGTAAATATACATCTCTGGAGAATGCTTTATTAATTACGTTACTTTTACGTTTATATTGTATAGTCTGGAAACGATGGGATCAATATGAGTGACTAGTTTAGCAATATTGTGTCCTAATATTGCTAAAAACACACAATCTAAGCTTATCATAGCTTAAACCTTAGATCGAACTATTTCGCTCTGGTTGACAAAATATGTGATATTTTGAGTTTCCAACTACAGTCATAAGAGCCTCCTATTGCAATGCCTTTTGAAAGCAGCCGTTTGATTCCACTTCAAAACCGGGGGTTCATTGCTTTGTGCATAGAAAATGATTTGGCAGTTTGAACAAAGGTCCATTTATGTTGGGTGATTGTGGTGTTTTGTTCACAAACTTGTAATTAACTGTGTTGTCACCTTCAATCAGTGCCTTAACGTGTCATTTCTGTGTTCATGACAAAGCGTGCACTCAACTCAAATTGAAGCACTCAAACTGGAATATGCATAACATAGTCACACAATAGTGATATCAAAAAGTCATTTTCAAATCAAGACTGGACACTAGATTATGTGTAGAAAGTCATTGCCTGTACTAATGTTGGCGTAGTGGGCAACATGTACTTGATTTGCTTTAGCACTTATCCTCCATTGTGGGACAGGAAGAACCTTTGTTTTCTAAATGACAAAAGGAAAAACGAATAAAAGAGCAATTCAGTCCAGTCCCGCCATTCTCCCATTTTCTGGTAATTATCCGGACCACTAACTGCTGGAATGGAATAGTGCTCCCAAAAGCTTTTTCTCTTGTAACGGTGCCATTTTGACTGTTTGGTATGATTGTTTCTGTGTTAGTACTAATAGTAATTCTCTTCCACTGGGGACAAGAAGGACCCAATGTGGAAATATGTGCCATTTCTAAGGCATAAAGTTGAAAGCTGTTTCTACATTTGACTCTAATTGTTGGTTGGATGTTTGTTTCTACAGAAATAACATAAATGGTTTATATTAAAGTGTATGTTATGTACTCTAAGGCAGTTTTTTCAAAAGTTCAGACTGTGTACTCTTGCTTGTGTTCGAGTCATGTTTATAAAGCAATTAGTGCAGCTTTTTGTTTTTGAGGGATGTGCATAGGGTGAGACTTTCAACTGAGAAAGTTCCCAACAAGCTGAACTACGTGTTCAGACTGAGGCAGAATGTGTGCTGGTTGTTTGAAGGGATGGGTGTAAAGAATCACCGGACAGTCGCAGTGAAACGTTCACTAACTGTGATGCCGTTTACTTCAAATTGCTTTGGTCACTAAGCTGTGGCCTTGTATTTTAATGACTGTTATGTGTAGTACAACATATTTGCCTTTTTTAACATGCACTCTTAGCTTCTTCTAGTCCTTTGACCAACACTATTTACCATTGCTAACATGGTGTCCATCTGATCTGCAGCTGACAGCCCGCTCGCTACCAGCAGTGCATTCTGATGAACGGCTCCAACCGCTCCTCAACCACCTCAGGTAAGCAGCAGCGGGATTAATAACTTCGCTGCCACTTTGCCAGGGCTCCGGTGAAAAAGACATTTAGCACGATTGATCCTTGGCACCAGAGATCGTTGGAGTCTTTGTCTGAGTAAACCCAATCTGTCCCTGTGGAAAAGTCCAGGGGAACTTGTGGTCCTAGGCTACGTGTGCAGCATTAATGATTCTTACTGTTAAATGACTCTGTTTTGAGGTGATTAAGAATATGCAGCATTGGCCGATGGGGGCTGTCGTTTCAGTCTTATACTGTTCCAAAACATTGTATGTTGATAATAGATGCCCAATAGTACTGACAGAAATTAACCAATACAAGGCCTCCTTTTAGATTCTAAAACTGCTAATTACTTCCTAAACCCCTGCCCTAAAGATATAGTTTGCTATTTTCATAAATAATAACTTTCTTTCATATTTGTTAAAACGTCACTTTATTCTGACAGCAGAGCATGAGACGGATTATCTGTGGAAAATCAGCTTCCAGGAAAACTACCAATCAGAGCAAGGGAGTCTAACGCAGTGTCAATCACTGCTTGTGGACTCTGATCAAACTGTCAAACTAAGCTTATCAAAAATAAATCAAGATTCTGTAACGGCATTGACTATTTCTTATCTGAAACGTTGTCAGAAACATCATTTAGTGAACCTTTTTAGCTGTAAAAGAAGAAAGTCTGACCCAGCTTCCATGTTGAAAACAGTTGAACTAAATATACAAAAAATAAACTTTACACATCTATAAAATAATCTGTCTCATGCACACACTGTCAGGATAAAGTGACAGTTTGTTTACCATTGAAACTAAATTAATGTGAATCAGCAATAGCACACAAGTTTATATGAAAAATGGCTTAATAGCAGCAGCCTTCATTTCAGCTTCAATAGAGAAGAAGAGAGGCTCACAACACAGTGAGGGGGTTTATCTTACTTTAGATGAAAGTAAGAACATGAATATAAGGGTGGAAGAAGTCATGTTGCCCGATTGTTGATGGGGATTAGGGGGTAGGCTGCTGAGATTAGGAGGCAGGCCACTAATCTGTGAGGTGGGGGGGAACACAATGAGAAGTAAAGCGCTGCCATACGCAACTCAATGGGTTGCCAAAGTCATCGACTTAAGAATTTAACGATAGCAGCTTATCAGTTTATTTATTTATTTTGCAGGGTGTCCCAGGGGATGTGTTTATTTACTTTTTTTTAATGATTGTTTCCAGTCTTTAATGTCCAGTCCGTAGTTGCTGATTGCATTTTGGAAACAAATATAATCCGATTTCATAGAAGCCCTGATTGCTTTTCAAATGGTTACTGTTATAAACGTTGCTTATTTGTCACAGTAAATATGTTTTTTCTTCTTTTAGTCATGCCTATGTGGGACAGGATTACAGCATCCAGAAGAACGTAGGGAAAATCTCCTTGGAACAAATTGATTCAGTAAGTTACATTGACCATCTATTCTTGAAATGTCAGGTTCAAGGTGCCCTTTTGCCTGGGAATGCAAGGTGTTAAAAGGGGGGGAATGAAGTGTGTACAGTATTTCTGTTGGCCCAGAACTAGGAATGAATAGAAGTGTATTTAGTTCAAGCTTTTAAATTCACATGTGTAATATATTGCTCCTCCCATGGAGTAAATTAAACAACTAGAATAATATATGTTTACAGGTACAGATGAAATTATCTTAATATTTGTATGTTAGTCATTTATGTTTTCTGCGCCCAGCTATCAGGAAAGTCCTTCCCGCTCTGCATGAGGCAGGTCCACCAGAGCCTCAGAGAGAACCACCACCTTCGTCATGGAGGCCGCATGCAGTACGGCCTCTTCCTCAAAGGCATCGGCCTCTCCCTGGAGCAAGCCCTGCAATTCTGGAGGTCAGAGTTCATCAAAGGAAAAGTGGATTCTGACAAGGTAAGGTTGAAAACCAAAACTTATAAACATGTGTGTTGTGTTCACCATTATCTTAACAGAGACACTTTCAAACCACATCAGGCTAATTCGAATGCTTAATCTAGCTAAGAGACAAGTGCAGCTCCCTGTTTTCCCATGGCGGAGTGTCGTGAAGTCAGCTTGGGGAGATAGACACATCAATCGGCTTTCTCCTAAATATGATTTGGCAGATATTTATTACATAATATTCTTGCTTAGCAATGCCTTACTGCAACCCAGAACCCAGTTACAGAGGAAGAAGAGAGACCTATTTACTACATGTAAGATTATAAAGAAATAAAGGACAATGATGCAATAATTCAGTGACAAGGGCAAATGCCAACGTTTTTTGAGTTTGTTACAGATTATACACTTGTCCATAATTATTTTCAAAACAAGACAAAAAAAGGCTCTTCTAAATGTCACCTGATGAAATGACCCAGACAGGGTTTTAGTTGAACCCCAGATCAGTGGACTGTTGGGACAGATGTCTTGGTGTCTGAGTGCCTCCTCTCTTCTGGAGTGCTGCTCAACACTTAAATGGGTGCTGCTGCTTCATTCATGATGAAGTGGCCCCATCAAAGCTGCATGGCTTAAAAGGAAGTTCACTGGTCTCATTATTTGAGCACAGTACTGTGTGGAGGCCAATGAAGACTTCAGAGGGTTCAGATATAATGTCTCTTAGTAGAAGACAGAGTTAAAGGTAACACAACATGTGTTCGGCATGAGCGGAACCAAGACTCTTTATGTGAATTCAAGTTAATAGTGATTTAACAATTTAATAGTTCTCATATTATTTTCAACAGCATTAGGGTTTGTATATTCCTGATTCTGATCTATTAGATACCTGTAGATATGTTGTTTAACATCGTGTCTGATTTAGTCAATTAAATATTCATTGACATTTGTAAGGTCAAACTTCTGCACCATGTGCTCGACAAGCTCAAAAAAACAACTCAGAAACGGGTTTATTACCAGGTAGGTTGACACGCACGAGGAATTTGACTAGGTGGCGTGGTGCATACATAAAAGTAAAACAATAATAAATAAAAAACACAGATAGAGACTATTTTAAGAACACTATAGTAACATTAAAAAAAAAAGTAAAATAAACGATAAAATAAAGCCGTATTTACATTGAAATACAATGGATGTAAATGCTTTATTTTATTTTTTATTTTACTATATTTTTTCTTATTTTTCCTTATCTTAGAACTGCATGTTTAATAGGTAATCGCGCATGTTGTATAGAATACATTCACATTTCTCAATGCTCCCCCCCGACGCAGCCACTTAGGAATCCCCTGTTGAGATATTATGTCTTTTACAAGATGCACTCTAAAGTGCTTGAACCATGCAAATTAACTTCCAAGTGACTGAACTTTATTCTGTGCCATGGTTAGAGAAATAAAAACGATTTAAATGTAAAATAAAAAATCCTCTTGGAGTCACAATCTAAGGATTCAGAGTCGAGCTGAAACGATTATTAAATTGAATCTGCTACTATTTTGATAATCCTTTAAGCGTTAAAGGAGAGGTGTCATGGCCATTTCCACTGATCATAATTCCATTGTTGAGGTCTACTAGAATAGATTTATATTGTGCATTTTTCCAAACTCACATTGGTTTCTCATACAGCATCTCTGTAAACTACGTGTATTCACTGAATTTCACTCTCTGCCTTTAACGGCTCGTTGGAGCTCCAATAGCTCCAGCCCCCACCCTCCCTGTGAGCACAGTGTGCTCTGATTGGTCGGGACGTTGTGAATCGCGCTGAGCTCCGTGGAGGTGTTGTTTCCTTGTTTAGGATACATAGCGAAACACAGCCAAACTCATCCTGAGCACACACAAACTCACAGCCGAAGTAAAAACAATAAGTGTGGCTTGATATTGAGTAAGAAAAAGGTTGATAAACGCTGTGAGAATGGGTCTGCAGAGAGAATTTTGCCGCAATCCCAACTGTCTGTTATCAGCCTGCAGCCAGGGAGGAGAAATCAGCTGAGCTGCCTGGCCTGCACTGTGTGTGTGTGTGTGTGTGAGGAAGTCCGTGGATTGGTCAATTTGGACCAATCAGCGGGAGCTTAACGTACCGTAACGGCTCCACGGATTGGTCCATTTCGTTCCGGGTACGGCATGACATCATGCCGTACCCGGAAGAATCAAATGGACAATGACGTATCTCCAACGAGGCGTTTTGGGGAGGTATTTTCTGTGTTAGAGTTTTACTCGCTACAGGGTGTACTTTGAGGGTTTTGACTCTGCACACCGTTTACATGCATAAAAACCTTCATAACACACAAGGGGACGGGTAATAACCGGAAAAGCATGACACCTCTCCTTTAAGGCATTGTTTTGTAACACTTTTTAGACCAATACAAATCATTAGGTGTAGCCATAACTTTGATTATTAACTCTCAAAGGTTTCCTAAATACAGTGAGGGGGTTTAGTCATGTTTTTATTTGTTACTACCAGCATCACTTGCTCGGCATGACAAAATACCTGTGCTCTTATTTAAATAACAATCCCATCATGGCATTCGTCTTAATGTGATGCATCATTTAAATATTGTAGCCATTTTCTTGGAGCTTTATTGAAACAAAGTAAGCTCTGCTAGTCATCAAATATTTAGTTTTATTGATGCTTCTTTAAATATGTTTATGATTGCTGAATTTGTAATATACACGTCCATCTCAGTGTTATCTACATGGAGTACTGACGGGTAGATATCAAACAATTTCAATCAGCCATGTGAGCTGCTTTTATAAATATAATATAAGATTTAGGACATGTGTTGAATCAGACAGAGGAAGTGTCCTGGCATATTTTGAGAAGATCTTGAGCTCCTATTTCATGCTGGTGCCACAGTTTCAGTTGCAAAGAAAAAACATCAAATACTTCTAAAGCGGACTCTGATGCTCAAGATACAGTCTTTCATCTTTTGAGCTGTTCGAAAATCAGATATGCTGTCGCTTGTGAGGTTTCGTTAAGCTCTTTGCTAATTGCAAAAGAACATGTTTGAAGAGAGAGGAGAGAAAAGTGCACTTGTATTCAATAAATACATTAAATATGCGTTTGACTTTATATTAAGAAAAGGATACAGTATTAATGTAAGTGATAAAGAGGTTAAACCATTAAACCATGAAACATCCTTTTAGTCAAACCTTTGAAGAATCAGCCAACTGCAAAAAGAAACGCATGCAAGTCAAGGTTACAAAGTGAACTCTATGAATACACGTCTGCAACCATCACATCTTTTCAGTTTGTTCCAAAAAACAAAAACGTCATACTCTTAGGCAGTTCTACATTTATTTACAGTGAACTCCCTCTTGTTGTTCATGGACTCTGCCTCTAAAATGTCCTTTTGCTTTTTTAATATGTATTGCAATGAATAACTGCATTCAAGACATGGGGAAATGATACAGAGAACGTACAAGGTCGCACTACTGATAGGAGATAGCAAAAAGCAAAAGTCACCAATAATTTTTTAATGTCTTGTAATTGCTCTGTTGAGGAACCTGCGATCTAGTTTTTCATACATCATACACCGTAGTTATGTATATGTTATGACAATAAACCTTTGAATCTTGAAATTGTCGAGCTCTAGACATACTTTATTTTTGACATTACATCTTTTGTGATCTCTGACACTGGCTTTTCATAATACCTGATATAGAGTGGTGCAGTGACGAGTCCTAAAACCCGGAAGTGAGTTCGCATTTTATCACTACGGGTTCCCTCGTCTCAGAGCCAATGGGATTTCTCCATAGGATTTTGGAAAATAGCTGGAAATAAGGTCTGTGGTTGAGACACATTTAAGAGACGGATCACGTTTTGTTCTACGACATTAAATACATCAGCAGTGACCCCACTGGTGATTTTTGAAGAGTTTACGTGTCTGAAAAACGATGGTTGTTAACAAGTGGCTGAATAGGACTACAGAAGCTGTCGAGGACGTTGTACGTCATTACGCCAAACACGTAACACTCCCGTTAAGTTTGTTTGCCCCTGTTCTGCTTGAAAGCAAGTACCTGCCTCCTGCAAACTGTTCAAACAAACGCTTCAACTTGTACAATTTTGAATCTGTATTTTTGAATATCGATCTTAAGTTAGCGTGACGTTGAAGTCGTGTGACCCTGCTGTACTCGGCTGTAGTTCCTTTATAGCATAACGTTAGCATTTTGCTTCTGGCGATTAGATTTATGATTAGAAAATTAGAAAAGTAGGTTAGACATGTGGATATTATCCGGCTGAACAAAACGTGCATTTATCAAACAGGTTCGTTTTCCACAGACCTTATTTCGAGCTATTTTCCAAAATCCTATGGAGAAATCCCATTGCTTTTTTGTCGAGGGAACCCAAGCGCAGCTTACTTCCGGGTAACTACGTCATCCCTGCACCAATCTATTGGCTCCTGATTAACAGCTTTGAAGATTGGTTAATACAAAAAAAACGTAACTTCTCTAATATGTAGACGTCCTGCCTTTCTCTGGTTTTTATCCTATTACAGTGAATGTCTTTGTAACTGACAAACCAAGACATTTAAAGACATCACCTTAGACTTTGAGAGACTGGGATGAAAATGTTTCTCTTTGTCTTGACTTTTATAGACCAAACTATTTATAGATGACAATAATTGCCAGTTGTAGTTCCACCCGCAGTAAGAGCCTCATGGCTACTCTTACGAGCTTTACTTCCTTGCACCAGCTCCCAGAGAAAGTGAGACCCAGCTCCTGTTCCACAGCAGAATGGTGCTGACCACATCCCGGCTCTCACCATGATGTATGTGTTAAGTCAGGGTCTGCACTTTGTGGCGTGCTGCACGAAGCCGGCTCATTAGTATGCGACTGGCACAGGAAAAAGATGGGAGGCAGCGATGCCGAGAGGGAGGCCTGCAGGAGAAAAGGCAATGTAATATTAGACTAGAAGAAGAGATAAAATTGACGAAATCGACTTGATCCATCCATTTCTCTTGCCACAAAAGTTAGCCTATTCATTTGGAGGAGAGTCTATTCGAACTGAATTTCCGTGTGTCATATTGCCTCGGGGGAGGGGAGGCTTTTGAACTGCTTGTTTTACAGATGGAACTTCAGGTTAATTAATTTGCACCGACTGACACAGTGTTTCACAGCATAGGTTTGGTTTGCTCTGGGGTCTTTTCCACAATGGAGGATTCTCTTTAGGTGACACTTTTATATGAACACCTCTTATTGTGTGGATACAATTGTACACTGTTATTTTGTATCACTGGTATTTTCAGTACGTATAAAAGTACATCCCTGTTTATAAAAATATATAGAAGAGATTTTTTTTTTTTTCTTGTAGAAAGTACAAGACAAAAACATTGTAGTAGGGTTTCATTATTTGGACTGCTTCCAAAGCTTTTTGTCATTATCTTTCATGGTGAGTTGCTTGCAGAATAGTGCCGTTCTCCTGTTTAACTATCCCAGTAACCGTGTGACAGTGAGTGAGCGAGCGTGTACAGTAGGTGAAGCAGATAAATGGATTCCAGTCATTATTCATGTATTCATTTGATTATTTACATGATCCATGCTTTTGTTTTATTTTTGTAGTTGCCTAACAACAAGATAATTAGAATAGGACTGTCAAAATATATGGCCAAAAGTATCACGCTATGCCTATAAAAGAATGTATTATATTATATATAATTATTAATTATAATTATAAATATTGTTTGTGTATTAACTTGATCAATATTTAATATTTTCAATACCAGTACATTGCAACCCCCATATTTCCATTGATTTTAAGCTTTTTACTGGGTGAGATGCACACTGTAACTTTTAGTGTCTGCAGCAGACTCGTCTGTGACTTTGCAGTTCTAATTTGTCTCCAATGCCTTTCACTTGTGCATTGTGTATAAATGACCTTGATAAAAAAGCTTTCCTTTTTCTTTCTACAACATCAAACCTCTCAACTTGTGCTCACTTGCAGGATGTTACAGTCCCTCACCTTCTTATTGTTCTTGGCTTCTGAAGCAGCCTGTAGCGCAGATTAAAACGGGACGTATTTTAATGGTATTACACATAAGAGGAATTGGAGCTGCAGGCACACCAGTCACTGTGGACTGAGCCTAAGAAGCCATGCCAAGTTTACACACACATGCACGCACACACACGTACGTAATCCCTTTGATTGTGTCCTATTTTCTCTGTCTCCACCGCCGCAGGTTTTTGTGAATGTGTCCTAGAGTGTGGGGGGATGTTACCGCCCCCTGAGCCAAGAAGAGCCCGGGTAGAGCTGTGGCTCCGCGCCGTTAATGCAGCTTTTGTGCTTGTGTTTAGACTCTCGACTCTGGTTTTTTCTAAATTCTCTCATTTTGGAGGTCAACTGTGCTGAGAGTATATCCAGGATTATCTGAAGTGTAGGCTGAAATGTAGGAACACGGTTGGCGATTAAAAGGAGCACTGAGAATATCTTATTATGTGTAGAGGAGCTGCATTCAATACGAGAAAAAAAGGGGACTAGTCGTGAACAAACGGCATTTTCTAACTATTACTAATCTGTCGATGGTTAATCCTTATATCAGAAAGTTAGTTTATAGTTCTTGGATAGAAAGTTTCAGCATAAAAGTCAGACCACTTCAGTCTCACCTGGAAGAAGTTACAGTTTAATAAATTATCATTTCTAACTCTTGGTATGACTTCTTCATACCACATAGGATCTTTTTCTATGTCCTAATTACTTTACATAATACATATTAAACACACTTTAGTGCCAGTGGAGTTTCAGGATCTGTTTTAATAGAGTGGGGGGGGGGGGAGGGTCCTAAATCAGGAACCGGCCTCTCCAATCCTTCAAAGCTCTACATAATTAATATTTGATTTATTGCACTTCCAGAAGATTTTATGGATTTGTGAATTGCCGCTGCAGCTTGTCACATTAGCAAGTTCAAGGGTTTTATTACAGCATTAATGTGTTATGATGGGAGCAGTCGTGTATTTTACTGTTTGGCTTTAGAGGCTGTAAAGCGCTTGTAATGGTTGCATGAGCTCTGTACATATAACAGGAGTAAAGATTGTGGAGAATTAACAAATCAAAAAATATGAGTTGTCTTTGTAGTTCATTGATAAAGTGACCTTGACTTTGATGTGTCACTGTTTGGGAAATCCTGTGATGATTTTTCTAAGGACTCAAATAGTTTGATGGATTTGGTAAGTCCAGCCATTTCTATTTAAAAACGTCTGCACACCTCCAATGAGTCACAAAATGGAGAGGATTTGAAATGGGCAATAAAATAAATACAGTTATTTTTTTCAACTGTGAGAAATAATTGATAATTTTACCTCTTTAATTGAATTAAACACCGAGAAAGTCTCAACGGTATGCCTCTGATAAAAATTCTAACAACTAATAGACACCTGAAATGTCACAAGGCGTCTCAACTTTACACTTCCTTTGTGCTAGTAACATAGCTGTCAAGTTAAGGGAATCGAGTGAAATGTCTAATTATATCCTTTGAGTGGAGCAGAGGTAAAAAGATCCATAAAATAAAGGTACTGAAAATAAATATCTCAAAATAGTAGAGTACTTAAATAATTTCAGCTCTTCACACAAAAAATTGCGACAAGACAAATAACTAGCATTGCAGTGAATGCTAGAAAATGATATTTGCAGATCCTACATGTATTTTTCCATTTACCAATAATATAAAGTGCATCATCAGGCAGAGACTTAGCTCTCCACTGATCTAAGTCACACCAGCCCTAGTGGAGAGCACGCCTGTGGCTCCATCACGCTGGAGGCAGCCTTGTATTTGTATTATATACTTTTCATATCAAAGTACTCTTATGACAGGGGGCCAAGCAATCAAAGGTAAAGATGGTTCTGTGATATCCATAATTCAGCTCCTATCTACACTGTGAAGACACCTGTACAGCAGGTTCGCTCTAATAGCTCGATATTTCATGGCGGAAAACACCCTGTCAGAACTGACATGATGTATGACAACGCCTCTTTTCACCCCAACCTTGTCCCTCTTACACTCTCATCCTCACTAATGCCTTCTCCTCCTCTCTGCCTTCTTCTCCCTCCCTCTGTAGTTTGACAAAGCATATGCCTACAGCATCCGCCACATGTTTGGCAAAGAAGGCAAGCGAACAGACTACACCCCCTACAGTTGCATGAAGGTGATTCTATCAAATGCACCCAGCCAAGGCGACCATCATGGTGAGTTGATGGCTGTTGGGAGAAGCCATTACCCATGTGATAAACCACTCGACAGCCTTTATCAGCCTTTAGTTAAAGTCATTTCCCTGGGAATAGTGACACGCCTGACTGTGATCATCATTCCCAAATTATCTATATATAGTTTTCCCATGCTCAGTATTACATTTTCCTTCCATCAGTGAAACAAGTGTTGTGCTATGTGAATTGTTTATTAATATTATGCTTTAATTGTATGTTTGTAGGATGTCCTTTCCGTCACAGCGACCCAGAGCTGCTGAAGCAGAAGCTTCAGGTCTACAAAGTGTCTCCCAGCGGGATCATTCAGGTGGGTGCCGTCCTGTCTACAGTAGGCCTCAGATACATGGACAGGGTCTATATCACGACATCTTTTATATGTCTCCTAAAATAAGGCGATCTTTATGATCCTTACTATCATGATCCTTGCACTAAACCTTTCCAAACACAGCGGATTTGCACTGTCAGGAAATGTACAGTAGATTATATTTACCAGCATAACTGAAACTTTGACGTACAGATGGAACCTAATATAAAACCTTTAAGGTAGGGTAGGTAATTCACTTCAGAAACACTTTTTGTTATATTCCATGGAATGCTCTTAACATCCCGATAGCAATGAATAAATTAAATGCTTTGACAATAAATATATACAAATATTTCATCTGTGGAAGCCGTGGCGCTGTAAAAAGCACGTCCAGTTATCTGCCTCGGCCCGCAGCAGATAATTGGATGGCCTACCTGCCTGTCAGCCTTCCATCTCGTGCACAAACTTATCTCGTGCCCTCATTGGTCATGTGCACGTTCGTGTGTGTTGGAGGAGGGGCTCTGTAAGGAAGTCTGAAGGAAGGGGCAGATTTTTTTCGGTTGTGTACTTTCAAATGCTAACTTACTCGAGCTGGTTTCTCCATTCTTACCTACCCTACCTTTAAGGCAGGGAAACCAATAGATTAGGAATCATCCATAAATGTCTTTACAGAATGTCACGACTATCCACATAGACACATGGATCAATTATATAATCATACTGTTTTCACAGTGTTTTATGGATTCAACATGTGACATGTTACACGTTTTAAGGATGATTCCCACACTTTGCACAGTGAGTTTCAGCTTGTTCCTCCGGGCAGAGAGGTTAATAGTTCCAAGGTGCAGAACAAAGCCGTATAAAAACAGCTTTGTTCCAGCAGCCACCGCTCGGGTGAACAAGTTGTAGCAGCATAACACAGATGCTGTGTCAGCAATGGCTATTTATTTATTTATTTATTTGATTGTCCATGTTTGTTCTAGTGGTTTTTAATGTGCTCGAGCCTGGGGTACTTTTTAACGATTTGTCTGTGTTGTTTGAAACGTGTCTCGTGACGATGGATACCTTGTCTTTTAACTGCAAACCAAATCTACCTACGGGTACAAATAAATAACCTGAACTTCCTAAGAACTTTCTAGTCCAGAGTGAAGCTCCCTAATATCACACCAGCAAGATACCTTTCTCCTGGATAAATCATAGCATAGCTGCTTTTAAATCTCACAGTTTCTGTGCACTTTTGCAAATGTTCCTGGTTTTCCATTTACCAGTCGTGATGATTGTGTTCAGCACACTGTGTGTATTTTACTGTTTGGCTTTAGAGGCTGTAAAGCGCTTGTAATGGTTGCATGAGCTCTGTACGTATAACAGGAGTAAAGATTGTGGAGAATTAACGAATCAAAAAATATGAGTTGTCTTTGTAGTTCATTGATAAAGTGACCTTGACTTTGATGTGTCACTGTTTGGGAAATCCTGTGATGATTTTTCTAGTTTTTGTATCAAGGACTCAAATAGTTTGATGGATTTGGTAAGTCCAGCCATTTCTATTTAAAAACGTCTGCCCACCTCCAATGAGTCACAAAATGGAGAGGATTTGAAATGGGCAATAAAATAAAGTTATTTTTTTCAACTGTGAGAAATAATTGATAATTTTACCTCTTTAATTGAATTAAACTCCGAGAAAGTCTCAACGGTATGCCTCTGATAAAAATTCTAACAACTAATAGACACCTGAAATGTCACAAGGCGTCTCAACTTTACACTTCCTTTGTGCTAGTAACATAGCTGTCAAGTTAAGGGAATCGAGTGAAATGTCTAATTATATCCTTTGAGTGGAGCAGAGGTAAAAAGATCCATAAAATAAAGATACTGAAAATAAATATCTCAAAATAGTAGAGTACTTAAATAATTTCAGCTCTTCACACAAAAAATTGCGACAAGACAAATAACTAGCATTGCAGTGAATGCTAGAAAATGATATTTGCAGATCCTACATGTATTTTTCCATTTACCAATAATATAAAGTGCATCATCAGGCAGAGACTTAGCTCTCCACTGATCTAAGTCACACCAGCCCTAGTGGAGAGCACGCCTGTGGCTCGATCACGCTGGAGGCAGCCTTCAGGTATATAGGGAGTTATAAAGGAGCAAAACACAGATAGATTCCTCAGTAGGCCTTGGATTTATTTTTCAGCAGGCACCCTCAGTAAAGAGTCACAGTGGCACTACAGTGATTTAAGTACAAGAAAAGTGAGAGCTCTTATGTGACCAAGCCAAAGCCTGGGCTTCAAAATGTCTGTCTGCATTCTCTATTTTTAACCCTGCAGTAAAATCAGAAAGAAATATAGAAAGTCCAAAAGTTGAGATTTACCATAAGCCGTGAGCGTTGCCATAATGTGTTCTACAAAGAAGTTGACTCATGGCATGAATATTTAAATTAGCCCAAATAAGCCTGGTAATGTTTTCACTGCATTTCAAAAGTCTCTAAGGATGTTTTCACTGCTGTTTTTGTAATTGATGAGGTATGTTTGTGTAGATAGTTGACTCAATGTCTTTTAAAACCATTTTGAGCTGCAACAGTTCATCATTAATATATCCTGTAAATCACTCTGTGAGTATCTAAGGCTTCACCCTAACCTGCTGTCGTCTCTTACCTTTTTCTGCCGCAGATCCTGGAGCTGGTTAAAGGGATGCACTATCAGCTGGCCTGCCAAAAGTACTTTGAGCTGACACACAATGTAAGTGCAGATTTATTTAGAAGCGGGCAGTAACTGGGGCTACCTGTGTCAGAGGCAGGGGTTTGCACGTCATGCATGAAGGCTCAGGAGAGACCCTGAACTGTCATCTCCTCAATCATTAACTGGTTGTTACAGCCACTTAATTTGTATAGGTTTATTATAACACTTTAGATTCATTTTGTCGCGCTTGGATACTCCTTGTGGATAATTGAATCTGTTTTAGTTTGGATACTTGAGTCATCATCTCTTTCAGTCACAGAAAAGCAGGGTTTGGTAAATAGAGAAAAAAAGCAAGGTCTTCATAAGGACTGAGTTTAGTACACAGTTTAGATGTTAGATGGGTCAATAAAATACAAGGTTGCATTGTGCATCAGTGGAATACCATAGTATTAAAGTAATATGACATGCTGAGTCACACGAAACAGCACTGTGTTAACTGCTGTAATTTATTCTGAACATTTCACAAGAGCGCTTTAGGAACTCACTTTAAGACTCAGCACATACTAGAAACGTTTAAACGCACTATGATGTATAACTATTTGAAACATGTTGCACAGGTCTTCAAATAATGGCACCATATGTGGGGAATAAACTATTCTAATGATGGCCTACATGGCTTGGTGCTTATTGGCTTAAATGAGAAATGCCCTAACATGTATATTCATTTAGATTATGTTCTGCAGTCATGTGTAAAATTAATAATTTGGTTACAAATCTGTAGCACAAGTATGTGTTGTATTGTTTTATGTTATGCACATTGATTACCACCCGCTTCAGCTGCACAGATGCAATATAATAGTTGTATAGGAAGTGCTAAAATCCCTACATTATTGCCCTAAAGTCTATCAAACATCCACGATGTCTCTAACGGCAACAGGTAGAAGCAGCGGAGTGAAATGTCTCCTATTCTAATTTTCTGTTGTGTACAAGTCTACCCCAGTAATTATAACATTAATTCACATTTAATGGTTTTGAAAACATCAATTTCAATTACACAATTGTTTGAAATGATGTAAAAGGTCACAGGAAGATTATTCGAAAGTGCTCGAGCTTCATCTGTAAATTGATTCATAGGTTTATAATCCTCCATGAGTGATTCTGACATTTTATTTCCTGAAAGGGCATTTCATCTCTTCATTGAATTAGAGCGCTAATTTGGCCAAGAAAGCCTGCTGTCCTCATCATCTTTAATAAATGATTGGATTGTTAGTAAATTAGCAAAACACTCCACATGGTTGCCAATGAAGCAGATGTTTCATGACTCTCATAAAAGGCAATAGCATTGAATCAATAAATTGGTATGCTAGCAGCCTGCAACAAACCAAACTGCTATTCTCATGTTCTCTTGTCCTTTCTCTCCTGTGTTTTCTTTTTATTGAGCAGGTTGAGGAGGCCAGTTTCTCTCTCAACCACCCCAACCAGTACTTTATAGAGAGCCAGAAAGTTTTGGGCGGAGGCAGGGACACAAAGCGAGAGACGGATGTGCCACAAAAGCCTCAGGAAAACTCCACCAAAGGACCCAGCGCGGCTCCAGAGGCAGCAGCGAACACACAGGATGTGGCCGAGATGACGGAGGAACTGGACTCTTTCTTTCAAGATGCCTGATTTGCTTCTTATTTTGTATACCTTTGTTTTTCTTTGATTACTTAAGGTTGGGTCGGGTTCATTTTGTAAAGTCGTTTAAAGTCACTGTACATGAGATGTTAAAATTAAAAGTTGCATGTCAGTCGTTTCTCCACTTCTTCTTCTTTTATTGCCACAAAGTCAAAAAAAGTCAAAGTCAGCTTTATTGTCAAGAATTCTACATGTTGTACATCCAGAAATCTCGAAATATTGTTTCCCGCAGTCCTACAGTGTGACATATATATACATCAACAAAAAACAAAGGGCCTAGATAACCAGGGTATACAGTTTAAAATGTTAATAAAATATTTAAGTGTTCAAAGTACAGTTTCAGTGCAGTAGCAGCGGAGATGGGCAGAAAAGTGACGTGTGGGTGTGGGTGTGGGTGTGGTCAGAGTCCAGGACCATTTGGGGCAGGGGAGAAAGGTCGGAGGCAGGGTGGAGAGTTCAGGGGAGAGATGTCAGAGGGAGGGAGGGAGGGGAGAGAGTTCAGCATCCTGACCGCCTGGTGGAGGAAGCTGTTGCCCAGCCAACACAACAGGCTTTGAGTTAAACTAGCCTGGACAATGTTCCAAGTGGTCTACCCTTAAATCACTTATGTCGGTGACACAGTATTTCTGCAGCGGTAAAAGAAGTCAGAGTTTTTCTTTCTTTGTTTTTACTCTTGTCTGAACTCAGATGGCTCAGTGCACAGGGTTTTGGCAGGGACGTGGTTGTGGGGGTGATGACTAAAACATTACCCAGCTGTCTCAGAAACAATGTCATTGTATTTGCTGGCAGGAGTATGGATGAATGGTGGCAGGAAGATGGATGAAAATAAACAATTTCCACAGCTGTATTATGCCGCCTTGGAATATTGCCTGATAGTGCACAATGCAATTTATTCAAAGTATACGTGGTCAGGAGGTGTTTAAATCTTCTCTTACACCTTTGTCTGCAATAATTTGTGGAAAATGGTGGCAGTCGGAAAGTCGGGAACCTTCTTCTCCTCTTCTCTTTGTTCTTAAGAAGGTATGATTGTGAGCTTTTATCTCCGCTCCTACTATATGCATTTATTAGATGACTAACTTTAGATCCAATTAGAGGCCCTGAACAGGTAGACCTGAATTACATGAATACAAATGTGTTTTCCAGCAGGCCAAGGGAAATATTGAATGTATAAATGAAAACCTCTTTCTGTAATTTAATGATTGTGAATTTTTAATCAAATGTTATCTCCCCGCGGGGCCAAATGTAGAAAGAAATCATAGCACTTAGTCGCATATCTTCTGCAGGCTTTTCTTTTTTGAAGTCTTTGACGCTCACACCACAGTTCATCACTGTCTCATGCTTGTAACACGCGGCCTGCACCAGAGCTGGAATTAAATTAGGTCTTAAAATCCAGGCATGGTGCTTGACACAGAGAGGATTTATCCAGTATAATAAGGAAACTAGAAATCCGGGCTGCTGTCAGCAAGACACCCTTGATGTTTAATATTTGGTTGTGCATGACTACATTTGATAAAGCTGGCACTTTCTTAGACCGTGGGCATGCAGTTGACTAGCACGCTGTTTATCTCCTCCAAATGGATTTACAATCATTAGTCATGACCTTGCTTTCTTTCATCCTTCGATTTGTTCCCTTCCCCTTGCTCATTACATTGGCGAGAGGTGTTCTGGGAATGGTGTGTTATCCAAAAGGGCAAGAAATGTAATCCAAGACCCAACCGCAACATTTGTTGCATGAGCCTCGTATGGAAGCTGACGTGCGGGGAGAATCTGTATGCGGGGATGTGCTGTGGAGCTGGAGAGAAGCTTTGTCAATGTGTCGCAATCTGGAGCTGGTAAATGCTGCAACCATGACCTCATCAAGAGCATTTGCATTGCAGCTAAAGGCCAATCATATACATTCAAATACATGAAAATGAAAACAACACTTAAGGTATACAAGCTAAAGAAGAATGTATCCCATCATATGTAGAACTGCACCAAAACAAATCAAAGGTTATTCCTCAGGATTATTGAATACGTAACATTGACTCTTTCTTTCTATTCACAGCATGATGTTTCTCTTTGTCCTCTTCCTAATATAATTTATTTCTCCCAGGGTATCAAATGTGCAGCATTGTGATTTGTTATTCAATATTCCTCACCAGGAGCTGCTTTGGGTAATTTGTAAATTTGTGCGCATTTAGTTTTTCTATTTATTTTTTAGGGATGAGATAACATCCCATAACACATACTTGTGTTCGGGCTTTATAAATATGGGCACAATTGATTTGATAAATGTCTCATTCCTCATTTCAGATCTCAAAAACGTGTGTGCTGTTGTGATGGAGTATTAGCTTTTCAGTGTGAGGAAGAGCAGATTATTATTTTGGGTCTATAGTGGATTCTTGTCAAATTAGCTGCACTGCAGTCAAACTTTCTGTTCTCAGCACCCTAGTTACTGCCACATAATATTTATTTTTCAAGGTAATAAAGATCTGAAGCAAAGCCTGAAGGAGGGTAAATGGTAACAACATTTTGAGCTTAAATGAGCATACATTGCTTAAAGGGTTGGAGTTCTTGACATTACATTAATTATCATTTCACATTTGAAATTTCTTCCTAGCATTTTCAGGTATAAGGGTAAAGGGGCAAACAACTCACTGACTGACCATTTACTATCGGAAATGAAAAAGCTATCTAAAACTCTAAAGTCTTACCCCTTCTTCGTCCGCAGTGTGTTTAAAGACGATGGTAAGTGGTTGACATTTTGTTCCTTTATCCTCCAGAATCATCCAAATGTCATCCACAAGCTTTCCCCCTCTGCCTCTCTTCAACCCAAAGTCCCATTGGGATTTATTAAAACACATATTACTTTGTTTACTTTGCTGGAAGAGAAAGTAGGACAACTATTTTACAATGGAAAACATTGTTCCTATCTGCTGACAACTGTCTGGAGTTGCTGTTTGAAAAATAATACATTTGAATTAAAATGCTAAATAAAATAGTTAAAGTAATGTGTTTACTTGTTAGAACCATTCAAAAAGATGTTATTATATTTTATTTAATCTTTCTAATGGAATTCAACCAAAACAACATAATGGCATTCATCAATTACTTAAAAGCATTAGGGTTCATTAAGAAACACAGGTTTCATAGCACTCAAAATGCATGAACTCTTACTTTCTTTCCATAATTATCTAACTAGTGTTACTACAATTGTTGATTAAATGCATTACTTGTTGTATAGAAAAAGCCAATTTATAATTAATGCAATACCTTAACTTTACCTGGTTATTCCTTGACAAATTAACTGATGGTTGAGTTTTATACCAAGCAAATGCAGAAGGCAGGATTTCCTTCTATTTGACTTGCATGCTTTTTGGAGGTGGAAGAAAACCAATACAAACAGACGGTGAACTCTTCATTTGGCGGGAAATTGATCTGTATGTTTTTGCTGGGAGGCTGCCTTTGGCTTGAAATGTAAAAGTAAATTCATCAGCAAAGTCAGTCACACATTTGTTTGTAGAGAATCTGCCCATGTCCTTCCTACAAGGGTTTTACAGTTCGGTGAAGATACACCTGTTGGCATCTGTCCATTGGTCTAAATCTGGAGATCCATGAGGGTCCATTACTGTCTCTTGATGACGTTCTTTGGTATCGATTGTAACAGCAGATACATTTCACTCCCATCAGCATTTTGTCCAATTCATGTGAAACCTAGCAGTTGTTATGATGCAGTGTGATGTTGGTCTCTTTGTGTTAAAAAAAGAAAGAAGAATAAAACAAACCTTTCCTTGTCGTCAGATGTATCGGCTCGATTTACATAACATTTACCAGGAGATGTGACAATGCTGTTGATTGTGAATGTTGAGGATACATTTCTGCAGCTGTATGTTAAACGTATCATTATTCCTTGGGCTGTCGTCTCATTAACCTGACAGATGTGTGAGCCGCGCTGTTCATGTGATTAACTTTGCATTAACTCTTGATCCTAAGCTCCACCTGCAGCCATGCTGTCGCTCTCCTGCGTTGCTTTTCTAAACAGGTTTAAATGCACCTCTAGTGCAAGTTAATTTTAAAATGTTGCTCAATACTTCATATTGGCTCAATTGATCCTGGTATAAAGTTTGCCTCACTGAGAATGGACATTGTGTTCTCGTCATCGTTGCAGTTATTTAAACATAAACAACATATTTTATTAAAATAATGTTGTATGTTCACCTTAAATAAATAATTTGGCTGTATCAATGTCTGTGTTTCCATTAATTGTTCTCTTCATTGCTTGTGTGGACAGGTCAGGGTGCTCATATGCAAATATAACCACATACCAAAACGTATTGTGTACATTCCAGTACAAGTACCCAACATTTATTTTGTATTCCACTACACTTAATTCAATACAATTATGTCGTTTTTACTCACTTACATTTATCTGACTTTTTTTTAACGTGAATTATTGTGATAAAAAGTGTACCTTTGTGTGTTGAGAACAATTCTACTTCTACTTCCATACTAAAACTCAGCATGCACTCTAAATCACACCTAAAGAATAGTTCAATAGTGTGGACCGGGTATATTAGACGATTTGTAAATAAAATATAAGCAAAATATTGGGAATACTCTTATTTGCTTTTTAGCTGAGAGTCAGGCAAGAAGATTGACCACCAGTAGGAAGCCGCAGTCGTTACGTTTAGCTTAAAGACCAGCTAGCCTGACTCTATCAAAAGCTGCCTCGAGCACTAAGCAGGTGTAAAGTAAAATTAAGACCATTTTCACAGCAGATATTTTGGAAGGTCAAAGCATGAAAATCACAGGTGTAAATAATCGCATTGACGATGGCTCTATTCCATTAAGTATCTGAGTAAGCTGTGTCATGAGCGTGCGCAACACCAGAGCCCTGCACCAGGCTCAGCTAAATTGAATGCACCCCTCATTAGTCTTATCAATTTCACCTGCGCGTTCCCTGCATTGACGAGTAAAACGTCCTCTGTGAAACGAGTCTTACAAAAATAACTGTACTAAAGCCCAGTTTTACTCATTTTTACATCAAATATGGTGCTACATTTTAAGATTGCCTTCCTTACAAAGTAAAAACAACAGTGAATTTGCACCCAAAAAAAAAGGCAGAAAGAAAGGCAGGAGCTAAGGCAGACTCCGGGGGCGCCCAGATGACACCCCGGAAATGATAGCTGGCTTTAATTTAACCAACCTAAGAGGTGTGGGTCAACATTGCAAGCAGGTGGGGCTAGAAGTTATTTAGTGAAAAGTACAAAAACAACATTTCAACCAAAAGAGGATGACATGCTCACTGTGGTTAGCATTATTATTTCCATGAAAGTATATTGTTGCATACCATCGACATCTTATCTAAAATGATTTAATGCTAAATGCTACTTAATGCTAATGCTAACATGGCCATGGTTTATGTATATAACATGTTTATGGCACACTTTTTAGGAGCCCAGTGGTACAGAGAGGCTGGCTGAATTGACAACTAATGCTTTGTGAATGAACAAGCAGAGAGGTTGAAGTTGGAGCAGATGGTAAAGGACTTCACGGTGGAGACTCTCACAAAGCCATTTTGACAGGTGAGTACGACTCATTAAACTCCTCATATGAGAATGTGTGTGCACCTATGGTGTGCACACTATGGTGTGTCAAAACGGCTGTATCTCCTTTGGTTTTATATGTGTGCTTGTCGCTGTTGTCTTACAGTTACTGTACTGCAGTGTCTACAGTTGTGTTGAGGGCTGTGGTGATTTATTATCCTGCTATTAATCCTATAAAAAGGAAATCTGAATTTGTTATTTATGTGGCTTAATAATGTCTGTTGCACCCGCCATGGTCACTTTTATTTAATTATCCTGGCTTTATCTTCTTAAATGTTTTCTGTGTGGATTAAAGAAACAATATAACTTGTTGATAGTAGCTGAGGCAGAGCCAGGCTTGCTGATTCCCCATGTTTTCCGTCTTTGTGCTGAGCTAATCTACCCAACTGCAGACTTGTCTCATATTAAACTGACAGATATGAGTTGTATTTATTTTTCTCATCTTACACTCAGCAAAAATGCAGTAAATGTATTTCCAAAAAATGGGCTATGTTGTCCATTCATAAAATAACACACAGTAACCAACTGAAATGTGGATGTAACATTAGTGTGAATGGCTGCCCCCCCAAATAATGTCTTTCTTCCTCTCACCACCAGTTAAGTGGATTCAGTCACACATATTAAAAACAAATCTGCAGCAGAGTGTGACACATCAAAGAGGAAGTGGAAAGTAAACCCCCTTGTTAATAGAGGGTATTGTGGAAGTATGGACTGTGGGGTGTTGTGGGGACATAATGGCCCTGACAATCAACCAGCTGAGTGCCCATCCTTTTTCCCTGCAGGGAGTGTCACTGGAGAGTAGCGCTGGAGCTTGTTGATGCTTCACGAGCTGACACCGAGTTAGGTCTGTGTCAGCTCTGAACAGACGGGAGATAAGAATTCAAAAGATGGGAGTGTTGAGGAACCAGAGTTGAGAGCAATCCCCTGGATTTCCTCTTTGACTTTGATAAATTGATGAGCCAGAGCTCACTGCGGTACAACAGATTGCTCCCCTTGAGATTGATGGACAAGAAAGAAGATTTTTTCTCCCTCTTACTTTTAATGTTGACACCCTCCTAAAGAGGTACATCTTGATAAGTTCTAGCAGTATAAAAGGCTGAGAAAGTGCATTTTCTTGCACACCATCCATTCCAATTTGAGAGCATCATTTAGATGAATGATTTATTTGATATCCTCTTTTGGTTAGAGCTCATGAGTTGCTGTTAACCTGTTAAGCCCTGCGCCTGTTTTTCAGGTCTCGGACTCGAAAATGACATTCCCAGAACAAATGACCATATCTTCACTTCTAAAAGGGGTAAATTAATAATCTTTTTTCTCAAAGCAAGGTTACATCTGTGAGTTGGATGTAGAAGTGTCAGAATCAATATAGAGGTTTTTATTTTAAAGTAAATTCAGATTGAACATAGTAAAAAAAAATTAACCACCCTTGAATGATGGGATAGTAGACTAAAAGCTTTAGGAATCCAAACTATAACATATAATAACAATAAGATTGATGCAAAACAAGTTAAATTTGACCTTTTTAGAGATATTTAGCAAAACAAACTCACTTCTGGGGTCATTTGGGTGGATTTGACCTATCTCTGGCCCCCCTTGGTCGATTTTGATGATTGACATCTCTTTTTAACCGTTAGAGCCAATGGAATCGAGGGGAAGTTCCACATACACACACACATTACCAAATGAGTGAGAGCGACGCATAGCCAAAACCGGAAGCTGCGATACACTCTGGTGGCTACCATTAGCAGCAATATTAATTCTCCGATTTTTACATAAAAATGGAATTATGGATTATCAATAATTTTTTCAAAGTGACAGACACATTGGATTAACCTTCAGCAGCGTTTTTATCGTTTTAATGCCATTGAACACGACTTTTGATCAGAATAACAGCTAAGGTGAGACGATCTGTTTGCTCCGTAATGCTACGTGTTGTGATGTCTGTGTTTGCTTCCCCTGTCGCGAGTTCTGATCGCTCAGTGATGATACTATACCTATATAATCTGTGGAATCTCAGTTTTAATTGGATATCTTGTATGTGCAGTTACAATAAGTAATAAAGGTATTTTTACCTTGAGTTCTGTGCCAAGTGCGTTAGCATTTTTTCGCTCACGGGTCATTTAGACGCTTCTTATGAGACTTGTGTTTTGTTTTGGTAATAATGGTTTGTACTGTCAGTTAGCTGAGTTTCTTCCCGTTAATCTGGTCTGACACATTAATAGGTTTTTAAATATTAAGAAGCCCTGAGACACAGTTTCATGAAAAAACTACCCGCCAGACCCGGATTAGGGTCCTCTCGGGCTTAACAGGTGTGCTAGAGCCAGAGTGTGAAGCTCTATCTGGCGAACTCTTCCAAATGCAATAACAAAGTAATGTAATTCTCTATCTTGTAGGCATGACTACGTGACACAGTTACAAAAAGAATATCATGACATTACATGTCAATGTTTTGTTTGAGCTTCTCTGATTTTGTACTTTCAGAAGCAGTAGATTTATCATTGTGAAAACAAACCTTTCTTTGGGCCCTTCAAGTTGACACAAATTATTTGCTCCATTAAATCCCACCCTGTCATGGAACCTTTATTAAAAAATAAATCATGTTAGAAATGATCTGTTTGAGAGGGAGAGCGGGGGAGAACATGGAGCTCACCTCTCACAGCTGCAGTGGTTAATCTCTTTCTTGTGGTTCACAGCTTCAGAACCCCTCGGGGAGCTGGGATTTTTCACTACTGACATGCATTTTTCATCTTCACTGGGTCTCCAGCAAAACCCACTGTATAAACTGCAGTTTTCCCAAGCCCACTAATTGTCTGTGATTTGATGTCTTAGCTGTGGTAGGCCGCACACGTGTGCTCATTTAGACAGGAACTTCAGAGCGAGCTGCAAAGAGACTTCACAACACCTCACATGGCTTAGATGGTACAGGCTACACTTTCACAGATGACTCATTCATTTTTGTAATTGTGTTTTATATAAGGTTGCCCCCGAGCAACAGAAATTATTTTGGCCCTTATACAGAAAATGAAAATGTGTCCTATCAGGCAAAAAGAGACCTTTCTTTGACCCATTCCCACAATACGTTTGAAAATGACGTCTGAAATGAAAGACTGAGAAAAGTATTAATTATAAAATGTCAGAGCGGCTCTGTCCACTGTATTTGCAGAGTTGCGATTTATGAATCCTGAAAATGACCCGGGCTACTTACAGTTAATAGAAGGCACTAATACAGCTCCACGGGTTGCCCTACTGAAAAGGAGAGGTCAATGGAAGCTCGTAATCAACTTCAACAGCTCTCTGCAGCAACGCTCCGGGCATTTTACCAAAGAAACAAAGCAGCAGTGGAGTTATAATCCAGTAATGTCTAAACTGTGGCTGTGGAGTCTAGGTTTAATGATTCTATCAAAAATGATGGTTACTATGGAGCCCCAAAGGTGACAATATGGATGCCTAGTTAACAGAGACAATTTAGAAATGTAACTTAATAGATAAACATTTATTGTTAATTAGATAACAGAAATGGAGTGTAAAATTAAATATACCACTTTATACTTTATCTTAAATGGAAATGTTGGTTAAAGAAAAGAAGCAACAACCGTGTCTTCTTTTTCCCTAAACTACCCAGTTTTATCTTTCCTAGTTTAATTTTTAACTCCCTTATTTTTTTGTCTTCATAAATATATAATACCATGTTTATACTTGACCAATTTGACATTATTTTATTAACCATACTTTATTTATCTCAACACTGTGGAAGCATTCGTTGTGAGGTGCAAAGTGAATATTAGCATCCTCTTGCCCTTACACATTGAATGTGGCATTCGTGAGTTGTCACATCTAATCTTTTGAAAATAGCTGAAGCATTCGATGATTAAGTTTACCTATAGTATGAGAGCACCAAGTGCCCATTAGTTGTTGACTGTCAGTCATTGTGAGGAGCACTGAGTGTCCTTTGCAGATATGTGACAGGTCGAAGTAGTTCCACTTTTGCAAAGAGTTCCCTATAGAAGCAGACTTTTGTGATATGCTCTTCATTTAAGCACCCAGGCATAAAAAGACTCAAACTTGACCTTGTCTAACAATCAACGTCGGAATCAATAGACTGCTGTTTGCGCGTGGGCTGCATGGATCACCTTGCCTTCTGAGCAATAGCTTCTGTAGGTCTTTTTGTCATCCACATCTAATTCAACAACTGTGCATCATTTCCTCGGCTGTGAAAAGAAATCCGATCTAGGCAAAACAAAAAAGTTCATTTGGGACGTCAGTGAATCCTGACAGCAACATCACAGTCTCGCCTGTCGGAGGCATTTATCTGACATAGCATCTTGCACTGTAACTCATGGGGGGATGTAAAGCAGAAGGAAAGAGATACCTGTACGGCTGTCTTATTTCACAACAATCTTGGATGTATTTTATAAGCTGATTTCCATGACTGATTAGCTTACCTGAAATAATAACACACATTTAGTCTACATTGTGGAACAGTATGAAAACAGATCCATTTATGTACACTGATGCTGTAACCAACAGTAGAGAATAAAACAGAAAAGCATTCAGAATATGAGAGGATTAATGTAACAGTAAACAACTTAGTTCATTTTGATTCTTGTCATCGAGAAATCACCATTTTAAAACATTATGCAGAAAAAATGGAACAACAGATGTCTGATTTGTACTCGGTTAACAGGTTTGGGTTTTTACACCAGAGATTTTGTGTTTTATCAAGTGTAGTTCGGAAATGAATGATGTAATGAATAATTATCTTCTTTCATCATACTGTAGATGTTCAAAACAAGGTTGTTGCACAAGTGCTTATTTATGTTTCTCCAAACTAAACTACTTCAGTTAGACAAATGGTTATGAGTCATACACTGCTCCAATGGAGGCTTTTTGAGTTCACATGAATTCATTTCATTTGACAAATAAGGAATCCTTCAAAACAAAGTTAATATAGGGAGTTTGTGTAAATCTATTTTAGATACATATTTCACACAGTGTTACAGAAATTACATTTGGTATAAAATGAGGGCAAATTAACAGACTATATTAGCATAGTATCACAGTTAATCCTGTTCAGATCTGGTACACATATTTGTCTGATCCTGTTTAGATTTGCTGGGAAATATACATAAGCTATGGATTGTCTACTATCATTAGCAAGGATACTGTGGCATATTAACGCCTTATCCTGTTTACTTCTGCCTTTTGTGGTCTACACAGACTCAGTTGCCAAGCAAATCATATGTTTATTCATAAATAGCTATTTTATAATCTGAATATGGAGATGCATGTAACAGCTTGTATCTGCATTGGGCATGGCAACATCCTCAATGGAAAGAGATTCAGACTCCAATGTTTGGTTAGGACATTATTCGGAGGAATCGGTTTACTGTTCAATTATAGAGACTTACATTTTGCACCCAACTAGTGTCTGGTTGTCAAATTTGTCTCTTCGGATGGACTATTGTTTTTCTTGGGGACCAGGTTTTTTTTTAATAGCTGTATATTTTTCAATGTTCTTAATACTCCAAGGAAAGCTACATCCCGCCAAAACATGTTTTGTTATGAAGAAACAAATGTTGTACGTGCAGCTCAATAGTTGTGAAGACGCTTTGTGTACCAGATTTTCCCAGTAGAGAACATAGTTAGCCCATTTCACTTGCTGCTTAGTTCATCCACACGGCACACGAACGAAGCAACACAACATGTCACAACTCGTCTCTCCAAAAATAGCTCTAATGAGCTCGATTTTGTGCAATGAGACCTAAGATGAGATATACAGTAGTTGTCGGTCTACTAACTTCTTCAAAACTGCAGCTCAAGCTGAACATCCTCACCTTCTGTCACCTGGCTTAGATCCCAGCCTGCTATGGCAAGGGGGAACAACACAGAACTCATCAAAACACGTCAAGGACTCTGCACACCGTTTCATCAGTGTGTGCAACGCTGGTGAAGAGGCCTTTTAGACGATGGTGATTATAAACCCTCATTTTCTATTCTGGCGCATCAAGCAGCTGTCTAAACAGAGCTGAGTTTGCTCAGGTACCCGTCCCTGGCTGGGGGAAATGCTGTGTGTTAGAGTTATTACCATGCACTGTTTTGCATCATTGAACATGTCTGGGTACTCGCCTAGATCCTGACCCACTTTGATGTCTTTGTGTTTCAAATATTTAGATCAAGTGATATCGAGGAAGATAAACGCTCTGCTGTCTGACAGGCTGCATGGAGCAAATGAATAAAACAAATGCAAGATTCAGGGGTGAATGTTTTGATGAAATAAGTCTGTTTATACATTTGGGCATACTCATGAAATCCCTTTGCATCCATAAATATAAGCAGTGAGTTATCTTCTGCTTCAAATCTGACTCGTTAGCCCTGCAAGCTGTTCAAGTCGAACATGTTGCGAGACGCTGAGATGTGCCCGGTTTACGAGGCCATCGATTTATTGTTTTGTGAATCCAACATGAACAAACAAATTCAGGGAGAAGATATTCATGAACATTCATTTGAACAGTGGGATGCGCGTATAGCTTCTATCAATCTCAAGTGTTAATCACCGCACACCATATGTAGAGCTGCAGACAGCGCCATTCATTACCACTACCACTCGGAAAATGACACAAGGTGTGAGCTGTGTCTGGCTGCCGGAGGACATTCTGACGGGCTGGGCTTGTAAAGTAGCTGTGACAGTTGGCCAGGACGCCAGCAGTGGGCTCGACTTGCTTAATGAACTAACATGTTCATGTTGGCAGCACTAAGTGAACCATTTATTAGTGAGCTGGGAACAGACACGGGGTTTGCACGGGTCCGTAATGACAGCAGCCACCAGATGACAACGTGGCTAAAATAAGGTGCAGTCATGTCGAGATTTGCTTCTAAATTTCCAATATTAGAATTGGATTTACTTTAATCCATATCACCGGCCACGATACAACATATTGTTGCGATAAAACTGAACAGAGGGGACATAAAAAACACTTGGATTCTTTAGTTAAACATTTTTTATTGTCCACCAGGAAAAATGTCTCATTGTTGTCTTCTTGTACACTCAACAACCTGCAACACAAAAGAAAGACAAAGAGAAAAACATTCTATACTGAAAAGCAAAAAAAGAAATAAACAAATACATTCACATATTTAAACGATTTGAAGGGCCAGGGTAGACATTTGTTTTGGCAAATAGGCTTAGTAGCTTTCTATTTAAAATAAATACATTCATTCTCTATGACTGTATGCTAAATATGTTGCTAATTTGGGGAGACTGTTAGCTTAGCTTAGCGCAGCTAAAGATTATCAAACTGAAAAAAGGTAAAGCTCTGTCTAAAGGGACACAATTCTTCCTACTAACGCCTCCTTATCTAATTTGTTTAGTCCCTACATAAAAGAAGTTTAAAACCAACAATTTATGTTTTCATGGATGCTTTCAGATTGACTACTTCTTACTATTTCGATATGCTGAGCCAAGCTAACTGTCTCCTGGCAGTAGCTTCATATGTAAAGGTCAGTTACAAGAGTGGTATCAATCATATCATCTAACTCAAAGCAAGAAAGCAAATAAGTCGAAAATGTCAAACTACTCCTTTCCGTCTATAATAATCAAAACTATTTGCTTGACGGGCATGTTGTCATCTGTCTGAATTGATTCTGAGGATGTTTTGACAAATGACATTGTGTCCTTGTTATGCAGGAGTTGGTAGCCTATATAGCGTGAGCCTCTGAGCCCGATTCTGACATTTGGGCTGGGTGTGCATCAAAGGCAGTACAGTAATTCCCCTCCGTCCACTGGCTGTCTCTGTACGAAGCCCCCAGTTATAATCTGTCAACATGCGTCTGACATCCAGGGTGACGTTCAGTATGGAGATGCAGCTTTCAGCCAGAGACAATCAGCTCGTCCTTGAGATGGAGATGGAAGGAGATAGACCTCCTCACTCTCACCTCAACCTTTTCGAATGAGCATTTATTGTCTTGTTAGGAACAAATCGGTTCCATTATTCGAGAAAATAAGGCTCTAAGCATGAGAGCTGGCAGCCGTCATATATTTGTTCACACAGCCATTGACTGAATTAGCGAGTACAGCGTGTTGCGCTTTCTCTCTCTCTCTCTCTCTCTCTCTCTCTCTCTCTCTCTCTCTCTCTCTCTCTCTCTCTCTCTCTCTCTCTCTCTCTCTCTCTCTCTCTCAGCCCATCACCACAAACAGATGGTGACTGGAATGTGTTAGAATAGACACATCGAGTTGTGCTACCTTTTATTTTCAGTCATACATATTCATACATACATTTTCACTTTTCTTGCCTCATTACAAGGCAGTGTCACCACTAGGTTAAAAATGATTTTGTATCGGAAAAGAATAGGTCCACAATTAAGGAAAAATGTAGACCTTTTCTTGTTGATCTTAATAATGAATCCCCCTTTGATCCCTGTGGTATTTATTTTCTCATCTAACTCTTGGCAAAAAGCGAAGAGTATTTCAAATAGTTCTGTATAAAGTTCAGTTTTTTGGCCAATTTGACCAACACCAGTCCAAGAAAAAGACTTCAATGTAAAGGAAAGTACATTTAATTTAACAGTCCAACTTAATATAGAATGTGAAACCAATACAATACAAGGACAGATATTATTTGCATGCATTGTAATTCTAACAACGGCTTCCTTACCTGCGAGTCATTTGTCTGTCCTTGTTTCATGTTCCATCTTCATTCCTCTCATCTCTGTGCATCACATACAAGTTAATACAAACGGTAGTATCTTTATTCTTTACACATAAACAGATGCATAAGCAGAGAGTATTCACTAAATGGACTAATGCGTATTCTATTAGGAGTGTCGTGGCTGCATAAACATTGTTGCCAAAGGTGATAAACTTGGCAGATCAACAAAAACAAACAGCTGCCAGTTTTTATTGCGCCCGAGGCTGCAGCCCAGGACTGCCTAATGTGTAACAATCACCGTGGATCCATGTGTGGAGTAATGGCTAAGAGACGGCAAGACAGCTGCAAAGTCTTTAAGCACCTTAGACTCCATCCTTTGTGCAAAGCAAAAAGTAGTGGATCTTTTCTTTTTTCATCCGTAATCTGTATTTGAACGTTTTATCAGTGGCATTGACTAAGAAACGCATCAACCTCCGTGGAAGGCTTTGGGATTTTGACTCTTTAGCTGGCAACAGGCTAGTTACTCAAATGGCTTTGAGAGCACTTTTGGCAAAGGCTGCATGAACATCAGTGGCTTTCACTGAGTTTCCAGCACTCATCACTTCCAAATCTTAGGTGCAAATAAACACGAGATTTAGTTTTAAGAAAGAATGGGAACACGTTGAAATAGGGGATTATATTTAAAGCTTTTCCCAATTCCTCAATTATTGTATCATCATTTTATTCTTGGCAATAATTCTTGAATGACAAAGATCCCTTCATTTGACTGACTATCCATTCCTTGAATGTTTAATTTGAGCTTTGTATTTTTGATGAAAAGCCCATTGTCAGTTTACAGTAATTTATATTTTCTAATATCTTTTGCATTAGATTGATACAGCAATACTTCATGTAACCTCAACAACTAATCTTTTCGAAACTCGGTACTAAGCAAGAGTCGGCAGCTTTAAAGTTGAAATACGCACCGAGCTCCTCTCCTGACTGATGAAGGGCCCGAACGTGTCTGATGGCTGAGTCCAATCTTCAGTCCTCTGGGAGCAGATTCCCGAGCCTACTGCTCTGCAAAGAAGTAGAAAGTAAGAAAAATGCTTTTTTGCAGAAAGGTAAAGGGAGCATGATTTTAAATGGTGCTAGTACTGCAGAGTTGGACTGTCTATTATTTCTACAATACAGCTGAACAGCACTTCAGCACAGATTTCAGCATCACTGTGGAACAAACTCAACCAGCGAATATCTTTTTGACCAACCTCTTCAGGCAACTAGTTGTTTATCATATCATAATATGTGAAAACATAGGTTGATAAGCATGCTTTTCCCATTTTAAAAACGTTTGGATGAAATGTTTTATTAAATCTACAGTTTTGATTCTATCAAAAACATATTGCTCCTCCGAAACCTATAATACAAATTTAAATTATTTTGCAGAAATTAATATAATTTGTTTTCAAAGTTTACAATAACTTCAAAGGGCAAACAGTTTGTCTTTTGACACATACAACTTTAAGATCTTTTTGAGACTTATTATTGACTGACTCAATGGATTCGGAGAAAGATAGGAGCTTTTCCACTTCTTCACAAGTATTTATTAAATGGGGCGAAGCCTGCGAGCTAGTTCAGGCAGTCAACTCGAGCACTTATGCTGCATTCATACATAACGCCCCTTGCCACTCTACAACCAAGAGTCTCCTTAATATGCCGCTCTATTTAACCTGCCAGATCTCTCTCCATGCATTGCTTGCTGCGTTCGTGCCCTGCTATTGCGTTCACATTGCTACCGCTGCTGTGTTTCATGTTGCTGCTGCTTGCCTGCCCCACCACCACCCCAGCTTCCATCCCAGCATCCACCTGTAGGCTCGGGGGGTTAGTTATTTAATCATCACTCATCGTGCTATGTATATCTGTGGAGTGATGATGTCCGAGCCTAGTCGCCAAACTCAACTATATACTGCTTCTAATAAACATGTTAAAGAAACACGTGAGTTGTCTGACTGAACTGATATTATTGTTGGTGTTGCTGTCCGATCACTTCGCGTGCCACACTGCATTTGTTTCCAAACAAACAACGCAAAGAGACAGGGATAACATATTTTCAGGTTTTGATTTTCATATAAACAAGATGGATCTACTTGCTCATAATATTCTCAGCAGCATGGCTATTGCTAGCAGCCGGTTTACCGCCCAAAGTAATAATGGAGAATGGAGAAGTCTATTTTCTTTACAAATCACACACTAACTCAAACAACTATTGGTGCTGTAACTTGCTCTTCTGGGTCAGCTTTGTTCATACATCTTTTTATGTATTACTATTAACAGCAAAAGTGTGCAATTAAGATGGTAAGCCTTTGAATACATTTTCAAAAGAATTGCACCTTCAGAAGAAATGTCAGAAGAAGAGCATGAATTATGAATAGGCCTGCAGCTATCTGTCCATGGGGATTAAATGGAGCTGCATTTGCAAAGCTTTAAAACACAGGTTGGGGTGAGAAATATAAACAAATAGGATTTAATGCAGAAACAGCAGAAAGAAAAGATACAAATGACTAAATGTAGGTATGGTGATAATATTACTTTTGTTTACTTAAGTTCTGCAGCTTTGCTTTTTTACATTTTGTTTGTACAATGCATACCCAACCTACACTTCTCCTCAAAGCAGCCTTACTGTGATACTCTGCTCCTCAACTGGCAGATGATAAATGACCTCCAATCACACTGCACTTTAGTAAGGGTTTCTTTCCTTTATTCCTTTTGTTTCCACTCTTTTAATTGCATGTCTTCGCTTTATTGTGTTTTAAATGAGATGTCAGATTTATAAAAACTGCGTATTAAACCATTTTTAGTTGATGTTAATGAGCTTTAATGGTGCATTCGTAAGATGGAAATTATATGTCAATCCTCTGATAGTGTGCACAGTAGGGCAAGAAAATATTATTCTTAAAGGTCACCTATTATGCAGAATCCACTTTTGTATGTCTTTTATACATAAACATGCGTCCTCTCTGTGTAAAGAGATTCTGAAAGTTTCAGGAAAAAAGATTCTCTCTTTTTGTCCTGATCCATTTATATAAAAACCTGTCAGAAAATGAGCTGATCAGATTGTGGCCACTTTATGATGTTATAACGATTTTTTGGCTTGTGTAACCATTAGCCAATCACCAGCCAAGGTACCCCCCCCCCCCCCCCCCCCCTTATCACCTGAAGCCATTGTGTTCTTTTTAACCAAATATCTCACAAAGGGGCGTGGGGAGTGGCACCTTATTTTCTGTTTGGTATTTGGAGCCAAACACTTCAGAGACATGTTTTGTATATATCTGAGACCTATAATATATTGATGAAAAACAGTATAATAGGGGACCTTTAATCCCAAAAAATTGACAAGTTCAATTGTTAGATAACATTTAGTATCGAAATCAACACTTATCCATTAACCAATAGGAAGTTGGGTGTGTTTTAAACTGTAAGCCATTAGTCAGAGTAACAATTTAACGTCTTTGCAAATTGGTGGGTAAATTAAATCCATCATGAAGGCAGAATGAGCTAAACCTTCAGATTTAAATGTTAGACCTAAATGATTACAACAACCCTCGCTTCAAGTGTTGTAATTTGCATTGAACGTGACAAACTAACAACATAATAATAATATTTCCACTCACCTGTAATGGTGGTCTCTGCTTTGACCAAATCACACAGTAGTGTGTTTCTTTAACTAAAGAGAAAAACAAAGAAATATAAGGAACGTGTTACTTTATTATTATAATGTATCATCAATAATAAATAGGTGACAGACTTCATGCAATATGTAACAAAACAAGCACAGAACATTTATACCATTTCATCACTGTGAAAAAAGTAAACCAATTCAGAATATCTTGAAACTTTATGAGTTTTGGAATGTTTGGAATTTATTCACTGATGTTTAGTTTCCGGACATTATTTTTAGTATCTTTTATTATTTTTCTTTTAAATCAGTTTAGCTGAGATTCCTTATGGACTATTTAGTCAGCGATAGGAAGGGATTTTATTTGGCGTTAAAAAGGGCAGGTTTACTTTTTTTTAAGTGGCAGTTAGCATTTTGCGATTATATTAGTATTATTATTAGGGTTACCTGCTTAGTGTTTAGTCTTCTTTTCAGTCCCGTGATCTACACTCTTAATGTGGGTCGGGCTTCAGGTGTACTAATCAGAGGAGAATTCAAATGTCTAAAATGGACGTCAGCTGTGATGCACGGAAACTGTATATAAACAGTGCATATATACAGCTTTTCTCAGGTTAAATGACAAAATGCAGAAAGAGGTTAGCAGAGACAAGGATGAGACGCAGATAAAAGACACACTGAGTGCACACTATCAGAGTGAACATCAAGATCTACTTCCTGTATGGCCCCATTATGCTCTTCACGAGGCAGCTTCAAACGCCGTGGGTATTATTATGACAGTAATATATGGGGACTTCTTACCTCTTTTAACTCCATATCATTCTCAGAGTCAATCTGTGTCTCTTTAATGATGTAAAACCTCACAGAATGGATTAAAGAAAGAAGTTTATTAGTTTCCAAATGATCAAAGATTCAAGGACGATTGAGCAGGAATATAAATTATTTAACAAATGAGTGGTTTGGGACAGGTTGGTGGGCTTTCTTTATGAAACGAGTTAGCCGCTACCTGGAAGCACATGTTATTGTTAACAAAAAATACCGATTAATAGCTCCTATTTAGAGAGTCTTACACACTGCGTTGAGGTTTATGTTGTTTTTATTAAATGCTTTATGTACAAATACAGGTTACACACAGAACAAAGCACGCATTAGAAATGACACACTGTACATTGCTGTTTGCTTTCAAGCAAAAAGCGAATTTTTTTTTCTTTCACGATTACGGTTTCACACATCATTTAATTCACAATATAACTAAGGCTAACTTTAGTCGTATCAACTCAGTTTTAACATGAAGTCATCTGAGGTTCATATCGCTATCAGTTAGGCTTAGGGGGAAACTTGAGGTGCGATTTCGATTTCGGAAAAACATTTTATATTATGAGTCCAGGCTATTTAGTCACTTAGCATTCAGGTATTCAATTCTGGACAATGTTTGGTTTCCATCTGTTGCCTTTAATGGAGTTTGTCATTTGTCATTTGGGCTCAGAGCGATTTGTGTTTCTCTGTCTGTCACCATAAGAAATATGAACAGTTAAAGCCACAGCTGGAATCAAAACAGGAAGTGAAGCGTCTGCAGACAAACACTTTATCTGCAGACGCTTCAAAAGACAAATTAACCACAGAACTGATTTTGATTTATTTTCAAACAAGCCAAACAATTAACACATTTTGTGGAAGAAACATGTCTGGTAGAAGCGTGTCAGAACCTAGCTGTAGGGTATGAGTCTGGGAAAGATCCACTTAAACCAGACTGAGCCTAGAGCCAGACCAATCAGTGAAGTGTGGAGGAAGGGGACGGAGGTTGAAAAAAGCTCATTTTAAATTTGAGGTAACGTTGGATTTGCAGCTGTTCCTAGTTTTCAGACCCATCCCGTCTTTACGCTCATTTTGAGTGACCCACAATAAGCTAAGCCGATGTGGACGCAATTTTTCTTTACCATGGATAAAATACTTTTGCACCTTGTAGTGTGTCATAGTGGAAGACAATAGACATGGGATGTTTCACACACTTTTCAATATTCTAATCTACCTTTTAATACTGTGTTGAATGGCGTTGACGCATAGGAACAAAGAAATTATGAATATGACAAATATGAGCACCTTAAAAGGCACACATATTGTTTTCCGGGCATTACAGGCGTTGGCTAGTTAACCCTATTATTAACTGCACTAAAGGCAATGAATGGAAACTATTTCTCAAAATCTCAAACATTACTCTGCAGTTTAATGTCAGAAATCTGAAATATTAGTATTTACTTTTTTTGGGAGGGGGCAAGGGCAGAGGGGGGGATGAATTTAAAAGCTAAAAACAACCTTCCCCTACATGAATGAATGTCTCTTCTTTTTTTTACCTCTGCATTTATAAAAACTGAATACTTCAATAATGTGTTACATATCAGGATTTTGTGCTTAATGGGGTTTTTTTTTGTATCCAAAGGAGACAAACAAAAAAGGGAAACATTTCAACATTTTATGAGGAATTTAAAAAATATATAAAAAGTTTGAAATAGGTCACATATCTGGAGCACCTTCAGTATCTACCATAGGGATGTTTTCTGTAGCCCCCTCTTGTCAGCCGTAAAACAGGGGCTTTGTGACTTGGACGGGAAGTCCCCCAGTCCTCCTCTGCAAAAAGAGTTAACACACATTGAAGGCAGCTGCTTCGTTCACTGTGCTGCCATAACTTCTGTAAGCTCGGGTGTTTCATACCTTCCTTTCACAACCCGTTTAACTAAAGCCAAGAACATTCAAACCAGCAAATTCTATCCCAGCGTCTCCCCACAGAAAATACATTTCATAAGCACTTGCCCTCTGTTGGCCCACTCCTGAGATCTGACTGTCAGCAGCCCCTTCCTTGAAGCCAAATTACATAAAGATGGCACCTCTGCTGCATGGCACATTGCACTGCTTCCAAATAAGAAAGTGTTTCTGGAGCAGAAAATCAAATCATTGCCCCCTTGGTTTTGGGTTTGGTACGACCTCAACACCCCAATGCACAATTCATCGTGCTGAAAATGAATGAGCCTGCAGACCCTCTGTGACGACCAGCTTACTGCACCGCGCCGCTGTCATGGGACAACAAACGTTTGGTGATTTTAAAGGTTTTGATTCAATTAAAGGTGTACATGTTTTATTAATGGTTTGAGGAATGTAAATATGCTTGTGCTTATCTGACAGCAGTGAGGTGTGCACAGCAGTGGTAAATAAGCCAATAGTGACAGCTTTTCTGGAATAAGCCAATGAGGGCACATATCCAAAAGGCAAAAACACTCCACCTTTTACAACGGGCATCGGTTCTCCCCCTGAGCTTCCTCTGGCACATTTACTGTTCTAGTCAAAGGCAGCCCGTAGCCATGGAGGGAGGAGGGGTGGTGCATGCAGGAGCCCCCCCCCCCCCCCCCCCCCATGGTGATGATTAGATTCTGTGCTTCCCAACATCTTTTAAATATCAGTACAGTAGCAGACAGCATTGTTTGGCCAAAACTCTTTTCTTGTGAGGAATTTAAATGAGGTCCAAGGATGTTTCTCAAAAAGTCTGATTTTAAAATCATACACTGTGTCTTGTCTACAAATTCAACTAATTAAATTCAACAAAAGGGGGAAATTGCTTTTGTGAAATATTACTGGCTTAAATTCAGGTGCAATGATGACACTGGAAAACATGTCATGTGTTATCGCAGATATTGCTGTATGTGCTAAACTGACTATGGGATGATAGGATGGCGTGATGTGATTTTATCACGGATTGCAATTAAAAACACAATAAGTTATACAATGTGAATTTCCATTAATGCAATAATTATAAATATCCTCACTTTAGTGACTTGAAAGACTTTCTCAATATCGTTAAGAAGGAATAAAACATTTTTGAAATACAGAAATTGTCTTGCAAGAAATCCCAGGCTTCCAAGATGTTTCATTATTTAACTTTTATTAATGCAGCTGAACCTTAGGAATTATCATAACCTTATTTAAGATTGTTTGTTTGTGCCCTATCTTAATTTTCAAATAACCTACCAATTAATAATGATTTCCATTAACTAACTTCATTTATGCTTTCATAGTGTTATATTACATAACAGCAAACTATTGACAGTGGGAGCAAATAGAGAGAGAAGAGATGACACATGAAGGGTGTGACTCATATTTGTATAGATGTTCAGCTTACAAAAATAAACAGTACTTACCATAGTTGTTATAGGATTCATCACTGTTGCCATGTCCATAATCATAATATTCTGAAATACTAAAAGAGGACACATTGAAAAGAGTTAATATCAAGAACAACAAGCATTTGTCAAGAATCCCGTAAAATATTAAAAGGTGCTGACATATTTTCTTTAGGTAAAAATAATTTTAAATATACATGAGGTTGGCAATGTGTTTCATCTTATCATCATATACTTTCTTAACATGTCACACAAAGCCATGTTTTTGCAAAGCTCTGTAATTTCCAGTAAGCGCTGGGCACTAAAGTTTTCAGCAACTTTACTAAGAAGTATTTCTTCAGACAAACACACATTTGGAGCTGTAGTGAGAATTTACGGCAGCTTGACGGTGTACATTTGATTAAAAACACCTACAGTGCCATGTTGCTCGCTAATATTTTTTTAATTATTTTTGGATTCCAGTGAAGAAGTCTAAGATATTTAGGGTTTTGGATTCACAGACAAAAGGCCAATTTGTTTTGGGATTTATTAACAGTACCTTTTATCATATTTTATTATGAGTGACAGTGGACATATGGTGACTGTGCATGCGTGCGTATAAACTTCACCTCTTTGCCTGATTGCTGTAGTTTTCCTCGTAGGCTTCGTAACTGTCGTCGTCGTATTCTCCACCGTACCCATCGTCGTAGCCCTGCGAGGAAACACAGTTATTAAAGTCGACTTGCCTCCAAATCTCTATCCAGTCTAACTGGTTAGAGGTGAATGTAAAGCAATCAATACTTAGCTCCCGAGGCTAAGTCCATTACTTTGTGTCCATAATAAGAGAGGGAACAGGAACAATTTCTGTCCAACAGAGATTATTGATTCAGGCTTGCAGGGGAGCATGTCTCACTACTGGAGCGTAATAGACAGCTTCTGACTCTCACACTGCAATATGGATCTGAACTATTGATAAGTAGCTACTTGAGAAATGAGCACAGAAAGCCAGCAAGTAGAGTCATGTTAAATAACAATTAAAATGGCTTAGCAGCATGCACAGCAACAACAAAGACTTGCTGTATAAAGAATGTCACTGTTAGTATTTGTACCTCCCATGCTGCTGTGAAGCAAGAACACCTATCCATATATTACTCTAATTTGCATATTTCACTAACCGCACAGCTCTTCTGTTCTCTTCCAAAACAGATTCTCTGTTGTGTTTGATGAGAAATCTGACAGTTTCATTAATGCTATGTAATGTAATTGCGTAATAACAAAAAGATGTCAACATGTCGTTTTTGTTTTTCTTGTCAAATGGTCAAAGATGAATGCAGAGTACATTCTGTTGCAGGTTTGAGCCTCCAGTCCTAATATTCAGTTAAGAACTATCCACATCAGAAGACTCCGAGGCTTTGCATGTAACCTGGTTTTGAAACAATTCAAGTAACCATTATAACTTGGTTAGATGAACAAGAAACCACAGAGGGGCGTGCTAAGAAGCTTTTAACATCAAACTATTTTAATAGGAAATTGATTACTATAGCATCTCATCACTTGAATGATCAGTCGGTTTTCTTCTTTTTTGTATCACTGTTACACTTAAAGGTGTCATTTCCACAGGAGGTAGAAGAAGACATGTCCCCCTCACCTTTACAAATCCAATTGCTCATCAAAGTTGCTTTCAAATCAAGACTGTGCACTCGCAGCAGTTACGTTTTAGGAGCAGATATTATTACTTTAGGGCTCATGTCCTAGCAGGACGTTTTTTGGATAGAAAAAAATATGAATGTTATGTATTTAAAGCTAGTTCTCCTAGGACACTATTTGTATCTGGAAGCTAGTATTGGTCAGTTGAATGATAAAGCAGTAATTTATGTACCATTTTTATTCCAATCTAATTTCAATACTGTTAAATTTTTCTGTACACAATATAAACAATTTCATTATTTCTTAGATTGAGATGCATGTACATTTATATAAATGAAGGAAACACATCTGTCTTTAGATCGTTCACCCACTTCTGAAACCAAACCGTGTGTGGACTGATCTATCTGAAGAATGCACTCCACCCAATATTCAGTTTAATGGTTTATTCATGACAGAGGGGATAATGAATCCCGGAGGACAAAAGGTTTACGTAAACAGCTTAACCTGAATAACACCTCCACTGGAATAAGGCCAGAGTGTGTGAAGAACAGTAGACGTAGCCATTGTCTGCTCTTGTAATTGTGGGATCTCGCTCATTGAAGATATTTAGTGGAGTTTAAAGTGCTTATGTTTCTTTTTTCATCATGATCTAATCTCTTCTAATCCTTCAAAGCTTTGCTATTTAAAATCGAGCTCCATGTACTGTAGATGCATGCAAGTGTGCAGCTCATCTTAGAGATCGAATACATTTTAAATCAGCAGGATGGGATGTGTTGAAAGGCTTCAATAACCAGACAGGGTATAAACAGTCCATTATTCCTGTATGCCTGTAACAATAGAGTAATATCATCTTGCTTTAGGTGTCACTGCTTTCGGTAATGCTTTATGACACCAAAGCATATTGGTATGGAGGACATCAAGTGCAGCAACACAAATAAATTACATTTTCTTGTTCACACTCTCCCTCTAATGACGGGTATTGCTGACTCAAAAAGCTCTGGTTCCTGTGTGGCTTCATTTTTGGGAACATGAATTTGACTAAATTAAAGTTAGGGATTATGTCAGGGATTAAGTTGTTCAGGGGATCCAATACTTCTCCCTTTCTTGCATGAGTCTTTCCCCACAAAGGCCGAGTCAGAGACCTGCGTATCTCAGTAATTGACAGTTTTTTTGTTACAGTAGCAATCCCACGTGACAAATCGCTCCACGCTGGACTGTAAATGTGAAGAGATCAGTGGACTAATTTCAGTCAAATGTGTTATTATATAAACCTTCAGTCTTGATAGAGTTATGCAGGAATAAAGTAGTGTAGCCTAAGACTTGAGTTATTTATAGTAATATAGTATCATTTAAAGTGTGATTCTCTTTGTAGCCTTGTATACAAATTATGAAAAATAACTCAAAAACATTACAGTGATGCTGAATTCATTTGAACCCCTCTTGTGTCAGCATAATGTGTGTGTGTGTGTGTGTGTGCCATGAGTGTGTACCATGAGGAAGATATTTATAAAGTTATCTCGGTGTCCAGTTCATGCTTTTACATCTAGAGAATGTGAGGCTACTACACAGGATGGGTCTCTGCGTACACAACGTTATCTCTCTTATGCTTCCTGGTCACAATTACGTGGATTATACACAATTAGATTTTGTGGGATTGTAACGGAGGTGATCTCTGGGGCCGTAGATCTCTGCCTCCGTTATGTAGGATATAGCTTCATTATTGGCGAAGCATATTCATTTGTTCCACGCTAAAACATTGCACAGGAAGCATGTGAATATATGTAATTTATGCATCTATTTGTCACGATCTGTATGTTTTAGTTTGTCTGTCTCTGTTTGCTGTTTTAGTTTGAAAAGTGTTCCCCCTCCCGTCTTGTCTGTTGCTGGTGATTGCGTGTCTTGTTTGTCTGATTAGTCCTGTGTGTATTTAGGTTCTGTTTTCCTGTTAGTGTGTGTGTGTGAGATCCTTGTTGCTGGTGACTGTGTTCACGTGAGACAGTCATATTGAGGCTGTGTATCATGTACCACAAGGATGAATAAATGCCCACACCGGGTTGTATTTGAACTCTCTGCCTCTGCCTCCTTGCTTGGTCGGGCCGCTCAATGGTCAGCTTCACAGGGATATACAAATAATAGTACATTCCTTTATGTTGCTACAAAAAAGTCTGTGAGAACAGCTTGAAATATTTGTTTAACCTTTTTATTTGTAAAATGGGCAAATCTGAATAGCACTGTTAGTAAGAAGCACTACAACCCATGCAATATACTGTATATATAATCCTTTAATTCAGCATCAGCTCAGAAAGAACATAACAAAACATCTGTCTTATCTCTCAGCTGACCTCGGTATTCATTTGACATACGACACAGGCTTGGGTTCGACAAGGTGTTATGTGTGAATAGCCCGGCCCCTAATTAATGAGGCTTGATTCCACAAGTTTGACTCATCTGCAAAAACAATTAACACTGGTCCTTTTTAACAAGGCAGAGGGAATAAATCAAATGTTAACACAAGGGTGGAGAGTCCTCGCTCAGTGTAATTAGGACAGCAAGAACCTGAAGGCCCTTAGCACTGTGCTTCATTATCAATTGACAACCTGTATGGCCCCTGACAGTGACTGATCTTCATGGGGGGCTGCCTGTGAATGCCTCTCCACGCCTCAGAGTGTGCAGGAAAATGAGATTTGCAGCCTTTTGTCTCAGTGAATAGATGCTGCTCTTTACCGCTTTCTACCTGTGCAAATTCAAAAAAAGCAAGAGCCCTTTGTTGTTGGTTTAACGCCTGAAGTAGGAGTTCACTTTTGAATATAATCACTCAACTTGTGTCATGGTTAAATGTGAGAAAAGGGCTAATCTCTCCACGTGAGATTGATCCTTAAATGCTTTCAAGAAAGGTGACATTAAACAATATCGTGTTTGTCACTTTTTGGCTGAACGGATGCTCGAGAACAAAACAAACAGACAAGTCTTCAGATGTAATCGCAGTACTTGGTGTGCTTGTAGAGTTTAGCATTAAGCTTCTGTCTGCTTCTTCCTTCACACCGGGCTTCAGTGCCTGATGATATCCAACTGGAGCCATTATGCATTGTCCCTGAGTCTTTTTTTCTGTTATATAATCGAGTGGAAGTGTGTGTCATACAACTGTTTTAATAAACAGAAGGGGTCTGCATGGAGAATTTTAATTCTAATTTTAATCTAACAAATGTGAACTCAGCAGTGTATCGCAACCCATTGTTACAAAGCAATTAAAGGTGGCCTGAGAAACCGCTCTGCTACAAGAAATATACAGAATCTCACACATCTTTTATGTTCATGAAATAGATGATATGGGGAGAATTTCCCCCCCGTTTCAAAAGGGTGTCCTTTTGCCTTTTCCACAGTAGATAGATTAGATTTTTTTTCTTCAAAGCCTCCCAAAGCTCTGTGTTTAATCACATTATGGCATTTCCCGCACTGCCTCGGTATGGTTGCAGGGCTCAGGTTTAAAAACCAAGCTATGTGTTTCAATTTTTACCAGCAATTTGTACAATTCATGGTCGTCTGTCAGCGACAGATTCCTGCATGACTCTCCAGATTCCTCTCTTCTATCATCAGCCCTGACATTTAAAGATAAGATTTGATCCAGATGGGATTTGATCTCTAACATTAAACTGAGGCCATGGTCCCAGTCTATACAAAATGCCATCAATCACATCTTTAATCTCCCTCTGCTTTCTCTTTGCGCCTTCTTCACGGAGGAACTTATCCTGATCACAGTGCCACACTGCTGCTCTTTCCGGGGGATTAGTAACATTTATTCATTACGGCCTGTTTAAAAGTCACACAATCCTGGTTATTACTGGTAATTTTAGCAGATGCACAAACCTGCAGCAACTGAACCTACCTTAGTATGAATGTGCTTATTTGGAAACCATAAAATACACATAAAAAATTCATATTCTGAAAAGTGGCACCACATCGAATCACATGCTGTTTTTATATGAGCTCAATAGTGTGAAAACATGTTCTCTGGTACCAGTGGAAATCAAATAAAAAATGCAAATGACAGAGAAAAGAACGGCTGATTGCTGAACTCGTGGTAATTTATCTCTAGAAAATACCGAATGACAGATCTGCATTTCAGGCACTTTCACTGTCAGGAGGAATGACAGTGTTGTGCTTAGGTGGCCCACTTTTCATTTGTGAATAGATTATGTGCTTTGAATTCATTTTTCAATGCTCAGACTGTTCATAATTAATAAGAGACTCTTCACCTTAAAGGACCAGACTTCTTCTTTTTAAAGTGAAAACAATTCTGTGTGGATAACTGAATCACTGAAGTGAACATCAATTTATCTGAAATGATGCTAAAACCCCACCGGCACTTCAGCGTATGAGACGCAGATTTTTTACAGACACAAAGCAGATCATTTTGCTGCAATACGTTAACATCTCTCCTTAAAAGTCTGACTTCTAGATTAGAAGGGTTTCAATTGACGATGTGAAGAATCTGTTAAATACCTGGCTGACCTGGACTATATGTTTGGCTCATTGTGTGGAGGTGGTATTTATATATAGACTCAACCTCCTATAACCCACTTCACTTCTGAATGGTTGCTATCCTTTAAGAGGAACAATAATAGTCACTGTCACTGTATTAGTTTTACAACACTGACAGTGTGGCAGAGTCCATTCATCACTACAGCCTCCAGAGGAAGCCCTGTTACACGATGACCTGCTCCACAGCAGAAACACAGGAAATGTTTATAGGAACTTCACCCCAATGTATAAATAGTCTGTCAGTCATTTACTTTACACAATGACTGCAAACTACATGATTCATGAAAAACTGCATGCATACAGTATGCGCTAGTTATAGATAAGCAATCCTGGGCCATTTAGTCTCTGGCAGAAAATTGTAAAGCAATGTTTAAAACATTTTGTGCTTAAAAGGATGTAGGACAATGCAACTCCAAAATGCTGCAATGAAGGAAACAAAAAAGGGGCTGCATCAATGACCAATGGAAATTATCCATGTGCAGAATACTTGGCTTTAAATCAAGATATTTCCCCTGAATTATGAACTAATGTATTTTTATTAATAAGTTCCTACATGTAATTCATCATTTGTGAATTGGCAACCAGTGTGCTTTGACAGAATTGAAATAAGATGTTCCACATACTGATGGAGATTTTCTCAATACTTTGTGACTTAACTACAATGTTTGTGGTTCCTATGTTACCCCAAGTCCATTGATTTTCAATAAAGACGTAACTCAGGGGTGTCAAACTCGAGGCCTGGGGGCCAAATCCGGCCCGCGACTTCATTTTATGTGGCCCCACAAGAGCTTGCAAAAAATATGATATGTTTATTATACGGTTACGTGCTACTTTACAGAGGCACGTTGCCCATAAACTACATGTCCCACAATGCATCTCAAATTTGACTTTTTTCTCAGAATTTGATTTTTCTTTTTTTAAATGTAACTTTTTTTTCAAAATGTCACTTTTCTTTTTTTCTTTTGACATTTTTTCCAGAATTTGGCTTTTCTTTTTAAATCATTTTGTGACATTCTCACTGAAGAGACTTGCAATTATTTGCCCTAGACTTCTGCTTTCAGACGTAGTTAATTATGAAGTTATTACCCTATCCGATAATAATCCAATGCAGAGGCAATAATGTAATATAATACATTATTTTATATATATTAAATATTTATATATGTATTTTTATATAGTCTTAAAGGTACAACCGGCCCTTTGAGTGCAACCATAATGCTGATGTGGCCCGCAATGAAATTGAGTTTGACACCCCTGACGTAACTCATCAAAAATGTATAGTTTAACTTTTAAAAAGTCTTAATTTACTCAAACAGCTGGTCATAAGTGGCAGTTATTAGTCAATGATACCCAAACAGTATTAAACAATGCATTTTTGGGCACTATTTTCTGCTGTGGATTTATATACTCAAAGTTTCTACAGAAGCAGTGGATTAACTCAAAACGATAGTGCTGAAGGAAAATGTCCTTGAGGGCAACAGTGGGGCTCAGTGATGTGTTTTTAATAGTTTTGTTTTTTTAATGGGATTTGTTGGCAACAACACAAATACAATATCAAGGAAGAAATCTCAATAACCTTATCCTTGAATTACAATTTGGCCTTGATTTATTTCACAGTGTAAAGTCAAAACCCAAGTTAGGAGTGCAAATCTGCTTTTGGCGGGGCAGCTTTATACACTTTTAGTGAGTGTTGGACAAGTGAATTACTGCAGAATTCTGCAAACCTTAATGATAAACTCTAACTTGAGTCATTGCAAAACCAATTTCACAAACAAGGAGGAACAAAGGAGACTGAAAAAGAATAGAGCTGATGTAAAAGGATATAGCAAGGTGAGATTTGTGGCGGAAAGATAAGGATGAAACGTTCATAAATTATAAAGCATAAACGATACATGATAACTACCAGCTTCCTCGTGCTTTTCCCTTAAAGTGTCAAATCGATACCACCCTCGATTAGATGCAATTATGGACATTCTCACAGTATCACTTTTATGAGACAGACGTGACAGTCCATCAATCAATAGGCTCTGGAGAAATCTACACGATACCCTCACACATTACAGCATTTATTTGGCCATAGACAAACAGAGATGTTTCTGCTGCTGATCTATTATTGTGTTCAGCAGATTGTACAGGATTCTTGTAGGGGAATAACAACAAGCCTGCACAGCGTCTTGTATGCTCCGTGATTGAAAAAGCAAACAAACCTGGACCTTTGTATAAAGAGGTTGTGCTACGTTCTGGAAACATGCTCAAAGAAAATTGTTGTAATGTAGTAGAAAAAAAAAGTGAGATATAAGGGAAGAAAATGTTCCAGACAAACTCATCTTTCCATAATCCCCTAGTCTCTGCGCTCCCATCCTTCTTTCCAACCTCCAATTACAAAGAGAAGAAATGCCCCGCTTTTTACTCCTCAGAAATACACAGGCCCTACATCAGAACTCAATTTGGTTTGGTAATGAGACTGCGCTTGTGCATTTCCCCATGCAGACAGCCCAATCTTCAATTGCCAGCACACATGGGGGCTTTGCTTAGCAGGAAGGCTCTGAGGAAATAGACTGGTAAAAGCGTTGCCTTTTTTCATTTGGAGGAAACTTTGAGCTCACCTTGTGTAGTCTTTTCAAAATGACCTTGAGACATTTCAAAGGACAAGCTTACCTTTAAATAAGGCTTTGAGTGTGTTTTGATATGGATCCCAGCATTATTTCAAGTGATGTGAACAAAGACTTTATAGACCCCCGGTCAAGGCGTTACACTTCCAAGAGTTTCCTCTTTTTGCATGCAGCTATTCACAGTGCAGAGTTTCAGTGGTTTGCTATTATGTAACATCAATGTATGTTTATACAATCTTTAACTCAACGTGATCCATAGTACATATGCTCTCATTACTTGTGTAATACTATTCACATTTGCTTTACTGCAGTCTGTACCTTTCAGGCAGCCATTTTTATCAATCTATTTCACCACAGAATGAACATCTACTGGCTCTCCCGAGGGACTGTGAACTGGTGCAGATAGACTTCATATTATATGTGAGCATGATTCACATCATACCAAAAACATGTTTGCTTATCACATTTATCAAAGTCTGATATCAGAATGTGGATGCTTTCTGGAATTAACCTTTGGATTTTTTTACTTTTCATTTTACCCCATCAGAAGGTAAGGTATCATTTCATAACTTCCTCCATGTTTCTTTTTTAAATACAAGATGGTGTAAATATGCAATTAGTTTGACAGGAGAACATTTTTAATGCACAGCAGTCAAAGATAGTACCAGTTAGAGCAAGTGATGGATAGATTTGTCACAGCAAATGGAGCTCAACGCTGACATATCTCAGCACTCAATACAGTGAAACCTGAGCTAAAATGTGTCTGTACGTGTACACGGAAAGGTGCTAAGCTTACAGCCTTTTGTGGACAGGAAAATCTAGCTGTCCCGTAATAGAATGCCTCGTCCATGGGACAAAAGTTGCAAAGGTGACATCTTGAGACAAAACATTCCTCTTTATAGCAGCAAAGATACTTCCATAAAACACCTAAAATGTATTTAGGTTAATTTACTTTTGAACAGAACTAAAGTAATGCATTCAACCAATTATCATAATTCATTGATAGATTAATTAATTGTTTTGTTTAATATTTATCAGCAAATGGCCTTGTTTTTGGCTTGAAGGTATGTGGGCCAAAGAATATCTATAGTTTGAAAATGTTTTGGGAAAAGAGGAAAGGGAATTGTTATGAAACTACATACCGAGCCATACCAAGGATGCTTATCAACTTTTAATACAAGCAAGTAGAATTTAATATTATTCTGATATGAATGGGAATCAATGGCTGCCTAACAGATACCAACATTGTTGCAAACATAATTATGGAATGCATTTAATTTAAGTTAATTAAATACAAATTGTCAAAGTTTCCTTCTTGCCCTAATTATTCCAGCACATGTCCCTGAATACCTTACCTCTCCTTGTAAAATAAAGACTCATCCAGATTCTCATTAAGGGGATTAAAACCTGTCTTATATACTCGCAGTGAAAGTCACAGCCATACTTTTCAGTGTGTGCAAAAAGGATTGGACTTACATAGTCGTCGTATGACTCATGTGTGACTGCTAACAGCAGGGGTCTGTATCCTGCGCTCCCTGCTGCCCCCCTGGCTCTCGGGGCTTGTACCTCCCTCGTGAGAACAGTCGTAGGTAGTTTGCCGTGCGTCGCTGCTGCTGTCCCCCGAGGTGCTGCTGCACTCCTCCCTGTGCCTCTGTGGCCCCTGGAAAAGCGTCAAACAGACAAACATTTGCCTTAAGAATCTCCCCCCATAACATTTTATGCAGTGATTTAAGTGAAAAGTGGGGTTAAGACATTAGGGAAGTTGTTCATTCCCTTTTATCACTGCATATGTGCATGCTGCCTCAGTAGGTGGCTGCCGTACAGTCTGCTCGGGTGAAACACAAGATAAGCATAACCTCCGCTGGCACTGAGGTAGATCTTGTAATGATCAGAGGGCTCAAGAGTGTCACTTTGTGTCTCTCTCAGCTTGTCAAACATGCCTGTGGGATGCAGCGTGCTTATTTCAATAACACGGTGGAGCAGTGCCGAGTCTTTGTACAAAATCACACCTCCATCTGCCTGAAGCTGCACAACACTGTAGAATTACAAAGACCTATTCAGCACGGTCCAGAAAAGAGACTATAGAAGCCAAAGGACATGGGCAGGCAGGAGCATTTAAGGTGGATTGTTTCTTTTATGGGGGGATATGACTGTCCAGTGGCAGAACCACAGAAAACACTGCAGGGATTGAAGGGTGGGTTTAGCATTGCTAATCTGTCTATTGTCCGCTAATTTCGCATTTTTAACAGCGGCATGATGTAGGTGGGCTAGGATACCCTTTCTTCCTCTGGCACATCCTTCACTAGGTAGCAGCCCATTGTGATCCAAAAATACATCCAGTCAAAGGGGAATTACTGGTGCATATTTTTCATGGAGATGAACAATAATTGCTTATCGTTGTGCTATAAGGAGAAAATCAAGGTAGGGAAGTGGTGGTGGTGACTTTAAATTGTTAGCGTCAGGATTTAGCTCATTTATGCTGCCTGAAATTAGGCCAGGTTTTCATTGCACACCGTACCTGGTTACTCCTTAGGGACCGCCACGGCAAAGGTAGATTACGGACAATTTGCTCTAAAAACACATTTTAGAGGAGACTTGAACCGGCCGACGTTTCATACGAGCAGCTGCATGCATGGCTAAGCCGATCAAATGTTCTCTGACTTTAAGTTATTTCTGTAGCTGCTCCTGTCTGTATCCTAAAATCCCCATGAGCTACAGTAGAGGATGTGGAAATCAACTCAAGACACAACTTGAAAAAAACATTAGTAAAGGATAAAACTTTTAAAAAACGAATTACAACCTGATCAAGTTTTGATGAACCATTACATTCACCATAAAGCTGGCCAATTCCTTTTTAATTTTCTACGGTTGAGTTTTAGTATGCATCAGATTGCTACACATATAAGCTGCTAGAGGTTGACCTCTTTTAGGTGATGCATCAAAGAAACACATGAAAATGATTTACTCATCATGAGGATACTGCTCAGCCATTTATAACAGTCATATAATTATTCACAAGTAATATATACGCTCAACGGAGCCCCCCCACCAAGTGTATTATCACTTATTAATCTCATAATATATTTCTGCATGACAATGCGAAAATAAGAGTCCTCAAAGGGGATGGGGGATAAGACAAACTGCAGTTAACACAGCTGTCATTCTTGTGAAAATGACTGACCGGGAAAAAAATGTATGTCTTAACAATTAACTTCCCATTAACTGTCCCATGGCTCATTGTTCCCAACACGGCCATATAAAAAAATGGGCCTAGAGACGTGTTGATTTAAGCCCGGGCGATGCATCTGAGCAGACCAACCCCTACCTGTCACTCAAAGTGGCCACGTCCTTAGCTAAGCATAACTCCTAGCCTTTATATAATTGAAACAGTCAAGATATAAAAATGAGGGTCTACGGATTTCCAATTTTGAATTTCGCTGTAGATACCAGCCTGATAACATGTTTATATCTGCTCAAAAGTCTTAGTATTTTACCATGGTGTGTGTTGGAATTGATTTGATGTTGGAGCCAGCCTCAAGCACCAATGGTTGCCGCTTGGGTAAACAGTGTTAAAAGGAACTCTAAAGTTACATAAAATCCCCCTGACAATGGAGAAAACCCATTTATGCTCACCATTATGTACATATTAACATATTGAAGACAGATTCTTAACCTAACAGTAAAGAAATATTGGTACTCAGTCTTAGAGCCCTTTTTCTTTCACACCGCAGTATTGTAGTGCTTTACCCTGTGGATATGGTGGCTGCCGGTCGTGCACTCCTCACCGGCGCGCTCCTGCCTCGGCTCGACTCTTCGGAGCCGTTCAGCAGCGAGAGCTCTCTCAGCTGCTCCTGTCTGATCTCGTCATTGTAGTCCTGCGGGAAACAAAACACAGCAAGTCACATTTGTCTTCTGACTGCAACAGATGCTCGCAACAGCAGCAAATGTCATCTAATCAAAATTATCTTGACACGCACATAGGAAACACATGGCGTTGCTGAGTGTTGAATACTCAATGAAGAATATTTCCTTTTGGTTATGTTTGGACACAGCATGCTGGGAAGAGATAAGAATTGTAGGAAAAATCTATGTTCCTAAAAGAGCCTTGGATTCATTGTTAGCAGCAGTTAGTGGAACAACAGTTTTTTTGTTAAAGATTTTGCAGAACCAGTTTGAGTTTTTGACAACAAATTGGCTTCTGGAAGGATGGGAGAAGAAATGGAAGAAATAACTTGATACCAAAACCTGGATGTTACAACAACATATAAATATGAATTTAATATAAAAAACCTACTCCAAAGCAACAACAAAAACACACCTTATTTTGTTAAAAACAACTTTGTGTGAAATCTTGTTTTGTGAGTCTTCTCTATTTTTCTGAACCTGTTATCAAACATGATACGGATCATTACGCATCAGATAAGGGAGTGGACAAAGCAGTATTCATTATCTTGTCATTGCTGACAGATAAACGTGCATATTTCTCAGAAAGCACACCCACCTAGAATGTGGAGTATCGGACACAATATGTTTATAATGACAGCAAAACAACAGAGGCAGCAAAGGCTTTCTTTGGTCTTCAGTGGGTTTGACAGCCACATTTTGTAACTTTTGTTGGGTCTTAGTGACTGAATGACTGGTTGTCACACACCAAAAAACCTACGCCATCCAGAACACACAAACAAAGCTGGAATGACAACTTAGACCAAGTCTGCAAAATATATTTCCAGAAAAGACCGTTACAATTGAGTTAGAATATCATTATAGATTAGATTTCCAACTCTGAGTTGTGTCACCTTTTTTTCCCTAAGTCCTTATTTCATGATATTTGTTTTAATATGTTGTAAGCTCATCAACACCACACTAATGAATTAGTGTTTTCACACTGAGTTTGACAGTTTTGACACTGAATGTTACCAGAAAAAAGCCTATTATTAGTTAAAAGTTATTCAGTGTGAATGGGAAACATTGTGAAACTGATTTATTGTCCAATTGTGTGAAAGGAAAAATAAGTCATTATCAGAATGTAGTCTGGTGACTTTAACATCCAAATGTGCAATCACACTCTTCGTCAACTCGAAAATGTTGTTGGGTCAATCAGCATAAAGTCATTAATGTTTGACTTTTCTTATTATTTGTATTATTTTTCATTTTTTTCACCTTATGTTTGAGGAACACTATGCAGAATGAGCTTCAGTTTAAAAATTGACATCGTCGCTATAGTTTAGTAGCCAATAGTTGTTTAATATGCAACTTATACAAGTGTGGTCTGGAAACTTCCTCCAGTGTCCATATAGTGAGGATGGCCTTTTCAATGAAGTGAAATATCTTGTATCCACCGGTATAATTCTTTGGGTCTTTTGACCGATATTAACAGTGTGGAGCCGTGTTTTGTTGTGTGTACTCTGCGCTAACAGGTTGTGAGGAAGAAGCCTGCAAGCCGGTATACAAAGCTGTTATCACTGCAGACTTTGCAAATGTTTTACAAGGAAGAAAACACACTCGTTTGTTTAAACAAATGTAAAGCTTTAGTGAGTAACACTGAATGAAAAAAATCAAACGTTGCTTGTTTACAAGAACACTCCACAGGGACCCTTCAAACTTTGCATATTCATAGATAACGCAACGTTTTAATGAAGGAGAAGGAGTACATGATCTTGTTAAAAAACAGACACACATTGTTCTGTACACTATAGTATATGGCTAAATAATAACAACATTTCACATATTTGGACCTTCAACCTCTCATTTTGAAAAGTATGGGTTTCAATTCATTGTGGTGCTTTGTGGCAGCTTGATATTCTAGAGGTTCAATGATGCCAGATTATTGAGGAACTGCAAGCATCGAATATTTTGAATATTAAATTAAATGACATGCAGCATTCATCTCCAGAGCATTAATTTCTCCTTCTCTCCCATTTATTTCTCATGCTTTAACATCGAGACAGCCTATGTTTAACATAGAAACATAACGATATGTTTACAGCACGTCTGAAGACAGTGGTTTAGCCGTAGACTAGATCCTCAGTGCCTTGTGTCTTGCTCTCTAATGCCATCACCCCATCTTTTCTTGACTATCAGCTTTTCTGTAGGACATAACGTTTCTGCTGGAATGAACCATGGACGTCAGAGTGTACTGAGTTTATCATAACCACTAGTACATCACCAATGCCCAAGAAATATATCTGTACACGTTTCACATACAAATTTCGCATTTTCCCATCTCTCCATTTACGTCAATGTGATATTAGTCAAATTGGGAACATATGAAGAACAGATTTTGAATCCCTCATGTCACAGAGGAAGAAAAAGCATCTGGTGATTTCCAAAACACTTGACACCTGGCACACATAGCTTCTCTTGTTAATGAATTAATAAGTCCTACAGCGTTGTGCTGGTTTGAAGGAGACTGGCAGGACATTTAATTGGAAAGCTGGCAGCTTATTCAAAGCACAACAAACGTGCCAGAGCTTGTAAAAGTTGACTGTTGACAGAGGCGTTAGCATGAGTACACAGAGATAAACCGCATGCTGAGGCTTCTCAGGTCAGACTGTTTGCTCACTCAGATTAATTCTGACCATGCGTGACCTTGGACACACACACACTGCCCTTCACAGAGCTATAGTTAGACTTTAAGGGGTCGGCACAGTACGTGGCGATACCGATCTCTCTTGTGTTTGGGTCTACCTGCGACATGTCTCTGTTGCCGGCTGTGTTGATTGATTTCTTGCCTTGCTCAATTTTTATCTAGCGTCTATCGCTGTGATATGAGTCTGGTGGCTTCAGGACAATTTATGAAAGAACTCCTCCTACATCCTTGGACATTTTTTCTGTCAAAAACACCAGAAGTGTTGGATAATCAATCTCAGTAGATCTTTAATTCAAAAAGATGGTGATCTCCTCTGAGACCTTGAGGGAATCTAGTAATGCCATTTTGCTGAGTAAATATAATGCTCCAATAGAAACAAATTATGAAAGACAAGCAAAGACAGCACATCAATCTCAGCTTTTGGAAAAGTCGTCTAGCCTTTGTTGGATTAATGATATTGTTCAATCAAGGGGGGATCCACATTATCACTATATTGAGAGAACTATTATAATATACTAAGATATTGATACTGATTTATACATGTCAGCAGATGCGTTGCTTCTCTAAAATAATTCAGGGCTAATATACATATTCAGAGATACAGATTCATGGCATGTGAATGAGCTGTTTTCCATGAGCTAACAAAATCTGAAGTGAGATATGTCTCATTTTTAGATCAGCTGATGAAGAAGCTCTTATAAAGGGTTGTGTCTGCATAGCTGGATAGGCAGAATTTAAGTGTGTGATACTTCATGTTCCCTTACACAGCAGGCACATGGGTCAATTTGCAGGGCTGGACAAACTCATATTTGCAGGAATGGCAACCTCCAACCGTGAGTTTTTTTCAGTCCATTCAAAATGTCACCTGTGTCAATGTCCACATAGACACAAATAGTTGCTGACTTATATTAGAAGCCAGAAAAAGTTTTTAAAATCAGTGAGAAAGAAGACTTTAAGAAAGACCTGTGTATACAGTAGTGAGCAGATTGTTTTCTAGGATGTAATATGATCAGATTATTTTAATTTCGTATGCGTAAATTCCTACAGGGCACAGTCTTGTAAGATTTGTTTTCCAGCTAAATAAAAGTCTGAAAAACCATTAGAGAACATGCTGTCCTGCGTAACAACCTAGTGAAAAATGTTCTTATCTTCCCAAAGCACATCAGGCCTGTTGATCCAGCGGCACAGAAGCAGCTGCAGCAACAGCTGTTTATCTGCATTTTGATATAATGCTTGTTAAATTCGGTACTGTATCTCCATATGTTTTTCTGCATGAGCTGCTCATTTATGCTCCTAACAAAAGCACTGGTTGAAGGCCTGGACTTCTGATACCAAAAGTTTTAATTTGTTAGTATAATTTAGGACTTATGCTTGTATGTTTCACTTTATTGTGCTACTATCAAGGTCCTGATGCAGCAAAGAATAAGTGAACTACTACTGCACCTGAGAATTGCACATCTGCATAATATAGTGCGCTATTAAAGGACAACATCTGCTACCATTGCGTAAATAAAAAAAAAAAGTATTCTTTCCTAGGATTTCTTTCAAAGTTAGCTCAACATTAATTGCACTTCCTTCATTTCCAAAGTAAATTGGCCAGGTATTGTTAGGAGCACATGCTGTCTGGGTCTTTGCTGAAGGTAATAATGCAGATGACTGAACAGAAGTGGTTGCCCCTGCAACACCGGGCAAGTCTTCTGTCTCTTTATGTGGGATCATATGGAACAAATAGATTAAATGTAATTCCGTTTTAATAGCCTGTTTATTTTAGTTTGACGTCATGTTTGACTTATGCAAAAACAAATTACCCTCACATATCTTCTTCAAGCATCTGTGTCACCCTCTGTCTGCCAAAATGCAGTCTGGCCCGCGATGAAGGCCACACACTCATCCAGCTGACAGCAGGAGCTCCTCTCCTCCTTCTCGCTTCTCTCAGCGTGTTTATACAGCATCGCACTGATCAGGTTCCTGTTTGCACTTTTTCCAGGGTGCATAACTGTGAGCTGACAGCACTGACAGCACTTCTGTATTCAGATTTAGCTTCACGGCAGATCTGAGGGCTCGGTTTAGACAATCTTCTTTTCCTCAGTTGCTTCAACGACTGATAAAACTCACAGTCAGACAAACTGTAGTCCTTGGCGGCCTTTGTGTGCTATTTCTGCATACATTCACCAAAAATACGGTAATGGTGCCTGTGAAATTGGAAATGGTCACTCAGCTTGTTCATGTAATAGTGTGTTCCTTTTTCAATAATTGTGAATATCAGAATAAATGTGTAGAAACGGCATAAGAATGAATTAAACATTTAACAAGTTATTCCCTGTTTTGTAGATATTAGTTCACTGGGAAGCATGTTTTGTTAAAAACCAAGACATTTATTTTCAGATTTTTGCATTAAAAGATTGTTTCTTTGCGTAGAAGATGGAGCACATTTGAGTTTTTGTTGGAGAGAGGTGTAGCAGTGAGCTCACTTCAGCTCTCTGGCTCTGGCACATACTTAGATTATAGCTGCCACCAGCGGTGTAAGTCACTTAACTAAACATGTGGCGCTGTGGGAGACGACTCCATGTCTCTGTGATCCTGCCTGCTGCATCACTCTGAGTTGAGTTGGGTTTTTGAAGCATAATGTCGCACAAGCAGGGGTATATTGGCTACTGGAGCAGTGCTAGTTTTCCTGGTGGGCCGTCAGAGAAAAGCAATAGTGTTGCACACCAGCTGTCTCGAATCAGGCATGTTTGTAGCTGGATCATAAATTCAGTCAATCTTTCCTCCTGGGCCAAATTGTATTTGGTGCATTCTACATTTTACATGCTGAGCTGACAAAAACTGATTTAAAAAAAGGGAGTCTGTCCTGGAATTTCTCTAACATTGTTAAACTCAAGATAGACAGTTTAAACAAATTGCATCAAACGCAATCTTCCTCTTTGTCAGACCAGGTGCCGACATATCCACAATGCAACACTGTAGCTGACAGTTTGAGTGTGTAGAAGCAGCTGAAAGTTAACATTTTAAACACCTTCAGAGTTTTTTCATTCTCAAACTTGGTCTTGTATTTAAACCAATTACCACATTGGGTTAATTTCTCAGACTTTACACTGGACCTCCTGGAGCTAAAGGTTTTCTACATATGCAGTAGTACTCCCCAACCCCAGTAAACAGACTTTGATGTGTTAAATCGATGTAGTCCCCCTTTAAGTTAATCAAATCCGATAAGCTAATTAACATTATGCTGCCTTTTGGAAGTATGATAATTTGAATTAACAACATTAACAAGTTATCAAATCCAAGCTGATTATTTTCGACCAAACTAATGCCCAATAGCAATTCACTTGAAGTTGCATTCTGAAAACAGTAAAAGTCTCTGTTAATACACAGCGAAGCAATAACAACAAGATAAACAGCAGGGCACATTTGCCACTCTGCACCAGAGGCAGGACACATCTGTTACTATGGATACTGACAGATGCCTCTTGTGTTACATTATGCAGTTTATTGGCAAAACTATAAGACCCCTGAGGCAGCATGCATGTGCTATACAATATAATGGTTGGTCTTTATTTTTCTGGCATAAACATGACAAGTGGACTTAAGGGAAAGTGTGTTCATATTTTCTAACTTCACATTATATTTTTCATCAATAAAAAGAAAATATATATGTTTAGTATTAATTGAATAATATATAAATTGAGCAGGTATTATTTTAGTTTGGCATTTATAATAATGGCAACTGTATTGGAGGTTTTAGTGTTCACTGCTGGGACTAAATGGTTCCCCGCAAATATAGCAAACAGTGCCTTCTCATGCAGTTATCATTGTCAGCTCTTATGTCACTTAGTTAAACCTTATTGATTTGGTCTCTCCCTACAGTCCCACTGCATTATTAATTATTTCTGTTGGCAGATTTACACAAAAGACTCAAACTGTTGTCTGGCCTTAATGGTTTTACACTTGTATGTATTACAGCCAACGCTATGTATAAACTATTTAGAAAACACACTGTACTGTTATTATAACCATTTAGAATACACAGTACCTCCTCTTTAACTACTGCAATGAAGCAAGAGCTGAGACTCTGCCAGTAATATATTTATTTTCTTGGAAATATAGTGTGAAAGTAAAGCATTGTGTTTACTGCAGTTTATACAGTGACCCCAGCTAACGATACACGAAAGCTCCTGCTGATCTGACCCTTTTTTTTTTTTACCACAACAAGCTGGTGTGGATGGCACAATGCAAATCACATCAGAGCACAAATGGGTTGTGAAGCATATGAGCATTTCTGAGAAAATGTACGCCTGGTGTGCATTTACAGCACCAAACTGCTGAATGTTATCTCGGCAGAGGGTTGTTCAAAGCTTTGTTTTACCATACTATTGAGCACAGTAACGGTTCCGAAATGTGCTCTGAATGCATAACTAATTTTTCAGCAGGGGCCAGTTCTGTTTTTAAGGCCCGACTTCTCATCACAACTGTTTGCACATCCAGTCAAAGAGGCTCATGAGCAGCTGTTAGGAGGGACATGAAGACATCGAAAGGTACATTAAATATGTTTAACAAGACCTCCTATGAAATATACACAATTCTTTGAAATCTTAAAGTCTTAAAGGTCTCCAATTATGCTATTTTTAGGCATATATTATGGGTCTCAGATATATACAAATATATAAAAAACATGTCTATGATGTGTTTTGCTCAAAATACCAAACAGATCATGCATTTTAGATATCCCTCATATCTCTCTATTTCAGGCCTGTTAGAGAACTGCAGGTTTGGGGTCCTTAGCTTGTGCCTGCTCAGAATTCTACGAGACTCTCAGCTAAATGCTGCCGTGATTAAATGCCATATCATGTTCCAAACCACATCAAGCATTATTTCTGAAACAGTATGGAGCTCAAATGCTTTCTCTCTTGTGGGTTTACCACAAGGTGAGTTCCTTTTTATTTCCTGCTTTTTTACACATACTCTCTCCAGTACAGGTTAGCTCTGAGTGTTGGCGATGCTTGCTAATGTAAACAAAGACCATATAACCTCCAAAACACGTCGGGTATAGTTTCTGATAGCAACGTTTCTGATAGTGCCGTGGGTCCACATTTCTGATATTACGTCATATCGGACGCAAATCTGGATGAGCTCCGTTGTACAGTACTCCCGTTTTTAGAGATTTGGGTACGGAGGAAAAGAGAGAGGGTTTTGTTTTCTGACACTTGGTGAGTTCCCTGGCACACCGGGGACACATATTTATATATAAAATACATCAAAAAGTGCATTTTGCATGATAGGTCCCCTTTAAGAAAGGAAATGCATGCACCACATTCAAGGTGAAGTTTAGCATTAAGCAGTGTGCCCAGTTGGTGAAACGGCACCTCTTAAAAGTGTCAGTCTGGTCTTGGACTGATCCGGGAATTTAACCGGCAACCTTCAGGTACCAGACCAAAGTCCCTGTCTGAACCCAAGATATGTCTAGTTTTTACATGTAGTATTTTCTCTGAAAGTCTAACACAGAAACATCAGGAGCAGCTTTATACTGTAGCTATACTTGCTTTTTTCTGCAGACTGTAATTTGTACTAGGAAGGGTATTAGCTGTACAATGAAGATGCAGCATCATCCTACTGGCCCGGCGAGCAGAAATGCTTGTAAGAGCAAGGTTTCGGAATAGGAAGAAACAACAAGTAGACTCATGCAGCACAACTCCTCTATAAGGCTTGTCACATTGGCAAAGCTTGATTAATATTTGCAGCTTAGACTCAGCAAGAGTACACAACATGCACATTAATTATTGCTCAGTTCTCCGGGCTATACGTTGCCAGAGTCTTGCAAGTATTTTCATACTGCACATTAATTGCTGAATACATTAGTTTTCATTTGTAAGTAAGGGCATGAAGTGTAGGGAAGTGGCTGTAAAGCGGAGAAAGTGCTTATCGAACCCTTATAATAATAAACCCTGCATACTGTAAACTCTTGGAGAAACAATCATGTCAGCAGTAATAACTGATGTTCATATACTGCACACTAATGAAAAATAGGAGGGGGAAATAAGGTGAAGTATTACACTTACTGGAACTAGGAATTTCTTTATCTCCTCCAAGGCGTGACTCATGCGCGAATAGGCCTCTCCAGGTGGAGCAAAGACTTCAATTAAAACGTGTAGATCATTACTCAGATGGGCGTATTTGGCCTCCCCGCTTTTCCTTAATTCTTCTTCCTGTGAAAAAACAAAAAAGCAAGTCAAATATGTGTACAGATAAAATAGAAACCCAATATGCATTTCGAGGTTGTTTGGGTTAGTGGTAGTAATTACAATATTGCACACCATTTGGATTTTGGAATCAGTTTTTTATATTGTACTGCATATTGAATAAAACAAAGCAAGTAGTCTATGCTGATGAATCATTATGAACTGTTGATTATATCTTCCAGTATGTGTGTACAACAACAACTAAATATATGATGGATAACACATATTTTCTCATGTTTTTTAATTACTATAGACTCGAAATAGGAGTGCATTATGACTTGTTTTGGGCTTGAAATTCAAAGTTTAGGAATTAGGCCTAGCCTGACTTTACTTGAGACTTGACTTGGGACGAGTGCAAAGTCAATTGGATACTTCACCAGTTACCAGATTGTTTACACAGTTCATGGCAATCCATTCAATTGTTAAGATATTTCAAAATTGGTCGGGCCAAAAACTTGCTAGCCTGGTTAAACATTTGTATTGAGCCACAAAATATTCCTGCTGTACAATCATTTTGAAAATAAAGATGTTTTGCTATGAGACACAACACAACCTCTTTTTCCTCCTTTCATTACAAACATGTATTAGACAGACATGCTTTAACCAACAGTAACTTTTGATTTAGTTTCAAGTCAAGGAGACACTTGAGAAATCACTACATTCATCACTGTAGTACCCACACAAAAACATCTCTGAATGATATGTGGCCTTTTCTTCACTTGTGTAAGGAATATGTCTACTTCCAAAGAATAATTACTGCTCATCTGACAACTACACTAAAATAACCTGACAAGAATAACGGAGAAATAGTACAGCTCAGTCACATATTTGGCACTAGGGATGCTGTTAGGGAATGTGTTTTTTTTTTCTTCTAGAAATTGCATTTGGTGATTCTTTGTCAAGAAAGCTCTGCAGGCTCGGCTCCAAAACAGCTCGGGGAAATGTTTAAATGGATTGACATCCTGTGCCTGAGACATGGCATATAGTTCATGTCATCGTGATGGACAGTAAATGATGAATTTGTGACCAAGTGGATGTGGGGGAAAAAATCAAGGAACAAGACAGAAATAATTCCCTCTGAAAAAGCATATATACAGTTACAGTTTAGGAAGGAACATCACATCATGAGCAGGCTGATTATCTTTGGGCATTTCATTTTCAGACAGCAAGGCAAAAAGAAAGATTAACGAGGTAACGAGGAAACGAGGTGCAGCTGGGGAGGCAGCAGACTGATTAGCAGATGAAGGACAGGTGTGCCAGCGAGTACAACACACAGGGGATGCCTGGTGGACAGGTGAGGCATGACACGTGTGATCAATAAAACAGCACACACACACACACACACACACACACACACACACACACACACACACACACACACACACACACACACACACACACACACACACATCAGGGAAATGATGCGGGCACCTCCATGACGAAGACAAACAGTAGGTGCCATGGGATTTCTGTCTCTACATTATTGTCAGATTACTCCCTTTACATTGACAAGAACACTGGCCTCTTTCTCTTATCAGTAATTCCATTTTGTCACTGTGAATGGCGTTAAACAAAACTAAGATATTTCATCAAAATGATCAAATTAAAACAAAAGAAAATGTCCTGTGTTTCAATGTATATCTGGCTGGTTAAATGCCTCATGCTAATTCTAGCCCCTTCTGTGTGTTCACTTCAACTCCACACTATCAGTTAAATAAATCCTTAAAACAAAAGAGTTCCACAGGATAAATGAGGTAGGGGCAGGGAGAAATAAATTAGGAATGCAGAGAGGTGTTCAATTTGGATAGGGGGCTTTGATTTAAAGAAAGTCTACCAGAAAGCACTGAAGTGAGGAAAGATGTCAATCCATGCTCCTAATGCAAACTGTTCAAAAGTCTGATGGCAAGAAAAGCCCAATCGTGATTCAGTCTTAGTCTTAACGGAGTCCCCAAGGGGCCCCTGCCTGAGGCTCACACTAACTTTAACGGCCTAAAGGATCTGTTATATAGCTCGGGGCCAGTCCTTACTATGTTTTAAAGAGACCAGTTGAATCATGAACTTTTTGTTGTGCAAATAATAGGAAGTGATGTCAGACCTTGTGGGTACGTTTTGTCATCTTGTATTAGTTGCAAAAGCCGCTGCTACTTAATTAACAATTTAGGGATTATTCATAATGCCAAAATACATTTTGTTGGAACCTTTGTGTATTCGTACTGCACTGCAACAATTGGGTGTTGAGTGTTTAGCTCAAGGACACCTTGATGGTGGCTGTTAAGAGAAGCTAGAGAGCCACTCACCAAGCCAATCTGGGGATTCAAACTTTTGTCCTTGCATCAGAGGGCTGTTATCTACCCTAGAGGAGAAATCAGCTTTAATTAAAAATCACTCCTACAATTTCATCAGGCTTCCCATTCACTGTCAGAGAGCTTAAGTCATCATGGATCAGATCAAAACATGCATGTGGGCGGATGATCGTGTCCCCAAGTTGTTTCAATAGTTTGTCACTGGAATGTTCTGGAGACTTTTACAGACAGGGCAGCACACTGAGATATACATCAGTAACCATGACTGCAATATGCCTGTATTAAACCCATCAATACTTTATGTTTGCACTTATATAAGGAACTGAAGAATCTCTCTGACCTTGCAGTGTTTGCTTGCAGCGGTGTTCTAAGAGGACTCTCAGCCTCTACACACACCATATTAACCAATGTAGTGCACAAGGTGTTATATTGACCATATGGTCCATTATGTGTTGGTGGGCTGTTCTGATGCGAAATGTCCCAACATGAGACAATACCCTACGGCTAGACGGATGCGCCCAACTGACGAACAGGATGAGATGGCAGAGATGTGTGATGACAACTTTTGCTTGTTGTGAGACTTTTGCTGTGTCTGTCCCACACTGTGACCAGCTGCCTGGAGTGACAGGCAGACGTTCAGTCACGACCTTTAGGTGTCAGTCTCATCACAGAGTCCTTCAGACTTGCCCAGACTGTACACAAAATCGATATGGCACACAGGAAACACCGAGCTAAGGCAGATCGTTACAAAGCTGACCAGTAAGAGACTGTTTGGGGTCTATTATTTTCCTTTGTGCTGCACAAAGCTCCGTGAATCTGACTCAGACTGAATCTCCAGGTGAAACAAGCAGTACGCCATGTTACTCATACTGGCACTGAGTAATGACTCACAACTCTTTTCTGGAACCTGTAACTTGCTACCTGATCTTTTGTAGTTTGCTGCAAACTTCACTACTTTAATACACTTACCAAAACCTGTTCCAGCAACAATACTGTACTCTTTTCTTGCTTTTTAATGTAATATTTTGTATATATACGTTGGTGCATTGAACTAACCTTCTTGTTACCTCACTGTTCTAATAGTTTCAAAAACAGCATCCATCGCAAACACTCTCTGATACTAAATGTCCGTGTTTATTGTATTTCACCATATCAAATAAACCTTCAATAAATATAAATCATGGATATAATAAATTATAAAAAGTCATTTTGCATGATGTGCTGTGTAGTGCAGAATCACATCTTTATTGATGCATGCATGTAAACCATTGTTTAGCGTATAATGCACCTCTTTCCTTCATTTATCACACTGCAGACAATGCGGCACACGAGTGAACTGAATAGACTTAGTGGCAGGATGCCAAAGTTTTAAATGAACTCTTGCACCGGCCAAGGCCCATTCATATGTGATGGTAAAGAAACGTTTCATTGCACTTACTCGGACTGAGAGACAATTGATGCAAAAACGTATTACCCATACTTTCTAATTACAAAGCCATCCATTTGTTGAATGATACAAAAGCTTAGTCATCCGGAAGATTACATGGTTAACATGTCCACTTTTACAGGCACATATAATTAAATCATAACCTGATGCTGTAAAATATGTATAACTACAGTATATAGCAATTATATCAATACACTGCTGTGATTTTATTACAACAAGTCCATCAAAACTGGACTCAACTCTTTCTGCTTAAGAACATCATGTGAAATTCAGAATACCTGAAAACACATCTACAGCTCCAGTTGTATAGCTCTTACTATTAAGTACATGACAACTAAGCCAACTCTGAATTCTGATTAAGATCATTGATATGGTTGAAAGCCCCAGAATAGCAAATAAATCCACCTTAAAGGTAGGGTAGGTAAGTTGGAGAAACCGGCTCGAGATACACTTTTTGTTATATTCCATGGAATGCTCTTAACATCCCGATAGCAATGAATATCTTAAGTGCTTTGACAAAAAATCCATAAAAAAATGTCATCTGTGGAAGCCGTAGTACTGTAAAAAGCACGACCAATCATTTTAGCCGGCCCGGCTAAAATAACTGGATGGCCTACCTGCCTGTCAGCCTTCCATCTGTGCACACACTTATCTCGTGCCCTCATTGGTCATGTGCGCGTTTGTGTGTGTTGGAGGAGGGGCTCTGTAAGGAAGTGGCAGATTTTTTCCGGCTGTGTATTTTCAAATTCTAGCGCACTCGAGCTGGTTTCTCCAAAATTACCTACCCCACCTTAAAGCAAAGATGATATTTTCTCAACTAAACTGCATTTAATATGTACAAATGACCAAGCTGAAATAAGTTGTATGTCAACAGCAACATTAGCTTTCATTGTGAGTAATCTTTCTCTCTACCTGGCAAATGTAGGTCCAATATTCTTTCTCTTTTAGCTCTGTTTTTGCTCTCTACCATCTCTTGAGGGAAATGTCTGACTCCTTAACTGCTAAATGCCTCAATATGTTCACCAGCTAGGCACTTACTGTGTCAGTCTGCTGTTTGATGCTCAGCAGGTAGTATAGTTTGTGAGCTTTAAGACCTTTTGTTCTAAACTAAAAAAAAACTCTGCCTGCCGTGGCCAAAAGGATGCTGAGACAGTGAAACAATGAGCTGAAACTGACTATAAAGTTATGTGAAGCTCAAGGTTGCTAGATTTTTAAAATATACATACTGTAGCTACAAATCTTTGCATTTTAACGTCACCAATATTTTCTACATTTGATCGACATTTATTGTAAAAGAGCCACTTTAAACATTTTCTTGATGCTATAAAATGCAGCTCCAGTTTCACCAAAGAGGTGGCAACACTGCAAGTCTTTTGTCATGTCTAAATGTCTGTATCTGAGGCTACAGTAATAATAGCATTGTAACTCTATAGCGGCACACAGATCTGTTAAAAGCGTGAACACCAGATACAGCACGCTGTCTGTGTACACGCTCGGATAACTTTGGCTCCAGGGGAACACCAGTCAGCAGGATAAATGACTTTGGCAAAAAGATTCATTACTCCGCATTCATAATTGACTATTACAGAATATGCTATTAAACACCATACAGAAAAGCATTCACATTTTCTTCTACATATGTTTGTCAACTGAAAGCTATTAATTCTACTCTGGGTGTTATTCATCTCAGTTACAGCTCAGATGTTGTGGGTTAGAATATTCTTCTGGGCTTTGGTAGAATTTCAAGTGCTTCGTTTCTGTAAATATTTACTCTTGATATCTCGAACCAGCCCAACAACTATATTTCAACACAAATCGATATCTTACCTTGCCTTTATCCCTCATGGACCCTTTGCCGAGGATTGACATCTTGACTCCCGTCTCCTCCTGTAGTCGTTTCATGGAATTTCCCCGTGGTCCCAGCAACTTTCCGACAAAATTAAACTGTGACACAGGAGGAAAAAAAGCAATCAGACGCCTTCTCAACGCTTCCAACATTATGTATAGGAAGACGACAAAATGGAAAAGACATGTTTTTCTGAAGACAGTCTTTATGTGTTGGAAGCTAAATGAATTTAATACATTCGTGAAAAGGTTAACCATAAAAGATGTCGGCTGCATGACCATTACTCAACTTTTATCAATATAATCTCCCATTCCAGTCGCCATTTATCATGCGAGAAAAATCTGTAGCCTATGATAAATCAATATAAATGTGCTCTGTGTGTAGCACATTAAATGGGAGTGGGACTCGTATGCACCCACCCATTTGCTTGAACTGTGCCCTGGCTAGTCATGTATTTTATAAGTGTTTAGGGTCATCTATGTCGTGCAGAGAAAACGAGAAAAGGAAACATGGGCTCAAACCAATAACATTCCTGAGACTGTTCCAGAGGTCAGTGCTGAGATAAAGTCAGTAATAATGAGTTTCTTCCCAATGGGAAATTAAGTAATACTATCCAGATGACAAACGATCAGATTCAGGCCTCGGGGCTCTGACTATCATTCCCCTCTCGCTGTGCCCCAGCTAGTGTTCACATTGAGAGCGGTAGCTCTGGGTGGTTGAAGCCGCAACAATGCTAAGATTAGCGGTAATTAATCTGAGAGATAAGACTCACATCTGAAGTCAAATGGGTAGTTTCTGAACAAAATACGAGCAAAAGATCAATTAAGCAACACGATATTACTTAAAATACGGCCATAAAAGTTACATGTACCAGCTCACACACTCTTTTTTTTGTATTATTATGAATGGTTTGACCTTCAAATGTTAGCTTCTAGATGAGATGATAAGAGCCCACCTCCCAGGCTGAACAGGTGGTCAGCCGCCCACCACAACACACTGGCCAACCCTAAAATGATATTAACCTTTTCACGAAGCGGCTTCTCCCACTGTGGCTGGCTGGATAATAACTTTAGTGCCAGCTGTGTGGCTGCTGCAAGACAACTCCGACAACTGCACACTCAGCTCATTTCATGAACATCATTAACATCAAGAGTGAGCGCTACATCTCAGGTTAGGGAGCCGCCTGGGGACGCGGAGATGAGAGCATCTTCTAAAAAAAGAGAAAGAAGAGTCCCTACTGTCCTTGGCTGTCCTCTGATCTGAATGATTAAGGCACCTACGTGGACGCCTTTCTTCACAGGGGTTGCTTTGACAGGACTATCCTATAGCTGACAGGGAGCTTGAGAGCAGATGGTCGCTGCAGCTAAGTCGAGAACGCGCACTGGGCGGTAGAAGAAGAGTGGCCTGTTTTCATTAAGCTAATGAATGTCTGGAGCCACTCTGCTGCTCCATGGCGAGCGATTTAGGCTTCAGAAAGGGGCATGGTTCGGTGTTAAATGAGGTTTGAAATGATGCAATGTGCCCCCCGCAGGCTCGACACTGATAACTATGCAGATATTAGATGGAAGTGTGTTGGTGGATACAACAATTACCCACAAAGACATTTGAGACATTGAACAAAAAGTGATGAAAGTTAATTTGATCTACTTATTTGTACTTCTAAAAGTGCCATTTCTGCATGAAGGACAAACAGTTAGTTGAGAACTTTTGCTCAAGATAAATTCTAATGTATTAATCTCCATATTCATTGTGAAAAGTAATTTTAATGAAGTTCTTTGTTCAAGTCTACAGAGCTTTGAGTAGGAGGTGAAGGTTGAGTCACGTCACACTAATGTAAATCTGCAAACCTGCTAATGCATCTGAGCAAAGGACTTTCCACAAGACCCTCAGTGAATGAGGACTGTTGTATGTTGGTGTTTTGAAGAAGATGATAATCTTTGAAAATCTCACAATGGACAGGTATCATGGCCTTAAGAGCTCAATGCATTGCAACATAATAAAACATCTGCAAATGGAGTTCATACCCCATTTTGACAGAAAATATCCACCGTGATGAACCCAAAGCAAATACAGAAAACACGACCAGATACAAAAACCCTAGCCAAATACAGAAATGCCCTGCATATACAGAAAATGAAAGCAGTTATTTCCATAAAACCATTCATGCTCACACCTACGGTCAATTTAGAGCTGCCGATTAAATAATCTGCAAGCATTTTCATTTATTCAATTTATTTATTCTTTATTTACTTTAATAATGTTGTGCTGGAGTCAGGTTTGATAAATGACATTGGTTTAAAACATCACATACTGTAAAGCAAGTCTGCACATTTACAAGTCAGGGTTATGTTATAGGTCATTGTGGGTATTCTCCGTATACTGCACATTTTCTCTAACTCTGATTGAGACTTTTTGAAGCACACAGACTTATCGTTTTCTTTTGAACCTGTGATGCCTCACAACACCCCTGAGCGGGACCTTTTTAATATTCATTCAGACTTTGGCGAGTAAAGTCTGGCAACACTGTATGGCTTATCTTATACATTATGTAAAACAATATAACCACTGCTGTCTTAGAGATGATTTATTTATTTGTTGAAAGAAACCCTGTTTCTGCTGCAGGCTTAAGCATTCTATCTTTATTTCATACCACGTCACTGCAGTGCCCTACAAGCCCCGAGATCTCTGTAAACACACAGGAGCATCCCAGCCGGGTGTCGGAGCAGCCTACAAGAATATTTTTCCATACACTAAAAATAATGATACTTGGTTAGATTTTACACTCTTATGACCCTGATTCTTTAACGCTAATTTTAAAGTAATACTAGATGTGAAAAGAAAGGCCTAAGGAAGCCGCAACAATGCTAAGATAAGTGGTAATTAATCTGAGAGGTGAAACTCACATCTGAAGTCAAATGGGTAGTTTCTGAACAAAATATGAGCAAAACATCAATTAGGAAACAACACTATTTTGTACTACTTAAAATACGTCCATAAAAGTCACATGTGCAAGCTTTTTTTTAAATAATTGTGAATGGTTTGACACACAATAAAAAGCCTAAGGAAGCAGTCACATAAATAGAAACTAGGAAACCTTGGGAAGATTTTAACTTTATAACCAGCCTGTGTCTCTGCTGTAGTATAAAGTCAGTTCCCTAGAAAGCGAAAACTATGGAAATGAGGAACCTAAACTTCTTCAAGGTGCTGCAGATCTAATAAGACAAAAACCTTTATCGGCTTAAGGTCTAAAAATGTGCGTGGTTGCCTCCCTGTAATGCATTGCAGCGGGGCCAGGCAAGATTTGCAGATGTCCAAAGGCACTTTCTGCCAGAGTTGCGAGATGTGCTATTGGGGGAAGTCCAGGTCCGGTCTGATAGGAGGATTAAAGCCTCAGGTAGAGGTTTAGGCTATAATGACAGCTCTGGATGACTGGGCAGTGAGCGTGTCCTCGGACCGTGTCCTCTCAGCTCCGCAGACATTAGAGGAAGCAGGAGGGAGGGGATTTAATGCTCACCTGGTTCACTGGTAAAGGTTTAAAGACAGGGATACCAAACTTGCTGTACATGGGTGCCACTTTTAAATATATATAAACAATAAAGTCCCATAACTTATCTTTCTTTGAAATTATTACATTTAAAATGATATGACTTATATCGGACAAATTAATTACTGCATTTAATAACTGTAACGGCATTTTAGATCTAGTTGGGTAACTTTTGAAAGAGCTTAAAAAACCTTAAACATAGCTGGAATTAATGATTATTTATTAAGCATAAACGGCCCAAACCAGGGACCGAATAGATTGCATAGTTAAGCTCTTTTCATGGCAAATACACATTTATGGGATTGGAATGATCATAATTGGTCTCTATCTTCTGCTCTTAATAGTTGTCTTCCCAGACTCTTTCCTCCCTTAATACTTTGATAAAAAATCTCAATAAGTCTTTTTTAATGTTTTTTGTAATGCACTCTGGCCCCTTATTTCAATTAAAGTACAGACATATATTTTTTTAATCAATTACTTTGCAATGTGCATTAGGAGATTGATTGGCAGGCCACTCAGCACCCTATCTAAAAGGCAAAGTTAAGCATCATTGTATTAAGGTATGACTTTAAAACTGTTGACTTTGTTGAGGGTGTTTTCTCTGGTGAAAATATGACTCAAACCTATTTTCGCACACCATACTGTATGTTCTAAATCTTCACAGTTGCTACAGTATACATTTCACAGAAAGATGAGAGTAAACCAGTTCAAATCTAAAAAATAAGTATAATTGTCTGTTCATTTGCAGAGGATAGCGAACCTAGATCTTCCCATCCTAACCGACATCTTCAGCTAACAGGAGCAGAGTTTTCTGGTAAAACTGTAACAACTCCCATTAATGCGTGTAAACCCTGAACAGTCACCCAGATGGATTCACACACACACACACACACACACAGAGTAAACAAAACAAATATCAGGATCCCTGTATATTTGAACAGGTGACAAACACCTTCAGCCAAGATCAATACAGATGAGCAGCCATCGATGCCAAAGTGCTGAGAAGCTACACAAGCTGTTTAAGACCATGAAAGTGTTCCAGGCAAGCTGCGTTCTGCTGTCAGAGCAGCAGATACATAGCTTTTCCAAAGAAAAAATATATTTATACAACCTTCGTGCACGTCTCTAACAAGCTACGGCTTTTAAATGACTAACGACAAACACCATTTATTTGTTCTAAATTGAATCTCATCCACTTTTGTAACAGCGAGCCAGAGCTTTACAAATCCTGCTCAAAATAAAACAACAGAGAATTTCACTCTTTCTTAGCTGTAAAGTATTCTATCCATAATGAGACTAGATACCATTTGGTATTGTAATCTTAATAAATGGCAAATGTGTTGACTATTCTTTGTTTTAACGCTGCATTTCAGGTAATTGTTGTCTTTTTCTGAACTTTGCCTTTACTCAGTTTGTTATTCATATCCACATTACTAATGAGTATTCAGTCAAAATAGGATTGTGTCCATCCTACAATATTGTCGCAATAAATGAAATGTATTCCCTAAATGTGGTTCATAAGAGTGGTGAGAGTGGACCAAAAAGCAAAGTGCCAGAGTCCGTAATCCATCCTTACAAACACTGAGCTTCATAACATGTCATTTGATACATTGTTTTTGATTAGAGCTGTTTTAATGAGGAGGCAAATGCTTTTCAAAGCATTTATTCCTTTATTATGTTTCCTCTGTTCTTCATAGCGGTCTCACCAAGTGTTGCAATTTGTTTAATTGTCTTCAGCTGTGGTCTAGTCTTCCATTGTTGTTGTTCACTGCATTGTGGGACAATATTGTTAATCAGCAGCCCACTTCAAAATCAAGTGAATTTATGCTGCGTGCTGACATTTAACTAGATGTTGTCACATTTCCAGAACGAATGCCCTTTCTACTGAAATCCCTGTTTAACGTTATTATATCTCATCGTGAGCAGCAGTGTTGCAGACAAAGTCATCACACAAACATTGACTCAGTGAAATCCCAAAGTGGAACTCTGACGTTATCGTACAAGTGCTGAAATGTTATTCACCCTCAGTACTCCCTCTACTGTATTCCTCACTTATCTAGACAAAACACCTTTCCACATGTAGGCCTTTCTTTGGCACACTGACATCTCTGCAAGACAAACATGGAATTCCTCTTAAGGTAGAGCACCGCTGCTGCACTTTATAAAGGTCACTATAACCCGAGACCGATAAGCTCAAAAATAGGGCACCCAAAAGGACAAAATACACTTTAACATGTTGTGCGATGCGTTTGTATGTACCTGCAGAAGGGATGGTGAAAGCCAATACCCCATAAAAGGTTATACTTTAAAAACAAGCTTGTTTAAATGTTATAAGAGCAGAAATATGGCCATTATGTGTCTAACTAAAAGTGACGCATATATACAGGTGCAGGTAGTCCCAGCACTGGACTCAGAGAAGCAGACAGTATCGGCCATTGAAAATCCATTTCATGCCCCAAGGTTATGAGATGCTAATCAAGCTGTCTCATTAAACAGCAGAGGATAAATTCTTGTTAGGCTATAATGAAAATGACTATGCTGCTTAATCATCTTCTTTTATTTTTTTTTGCTGAGTAAATAGTCGTATCAGTGTACAATATCAAGGCTTCCTTAAGGTCGCTGTGAGTGTATCATTTGTTTACGTGTCAAAACCTGACGAGTACAGATGTACCTGGTGTTCTGCCGTCAACCGAGATCAACTCTGTTTCAAGGTTTCGTCACTTTTTGAGAGGAGATCAAAGAAAGTGATGGTGAGCTGGTGCAAAGCGCCAAGGCCAACTTATCTTGACAGGCTATACAACAACATCAAACCTAATGTAGATTTTACAGCGAGTGGTGCACAAAACACACAAGTCGCCCCCCCTGTGAATGATGCTTTGCAACTGGGACAGGTCTGTAATGAAATGCATCATCCCTCCAGGTTTTTACAGTAGCTGCAGCTTTAGCAAGTAAATCTAATCACTGCCTATTGTAGACTTTACTATTTTCTTGCATCAAACTGCTTGTTGCTAGCAGACTCTGACCAGAAGGCATATATTATAATGTGTTTTTAGTAGGGCTGTGCAATTAATCGTATTTTAATCGCAATTACGATTTTGGCCTGCCACAATGACGAAAACAACATAATCGAAAAAAACGATTATTTTGCTTTGCTAGGTTGTGACAGTGCACTGCAACATATTTGATCTAATTTATTTTAGTCTAATTTATTTGTATTTATCATATTTACATATGTTTAGTAGCTTGTTGAAGTGCGCTCCAAAATATTTGTTGATCTTGTTTATTGGTATTTATTATTTTGATATTATTTATTTAAATGTAAATATAAATGTATCATTTATTTTATTTATTTTTGTATTGGTTTTTCAGTTGAATTATATGTTCAGGGTAATCAACAGTTAAAAAGATACTGTTCAAATTATTATTTGTATTTGTTTTAATGTTCAATACATGGATGTTTTCAAAGTCAATGAATAATCGTATTTAATATCAATTAAATTGATATCAATTATTGACCAAAATAATCGTGATTATGATTTTTGCCATAATCGCACAGCCTTAGTTTTTAGCTATATTGGAGCAATATATGTATGTATTGTCCCTACTAAAAAAGGTCAATAAACTATAACAATTCTCACAATTTGCCAGTGTTGGAATGGACTAAATGGTTTTGTCTGGTGATGCCAAATAATATTTCAAGAACATTTTATTATTATATGATATACAGTATATACAGGGTTTTGTCCAAACCGGTTAACAGGGGCTCTGCGCCCTCTTACTTTTGACGTGCGCCCTCATACCAAAATGTAGATTTTCCTCTTTAAAATGTTAAACTGATGCCAGAAAACAATATTTATTTTCTTTAAAAACTGTATAATTACTCAAAAAATATGACAAATGATGTCCAATAGATCTATATATATATATTTCAAATGTTTTATGTGATCTCTCAATGAGATCTGAGAAAGTTTCAGTCACTAACTTTGTTGTATTGTAACAAAATTGAATAACATTACCTTCTCATTGCAACTCAGATATGTATGCGCCTGAAGCTTGTTTTGTTATATTGTATCATCATCATCATCAATAAAATGCTACCTAGACCATAAAATGATGCAATACCACAGAACAGACCTTTTTCTCAGCAGGCATGAAATCATTTCAGGAGAATCACAGGTGGAACTAATAACATTAACGATACCTGAGCCCTGTAACTGACCAATGAAATGTAGCCATCAATAATTACACCTGTGTTTTGTGCTGCTATGACATGTCTTCAGTGAAACCTCCCGCAGTGTGTGTGTTACAGTGTGCCATAAAGAATGATTTCATCAGTACTGGTTGTTTCCCTGTTGGATGACATTAATCCTCCATGTGTCACGTCGTCAAATCCGAAACCATGCGGAAGAATTCTCCCCAGTAATAATTTAATTACTTTGCATTTAATTAAGTTGCAGCAATATGGCAGCTGTAAGCACGAATGAGCACTGATAGACTGTTGGAACGTGAAAGAACAGATTTATGACATTTTATAATTTGCCACCGGTGACAGAGAGCAAGACTGGGCATTATTGATTAGCATTGACACAAAGTGAAGTTTCAATGTAAATGTAAGTAAAAAAAAAAACAATTAGTTTGTGACTCTCAGCAGAGCCCATGTTGCTCAAGTAAAAAGCCAAACATCTTTTAAAATCAGTTTTCATGGCAATTAAACCAATTGTAATGTTTGTATCTGTTTTTTTAATAGAATTGTTAAAGAAAACAGACATGACAGGTAATCTGCCTTCTCTCGTTTGCCAATTTTTCAGGTGTAATGAATATTTAAACATGCATTCTTAAAGAGTATTCAACAATACAGGATACAGTAATATGTTTGTTGGAAAACATGTACAGTAAGTGTTGAATTATCTAAATCTAAGTCAAAAATGTGTTTTTAACTTTATGAAATTTGCTGTGTTTTCATCTTACTCATCTTTCCAAGCTCTGCATTACTTTCTTCTTCTTTTTTCATCCTCTTTGCGGGCCGTGCCCCCGATCAAAGAGTTCCTTCATGTGGCTAATTACCATTAACTGAAAGTGCAGTGTTACCAAGATGTTGAAGATAGTGACACAGCAGTGTCTTGATGGCTGCTGACTGTGCATAGGTCACAGAAGTTGTTGTTGGACAATAGCTCTGTCCCTCCGGACTGCTCTGCTTTGCTTACTTTGCAGAGCTGGCACTATTATGTTCATTAAAGAGAACCAGGATTCTGAGCCAGTGTATTGTGCCTGTGAGTATGTTGTTCATGATCATGTGTTTATGTTTTCACAACACATTATTATGACTCCCTTAACGGCGACAACCCAAAACTGGCAAGGCCTTTTTGCATGGTGCAAGGGCTCAGTGGTTCTCAGATTTATTTTTACCCCAAGCTTCACTGGTTTTCATTAACCAGGAGCTGACTCACACCTGGGACACATGATCAATGCCAGAAAGTAAGATAGAAAAAAAAGGACCTACAATCTTTTCATTTAACTCCAAATCTGTTGTCCGTCGTAGTGTTTCAAAAGAATCAGTAACTTTTACATTTTTGAGAGGGAAGAGATTTTCACTTAATGTGAGTGTTAGGTTGTTTAAATAAACTCCTATGTGGGATTACATCAATGAAAACCCCTTAAGAGTATGAAACATACTTTAAAAACATTGCTAGAAGTCTCTAAAAATGTTTATTGCTAGATTTCCATGTAGTATGTGTGCTGTACATTCATGAAATGGTGTCAATGAGAAGCATGTTTGAATAGAACATAGTGTAAAATTGGGCAGAACATGCACTTAATTAGGCAGAAACACAGGGACAGAAAGATATCCCTTATACCCCCTTGTGGGTCTTCTGTTCCCAAGAAACTGTCTCAATTGGCATTTTCTTATGGATCTGAAATCTATTTAATAGAGTGAGGAGTTTCTGAAAACAGCTTAATTACTTTCTCAACACTGATCCTGAGGAAACAGCAAATTGATTTCTATGGAGTGTCCTGAGGGACTCACTGGACTAAAACACATCACCTCTGCTCTTGAAGCCCCTGACATCCTCCTCTAGTCCTTCTCTAATAAGGCCGGGACAAAATCAGTAAGCCACAGTTTTAAAGCCACACATTTTGGCTCAAATTAAATAGCTATAGGAATGAGCTATAGCTATGAAACAAGACGTAGGGGCAAGACTTAACAGAGAAAGGAACTTGACTTGAGTTAGACTGAAAAATGAACGCTGTCAGTGTTTTGTTGGGCATCTCTTCCCCATATAACTCTTAACTGAACACTTACACCAGCAGCGACAACAAGAGAAAAGTGACCAGAAGTGATTAATCTCAAACGAGTGCTTGGAGACAAAAAGTGTCAGATACTTGGGAAGCAGAGAGAAGGTCGACTAAATATGTTAGAGATTTTTAGGAGAGGAGAGTGCCCACTATGTTTTGTGTCAAGACCATTGAATCTGTCCACTCCAGACAGTTGGAGACAACTTGTTGACGATTCTGTCTGTTATCAGGCCTGATGATAAAAGCAGTATTGTTGTTAACTGACAGCGAACATCAGACCCTGCAGGGTTTTTATAATGTGAGGCACTTGCAAGGTCACATTAAAACCTATGATTAGATTGAAAGAATTTGCACCAACAATGACAAGATGCATAAGCAAAGTATTATGTTTTAAAGCTTACAGAAAATGTTGTTTTATGGGCCCCCTAGAATTAATAGACCTGAGTAAAAATCCTAACCAAGCATCCTATATGATCAGAGCCTCATTTTCATTACACCACCATGTAACAAAACGCGGCTATCAATTCTTACAAATCATCATATATCTCATAATCAATAACGCACTTTCAGATACAATTTTAAATGGTTTGACTTAGAGCAACATTGTCAAAATTGTTTACCAGCGGAACAAAAGGATATATAAAAAACAGACAGTAAAGCATGGGAACAGAACAATATTTACAGAAAAGAAAATGACTCCCAAGTGATGTATCTGTCTAACTACAAATCAATGCAGTATTTATTGTACTAGCAGAGCAGGAATTAAGATATGGTCAGTTACAATCTGTGTTGCTACACTGATGCTATTATTCTTAAAGTTTCATCAATGTTCAAATGCGAACCCAGTGGAGCAGGTTTCCTTGATTACAGTGGCAGCAAAGCCTTTGGGTCTCCACAAGCAGCTGCGTGTTGTTGCTTAGCTGCCTGATGGAGCAGCCTCATTAGGCCGCATTTCAAACTTCGTCACTAATGACATTTCACCAGTCAGAATAAGGCGTACTGTGTCACACGGTGATTTATGGTCACTGTTCTTCACTGTACCCTTGAGTGCGTTTGTGCACTAAAAACATAGTGTTTTGATGACTACATCAAATAAGCAGACAGTGCTTGGTGACTTTCTATTAGCCGGTTTGAGGCTCAGTGGGATTTTCAGAGCAAAAGTATTTGTGCAAGGAGGTGAAGAAGGAGGGAGACCTGGTGTGCAACTAGAACTAATGATTTATTATAAGCTCAGATTTCCATTTCTGGTCAGTTTTTTTCCACATATAAAAAAAGGGTCCCTACAGGACAGAGGGGCTAAAGAACTGTTTTGTGTTCTTGATAACTATGGACTGACTCAGCATGTGACGGAGCCCACACACAATAAGGGGCACACTCTGGACTTAATTATCTCAAAGGGTCTGAATATCTCTAAGGTTGTGGTGACTGATGTTGCACTCTCTGATCATTCCTGTGTTTTCTTTGAGAGCTCTATTTCTGTTCACACATCTTTTCAAAAAGAGGCCCCTGCTAACATCTCAGTAAATGAGCTAGTAGATAAAAAATTCAAAATGTTATAGATGCCATTGCTCAAACTAAGGTAAAGGAAGTGACTGGCAAGAAAATATCTCCATGGAGAAAGGCCATGATTGTGAAAACAGAAAAAAGAGAGTGTCGAAAAGCTGAACGCAGGTGGTGAAAAACAAATCTCCAGGTTCATTTTGAAATCTATAAAGAGAGACTTGACTTTTATAATTTGGAATTGAAAATTGCACGACAGCCTTTCTTCTCTGACATCATTGCCAAAAACAAAAACAACGCACGTGCCTTGTTTGCTACCGTTGACAGACTAACAAATCCCCCAGTGTCAGTAGCCTCTGAATTTCTATCCACCAGGGCCTGCAATCAATGTGCCTCCTTCTTCACTGACAGAATTCAGAAAATTACAGTGCCTCTGTATCAGGTACAGCAAATGTTTTGTCCCTGTGTCCACTTAAAATCAATTCAAACACCATGACACAATTCCATCAGATGAATGATAAAAAATCTAGAGGACATTATTCAACTTCTGAAATCCTCCTGCTGCCTTGATATTATTCCAACAGGATTTTTCAAAAATGTTTTTCATTGCATGGCCTCAGATCTACTTCATATAGTAAACAAGTCTCTTCACTCAGGTGTTTTTCCAGAGGCCCTGAAAACTGCAGTCATTAAACCGCTCTTAATCTTAATAATCTAGATCAGGGGTGTCAAACTCAATTTCATCGCGGGCCACATTCGCATAAAGGTTGCACTCAAAGGGCCGGTTGTAACTATATAAATAATACACATCTGAGTTGACAAATATGACATGTGGGGTTCCTCAAGGCTCTATCTTGGGGCCTCTTCTCTTTAACATCTACATGCTACCACTGGCTCAGATAAGGAAAAACAGCAAAATAAGTTACCATAGCTATGTGGATGACACCCACATTTACATAACCATTTCACCAGGAGACTATGCTCCAATTCAAACACTGAGCAAGTGCATTGAACAAATCAATGACTGGATGTGTCAGAACTTTCTCCAATTAAGCAAAGATAAAACTGAGGTAATGGTTTTTAGAGTCAAGGCAGAATGTATAAAAGTTAGCGCTGAGCTTCAGTCTGCAATGTTCAAAACAAATCTAGGTGTAGTCATGGACTCTGACCTGAGTTTCAACAGTCACATTAAAACAATGACTAAATCAGCCTACTATCACCTAAAGAACATTTCTAGGATTAAAAGACTAATGTCACAGCAGGATTTGGAAAAACGTGTCCATGCTTTTATCTTCAGTAGACTGGACTACTGTAATGGTGTCTTCATAGGTATCACTAACAAATCTATTAGAAAGCTGCAGCTAATTCAGAACGCTGCTGCTCGAGTCCTCACTAACACTAAGAAAGTGGATCACATCACTCCTGTTCTGAAGTCTTTACACTGGCTTCCTGTGTGTCAAAGAATTGATTTCAAAATATTGCTGCTGGTTTATAAAGCTTTGAATGGTTTAGGCCCAAAATACATTTCTGACCTACTGCTAAATTATGAACCATCCAGAACTCTCAGGTCCTCTGGGACTGGTCAGCTTTCTGTCCCCAGAGTCAGAACTAAACATGGAGAAGCAGCATTCAGTTATTATGCTCCAAATATCTGGAACAAACTCCCAGAAACCTGCAGGTCCGCTGCAACTCTTACTACTTTTAAATCCAGGCTGAAGACTTTTCTTTTTGCCGCTGCTTTTAATTGATATATTCATATCTTAAACTGCACTGTAACTTTTATTATCTTTGCTTTTTAATGCCATTTTCTTAATGTCTTTCATTTTTGTAAAGCACTTAGAATTGCCTTGTGTTGAGTCCCCCCGTAGGTAGTTAAAGTCATTATTGGGGTTAAACTCCCCTCGTAGGTGGTTAAAGTCCCCTACGTGTGCCGTTTTGGTTTCAAGACCCTGGTTCGCGGAGGACACCAAAAAAGTCCTAGAAAATAAAACTTAAACTTAACTAATGTGCATTTAAAAAAAAGAGGAATAGTTTTGGCGAAAACTAAAAAGGTACCATGGGGTACAGGAATCCGTTTTGGTTTCAAGACCCTGGTTCACGGAGGATACCAAAAAAGTCCTAGAAAGACAAGGTAAACTTAACTATGTGCATTTAAAAATAAAAAAGAGGAATAGTTTCGGCGAAAAACTAAAAGGTACCATGGGGTCAGATTATAATTTTCCAAAGGGGGGTTCGTTTAGCATGAAACACTTGAAATAACTAAAGGACAAGTTAAACAACAAAGTAGAAAGAAAGGGAGGTGATAGAAAACTATTTCTGCTAAAAAGTTAGCAATGAGTCAGACCTAAACATTTCCGATGTGTGTATCTCACACTGCACTGTAACTTTTATTCATGTATCTTTGCTTTTAAATTAGTGTTTTTAGATATCATTTTATAATATGTTTCTTAATGCTCTTAATGTCTTTCATTTTTGTAAAGCACTTTGAATGGCCTTGTGTTGAAATGTGCTATATAAATAAACTTGCCTTGCCTTACCTTACATTGAGTGTTTTATAGTCATAACACAGTGCTGTTGTGTCTCTTACCTTTGGATACTGTTGGATTGGAATGAGAACTCTTTCAGAGAGCTTGATATTTTTATTGCTGATGATATCTAGGTATTTGTTAGTGCTGCCATCTTTTCTCGATTCATCACCTTCATACTTTTCAATCTCTGCAGGAAAACAAAATAGAAGAAACAGATGAAAAGATCATTAGTTTATGTCTTTGAAAACAACATTAGTCAATATCTTCTGCATTACTTTGGAGCCAACAGCGGCATGAAAATCAGGCTGGAGTCACATTAGGAGAAACGTTACTCTGCATTACAGTTAAATATCTTTCTGATTATTTTGTATCTCAGCTGTAAATATGCTCACATTGCAAACTTATAATTATATTAGATTATCCCACTGACTCCTGGTACCTCCTTTTACATCGGGCTCTGTAATCTCATGATCCAGTAATTCCAATCAAAATAACAACAGAGGCACACTCGCCGCGTCTCACTTCGCTGCAAACTGAGCTCTTCAGGGCTTTTGGCAGTCTCCGATCCCTGGGACTTGCACGAATGGTGTATTAAACTTAAAAAATCCACGATGTTATCGGATGAAAGTCCATTGGGCTGGTAAAGACTGGATCTGTGAACTCTCCTAGATCGTATTTGCAGATCATTGGTTCCAATCAAACTGCAGGATAGGCAAATCTTGTGCAAATTAGCCCAATAGTTTCCCCAGCCCTTAATGTAATAAGATGAGAAATGAGTAGTGGATATTAAATGTCAGGGTGAGTTTGACAGGAACGCCCTGCGCAGAGCTATTTTCTTGATTGATGCATATTAAAGCACTTGAGCTGAACCACTCTCAATCCATTAAGTGCTCCAGAAATGAAGTTATCTGTTGTCCACCTAGCAGGATGCTCCTTGTAGTTTATAATAACCGTTGGAATTACAATTATCAGCCTGCAACACACGGGCTAAACAATTAAGGACGTTCCTGAACGAGACCAAGAACGAGTCAGCAACAGCTACTTGGTTTCCTTATTAAAAAACTCAAGAGTTCATTTAGTCTGGAGCACTTCACCGTTATCTGAGCTGTCAACAGCCAGTGGACAGAGCTGAGGTCAAAAACAGCTGCAGCCAATTTGATGTTTCATTACGGACAAATGAATGTAATGTTTTATCACCGAACAACATTCGGATTGACGCATTCCTCAGATTTTCTGTTCACCAAGGAAGGAAATTGCTCACAGAAAGGAATATGTTCTCATGAGGGGGCTGAATCCACCATAAGATTCATGTTTCCCTTCCCAGGATTTGACTAGTAGGCTAAAAGTAATGCCATGTTGAAACAGTGTTCTGGTTTATGTTCCCAGCGAGACTTTTCCTTGACCTGACCTTCTGGACGTCCATTACTCCAGCTTAATGATCCCTCTGTTCAGTTCCAACATTCACCCACTAGCAGTTCCTAATGGCCAGTGGTATCATTTTTACACCCAGGGTTCATTTGTTTGATATTGCTATTGTCTGGGAAATCACCAAGACAAAACTCCAACAGCTTGAAATGGCCCGATTTCTTCCAGCGTGACACAATCTCTCTGATTGTGCCTGATTGTCCGAGGAAGATCGTTTAAATTGGAACATGCCGTCTCCACTTTTTTGCAGTTTTTTTTTGTGGGGTGACTCTAATCGAGGCTACAAAACTTCCTGGAAAAATTGAGCTGATCCAACTGGGCGGGTGTTAATAAATGAATGTTGAAAATTGTAGGTAATCAATTATGTAGAAATCGATACCAGATGGAGGAGCCTTAAACTACTAATATTAAGCGAAGAAAGAATTGTGTTAATCACTTTTGAAGAATTATTCCAGTCTAGACTATAATGTTTTCAATGCACTCAGTCTTATTTGAAAAATCTACACTATAGAGTGTATTTTCACATCCCACGATGAGGCTCTGGAAAGAACTGTATCGGTAAACTCAGTGAACTCTGTGAACAGGTAATGCTTACTCACAACACCATCGCCTGGCTCTGGGTACAGACTGTGCCTGAAAACTTTTGCTGAATCACAGGTAAACAGATTGAAAGACCCCTCCAACCTTTTATTCCCATCAAACCGTGGCTGATTCACATCTCCTTTTGTGACACTTTACACCAGACAGGTGTCCCAGGAAACAAAACATGTCTTTTAAAAATAGCATTTATGCATTCTTGCCTGAGGAGATAAATCAAACGCAACCTTTACAAACAGAAACACATTTTGAGATAGCTCTGCTTTATAGACAGTAGACAGACAGGGTACTGATGAATACAGTATGTTTGTATACAGGAGGAGAATGTGAATTCAGTTCTGTTAGTGATTGGGTTCTGGGAATGTCAAAGATTGTCAGTGGGTCCACCACACAAACTAAAAAATATCAACAACTACTGGATGAATTGCAATGCATTGTGGTACATTCCTGGTCCCCAATGGATGAATCACAATAACATGTTTGATTTTTTTTAGAGATTCACAATTAATAGAACTTCCATTGATATCACAATATGGGCTAGTGTAAAGGGCAATTCGATTTCTTTCAATGATAATGAAAATAATGATTTGAAAAGGATCAATCCCTCCAATATCGTGAATCATATCACAATTGGAGTTTCAGTCATAATTCGTTTTTATATCCAAATCAGGCAGCCCTAATAGGTGCTCCTTTTTGTTCTCTAGTGGCATCATCAGGGTAAAAATAATGAGGTTGATTAAATACCTACAAAACTATTTTTTCACATGTCAGATGTGGCTGACATTAGCATTAAGCTAAACGCCCTGCTGTGTTTAAAAGCCGTCTCAAAAGAGCTGATAGCATGTTCTCTCAACAATAAACAACGCACCATCAGCTAACACCCTAAAAGCAGCATATTTGAAGAACAAATCCTTCTACAATATATACATTGTTATATAGTCACAACGTCCACATACAAAATAGCTTTGATTCGATGGACGGGTCAACAACATATTGGGCATCAGGAAGATAATTTATTTGTTTTTACTTAAATTCAGAATACTTGTTGATTGTTAAAGTTGCGGTAGTTTGAGTACTAGCATTTGCATATATGTTGGTTAGTCATCCCATCGTATGAAGCTCATTTGCATTTGAACTGTTTTTTGTCCCAGTTTCAGGTTTGATCAAGCATTCATCTCTTGATATCCTCTGACAGTAGTTTTGGTCGCTTGGGTCAGAATTTGTTTTTGGCTATGTTTCTATTATGAAGAGTTTCACTGTCAAATGGACATGGTGTTTATATCTTATGAATAAAGTAATAGTGTATTTCTAGCCAATGAACATGATTATACTCTGGAACAGCACAACATGGGAAACACCTTTATTCTGGTCTGCAGCCTGCCAGTGAACTCTGAAGAAGATTATGTGTGTGAGAGAAAAAGAGGGAGAGAATGAGGGAAAAGGAAAGAGAAACAAAAAGAGTAAAATTAGCTTACAATATATATATCTGGGGGAAACGTTCACATGAGTATCGTCATTGTCAAATATGTTGCAGGGAGCGACGGGAGTCAAAAGATCAGAGGAGCGAGAATGTGCTTTGAAGGTCACTGGTTTCACACAGGATGAAAAAGATCTCCTTGGGGGAACTGAATGAGTAAAACACTCTGAGCGGTTATTCTGGGGCTGTGGATCCCCTCTGTTGCTCTGCCCAAACTGCTTCAGTGGAGCTGCTCAGTGACCGAGAATGAAAATCAAATCTGTGGTTTAACTGGGCAGCTATACTAGATACATTTGTGCAACTGAAAAAGATGGCAGGCTCAGTCAGCCTGCCATGGCTTAAGGTTAAAACCAGCTTTGGTCTGTATGAAGCCACACAGACTGAGAAACAGTTTGAAGTTCATTTATCCTGGACACCAGTCAAATATCAATACACAGAACTGTATTCCTAGTTTTTATAATACAAGCTTCTAACGGAGATTTGGATATTCAAAGATTCAAGATTCAAAGGTTTTATTGTCATCTTCTGACCTGAGCTCCTCCAACAATGCAACATATATAATAAAATACAAAATAAAAAGTAGTGCAAAAAGTCTATATACATGTGAATAGAATATGGGATATGTACAAGAACAGAATATGAAATTAAATAATGTTAATTAAGACTAAATTAAATACGGTTTATTGCGGTGATAACTATTTATATAAATTAGTATATTGCAAGATGACAAATTGGATTTTGTAGCGACTATTAACAGAGATGGGGCTCCCTTAATTCAGAAACGAGTTCCTTTCAGTAAACCTGCTGCACCACCGGAGAGTTTATGTACTAAACAGGACATTCTTGCCGAGCAAAAAGCTATTTTTCTATTGAGGTATGGCAGGATGATGGACTGTGTTGCACTGATATTATCTCTCACTACTTGCACAGACTGGAATTCACCAGAAGCTCTCGTATATTTTGCTGAACGGACAATACCACAAACATAAATGGGCTACTGTGTTTGAGCTGCTGCCAGTAAATAATAGCATGTATGCAGAAGTTCAATAACATCTGAAGAAGGGGGAATGGGAGCGGCACCATTTGTTGGGAGATAATAGGTTTATGGCTGTTTATCCTCACATCGTAGCTTTATTGGATTCAGTTGTTGTTTGCCATACAGTCCGTGCAACTAAAGCATGCACTTTCTTCTGCTGCTGGATGGGAGCTGTTTGTAAACTGCGTATGCTTTCATTTCTGATCATGTTGGTGTGTGGAAATTGTCTCTTACTGCACTGCTAGGGGGTTTATGTTTTGTTTCTTCTGAAGGGTCAACAGAGAAATGTGGACTCATAGTGTGGACACACTATAATACAGCCAAACACATCACTGGTCCTTATATAAAAAACGTTTGATTAACTCCCACATTGTAGCGCTGACGTGCCACAAAGCGACTTGATGAGATGAAACAAGAGCGTGAAGATGAAGCTCATCACGGCCAACAAAGAAAAATCTGATAGCTGACGTGCTCTGTGCGTCCTTCCCAGTTTTCCACTGTGCTAGCCTTTTATTTTGCAAACCTGGCTGAAAGACTGGAAACCTTGAATAACATGCAAAGGGATGGAAGAGCATTAAATAAAACTGCATAGTAAATGCTAGAAAAACCTATTTGATCTTCCTATTTCTATCAGGTTTAGTTGCTGCTATCAATCCCTAAAAATCTGTGGAAACAAATCATTACTGTAAGATTAGAGAGTCACTTTATTTATATTTACCCTGCTAAATGTGTCAATACTGAAATTGAGTGATTATTACCTCCTTCGCTTTATAACTTCTTTCCTTTACAACTGCAGTTACAAAACGCAAAGGCTTTTTAGAGTGCATCCATTAGCCTGAAGACGGCTAAATTATTCTTTGATTTCTTCCACCTACTGAGTGCTGAATCTTAGACTTCACAATGCAAAAATGAATCAATGTAATCATTTTCCAATACCTAATTGCTTGTTCACATCCAACACGGAAAGAGGTAGGGCTCCACTTAGCCGTGTGGACCTGGGGGGGGGAATGGAGGACGAGATGTGCAATTAATTCTGTCCTTATTCACTCTGGACTGGTGACTGGTGAATGCATGGGGTTGGAAATAGGTTGGCCACATGCTGTTTATGTGTTTTTAACTGAGCCGCACTGAGGCAAATTGCATAGAGCCCGTTGACACACTGATAAAGTATTAAATCTTCAATGTAATTATAATGCCATCTTCATATTCTCTGCTGAATGGTCGATGGATAGCGAAGTGAAAAACGAATTACTTTTCGAATTAATGACATATTAAAAAGCAGGCAACCTATACACATTTTAATCATGACGGTGGTTGAAATATCATATATTTATTTTAACAAGAGGGACAGGATTGAAAGATTTTGTAGACAACATGGCCTAAAGTCATATATATAACACACATATGTTTTGTTTCTCTAGTCTATATATATGTGTAGTACATGTTATTTTTATTCCATTATATAAACAGTGTGATGGTATTATGCATGACATGTGTGACTGAAATGTACATATAATATACATCTGTAATTGTACAGTTATGCTTTATTATATCTGAGGGTGCATGGGTGATTGAACGTTTCTGTTATGTGTGAGGCATTCTGGCTGTTATACATATATTTTCATATTTCTCACTACCACTGGATATAACTTCCAGGTGTTTCTTGTATATTCTCACTGATGCGTGCTTGTTGTTGAGTTCTCTGTGTGTCTGACTGTCAACTTTCAAGCATGTGACATTTAACATTACCACAGTTAATACTGTCTTTGTTCAACAAACACAAGTTGTATGTATTCCTTCTATAGAGGGTGGAGGCTTGGCTTTGATAAGGAGGAGATGAGGGGATATATTTAATGTGGCTGACCATTTAGTGCTGTTGAATCTTTTGAAAGAAAATATCAATACACTTATTCAGAAAGAAAGATGACATGGAGCTTGGAAAATGATTATGATTAGTGGTGTCTGCCTTCACTTTAGTCCTGTTGATGACAAATGTCCAACAGAGCTCCATGAATGAGATCCGCAATTATGCCTCTGACTTGTTGAACCGTTTTTTTGTATTATATTTATTTTGGTCGTTTGGAATGTTGATGTATGATTTAATTGACATGTAATTAATAGTAAATGTCAATGTTGTTGTACTGTTGCAGCAATTATTGACCTATTTATTATTTGATTGATTAATCATCAGTTTTTGCTGTCTTATTTTTATTTTTGCTTAGGCATCCTGTCCCCTATGAAACTTGACTTCCTTGTCTGATTGGACAGTCTCTGTTAATGATATGTTGAACAGCACATTGGCTTCCACCAGCATAGTGGTTTATAAATAATGCCTAAACAAAGAAAAAGACCAATGTAAGCAGACTTTAAATCCCTTATAACAACACATACATTTGCCTCCACAATAGCATACTGTGTGAATCTGTAATAAAGTTGGCAGTCACTTCAAATAAGTCACCTACAAGTGAACTGAAAGTGATTTATCAAACACATTCCCCAGTATATGAGAAGACTTGCTGTCATTTAGCTTCTTTCCTAAATGTGTGATCTAAACTCTGTGTTATTTTCCTTGTTTTTCCTTTTTTGACTTTAAAAATCCCATTTCAATTTATGTATTTAATGTTCCTGTTATATGTGAACATTGAGGCACAGTCTCTAACATATCTTGCTGCTTTGGCTCATCCACTTATTTCAGATTCTTGAAATGCTCGCGTCCTTGGAGTCTAATCTTATTCGACCCATGCACTTATTGTAACTCAGTCTTGATAGAGTGTCGGCTAAATGCTGAAAAATGTAATGCAATGTATCACTTTCCTAAAATGTAATTTTTGTGTCCTTTTGATAGGTCATACCACATGGGCTGCTGTTTTTCTTTCGCTATGAGCTGGGTCACTGCTGGATACTGAACAGTCCATAATGGATAGACTGATGAAAGGAGCGGCCATTTTTAAATAAGAGAGAAATAGATTAAATGCAAATCGTTTTTCAGAGAGAGAGAGAGAGAACTGCATCCTGTGGTGAGGCATCGTCCAAATCAATTATAACAAAGTCGTACGTTCCTGACTTAGCAGGCCATGTATTTGTGAGGAAAGCCTGTGCCCCTGCAATATGTATTTTCACTGCACCATACAAAAACAGCAACTCTTTCTGGATGTAAAGTCTGACATATTCAGAGTATAGAGTTCTATTGATATCTACTGAACAGTCACTGATTGGATCTAACCATCTCAACAACTAATTATAACTTCATTATCAGCTGACTGAAACTAAAGTCTAAAACAGTTGCAGTGTATTGCATGGGTTCATGCATTGTCTGATTAATTTTAATTAAAGTCAAAGGGTCATTGCCCAAAATGTGGTGTGAGCTTGTTTTCGGTAAAGCCGTGACTGAGCATTTTCCTCAGCACACATTGTCAATGTGAAAATATACTGTGCCAACTCCGGTTGGCACAGTATATTTTCACATTGACAATGTGTGCAAGCAGAAATGGAAAAATACTGTAATTTGCTGCTGGTTACTTCCTCACTATCTAAGAATGTTTCCTCCTTTGGCTAAATGCAAGGAGGACAAAGACATGATAATTAGAAAACTCATATATTATGTGGATTCAAATAGTGATTTGATAACAGACAGTTTCAAGACAAAGGCATTTTAAACTGAAAATATTGTACTCAATGGATATTAAACTGGCAAAATCATGAAATTGCGTAAGTGAAAAATCTTAAAGGGCCCTTGAGCGGTAGGTGGGGGGAAGAATAATACTCATAACTATGTATTCATTAGAATACAATTACCTGAAACAAAGAATCGTGTTTTCGTCTACATAGGGAGTGGGTCCTCCTCACAGTCTGCTATGAGCGGACAAACTAAACACTGTCTCTAGAGGGCCTTTTGTGTTTTTACGCTAAAGGCTAATGTACTTCTCCGACACGCTTGTATAACTGCAGTAACCCCGACCGCAGCCTGAAGTTTGTTGCTCATAAAGTAGAGTTATGGTAAGGAGGACCTCTGAGCAAGTAGTTAGGTTAAAGGTTCTTATAGATACCACGGCTTTACAAAAACAAAACATCTTCTCATGTCCATGCTCTCTTATGCTTTACTTAATATGAGTCACAGTGTTGGTCCTCCTCCATATCTCATCTCATCTTTTATTCAGAGAAGCCTACATCTTTCAAATCTCATGCAGATTTGTTTGTCCTGTCACTGTGCCTAGCAGCATTTGTGAGTGCGTTTAAATATTACAGACCCTGTCAGAACGCTTAGTGACATTGTTAACTAGATCTGTGATTGAGAAAGCAAATGTGAGAAAGTTCCCCTTTACATTACAAATATAAACACAGCAGTTTGTTTTTCTCAACATTTCAGCATGTTGTCTGTTTTTCTTTTGAACGTATTAGGAATCACATTGGTTTTCATGGCATGGCCGGGCTACGTGGCATGTAGGAACACCACTGGGATCCATTAAAGGCTTCCAGTTTTGACACTCACTTCAACCCACTTTAAAACAAACAACTACGCTGTTGTTTTGCATTAGGTGTACGCTACACTGAAATATGATAATAAGGTCTGAAATGAGCACTTTTGTTGTCAAAAAACTCTTATACATGTTGTATTAAATCTATTACAACAAAGGAATTCATAAAACTTCCCTTTTCATCATCAATCCAGCTCACACTTTGCTCTAAATGGGAATTATTACCACCCACCACTCTTGTTCCCAAACAGCAATAAATGTGCTCAAAGACACTCAAATGATTTGAGGCAACATAATTTAAACACTTATTCACTTGCAATGAAGCTGCTAAACTGAGACCATAGTGACTACATGCTGTGCTGTTTGTTGTGTATGATGTGAATAATGCAGGATTACATGCTTTGCTATTCAATGATTTACTAGCTGTGAATGTATACATCTGTCATTTGTAACTGTCCTCTGATATATGTGATTCTACATTATCTATGAGGAATAAATGACAACAATAATACAAACTTTGTGGAAAGTTTTTAAAACTATGAACAGATGTTGCTCACAGATGATTATGTTGAACATTTTCAGAGATGATAAAAATAACTGACAGTTTATTAAACTGATTGTCAGTAGGGGCTTGGACTGGGAGCCGTAGGGTCGCTGGTTCAAGTCCCCGACCAGACCTAAATATGGAGTGTGGACTTCTACTTGGAGAGGTCCCAGTTCACCTCCTGCCCTGCCGTGGTGCCCTTGAGCAAGGCACCGGACACCCCCCTTCCCCCCTCACTCCCATTGCTCCCCGGGCGCTGTACAATAGCTGCCCACTGCTCCTAGTACTAGACTCCTTGTACTAGGATGGGTTAAAAGCAGAGGCCACATTTCACTGTGTGTGCTGTGTGCTCTGCATGTGTGACCATTAAAGAGGGTTTCATCCCTCCCTATTCAATTCAATATTCAATTCAATGATGCATACTGTTCTGGGTTGACATTGGTTTGCAGTGGATTATAATGACAATGTATTTTTGTTTGAATCCTTCTATGCGAGTCAGCCTTCAGTACATTTGGCAAAGTGTGTTGTGTGAAGGATGATCCCATCTGCATCACAGTTAACAAGAGCTGGCCTGTCAGGTGTCTCATCAACACAAGTGGCGTGAGTCACCAGAGCACTAACACCCCGTCCAATCAGAACGCATTAATCTGACAGACTTACTTTACCGCTTTCAACCAACTTGTCAGAAACTGTTCAAGCAAGAAAAGTGGTGTTTCATTCGGACAAAAAAGTAACAAATAATAATTGACTTAAACCAATTGGTCACATGTTACAGGAATATATGAATACATAAAGAAATATGTTTGAGATTACTTTACAGTAAATATTTACATTGCAGTAAGTAAATGGTGTCTGAACTTTTGTTGAGGGTTAATATACCACATATGAAAGCATTGTGTTTTTGTTCGGTTATTTCATATCTGATATTTGCTATCTTTTGAGACAAACATACGATGCCAAGTTCTTTCCTGATGGTTTTCTTGCCTCTGTTTGTAATTTAAGTAGAGTCCTTTAATCCCATGTTGCCTGAACACCTTTGACTCTATGACACCAGAATAAAAGTAAATTAAATCACCCAAGAAAGCACATCACTCAAACCTTCAGTGCACTGAATCAAAACTGCAAAAATATATTTTAGACCAAATGAGCTGAGCTGTGTTTTTGAGTTTGCTTTGTGATAATGAGCTTTGTTTGAAAGTGACACATTGTTAGCAAGTGAATGACACAGAGGCTTTCTGCAGTATCAAGTTTTATTTTAATGCTGCAGTTTGGAGCTGATTATAATGACCTGTTAGATATACTGTAACATTAAATCAGAAGAAAGACTGGAGAACATTTGTCTCAATACCATTAGGTCCCCCCCTGTGACCTTGATGACAGTTTGCAGTCATAACTTGTGATAAAAAGAGAACAAAAATACCATGCCACATTCACATTAATGGTGTTGCAGTTGTATTTTTCATATTGTATCTGACTCCTTTTACAAATAGCACTTGTGTGTCAGGTAGAGTTCCTCAAAATATCTGACTGATGTCATTTAATGAGTTTAATGGATTATAAATCAAGAAAGTGTTACATTTACTGAAAACTGAGTAATTATGTTCTGAAAAAGATATTGCAATCCTGATATGCTGAATATGCAACAGCTGGCAAAATCATAAAAATGAACATGTTCAACCTTAAAAATAAACAGTGCATTATTTCCCCAGTTAATTATACATTAAAGCCAATTAGTAATTTTCCATTTTAAATCTTGGGGATCTAATCCATACACAGCCTCAGTATATGTTGTGGATGTTGTCTGCCAGAGCTTGACCTTGGAGGGCAGTGGGTTACAATAGGAGGTGAGAACTCACTCTACACTCACTTTACTTTCTTTGTTTACTGCATTATTCCCTCGATGGTAGAAACCCCCAGAAAAGTTCTGCACTGGAGCCAAACAACAGCTGCCTGCATCCAACACACAGGCACAGCACAGTGAACCCACTGCCATGAAACAAGCATTAAGAGTCAAGGGCAGTGGGTTCAAATAAGCTCACATTGGGTCACTGTACTTGCACAAAAATCCAACACTGATGGTTTTTAATTACAGGGATCATGGTGAATGCCTCTGAAGAAGAGGACTTAAAATACCTGACTTACCTTCTGCAAGCAGACGCACGGCATGAACATAGGTGGGGTCCAAGCCCTTCTTCTCGGCTACCAGTTCAGGTAAGCACTTCTCCGGATGCATTGTTTTATTTGAGCAGACCTCTTCCCCGGTCATGGAGGTGAAGCGACAGAGGGCTGAGCGTCGGAATGCAACTGTAAACCTTCCCGCTCCGGCTTTTCAGTAGCTTCAATCTACCAGTCTAAAGAGCGCCAGAAGAAAAAACAAAACCCTCCAAAAATAAATCGTCCCGGGTCTCCGAGATGCCTGACTGGAGGCTGAGATGTAATTCAGAGGTGTGAGCGACTGGAGGAAGCTTTGACTTGTGATTCAGAGGTGTGAGCCCATTTCCTCCACCGCTGCCTGCTGCCTCCCCTCGGCACCCCGCCAGACTCTCACACTCAGTGGGTCTGCAGCCCGCGCTGCTCCCCGCCCCTCAGCATCATTATCGGCCATATTCCGGGACAGGCGCTGCTGGAAAACAAAGCCGGTCCCCGCTGAGCGAAAACCAATTGAGCAATGTGCATGGAGGGAATGGATTTAAGAAATACAAATACAAAAAGTTGACGTTGCAGTGGTTGACAATAATACCTGCAATATTTCCTACAAAATGAAAGAATATTAACTTGTATGCTTGTTATGTTGCCTATTCAAAAACTATTGCCTAAGGTCAAGGTACATTTGTTATAAGGTGCCAGTCACGATGTAAGTCCCTGTAAGAGCTATCAGTGGAGTCTAAATTAAAGTGTGTGATAAGTTTAATTATGGATGAAAAGTCTTACTAGTAAGAAAGATAGTGCCTTATCTCCAAGAAAAACATTCCTTATCCAATTAGTTTCTTAATTTAGCTGGGGCAAACCAAAAGGTGGCCTGTGAGTTTCTGTTAAAAGTTCCCTAGAGTAGCTCACACCTAAAACTGTGTGTGTGCATTATGTACTTTATGGAGCAAGGACAGGTTTTAAACCCATGTGTCGCTGTCCAAGGTGCTGAACACTTGCTGCATGACTGAGATTTCTCTTTTTATTACATGTATTCTAAATGATAATCTACCACGAGAATAAACCACAAAAAGGAGCTCTTTCTAATGTTGCATTTGCTTTTTTCAGTAGGGCAAATAGTCTGACTCATTAGTGCACTTGGATGTTAATCAGCCTACCTCGGTATGTTTACTAGTAAACAATCCAGTATAAGAGTCAGAATAATGTATAGTTCTCACATCCTGTGATGTGGGGGCTCAGGTAGTCAAGAAGAGCTATGTCTGCTTGTGAAGTGAATTATATGACACTACCTTAAAGAGGTTTCAATGTCAAGTGAATGCTTCATTAGGTCTTTATGAAGCAATGTCAGTGGTGTCAGCAGTGTAAGCATGCATCCCATATGAAACGCTTCCCTTGTCCCGTAGTATGATATTGGCTTGAGTCCTAAAGTCATCTGAAGCGCAGCACACAGGCTGCTTTACTTACTCACTCTTCAGTTTGAGCAGAAGAGGCTGGTGAACGACCAATTGTAGCTCCACTTGACCTTTACAGTTGACTCAGACTGCTCTGATCAGAATCACTAAGACTGTGGGGGGAATACACACTGGTGAATGAGAGTCAATTTGTATGAATCTATTATTGTTCCACCACAAATGTAAGACTATCAATAAACGTTAAAAGTATAGGTATGAACATAAGATGAAAGTTTGTTGACTATGCCCACATAACTTCCTTTTTCATGTGTGTCATTAATATGTAGCTACTTTTTAAACACTATTTCTTCCATTTCACCTTTAAAGTATCTTGACATTAAAGATGAGTATGACGTTTTTCTTTGTTTGGTAGACTAATACATGGTGCAATGCATATTGGTTTCAGAGGTCACAATACAACATATTTTCTCTGTCATAACATGTGAACATTTAATCTGATTTGATTTCATTGATGTTGTTAATTGCTATTTCTTCTCATTTGTGAAATGGCATTATAAGATGCCATTACAGATCATAGCTTGTCCTTTGCCATTTCTCTTTATAATTAACAACTTATTTCTCTCTGAAATGAGACACAATTTCATTCTTTTGCTTGATGGCCTACAATAAGTGACTGGACCCATGTCGGCCAGTACTGGCTTTGCATTTCATGCTTGCTGAACCTTCACTGATTTAATTTCATTCAATGATGTGATTCATATCAATGATGATGATAATCCTGCTGTGGCTACTAATGGTAATGATGTTTATAACTGTTAGTGTGGTTAATCTTGTAATCGTATAAAATGCACGTGAATTTAGACAGAAAAGACATTATCACACAATGTGCTCCTTCATATTGAAAATATGGATGGGCAAAATAGCTTGTACATTGATGTTTATCAGTGCAGATGGGAAGAATACCTTTTTTTTATCAGACGAGATGTCATTAGAGACAAAGAGGATTGCAAGTGACAATTTGAACTTAGACTCTCTCTGTATCAATTCTGAAAAGTGTTCAAAGCATCCCATGCAGACTTACTGCGCTCTAGTGGTCAGAGTGCAATGTTACACAATTCATGGCTAAATGCATCAGCTTAGACCTAAATAGTGCAGCTGAAAGATAGGTTATATATAACTAAATATGTCTGCAGAGAGGAACTGTGCAATAAAAAGAAATGTGCCTGATCAAAACAAGTTGTTTTATTTGCAGTACTTGTTTATCTTGTGCATTCAGTGTGAAGGTCTATAAGAGTCTATATTTGACAGTATTGCACATTATTTACCTTTATTATTTGCTGGGAAAATGAAAAGGAACATGCATGAGGAAGGATAATTGGGAATTTTAACTTGTTGTTCAACTTTGTGAAGATATTTTTACAGCAATTATGTGTGAATCACAGAAGACCCTCCTCTATGCACTCATTGTGATTGTTTGGTCATCTGGTAAACTCTGGCCTCTTTTTCCCCTCGTTATCGAATCTAATCAGGCTTCAAAAGTTGAGCAATGTTCAACTTTTGAAGCTGAGGTGGAAGCATCAGCCAATCAAATCCCGTTTATGCAAATCTGACAGTACAAGCGCTAGCCAATCAAACCGCGTGTATGCTGGGAGAGACATACCGCAGGTCATTTCCTCATATTCCAAAAAAATGGAGGAGAAATTAATTATAGCGGTAGGGAATCACCCGGTGCTTTCAGTCCCTGTTCACCTACCGGGATACAAACCGGAGGAGCCAGGCATGGAGGGAGGTGGCAGAGACAGTGGTAGGTTTTCGCCTGTTTGGGGAGCAGTGGCGGCTGGTGGAAAATATTTTAGGTGGGGCTGTGGAAATGGTGATCAAACAATACTAGGGGGTCCGGGGGGATGCTCCCCCGCTATTTTTTTTTTAGAAAAGACCCCCTAAATTATGACTTCTGGTGATGTTAGGGGGGGAAGGACAATTTGAGGCTTAAAAATATGAGAAGACTGATCAATACCTCCATAACTTCAGTGTGGTTAGCTATGAATCTTCCAAAACTTCCAAACACCTTGTCCTGGACATAGTTTCTACAGCATAAACTGTGCAACAGTACAGTAGGCCCACACAAACTGCAGAACACCGGGGCTTTGGGAACACTCAAAATGACTTAAAATGATTTAATTCCCATTTAACCTGTTAAGGGGCTTTTTTCCCCCGTTTTTTTTTCTCACGAAACTGTGTCTCAGGGCTTCTTAAAATGTAATAAACTATTCATGTGTCCTACTCAGAGGAAACGCAGCTAACTGATGATATGAACCATGTTTACCGAAACAAAACACAAGTCTCACAAGAAGCGTCTAAATGAGCCCTGAGCAAAAAAATGCTAACGCACTCTAGGTATAAATCAATCGATATACTTATCGGATATGCACAAACAAGCTTATGCTAACAAGCTGAGATTCCACAGATTCTAGAAATATAAGTATCATCACTGAGCGATCAGAACTCGCTACAGAGGAAGCAAATACAGACATCACACGACGTAGCTTTAGGTAGCAAAACACGGAGATATGCTCAGAATGCTTGTTGCAGAATAACAATTCTGATCAAAAACGAGAAAAATGCAGCTGAAGGTTAATCCATAGGTTAATCCAATGTGTCTGTCACTTTGAAAAATGATTGATGATCCATAATTCAATTTCTTTTTTTTTTAAACTGAGTTTTCATTAGCTGCTAATGGTAGCTTCCAGAGTGTATGACAGCTTCCTGTTTTGTCTCCTTGGATACGAGTCCAAACAACTAACAGACTGCACCGGGCGCTGACGTAGGAGCCCTGTGACCATCAGATTTGACGACGCTGATTGGTTGAAATGATGTTGCTTTTTTGCTTTGTATGTCGGGGGCGGGAGATTCATGTGATTGGTTGTTGGTCGCGTTGCTCGCAAAAAATCCCCAAACTTCAGATACGCCCACCTCCAAGATTTTTTTAACGCTGCTGTGTGCACGTACCAGAGTTTATATATACAGTCTATGGGACGTACCAGAGGTTTTCAAACTTTGTTTTCAAAATAAAGCTATATAAATTCCCTACTATATAACACACTTCTGTTCCTTTAACAGAACTGGCCTGTAAAATAAATCCACCTCAGGCCTTCCTGACCTTGTGACCCTTACAAAGCTTTTTTGTCTGTTTTTATTCTCAAACATCAACCGTCACACTATTTTGTGCAATACATAGCATTTGAGATAATGCCTTAGAGACTTCATAAACAGGGACAGGCCATACTTGTATTTATCAAGTATGTATGTAGTAGTAGGATACTATTGGCAATGTTTTCTCTGTATTCCAAAAATACAATACATTCTACTCTGAAGCAACACCAATCGCTTGGGATGATATTAATGTAAAGGTGAAAATAGAGGCTTGTTTTGGAGGTTGCTTGTGGTTACATCATGAGTACATGATTAAAATGATTGTGTCAAAAGACATTTGAAAACATAAATTCGTCAGTCCAATGACACTTTCTTTTAAGGCAGTTATATGATCTACGCCAGGGGTACTCAAACTTTTTTATTAAAGGTCCACTTGTGAACTTTATACAAGGTCACTGGTCCGGATCAATGCCAGTAAAGTCACGGTCTGCAATGCGTGTCACGCTCGCGCACACAAGTAAATATATATGCACGTTCATTCTCACAATCAGACACGCGTCAGACACAAGACGCGCGTACACAATGATGTACATATATTTATCAGAATCAGAATTTTAAAAAAAAATAAAAAAATTTAATAATTTTTTTAAATTTTTTATAATGGGACACAGGGTTCGGTCCGGATTGATTTGCAGTTCGGTCCGGATCCGGACCTTGGTCCGGAGTTTGAGAAGCCCTGATCTACGCCTACTACTCAATGTTCAAGTTGGTCTACAGGGGTTTATTATGAAAAACTTTACCGGAAGTCTTACTTTGAACGATATGGCTTGACATTAGTATGCAGCATGCCATGCAGGCTCTCGGGAAGAATGCGAGCAAAACACTGACTGACTACGAACTGACTGTTGAGGAAGTTGTCTATCCAGGGATTACGCGAGAATATCAGCAAAGGTATGAAAAGAACGAATGTTTATTGTACATTTTGATTCAACCAGCCGCAAAAATAATGCCAGACAACTGTTGGCTCAATGACAGCGACCCTCTACCACACAAAACAACACCTGTGAACCCAATTTGTGTTCTTTGACATTGAAAATGATATTGCATTGTGTTTGTTACTTTCGTTACAGTTGTATGTCTTAAGTGTAATTTGGCATGCTTTTATTTTGAAGGCGAGTTCACGCTGTTGACAGGAAGTTGTTGTTGCTATGGAAACAAGAAAAGTTTCACAGCGGGCGGAACTTGTCATAAAGTCCGCGATAATGTAACCCACCCATTTAGAGGGAAGATATGATTGGTCAATTGTACTGTCATTTGACATTACTCTCTCGTTCAGTTACTATAGCGGGCCCTCTGTGAATCGCAGAGAGGGCCAGACCTTCTTTCAGACCGAACAGGCAGATTCGAAGGAATTATTTCTTTGGAAATGTTATTTTATTAAATCAAGTTTTTTTTCGGTAAAACTAATGAAAAATATAACAAAAATAATATAAAAAAAATATATATTTTTAAAAAATATATATTTTTTTAATGTTTTTAAATATTATTTTTTGGAATATCTTAGGCCCTCACAGAGGGCCTAGAGGGCCCTGACGGCTCGCCACTGTTGTGTTGTGTAGTTTATACTTTATTCCAACTTTGAATATTTTAATACCTGAACACACTGCTGCTGCTGTTAAATAGTTTCCCAATTTGGGATTGATAAAGTGTCTGTCTGTCTGTCTGTCTATTTATTTATTTTATAGATTAAAAAAACACATCTATGTATTTTCAAGGTAAAGGTGATACACAATATAAACTGTATACTATTATTTTTTCAAAGACATGTTACATTTCAAAAGCATATATTGCTATGTTTAGGACAAACAATTAAAGACTGCTTTAATTGAACAAATTCTACAATATAAAAGTGGCAGATTTGCTTTATTAAACAGACCAGACCTAGGTTGCATACCAACACAATTAGGAACATGCTCACATCTTACTATGTTGGTCTGAAGAGCTGAAGCATTCATACACAATGGATAAAAACGGTGTTGTCTCATTCTATATCCTGTGAGAAAATGATATACATTTAGCATTAAAAATTCGACATAGCCTACTATTCCTAGCCTGAGGAAGATATGAATAATCAACAGATTTGAATGGAATCTCTAACATTTTCATGTAGAATAAAGACAAAAGAGTGATTATACAAATTACATTTATTGAAATTTGAACCCGAAGATGAAGTCTCAAAGAATGTTTTAAATTAAAGGACATAAAACAAAAAGGTGGATAATAATAACATCTATTAAATGTATATGTAAAGACATTTGGTCAAATGAAATGACACTGAGCCAGTGATAACAGCAACGCCAGCGTGGATGAAGATGGTGCAGGTCTCTCTTCATGCCCCCCCTCCGTGCTGTCCCCTCAGTGGAAGTGGGAACACGGGATAAGACCTCTGGACACCACGCTGTCTCAATGATCCACACTGTTAATATGAGAGGAAAATAAATATTTTAGGAAATGCAAAAAATGAAGTTAACAAATAAAACACAGCTCAGGGGCATCATGGACGGTAGGTTTTCCTACAAAGTTAACTCAGCCTCCATTGATTTTCATATCAAATTAGTGTGTTAATAAAATAAGCTATCATGGCTTATACTTGCATATCTAAACAGAATCATGAAAGCCTGTTGGTAGAGTCAGACAGGCACACGAGTCCGTTTGAGTGTGTGCGCCGGTGTCTGAACGCTCACTCACTCACTGCTCGCTTTGTAGCTGTCCCTGCTATTAGGCTACTAGCTTGCATTGTGGATCTAAAGTTAGCAAAAGCTAACTTTCATAACACAGCTTTTCTTTACTTCTCACTTAACTAACACAATAAAGAAACAGACCGTATAGTACAGCACAAACAACACAAATGATCAATACTTACATATATGGTCACTTGTAGTATTATAATAATTGAAATGCTGGTTCTTGTGGGGGTCTTCTGTCCACGCTCAGCTACCGCACCGCAGCTGCCTGCACTGTACAATCGCTGGAGGCTGTAACTCAAAAACTGAGTAGCCAATGGGGACGCACCCCTGAAAGTCCCGCCCACCTGGGAGGTTTGTGTCAGAATCTCAAACAAAAAGTGAAGGAGCGAGAGCAAAAGTCTGATCATTGAGAAAGAAGAAACAAGAACTGCAAACAAAAACCTATGTTAAAACAAAGAAAAAATACTTATAGTTTACATGATTACACAAATGATTTGTTTGCAACTTATAGTTTTATTTTTTAAATTTATTTTATTTTGCTTGACTCAGTTTTTTTTTCTTTTAAACTCATAGTTTTGCTTTATTCGGAGAAAGTGTTGCTTTATCTTTATGATACAAAACTAATCCCATAGCCACACTGCCTTACGGGATACACACGTGTCCTGCAGTGTAGTAGTAGACTCAGTCCAACACTTGCAGTAATGTACACACTGACAGTAATGATAAACTAAAGGTTACATCCCATTTTATATTATTAAAATGAATCAAAATGCAAGCCTGCATGCAAATCATGGTGACAGTTGTTTTTGGAGTTACTCTGTTTAGGGAAAGTTTCATGTTTGCCTGTCACTCGTGTTTCAAAGTCATTTTATGCCTTGGGAAAAGAAGTTGAAACAAGTCGAGGCATGTTTTGATTGAGCTTTTGAACATGTCACATGATCCTGAATGCTGTATTTGAGATGCGAGGCTGTTTTCTATGTGAAGAAGTTTTGAAGAAGTCCTGCATCTGAAATAAACTACATTAGATGGATGGATTTGGCATACAAAGTGAACATTCTTACCATGCCCCCTAATGCAAAAGTTGTAGGGTAATAGATGTGTTAGTATTTTAGAAGGCCTTTCTGCATATTGTGAATATTTACATTTTTTATTTTTTTATTGTAATTTTGTGTTTTTCCTTTACGATTGTAGATTTGATTGTTCTTTCTTGAAAAAAGTTAAACTAACCCTCCAAGGATGAGACACATTTTTTTTTAAAACATGTATTTATTGAGTTTTTACATTCATGACATTACATAAACACAACCGAAAATTCCCCAGCATTAGACATACGGCAGATTACAAAATAATGCTAAAAAATAAATAAAATAAAATAAAAATAAATCAGTTTAAAGTACAAACCAAGAATAAAATTACATTTGCAAATTAACAAATTCAACAAAAATACAATAAAAGCACATCCACAAACAGAGCAGAGTACAGTTGAGACAAATTAAAGATGTCATCAAACATACTTTAACACTGTGTTCTCCTGCAGGAGGATGTCAGCAGTGGTGGTGGTGCATGGGGGGGCGTGGGCCATACCTGAGGACCTGGCCAAGGCCTCTGTGGATGGAGTGAAGGCTGCAGCACGTCAAGGCTCTTCTGTGCTGAAAGGAGGAGGAAGTGCTCTGGATGCTGTAGAGGCAGCCGTGAGGGCTCTGGAGGATAACCCTGCGTTTAATGCAGGTATACTGTACACAAATACTAGTTCACATTCCCATATTTAAACATGTATGCCATGCAGTCTGCACTAGGTTAATGAGTATATATGCACACAAATTCAGTTTTTCTGTAGCCCAATGTCTCCATCTGCTGGTGGGGATGCCAACATTCATCCAAACTACGGCCTGGGGGCCAACTGTGGCCCTGGGTGAACTTTTTGTTGCTAATTCTAAAATTATTATTGAATATGGCCCAAACCTAAGATTTATTACTAATATATAATATTGTACTTCTAACATATATATTAAAATATAAGTAAATAATAAGCCCAATTTTTCTATAAATTAAGTCAATTAAAGTAAAAAAATCTTAGTTGATAAAAAAACATCCCAATAACTTATTTTCATAACAAGCTTGAAATATAACCTTCCTATTTACCCTTATTATAAGCAATCTGAGGCTAAGGTTTGAAGGGATGTTTATACAATGAAGTTACATTTACTACAACTACATTGCAGAACTTAAAAGCTATTGAATTCATCAAAACTAATAAACATGTTAAAATGTGTTTTATGTACCAAACAAATGTGTACGAGTAAATACAATCTGTTCATCAATAATGTGTCATTCACAGTACTGTGCTGTTTTTATACTGTTTTGTCACCACCCTGTGGATATGAGAGGATGTAGCAGGCAGCGTAAAGCCTCTGTTTCCAAAGAAGGAAGGAAAAGCCGGTTTTTCTCACATCCTCTCTGTCTGTCGCTCTTGAATTTCATTTAGTTTCTCAGCAGATAAAAGACCTTCAGTTCACACGCTGACTCACTAATAGCTTGGCACATCAGATTTGTATCCGAACCATTATATACGTTTCTTTGATTGTGATTGTAGGGCATGGAGCAGTGCTAAATGCTGATGGAGAAGTGGAGCTTGATTCCATTATCATGGATGGAAGGACACTTGCCAGTGGTGCCGTGGCTTCAGTGAAGAACATCGCCAATCCTGTGTCACTGGCACGGGCAGTGATGGAAAAGGTGTTGTCTTAAATACTTGCTTTTGTCTTTCTTTGAAGGAACAGTAAAGACCAATAACTATAAGAAATACACTTATTTGAATACAGATTTGGACTGAATCTTTTTTTTATTATTATTTTTTGGTACGGATTATTGTATTGCAGGATAATGAAACGGTTTTCAAATCCATTTTATTTTTCTTACATGTCCGCTGCCATTGAATATGTCAGACATCCCATGTCATACTGGCATGCAGAGGTGCAAACCTGTTTGCAGAGAGTATCGGCATGGCCACCATCCCCACTGATGAACTGGTGACTGAGAATGAGAGGAAAGAGTGGGACAAACAAAAAAACTATGTAACTGGAGTTATGGAGGATTTCAACTCTCAGTGGCAAGTATCTTCATCATTTAACCCATGCTATTCTTAATTTCATTCATTCATTCTTCACATAATCTTTTCATGTTAAATAGCATGGTGGGACACTACCCAATCAAACATAAATATAATATATATAACCCTGGATCCTACTAGGCAGAGAATGTGCTTGTGCAAAGAGAGTTTAATAAAGGGTAATACTGCAGAACGTGATGATTGCTTGTTATATGCAAAGTGAAATATGTTATCCCTTACATCCTTTTGTTGTCATTCCAGGGCCCATGATACTGTTGGGGCGGTCGCTGTGGACTCTGATGGTAATGTGGCATGTGCAACATCAACTGGAGGCATCAGAAATAAAATGGTTGGCAGAGTGGGAGATTCTCCCATCATTGGTATGACTTCATTCACTTTCACTGTAAAAGAACATTTATAATTTCAGTTGCACTCCCAACCTTTTTATAGTATTTAAGGACACCAATGTGTGAAATCTAGCAAAAGAAAAGTAGATTAAATGTTTTTTTCTCCCGTGTTCTTTCTTGTAAATTAGGCTCTGGAGGATATGCAGACAACCTCAGTGGTGCAGTGTCATGTACCGGCCATGGAGAATCTATTCTCAAAGTGACATTGGCCAGACTCATTCTTTCACATGTTGAACAAGGTGAAGTATCACACTTTAAAACTCTCTACATTAAGACAGGCCACATATGGGTCGGACTTTATCTGGTCTTGATTTGATGGAAATGTAGTCATTATAACTATGGCTGCAGTTATTAAATGAACTTGTTTATTAGAGAGTTGGTTTAGTTATATATTTAGGCCAAAGGCAAATGAGGAAAAGTTAGATACTGTGGGACTCAAATAATGAAATACGGTCTTATTGTCCTGTTTACTATGAGGTCCCACTTTGATGTAGTGTTAGCTGTTTTTACATTCTGGCTTTCATTGACAATGGTTTGCAAGTTTTAAGAAGGTCTGATTTTTTTTCACACATTGGTGTCAGATTTCTTTTTGACAATGGTACGGGAACATGGACACACTTGTTAAAGGATATGACCACACATTGATTTCCTGAATATTGATTTTCCATTGATTTCCATATTTTCTCACAGGTAAATCAGTAGCAGATTCTTCCCAGTTGTCTCTGCAGTACATGGGAGACCGTGTCCGTGGTGCAGGAGGCGCTATAGTCGTTTCTCCGTCAGGACAGTGGGCAGCAACGTTTAGCACAGAGCGAATGGCCTGGGCAGCAGTGGATCAGGATGTTCTGTGGTATGGATTAGACCCAAAGGAAAAACTGAATGAAAAGTTAGGCCAATAACATTCTTAGCACAGTTTTTACTCTTTATAGTCAAAGTCTGGAGCTATAGAATACACATTTCCTTAATTGTTTTCTACTAATTCTCTATGGTTTGGACCACACTGGATCATTGTTGATAGTTGCCACTGGTGCTTGTAGCCAAAGGGAATTACTTACTTGAGACAAAATATATATTAAGTTGTAGAAAAAGTGGTTTCCAAATATTATTTAAAATATCAAATAGCTCTCGAACATCCCCTAAAATGGCATTTTTCTCTTGTTCCAGCTTCTTGGTGACCAACTTGAATGTCAAATATAACATTTAAAATAGGGTTTTTATTTACTTTTTTTAAAATTATTCTATTGATATATGTCTCTTGTAATGGTACAATCTATTTGTTAAATCATAAACATATTTTAAATAACAGTAATTTCACACTGAAAGTGTGTCCCACAACATGCGCGCCACCCTTTTACCGAAAACGTTTTAGCTTATATTTATAGCCTTGGAAAAAAAAAAAACGGTTGAAACAACAACTCGAAGTCTGGGCATCAGTGGATCAGGATGTTCTGTGCTATGGATTAGACCCAAATGAAAGACTGAATGAAAAGTTATGCCAATAACATTCTTAGCACAGTTTTTACTCTTTAAAGTCAAAGTCTGGAGCTATAGAATACACATATTTCTTAATTGTTTTCTACTAATTCTCTATGGTTTGGACCACACTGTCTGTCATTGTTGAAAGCTGCCACTATAGTAGCCAAAGGAAATTAGTTTTCTTCATGAATTAGCACGTCAGAGCTACATACTGTATGTACAATGAAATAATTAATGAAAGCTGGTAGATTATTGTAAATCTCGAGAACTTTAAATCGGACCAGTTTTGTTAGGATAACAACTGGTGACTTCTAGAATTGTGTGAGTAATATTCTGTTTTTTATACTTCTCTGTTTCACTGTGTGTGCTCTGTATTAATACCCTGTAGTTGATCTGATTGAAATTGTGATTTTAATCTCAAAACCGCTATAGCATTTTCAGGCAGAAATTTGGGACAATTATTTTTGACAGAAACCTTCAAACTGAACTAACTGGCTGCTCGGGTTAACTTTGATTCAAACATTTGTAGAATACTAAAGGGCTTTATTGAGTAGGGGTAACTGTATTAAGGGTTACCTCATAACTTTATAACTTAGGGTTTAATGTAATTGTAAACTATTGTGCCACTTGAGGCCCATCAGCTGCAGAGAGTTAACTAATTAAAGGGGCGTGGCCCCACAGCTGTGACAACTCAGCAATCAGGTGTCCATTTCAGGTAGCACTTTCCTGGAGCGTCAGTCAGCTTCAGCGTCAGACTGACAAAGACAATAGAGTCCTGTTGGAGTCACGAGGGAGACAAAGAGGAGACAAAGAGGAGACAAAGAGGAGGTAAATCCTACTTTAAATGAGCTAAGTATCGCTGGTGTTTTTATCCACTCTTGCTAAAAACATGTGTATATTCTCCATTCCTGTTCATGTGTCTTCTCGCAATTATTACTGGCCCCGTGCATCTCCTAATCATTATAACTGGCCTGCTCTCGTCTATCCAACATGCTCCACTGAGATCCAATATCTAGTTACAGGTGGCCTGTGGAACTGCCAGTCAGCTGTTCTTAAGGCTGACTTCATTTCTGGCTACGCTTCCCTGCAGTCTCTGGATTTCCTTGCTCTCACTGAGAACTGGATTACTCCATCCAACACATCCACCCCAGCAGCTCTCTCCACAGCATATTCCTTCACCCATACACCCAGACCCACTGGCAGAGGAGGTGGCACTGGTCTCCTGCTCTCTCCCAAATGGAGCTTTTCCCTCTACCAACTACTTCCACCTTTGAATTCCATGCCGTTACTGTAACCCATCCTATACAAATAACCATTGTTGTTCTCTACCGTCCACCAGGCGCCTTGGGGGACTTCTTGGAGGAATTAGATAATCTCCTGTCACACATCCCTGAAAGTGGCCCTCCCGCTGTACTTCTCGGAGACTTCAACTTCCAGACAGAGAAGTTATCTGAGTTAACATTTCTTTTAAACGCCTTTGCTTTCTCACTGTCCATCCCCACCAACTCATAAAGCTGGCAATGTCCTTGATCTCATATTCTCAAGGAACTGCACTACTTCTAACCTCTCTGTAAACCCGCTTCACACGTCGGATCTGCCGTCCTACCACCTGTCCTCTGGACCCTATCCCCTCAAACCTCCTTCAAACTATCGCTCCTGATATTCTACCGTTTCTCACCCATTTCATCAACACTTCTCTAACTTCTGGTCACTTTCCAAACACTCTCAAGGAGGCAAGAGTAAACCCTCTCCTAAAGAAACCCACTCTCAACCCGTCCGATGTTATAAACTACAGGCCTGTCTCTCTCCTCCCATTCCTGTCTAAAACACTTGAACGCGCTGTCTTTAAACAACTCTCCTGTTATCTCCATCAGAACAACCTTCTTGATCTGCACCAGTCTGGTTTCAAGGCAGGTCACTCCACAGAAACTGCTCTCCTTGCGGTCTCTGAGGAACTGCACACTGCTAAAGCAGCCTCCCTCTCCTCTGTCATCATCCTTTTGGACCTGTCAGCTGCATTCGACACGGTGAATCATCAGATCCTCCTTCGCACTCTCCAAGAACTTGGAGTTTCAGGCTCTGCACTGTCTCTCCTCACCTCATACCTCGAAGACCGCACCTACAGGGTAACTTGGAGAGGGTCAGAGTCCGACCCTTGTCAATTAACTACAGGGGTCCCTCAGGGCTCTGTCCTTGATCCCCTCCTCTTCTCTCTGTACACAAACTCGCTCGGATCGGTCATTGCCACGCTGACGACACCCAATTAATTCTGTCTTTTCCCTGTTCTGAAACCCAGGTCGTCGCACGCATCTCTGCTTGTCTAGCAGACATCTCTCGGTGGATGTCTGCTCGCCACCTCAAGCTCAACCTTGTCAAGACTGAGCTGCTTTTTCTTCCGGGAAAAGAGTGTCCCACTCTTGACCTAACAATCAACATCGGCCCCTGTTGTTTCCCCGACTCAGACTGCAAGGAATCTGGGTGTGACCCTAGATAACAACCTGTCCTTCACTGCAAACATCGCTGCCACAACCCGCTGCTGCAGATACACTCTTTACAACATCAGGAGGATACCTCCCCTCCTGACCCAGAAAGCGACACAACTTCTGGTCCAGGCTCTCGTCCTCTCACGCCTAGACTACTGCATCTCCCTCCTGGCTGGTCTACCTGCATGTGCCATCCGACCTCTGCAGCTCATCCAGAATGCAGCGGCTCGTCTGGTCTTCAACCTTCCTAAATTCTCCCACACCACACCGCTCCTCCGCTCCCTTCACTGGCTTCCAGTAACTGCTAGAATCCACTTCAAGACACTGGTACTTGAGTACCATGCTGTGAATGGATCTGGCTCTTCCTACATCCAGGACATGGTTAAACCATACACCCCAGCACGTGCACTCCGCTCTGCATCAGCCAAACGGCTCGCTGCACCAGCACTGCGAGGGGGACCCAAGTTCCCATCAGCAAAAACACGTCGGTTTGCTATCCTATCCAAAATGGTGGAATGAGCTCCCCATTGACATCAGGACAGCAGAAAGCTTACACATCTTCCGGTGCAGACTAAAAACTCATCTCTTTCGACTCCACTTCAAGCAATACAATTACTAACAAAGCACTTGTATACTAATAAAGGACTGGCTTATCTAAAGCCAGTTGAGTAGCACTTGAAATGTTTTGGCTCTATGAAACCTGATGTACTTATATGATTCTGTTTTCTTCAAGTTTGTATCTTCTTGGTCGAATGCACTTATTGTAAGTCGCTTTGGATAAAAGCGTCAGCTAAATGTAATATAATGTTATCTCCTGATTTGATTGAATATTACATTAAATACTAATTGAAAATGTCTGATTTTTTTTTTTCTCCAAATTAAATCTATTTTTTACATTATGTAGGCCTAAGTTTATTTCTCCCAATTAGCGTTTCTCCTCCCAGGACCGTCTATCATCACTCTTTCACACCTTTTATACATAACATTTGTGCATGCCATGATACTCAGCTCTGTTGTGTAAACATTGAAAGACTGTATTAAAGGTACACAGTTTAGAATGAAAAGTAAACTATCATGTTAGACAAAACAAATATGAAGAAGTTAAACTTTAAACATCCATCAATTAAACACTTAATCCAGGATGAAAGCAACATAGTTGCAGCTGCAAGGTGAATACAGAACAGCTGGAAAAAAGAAAAAAAAATGACCCGGTGTTTGAATGCGTATAACAGGTTTATGATATCACTGCCCCGTCCAAGACACGAGTGGATCTGACTTGAATTACATTTGAGTGTTTCGTCAACTTAATGTGTTTTAAATAATACTTCTGCCTACAGTATGTGACAATGTATGTGTTGAATGGCCAGATACGGCTAAAGAAGCTGACATAAGGAAATATGATGTATTGTGATGTGATATGATGTGATATGAATGATAATGGGACACATCGACGTCTGCACTCAGTGTCGCGGACTGTACGCAATGTTACTTTGATCCGGTTACTTATGTTGTGGCAGATATTTAAGTAAGCTTTCTTAAAGCTAATGTAAGAATAGTCAGATTTCTCTGAAGATGGGAGGTGATATTATATAAATGTTCATGTTCACACAGTCGGTGATTTTTGCCGGACCTCTTTCCTGCATACAGCTGTTAACACTGTATTTGTTTTATCCTGTAATATGACTTGATAGCTTTAAAATCCGCACACTGAGCTCTGATTGATCAGCAGGCGGTGCTTTCACTGAGTGAATCTCTTATCTGGAACAAAACCTGCTCCGGAAGCAGGTTAGATGTTCAGCATAAGGTACCATGGAGATCCACCCCGGTAAGAAGTGAACCAGCGTCGTAGGACAGAAAACCCAAAGAAAACCCTGAAGTTACCTCGCTAACCGCAAATCTGGCTTGGTAGTACAGGCCACAGGAAACAGCGGCAGAGTGGATTAGTGAGCCTCCTTACCCATCAGCATCACTCCTCCCAGTAAGTGACAGAGCATGTTAATAACCAGTTGTGGCACAAAAATAATGCCAGACAACTGGGTCATTCCAGAATTGGAGGACATTTCATGTCCCACATGTAAAAAAATCAAATAATCCATGTCCAAAAAGCTAAAACTTGTTATATTAAATATTAAGAGGAAAAGATGCCTGTTTTTGTTGTTGTTATTAATGTCAGGAAATGTTCAACCTAACCCTGGTCCGCCCAGTAGTAGTAGTCAGATCGCTACTCCTGCTGATTTTAAAGCTAGGTCTGGGTTGGGTTTCATCCACTTGAATATGTGCAGTCTGTTAGGTAAACTAGATTTTGTCCGCATTTGGGCAAGCTCGACTGACGCTGACGTCATTGTTTTATCCGAGACGTGGCTAAATAAATCTATTTTGGCCTCTGACATTGCCTTAAATGGTTAAAATGTGTATCGCTCCAACCGGCCTAATAAAGGTGGTGGCGTTGCCATTTATGTTAAGAATAAATTCAGTGTAACCACATTAGTTTCCAAATCTATCAGTAAGCAATTCAAATTTTTAGCCTTAAATATAGAAGTGGCAAAGGGGCAACAGGTCATGGTGGTGGGCTGTTACAGACCCCCCTCAGCTGTCAAGGACTCCTTGTCTTCACTAGCAAATCTTTTATTGCAACTTGACTACAAGGAAATAGTGCTACTTGGAGATTTTAACTGGGACTGGTTAACTGCAGTATCAGAGGATTTAAAAAACCTTTGTATCTCTTTAAATGTTACTCAGATTATAGACAGTCGTACTCGCCCTAACGTTAAGTCCCCAAATAAATCCTCCCTAATTGGACTCATTCTAACTAATGTTCCCTATAAATACTCATCTGTGGGAGTATTTGCGAATGATGTGAGTGAACACTGTTGTAGCCACAATTAGGGACACTAAGGTCCAAAAGGTTAAACCTCGTATTATCATTAAGAGAGACATAAAACATTTTGTGGAGCAGGGTTTTGTTCATGATCTGTTTGGGTTTGAATGGGGAAAAATCGATCTGTGTGCTGATGTAGAAACTGCATGGTCTTATTTTTATCTTGGTTTTATGGAGATCATTGATAGACATGCACCCCTGCGTAGATTTAGAGTAAAGGGACGAGACAATCCTTGGTTTTCTGCTGAACTGTCTAGTCTCCTGCATGAGAGAAACAAGGCCTGGGCAAAGGCTAGGAAATCTGGCTCAGAGGTAGAATGGCTGCGTTTTAGGCAGCAAAGAAATAGCTTCACTTCACATGTCAAAAGTGCTAAGTCTAAGTATTATTTGTCAGTTACCACAGAAAACCTAAATAATCCTAGGAAATTTTGGAAAGCCATAAAATCGATATCCACCGGTGATATCCGTAATGAGCTACCTCCTTGCCTTACCACAGCATCTGGCTCTATATCGGACAGGGCCACCATGTTAAATTGTTTTAATGAGCATTTTGTGTCCTGTGGCTCTCTGTTTGATTCTGTGACTAACTCTGCTTCTGTGAACACCACAGTCTGTGACTCTGAACAATGTGGTCTGGAAAACCCTTTCAGTTTTACTCCTTTTACTGTTAATGTTGTTTATGAAGCATTATCTAAGTTAGATCCTAAGAAACCGGCTGGCCCGGACAACGTAGAACCTTTCTTTTTAAAGATAGCTGCAGATTTTATTGCTCCACCTCTCAATACTCTTTTTAACCTCTCCCTCAGCACAAATGCAATTCCAAAAGTATGGAAGTCAGCTTATGTCTTGCTTTTGCTAAAAGGAGGGGAAGCAACTATTTTAAATAACTATAGGCCAATCTCGAAATTGTCAGTTCTGGCTAAGGTTCTTGAACGCCTAGTGAGTGAACAAGTAAAGGAGTTTTTATGTCAAAATGATATCCTGTCTAAACATCAGTCAGGCTTCAGAAAGCAACATAGCACCATCACTGCGACAATGAAAGTGGTGAATGATATTACGAGTATTTTAGATAATAAGCAGAGTTGTGCAGCTCTATTTATTGATCTTTCTAAAGCGTTTGATACCGTCGATCATCGCATCTTAAAGCAGAGGCTGGCCAGTATTGGCATATCCAGCCATGCAGTGGGGTGGTTTGTGAATTACCTCTCTGAAAGGGCCCAATGTGTTCACTTTGATGGGCTGTCTTCTGAGTGGTTAAACATTGCTAATGGTGTTCCTCAAGGTTCTGTTTTAGGTCCACTTTTATTCTCCATATATATCAACAGTTTAGGTGAAAATGTGGATGAAGCTACTTTACATTTTTATGCGGATGATACCGTGATGTACTGTGCAGGTCCCTCCATTAAAGGTGGGGTAGGTAATTTTGGAGAAACCATGCAGCTCGAGTGCGCTAGAATTTGAAAATACACAGCCGGAAAAAATCTGCCACTTCCTTACAGAGCCCCTCCTCCAACACACACGAATGTGCACATGACCAATGAGGGCACGAGATAAGTTTGTGCACAGATGGAAGGCTGACAGGCAGGTAGGCCATTCAGTTATTTTAGCCGGGCCGGCTAAAATGATTGGTCGTGCTTTTTACAGTACTACGGCTTCCACAGATGACATTTTTTTATGGATTTTTTGTCAAAGCATTTCAGATATTCATTGCTATCGGGATGTTAAGAGCATTCCATGGAATATAACAAAAAGTGTATCTCGAGCCGGTTTCTCAAACTTACCTACCCCACCTTTAAGGAGGCGGTTGTTAAATTACAGGCTGTTTTTAACATTATTCAGACTCAGCTCTCTGAACTTAAGCTTCTTTTAAATGTTGATAAAACCAAGGTAATGCTTTTTTTAAAAGCTAAAAAGACACCAGAGCCTGTTTTAGATATTGTTACTATGCAAGGACAAGTACTCGAAGTGGTTACCTGTTATAAATACCTAGGTATCTGGCTTGATGATTGTCTTACTTTTAAACTTCATGTCAATAACCTGCTTAAAAAGCTGAGGGTTAGACTAGGTTTCTTTTTCAGAAACAAGTCCTGTTTCTCACTTGAGGCTAGGAAAAGGCTAGTCTCTGTGACCTTTTTACCTGTGCTGGACTATGGTGACTTGTTGTATATGAATGCACCTGCCCATTGCCTGAACAAGTTAGATGCCGCCTATCACAGCGCACTGAGATTTGTCACAAATTGTAAAGCACTTACACATCACTGTACCCTGTATGCCAAGGCAGGTTTGCCATCACTTACTGTACGGAGGCTCAGTCATTGGTACACGTTTATTTATAAAGCTTTGTTGGGTAAACTCCTGTATTATATCTGCTCTCTGATAACACAGAGAGTTGCAAGCAGCTATTGTCTGAGATCGCATGATGTAGTATTGTTAGATGTGCCAAGAGCAAGGACTGTCTTAGGTAAGACAGCTTTTATGTGCACAGCTCCACTTGCTTGGAACAATCTTCAGCAAGAATTGAAACAGCAATCTCATTCCTCTGCATGTTTTTAAAGCTAGGCTATATGAAATGCTTGTTGATACTATGGGTACTTGTAAATGTCTATAACTATGTAAATGTATCCTGTAAATATAATGTATGATGTCCTTTATTGTTTTATGTTTCATGTGGAACCTATATGCTGCAGGTCTCCCTTGAAAAAGAGATCTATGATCTCAATGGGACCAATCTGGTTAAATAAAGGTTTGAAATGAAATGAAATGAAATATACTTGCCTTGAGACAAAATATATATAAAGTTGTAGAAAAAGTGGTTTAAAAATATTATTTAAAATATCAAATAGCTCTCGAACATCCCCTAAAATGGCATTTTTCTCTTGTTCCAGCTTCTTGGTGGCCAACTTGAATGTCAAATGTAACATTTAAAATAGGGTTTTATTTACTTTTTTTGTATTATTCTATTGATATATGTCTCTTGTAATGGTACAATCTATTTGTTAAATCATAAACATATTTTAAATAACAGTAACTAATTTCACACTGAAAGTGTGTCCCACAACATGTGCGCAACCCTTTTACCGAAAACGTTTTAGCTTGGCAGAGGAATTGAAAAATCTGTTTGTCACATCACACAATGGAAATGACATCAGTCATCAGCAAGCCATGTGGTAATATATGGGTAGACCAAAAGTAAGTCCTCTCTTTTATTTTTAATATATTTTCAATCTTTTCACTCTTGAAGGAGTGTGGCACTCACACAAACGCAATCCTGTTACATCCTGTACATTGTGAGACTAAAACAAACACGCGTCGAAACAGTCTATAAGTTCCTGTTGTGTAAACAGGTCTACTCAGTTCAACATAACAATCAGTATTGATCAACTGAATCCTTTGAATAAAGGAACCATCCAGTTTAATATTATTCAAAGTCATTTATATACAAGCATGCATGAAAATCGTGGTTGCAGTTTTTACTGGAGTTGCTCTGTTCAGGGAAAGTTTAATGTTAGCCTTTGAAGTATTTTTTAAATTCGAGTTTCAAAGTACATTTATAGCCTTGGAAAAAAAAAGCTGTTGAAACAACAACTCGAGGTCTGGGCAGCAGTGGATCAGAATGTTCTGTGCTATGGATTAGACCCAAATGAAAGACTGAATGAAAAGTTATGCCAATAACATTCTTAGCACACTTTTTACTCTTTATAGTCAAAGTCTGGAGCTATAGAATACACATATTTCTTAATTGTTTTCTACTAATTCTCTATGGTTTGGACCACACTGTCTGTCATTGTTGATAGCTGCCACTGGTGCTTGTAGCCAAAGGAAATTAGTTTTCTTCATGAATTAGCACGTCAGAGCTACAGACTGTATGTACAATGAAATAATTAATGAAACCTGGAATATTATTGTAAGTCTCGAGAACTTTAAATCGGACCAGTTTTTGTTATCTCCTGATTTCTGGATTGAATATTACATTAAATATACTAATTGAAAATGTCTGATTTTTTTTTCTCTTCAAATAAAATCTATTTTTTTACATTATGTAAGTTTATTCCTCCCTATGAGCGTTTCCCCTCCCAGGACCGTCTATCATCACTCTTTCACACCTTTATACATAACATTGTTTGCATGCCATGATAATCAGCTACAGAAAGACTGTATTAAAGGTACACAGTTTGGAATGAAAAGTAAACTATCATGTTCGACAAAACAAATATGAAGAAGTTCAACTTTAAACATCCATGAATCAAACACTTAACCCAGGATGAAAGCAACATAGTTGCAGCTGCAAGGTGAATACAGAACAGCTGGAAAAAAAAAAAAATGACCCGGTGTTTGAATGCGTTACGTACATTAACAGGTTTATGATATCACTGCCCCGTCCAGTGTCGCGGACTGTACGTAATAATGTTACTTTGATCCGGTTACTTATGTTGTGGCAGATATTTAAGTAAGCTTTCTTAACGCTAATGTAAGAATAGTCAGATTTCTCTGAAGATGGGAGGTGATATTATATAAATGTTCATGTTCATAAAGTCGGTGATTTTTGCCGGACCTCTTTCCTGCATACAGCAGTTAACACTGTATTTCTTTTATCCTGTAATATGACTTGATAGCTTTAAACTCCGCACCTGAGCTCTGATTGGTCAGCAGGCGGTGCTTTCACTGATTGGATCTCTTATCTGGAACAAAACCTGCTCCGGAGCAGGTTAGGTGTTCAGCATTGGAGATCCACCCCGGTAAGAAGTGAACCAGCGTCGTAGGACAGAAAACCCTGAAGTTACCTCGCTAACTGCAAATCCGGCTTCGTAGTACAGGCCACAGGAAAGGTATGAACCATCCAGTTTAATATTATTCAAAGACAAGTCATTTATATACAAGCATGCATGAAAGTCGTGGTTGCCGTTTTTACTGGAGTTGCTCTGTTCAGGGAAAGTTTAATGTTAACCTTTGAATTATTTTTTAAAGTCAAGTTTCAAAGTACATTTATAGCCTTGGAACTGTTGAAACAACAACTCGAGGTCTGGGCAGCAGTGGATCAGGATGTTCTGTGCTATGGATTAGACCCAAATGAAAGACTGAATGAAAAGTTTTGCCAATAACATTCTTAGCACACTTTTTACTCTTTATAGTGAATATATAATGAAAGCTGGTAGATATTATTTTAAGTCTCGAGAACTTTAAATCGGACCAGTTTTTGTTATCTCCTGATTTCTGGATTGAATATTAGGCCTACATTAAAGGTGGGGTAGGTACATTTGAGAAACCGGCTCGAGATACACTTTTTGTTATGTTCCATGGAATGCTCTTAACATTCCGATAGCAATGAATATCTTAAGTGCTTTGACAAAAAATCCATAAAAAAATGTCATCTGTGGAAGCCGTAATACTGTAAAAAGCACGACCAATTATTTTAGCCGGCCCGGCTAAAATAACTGGATGGCCTACCTGCCTGTCAGCCTTCCATCTGTGCACAAACTTATCTCGTGCCCTCATTGGTCATGTGCGCGTTCGTGTGTGTTGGAGGAGGGGCTCTATAAGGAAGTGGCAGATTTTCTCCGGTTGTGTATTTTCAAATTCTAGCGATCTCGAGCCGGTTTCTCAAACTTACCTACCCCACCTTTAAATACTTATTGAAAATGTCTGATTTTTTTTCTCTTCGAATAAAATCTATTTTTTTACATGATGTAAGTGTATTCCTCCCCATTAGCGTTGCTCCTCCCAGGACCGTCTATCATCAGCAGTGGCGGCTGGTGGAAAATATTTTCGGTGGGGCTGTGGAAATGGTGATCAAACAATACTAGGGGGCATTTTTTTGAGAAAAGACCCCCTAAATTATGACTTCTGGTGATGTTAGAGGGGTGGGGGGGGGGGGAAGGACAATTTGAGGCTTAAAAATATGAGAAGACTGATCAATACCTCCATAACTTCAGTGTGGTTAGCTATGAATCTTCCAAAACTTCTAAACACCTTGTCCTGGACATAGTTTCTACAGCATAAACTGTGCTAACAAGCTGAGATTCCACAGATTCTAGAAATATAAGTATCATCACTGAGCGATCAGAACTCGCGACAGGGGAAGCAAATACAGACATCACACGACGTAGCTTTAGGTAGCAAAACACGGAGATATGCTCACCTTTTGCAGAATAACAATTCTGATCAAAAACGAGAAAAACGCAGCTGAAGGTTAATCCAATGTGTCTGTCACTTTGAAAAAATGATTGATGATCCATAATTCCATTTTTATGTCAAAAACGGAGTTTTCATTAGCTGCTAATGGTAGCTTCCAGAGTGTATGACAGCTTCCTGTTTTGTCTCCTTGGATATGAGTCCAAACAACTCGCAGACTGCACCGGGCGCTCACGTAGGAGCCCTGTGACCATCAGATTTGACGACGCTGATTGGCTGAAATTATGTTTCGGCGGCATAGTTTAAAGATAGCAACAGTTGGCTTCTGCTGCACTTGCTGCACTCTCGTCTGGGGAGTAATGATACACGGGCAAGGCCAGGCAGGAAACATGTGACTTATCCGTAACTTTAGACATCGTAACACAATTTTAAACGAGATTTTATTGTATATTATACATTTTACTGATACCAATTATGTAATATTTACCTTGTTTATTAAAAATAAAAAAAAATAAAAAAAAATATTTTTTAAATATATATATATATTTTTTTAATGTGGGAAGAGGGGGGGCGGCCGCCACTGATCATCAGTCTTTCACACCTTTATACATAACTTGTTTTGCATGATAATCAGCTCTGTTGTGTAAACATTGAAAGACTGTATTAACCCTTAAGAGTCCCTTGTTTGTTCCTAAGGCCATAAAATGCCACCTTCACAAAAACTGCTATAAAATTATGATATATTAATATTTATTTCCACTTTAAAAGAGTAAATATTTTAGAACTACTCCAGCCTGACATACACATATGAAATATGAATTATATTTTGGGGATTTTAACCCTTTAAATGCCAGTTTGTTGAAAAAACTCCACAGTTTTTTTTATTGAAAAAAACAAAAATCTAGAATAATTTTCAAAAAATACATTTCAAGGAATATTTGATTATTGTTATTATTAGGTCCCTAGATTAGTCAATGATTGGCTGCGGTTCCTTATAGATTGAGAGATAGATTGAGAGAGAGAGATAGATGGATAGATATATTGATAGATAGTTATAGATAGAGAGAGAGAGATAGAGACAGTCTGTAGTGAAGGAGTGCGCTCCCGCTCACGGGAGACTGCTCGCGCTGCGCTCCGCAGCAAACAGCTGTGGGGCGAGTTGAAAGTACGTTATGCTGGCCGCTGTGTCTAAATAATGCTTCCGGGCCAGCGGGCCATTTATAATGTCGAGCCCTGTCAAGCTGAGAGTCCACAGGTTCTATTGGTATACGTTTCATCCCTGTGCGATCAAAACTCACTGTTCAATAAAAGAACATTTTACCTTGAAAATCAATGCATTCTAATAGCGGGTCAATTTGACCCAGGTGGCGGTTTTAGGTATAAAAAATCTCTGGCGGTTCTAGTGTTAAATCTAACACTGCAAAAAAAATAACAATGCATTCAAATTAATGTTGCTGCCAATCATTGACCAATCTAGGGACCTAATAACAATAATAAAATATTCCTTGAAATGTATTTTTTGAAAATGATTCTAGTTTTTTGTTCTTTTCAATAAAAAAAACTGTGGAGTTTTTTCAGCAAACTGGCATTTAAAGGGTTAAAATCCCCAAAATATAATTCATATTTCATATGTGTATGTCAGGCTGGAGTAATTTTAAAAGACTGACTCTTTGAAAGTGGGAAAGAATATGAATATATCATATTTTTATAGCAGTTTTTGTGAAGGTGGCAATTTCTGGCCTTAGGAACACGAGTGTGAGTTTTTGTTTAAACCTGACACTGCAAAAAAAATAACAATGCATTCAAATCAATGTTGCTGCCAATCATTGACTAATCTAGGGACCTAATAATAACAATAATCAAATATTCCTTGAAATGTAGTTTTTGAAAATTATTCTAGATTTTTGTTTTTTTCAATAAAAAAACTGTGGAGTTTTTTCAACAAACTGGCATTTAAAGGGTTAAAATCCCCAAAATATAATTCATATTTCATATGTGTATGTCAGGCTGGAGTAGTTCTAAAAGATTTACTCTTTTAAAGTGGAAATAAATATTAATATATCATAATTTTATAGCAGTTTTTGTGAAGGTGGCATTTTATGGCCTTAGGAACAAATACGTTTTTTTTTTAAAGGGACTCTTAAGGGTTAATACAGTCTTTCAATGTTTACACAACAGAGCTGATTATCATGCAAAACAAGTTATGTATAAAGGTGTGAAAGACTGATGATCAGTGGCGGCCGCCCCCCCTCTTCCCTCATTAAAAAAAAATATATATATATATATATATATATATATATTTAAAAAATATTTTTATTTTTATTTTTAATAAACAAGGTAAATATTACATAATTGGTATCAGTAAAATGTATAATCTACAATAAAATCTCGTTTAAAATTGTGTTACGATGTCTAAAGTTACGGATAAGTCACATGTTTCCTGCCTGGCCTTGCCCGTGTATCATTACTCCCCAGACGAGAGTGCAGCAAGTGCAGCAGAAGCCAACTGTTGCTATCTTTAAACTATTATGTTGTGATGTCCTTTTGTTTGTTTTTATGTGTAACTAATGTACCGCAGGTCTCCCTTGAAAAAGAGATCGTTGATCCCAATGGGATTTTTTAGCCTGGTTAAATAAAGGCTACAAACAAACAGTAGACAAAAGGCGTTGCTATAGCAACACGTCATGTTTATATGAAAAGGGGTGGGGTCAATATGACCCGCTGGGCGGAAATAGATATAAATGGTAATTTTTTGGGCGATTTCTTCAATCTGACTTCATATTGACAATTTTTAACAACATAGGGTGCTACATAACACACTTTCAGGAAAAGTCACGGACTGGAAGACTTTAATATTTTATTGAAAAAAAGTTACACACAATAAAAACAGCTCTGGGTCAAATTGACCCGATTGGCGGTTCTAGTGTTAAACAAAAACTCACACTCATGTTCCTAAGGCCAGAAAATGCCACCCTCACAAAAACTGCCATAAAAATATGATATATTCCTATTTTTTTCCTAAATCTTTTAAAACTACTCCAGCCTGACTAAAATGAATAATACAAGATCATTTTGAACCAGAAAAACATTTATTTTACAAAGATGAACATTGAATGAACACTGTGTGTCTGGCTGTGAGAGTTCAGCTCAGGTCGAGCAGGGGCTGCAAATGGACAGACTGTGGTCCTTGCATATGAATTTCCCACATTTGCAGCAGGTGCTGCAAACTCTTCTGTCCATGCAAAAGTTGCACTGCCTCCTGCTCTTCCGTTCACTGATGAGAGAGGGGCCTGCAGCAGCACCCTGCAGATCTGACACCATTGTTGCAGCGGCTGATGAGCGGGGAAGGCGCCCTCTCTTCTTGATGTGTGGGGTCACCAGCATTTCTCCCACCTCTTCAATGAAGAGCCTCCTCCTGTACGGTTTCTGCTGCTGCCAGGATGGCTCGATTGATGTCCACAGGACGTAGGCGTTGTAATGGGAAATGTCAACCAGGTTGTGGAAGAGGGCAAGTGGCCAGCGATTTGTTCTCCTCCTGCAGGAGTAGGTGGCAACAACCTAACAAAAACATAAAACAAGACAATTTGAATACATGATTCCAAGCATTTTCTCTCATGATGCAAATATTAATTATTTCATAGGAAAATGCTCATTTGAAAAAAACCTACATATATTTCAGACAAGAATATAAGAGTAAGAATACATGTGTGCGTAACTGATGCCTAATGGCACCTACCTTATCAAGGTTGTCGACACCTCCTTTGCATCGGTTGTAGTCTTTGATTATGACTGGCTTTCTCTTCATTTCGTCGCTTACGTCTGGACTGCGGTGTTTCGTGCTTGGAAGCAGCACATTCCTGCCCCGTCGAGGGATGTAAGAGACCAGTGTGTGGGTCTTCGTAAAGGCAAAGGTGGAGGAGAGGATCGCTCTCGCTCTTGCCTGGAGCAAAATAGGGGGAAGCTCAGGCTTGTTTCGGCGAATTGTGCCAACCAGGGCCAGTTTTCTCCTGAGCAGCTCCTCAGCCAGGGCGAAGGACGTCATCTCCAGGACCACCCTCATCCCCTGGTTGACTTCAGGATGACTGCCAGCTGCTTTGCCTGTATACACCTGCAGTCTCCAGGCGTAGGATGATTTTACATCACAGTTTGCCCAAATCTTTATACCGTATTTGGCCGGCTTTTTTGGCATGTACTGCTTGAAGCTGCACCTGCCTCTGAATGGGACGAGCTGTTCATCCACGCAGACGTCGCTGAATGGGCTGAACAGCATCGGCAGGCGGCGCGTCCACATATCCCAGACTTTGCGGAAGGCAGCCAGCTTGTCATCATGGCGCCGCGGTCGGGATAGCTTGTCGTCGAACCGCAGTGTTCGGCTGATTTGGTGAAACCTATTGTGGGACATCGTGGCCCGGAAAATGCTCCGTCCCGATTTCTCACTCCAGAGGCTGAGGGTCGATTCATTTTTTGACCTGTAAACACCGGCCAAAATGAGCAGCCCCACGTAAGCCTGCAGTTCCTCTGTGTCCATATCTCGCCACTCTGCAATTGACCGTCTCCCATGCAGGTTTGTCATGGACACAATATGCTGCAGGATGTCATCTGTCAGCAGCAGTGCAAAGCTGGATGCCGGGTCACTGATTCGGGCGACAGCATAGTGTGTTGGTCCCGGGATCAAACTTCTGGCTGCTGGGACGTAGCGGAGCGTCTCAGTGTTTGTGGGAGACCAAAACACTTTACCATTTTTTGAAGTCCATCCTGCAGCTGCTTCCTCCAATTCCCCTCCACTCTCAGTTTCAGATGAGTCTGAGTTGGACTCTAGCTGGTCTGTTCCCACCTCTGAGGCGTCCTCCGTGGACTCTGAGGCCTCTTCTGTGTCAGCCTCAGAGTCCACGGAGGAGGATGAGGAGCCATCCTCGCAATCAGAGTGCATGATGATGTCCAGAGCTTCCTGTGTGCTGTAATGCCTTGCCATCTCCAAAAAGACTACTCCTGCACTAATAGTAATACTTATAACCATGGCTGCAGTGCACCTGCATAAAAAATAAATAAATAATAAATTGCTCTTTTTGTCATTTCACAGTACAGGTACTATGTAACGAAATTGTTCCTCTGCATTTGACCCATCCTAGTGTTAGGAGCAGTGTGCTGCCGTGGACGGCGCCCGGGGAGCAGTGTAGGGAACGGTGCCTTGCTCAGGGACACCTCGGTAGCACTTGGTCTTGCCAGGACTTGAACTGGTGACCTTCCAGTTGCCAAGCCAAGTCCCTATCGACTTCGCCACCACCCCCCATAAACAACCTGAGCGAGAACCAAAACAAAGTCCAATTTTGTTTTGGTTCTCGCAACTCATTGTTTTTATTATTGAATTAGATTATTACGCAGTGTGGCCTTCTAAGAGAAAAGTATTTTGAAGTTTCGCACACACAAACACACACGCACACGCACACACGCACACGCACACATATACCATTATCCAACATCAAAAGCGACACACACATATAATTTCAGTAGCAAGTGACCCTTGCAGAAAACAGTAAAAAGGGTGACATTTTGCTACAGGCTTCAAAGGGTTAAAATTATCGCCATCTTGTAGACAAATGTAAAAATTGAAAATTGAAAGCTAGAAGTCCAAAATGAAATCTTAACATAAAGGAAATCAAGAGTTTATGATAAGATAAATGTGGGGTCAAAAAAAGCATTTTCAATGGGGCATTTTTTGCCGCTAGGAACAAATGTGTCGGTTTTTGTGTAGCTTAGCCATTTTAGGCTAATTTAAAAAAACTGAGACGACAATTCAATATACAACTAAAAAAGAATATCCTCTGGCAAGTTTGAGCAATATTCATTCAACACAGCCAAAATGGCATAAACATGAAAACCTGAATAACTGAAAAATGGCCCCAGGGACTCTTAAGGGTTTGGAATGAAAAGTAGACTATCATGTTAGACAAAACAAATATGAAGAAGTTAAACTTTAAACATCCATGAATTAAACACTTAATCCAGGATGAAAGCAACATAGTTGCAGCTGCAAGGTGAATACAGAACAGCTGGAAAAAAGAAGACAAAAAAGGACCCGGTGTTTGAATGCGTATAACAGGTTTATGATATCACTGCCCCGTCCAAGACACGAGTGGATCTGACTTTAATTACATTTGATTCGATTGTTTCGTCAACTTAATGTGTTTTAAATAATACTTCTGCCAGTATCTGACAATGTAAGTGTTGCACGGCCAGATACGGCTCGAGAAGCTGACGCAGATAAGGGAATATGATATATTATGATGTGATTGATTGGTCGGGGACTGTACGTAATGTTACTTTGATCCGGTTACTTATGTTGTTGTATTGAGACTGCTCTTGTAAAGGTCTTCAATGACATCCACTTAAACACAGACAGTGGCAGAACTTCAGTGTTAGTATTATTAGATCTCAGTGCTGCGTTTGACACTGTTGACCACAACATATTACTAGACCGACTAGAAAACTGGGTGGGACTTTCGGCAACAGTTCTAAATTGGTTTGAGTCCTACTTAAAGGACAGAAAAAACTTTGTTTCTATAGGTAAATACACATCTGAGTTGACAAATATGACATGTGGGGTACCTCAAGGCTCCATCTTGGGGCCTCTTCTCTTTAACATCTACATGCTACCACTGGCTCAGATAATGAAAAACAACAAAATAAGTTACCATAGCTATGCGGATGACACACACATTTACGTAACAATTTCACCAGGAGATTATGCTCCAATTCAAACACTGAGTAAGTGCATTGAACAAATCAATGACTGGATGTGTCAGAACTTTCTCCAATTAAACAAAGATAAAACTGAGGTAATGGTTTTTGGAGCCAAGGCAGAACGTATAAAAGTTAGCGCTGAGCTTCAGTCTGCAATGTTCAAAACAACAGATAAAGCCAGAAATCTAGGTGTAGTCATGGACTCTGACCTGAGTTTCAACAGTCACATTAAAACAGTTACTAAATCAGCCTACTATCACCTAAAGAACATATCTAGGATTAAAAGACTAATGTCACAGCAGGATTTGGAAAAACTTGTCCATGCTTTTATCTTCAGTAGACTCGACTACTGCAATGGTGTCTTTACAGGCCTCACTAAAAAATCTATTAGAAAGCTGCAGCTAATTCAGAACGCTGCTGCTCGAGTCCTCACTAACACTAAGAAAGTGGATCACATCACTCCTGTTCTGAAGTCTTTACACTGGCTTCCTGTGTGTCAAAGAATAGATTTCAAAATATTGTTGCTGGTTTATAAAGCTTTGAATGGTTTAGGCCCAAAATACATGTCTGACCTACTGCTAAATTATGAACCATCCAGAACTCTCAGGTCTTCAGGGACTGGTCAGCTTTCTGTCCCCAGAGTCAGAACTAAACATGGAGAAGCAGCATTCAGTTATTATGCTCCAAATATCTGGAACAAACTCCCAGAAACCTGCAGGTCCGCTGCAACTCTTACTACTTTTTGCCGCTGCTTTTAATTGAACTATTCACATCTTAAACTGCACTGTAACTTTGAACTTTTATCCATGTATTTTTTCTTTTAATGTTTATTTTATTATCTTTTCTTTTTAATGACTGATTTTAAATGCCATTTTCATAATTTCTTCCATTTTTGTAAAGCACTTTGAATTGCCTTGTGTTGAAAGGTGCTATATAAATAAACTTGCCTTGCCTTGCCTTGCCTTGCCTTGCCTTGCCTTGCCTTGCCTTGTGGCAGATATTTAATTAAGCTTTCTTAACGCTAATGTAAGAATAGTCAGATTTCTCTGAAGATGGGAGGTGATATTCTATTAATTTTCATGTTCACACAGTCGGCGATTTTTGCCGGACCTAGCTCTTTCCTGCATACAGCAGTTAATATGTTAATAGTTCCTTTAATATGACTTGATAGCTTTAAACTCCGCACATAGAGCCCTGATTGGTCAGCAGGCGGTGCTTTCACTGAGTTGATCAATTATCTATCTGGAACATAACCAGCGTCCTAGGAGTCAGGGAAAGTTTAATGTTAGCCTTTGAATTATTTTTTAAAGACAAGTTTCAAAGTACATTTTTAGCCTTGAAAAAAAAAACTCGAGGTCTACTTAAATTGAGTTTTGAACATGATCCTGAAGTTGAGATGTGAGGTTTTTTTCAAGGTTAAGAAGTTAAAAGAAGTCTGAAATACACTACTGTAATCTATGAACATTTTGAAATTAAAACAATGATATGTATTATTATTTTTAAATAAACAAAAATAATTATTTTTCATTTACGATGGTAGATTTGATTTGAAGTTAGACTAACCCTCCAAGGCTGAGGAAAATTAAAGATGTCATAAAAAATACTTTAACACTGTGTTCTCCTGCAGGAGGATGTCAGCAGTGGTGGTGGTGCATGGGGGGGCGTGGGCCATACCTGAGGACCTGGCCAAGGCCTCTGTGGATGGAGTGAAGGCTGCAGCACGTCAAGGATCTTCTGTGCTGAAAGGAGGAGGAAGTGCTCTGGATGCTGTAGAGGCAGCCGTGATGGCTCTGGAGGATAACCCTGCGTTTAATGCAGGTATACTGTACACAAATACTAGTTCACATTCCCATATTTAAATATGTATGCATGCAGTCTGCACTAGGAGTATATAGGACTATAGACGCTTCCCATTCACATTATGCACAAAGATTCAGTTACATTTGTGTGTAGCTCAACGTCTCCACCTGCTGGTGGGGATGCCAACATTCATCTGATAAAGAATCACAGTGATGATGATCAGTAGGGGTCAGGTTACTGACTGATAAAAGGGCTCATCCTTATACTCTGGTATTCATCCCAAATGTGTTTTAATCCCAAAACACATCTGCATTTTAAATTATGTGTATGTGTTAAACCCTAATATAATACTAATATTATTATATGTGTTCTTAAATGAGTGTCACACCTTTTGGGGACAATTAAAATGAAAAATGTATTTAATCCTGAAATCTTTTCACTTAGAACCTTTACGAAGTAAATTTACTGTAAATGGACAGTCTCAGGCATGAGAAATTATGGATAAACTGATCGCACAGTAATGTATATCTCTTTTGTGCTTCAGTAGTTTTGTGTGTTTTATCTAAACTACATTGCAGAACTTAAAAGCTGTTGAATTAATCGAAACTAATATACATTTTAAAAGGTGTTTTATGTACCAAACAAATGTGTACGAGTAAATACAATCTGTTCATCAATAATGTGTCATTCACAGTACTGTGCTGTTTTTAAACTGTTGTGTCACCACCCTGTGGATATGAGAGGATGTAGCAGGCAGCGTAAAGCCTCTGTTTCCAAAGAAGGAAGGAAAAGCCTGTTTTTCTCACACCCTCTCTGTCCGTTGCTCTTGAATTTCATTTAGTTTCTCAGCAGATAAAAGACCTTCAGTTCACACGCTGACTATAGTTATGTTTTGTGATTGTAGGGCATGGAGCTGCGCTAAATGCTGAAGGAGAAGTGCAGCTTGATTCCATTATCATGGATGGAAGGACACTTGCCAGTGGTGCCGTGGCTTCAGTGAATAACATCGCCAATCCTGTGTCACTGGCACGGGCAGTGATGGAAAAGGTGTTGTCTTAAATACTTGCTTTTGTCTTTCTTTGAAGGAACAGTAAATACCACTAACTGTAAGAAATGCACTGATTCGATTACAGATTTTGACTGAATCTTTTTTTCTTCTTTTTGGTATGATACGGTTTTGTTGTATTGCAGGATAATGAAAACGTTTTGAAATCCATTTTATTTTTCTTACATGTCCGCTGCCATTGAACATGCCAGACATCCCATATCATACTGACAGGCAGAGGTGCAAACCTGTTTGCAGAGAGTATCGGCATGGCCACCGTCCCCACTGATGAACTGGTGACTGAGTATGAGAGGAAAGAGTGGGACAAAAAAAACAACTGTCTAGCTGGAGTTATGGAGGATTTCAATTCTCAGTGGCAAGTATCTTCATCATTTAACCCATGCTATTCTCCACTTCCGATTTCATTCATACATTCTTCACATCACCTTTTCATGTTAATTAGCATGAAACATAAATATAATATAACCGTAGATCCTACTAGGCAGAGAATGTGCTTGTGTAACGAATGTTTAACAAAAGGTAATACTGCAGGAGATGTTTTTAAGTTGTCACATAAAGGCATCCAAGAGCAGACAGAAACAATGTAATTCATTTAAATTAATTTAAACATTAGACTAGAATGTGGGGTTGATGGTCATTATACTAAGATTCATTGAACGTGATGATTACTTGTTATATGCAAAGTGAAATATGTTATCCCTTACATCCTTTTGTTGTCATTCCAGGGCCCATGATACTGTTGGGGCGGTCGCTGTGGACTCTGATGGTAACGTGGCGTGTGCAACATCAACTGGAGGCCTCAGATATAAAATGGTTGGCAGAGTGGGAGATTCTCCCATCATTGGTATGACTTCATTCACTTTCACTATAAAACATTTATCATTTCAGTTGCACTCCCAACCTTTTTATAGTATTTAAGGACACCAATGTGTGAAATCTAGCAAAAGAAAAGTAGATTAAATGTTTTTTTCTCCCGTGTTCTTTCTTGTAAATTAGGCTCTGGAGGATATGCAGACAACCTCAGTGGTGCAGTGTCGTGTACCGGCCATGGAGAATCTATTCTCAAAGTGACATTGGCCAGACTCATTCTTTCACATGTTGAACAAGGTGAAGTATCACACTTTCAAACTCTCTACATTAAGACAGGCCACATATGGGTCGGACTTTATCTGGTCTTGATTTGATGGAAATGTAGTCATTATAACTATGGCTGCAGTTATTAAATTAGCTTTTTTATTAGAGAGTTGGTTTAGTTAGTTAGTTAGAACAAGCCTATATTTTATACCAAAGTCAAATGAGGAAAAGTTAGATACTGTGGGACTCAAATAATGAAATACGGTCTTATTGTCCTGTTTACTATGAGGTCCCACTTTGATGCAATTTGAGCTTTTTTTACATTCTGGCTTTCATTGACAATGGTTTGCAAGTTTTAAGAAGGTCTGATTTGTTTTGACAATGGCAGCAGGAACATGGACACACTTGTTAAAGGACATGACCACACATTGATTCCCTGAATATTGATTTTCCATTAATTTCCATATTTTCTCACAGGTAAATCTCTAGCAGATTCTTCCCAGTTGTCTCTGCGGTACATGGGACACCGTGTCCGTGGTGCAGGAGGCGCTATAGCCGTTTCTCCGTCAGGACAGTGGGCAGCAACGTGTACCACAGAGCGAATGGCCTGGGCAGCAGTGGATCAGGATGTTCTGTGGTATGGATTACAACCAAAGGAAAGACTGAATGAAAAGTTATGCCCAGTGGCGAGCCGTCAGGGCCCTCTAGGCCCTCTGTGAGGGCCTAAGATATTCCAAAAAATAATATTTAAAAACATTAAAAAAATATATATTTTTTTAAAATATATATTTTTTTAATATTATTTTTGTTATATTTTTCATTAGTTTTACCGAAAAAAAACTTGATTTAATAAAATGACATTTCCAAAGAAATAAATCCTTCGAATCTGCCTGTTCAGTCTCTGTTTGAATGTCAGTTACTATAGCGGGCCTCTCTGTGATTCACAGAGGGCCCGCTATAGTAACTGAACGAGAGAGTAATGTCAAATGACAGTACAATTGACCAATCATATCTTCCCTCTAAATGGGTGGGTTTTATTATCGCGGACTTTATGACGAGTTCCGCCCGCTGTGAAACTTTTCTTGTTTCCATAGCAACAACAACTTCCTGTCAACAGCGTGAACTCGCCTTCAAAATAAAAGCATGCCAAATTACACTTAAGACATACAACTGCAATGAAAGTAACAAACACAATGCAATATCCTTTTCAATGTCAAAGAACACAAATTGGGTTCACAGGTGTTGTTTTGTGTGGTAGAGGGTCGCTGTCATTGATGCGTTTTGCACCCTGGGCCGTTGTTTTGATATTCCGCTGAAGAATATGCTGTGACGTAATAACGTCTTTTTTTCGAAGGAAGGGGTGGGGGTCAGAGGGCCTAGGTATAAAGCTCACGGCTCGCCACTGGTTATGCCAATATAACATTCAAAGTCTGGAGCTATAGAATACACATACTGTATTTCTTAATTGTTTTTCTACTAATTCTCTATGGTTTGGACCACACTGTCTGTCATTGTTGATAGTTGCCACTGGTGTTTGTAGCCAAAGGAAATTCGTTTTCTTCATTAATTAGCATGTCAGAGCTACATACTGTATGTATAATGAAATAATTGAGAAGCTGGTAGATATTACTCTAACGGTACGTCTACACAGCAGCGTTAAAAAAATCTTGGAGGTGGGCGTATCTGAAGCTTGAGCATTTTTTGCGAGCAACCAATCACATGAATCTCCCGCCCGCGACATACGAAGCAAAAAAGCCCGAAGTAAACTGGATATAAACTCCCCAAAACAGGCGAAAACCTACCACTGTCTCTGCCACCTCCCTCCATGCCTGGCTCCTCCGGTTTATATCCCGGTAGGTAAATAGGGACTGGTCATAAAGCACCGGGTGATTGATTCGCTACCGCTAATTTCTCCTCCATTTTTTGGAATATGAGGAAATGACCTGCGGTATGTCTCTCCCAGCATACACGCCGTTTGATTGGCTAGAGCTTGAACTGTCAGATTTGCGTACACGGGATTTGATTGGCTGACGCTTCCACCTCAGCCTCAAAAGATGAACATTGTTCAACTTTGAATCCTCAAAATCCTGAAAATCTCCGCTCGCCTGCCCACAATGCATTTCGGCGAAAAGTGAGGGAAAGTGACGTCACCCCATTCAAAGTGAATGGGCAGAAGCGTTTCAAGATTTTTTTAACGCTGCTGTGTAGACGTTCCGTAAATCTAAATTGGACCAGTTGTTATCCCCTGATTTCTGGATTGAATATTACATTAAATACTAATTGAAAATGTCTGATTTTTTTTTTTCTTCAAAAAACATTTATTTTTTCATTATGTACGTTTATATCCCCCCATGAGCGTTTCTCCTCCCAGGACCGTATTAAAGGTACACAGTGTGGACAAACAACTAACAGAAAAATGGCACCCGGTGATATGCATACAAAAAAACCATATCTGGTTACAAATATGAGGTTAACCTTTGGAGCAAAAATTATTGTTCTGTGAGAGATTTGATAAATAATTAAACAGTAATGTGGATATAATGACTTCAATAATAATAGAACACCCATTACAATCTAGTGAGTGGAAATGACTTTACTGCAACATGGCCTCTAAAACAAAGAAAAGACAATGCTTTAGTCACATTACTACTAGACAATATCAAGTCTCATAATACTACATCAAATGTATTGCCCAGCCCTAAATGGAAGATGTATCAGTGTAAATGTGTTGTTTTAAAATGTAATAGACTGTCAATTTACATCGGTATTCAAAACCATTGTATGCAGTTCTTTTTTCTTTTTTTTACCTTAAAGTGCTTTTAAAGTTCATCTGAACATCTTCTTTAAAATCTTCTTTATGCTGTTAAGCATTAAAAGGGTGGATAGGATTCAAGACCACCCTGCTCCAATTTAAGAATCAAGTGTTTGGTTTAAATTCAATAACATTTACTGAATACATAAATTAAGCACTGTACAGTATGTCTGTGATACTGAATCGTATTTTGTAATCACCTCTGGTAGGAATGGACTATCAGGGGGTTGTTAACATAACAACAGCTTCATTCATGAGCCTCTTCTTCATTTGGCCAGCAGCATTGTTGGCGCTGCTTCATAAATAATGGCTACAGAGACAGTCACTGTATACAAACCTGATTCTGAATTTGAATGAGAAAGCAAAACCATTTACTTCCTGGGATTTAAAGTGGACCTATCATGCTATATTTAAATGATATATTGTAGGGCCATACCTATATAAGGTATATTTATACGTTTCTGTTTTCAAAATACCAAACAGATCATGCATTTTAGCCATGCCTCATTTCGCTCTATGTGCTGTTTGCTGTCTACGGGGCTGATCTCTGTGAGCTGCAGCTGACCACGCCCCCCTGCAGGAGAGGGGAGTCGTGCTCTGATCAAGTCAAGAGGGGGAGAAAAAAAGATCTCCGTCCTCCGTGTTTTATTATATAGAGTCGTTATTCATTTGTTTTAAAGCTCAATAAATAACAAAGAAGACCTTTGACCGGCACTTTTCTAATTTTGTCCGGAAGATTTAAACTTTAACGGACATCTTGACCGGCGAAAGAAACTGAAACTGAAACTCTGCCGCACGGTCCCCTCGTTCCTTGGGAGAGGCGGAGAGGTGGGTGTTTGTCATCTGCTGGTGGACTAACCGGAGAGAATTACAGTGCTTGCCTCGACGGGGAGGGATTGCATTGAATTAAAGCAGCGGGAGCAAACGCTTGCCTCGGGGAGGGAGAAAAAAAGCCAGAGCGGAGAATAAACAGAAGGGTAACCATGGTAACTATGGGCGGGAAGTCTTCTTCGCTGCTTTTGTGGCAGACTACAGCGCCACTTACAGGCCTGGCATATGCACTACAGCGTCTCCAGCGCTTTCGAGCGGCAATGGCCGGCCGTGGCCCAACCCCACATTCCCCTGATAGGTGGAGAGTTGGCCCAATAGCCGTAACGCCACTTCTGTGACGTCATAGAAGTGTTCAAATCTGGATCAGTCTGTATCAGATCCGTTGCAGCCCCTTTTTTAGAGATTTGGGTATGGAGGAAAATAGAGAGGGTTGTGTTTTCTGACACTTGGTGAGTTCCCTGGAACACCGGGGACACATATGCATGTATAAAAGACGTACACAAGTGCATTTTGCATGATAGGTCCCCTTTAAGTCATGGGGAAGCTCTTAACTGCTGGTTCATAAGGTGGTGGTTCACAAAACACTGAACTGGAGACCAGGAGTAGTTATTATTTTGAAGCACAGCAGTATCCTCAAAACCTGGGCTTTTAATATAACTAACTATTATTTACAATTTTCAAATTACTTTTATGTTGTTCTTATAAGTAATCTCAATGTATTTCAGTAAATGTGAAAACTTAAGATTCATACTGTAGTGAAGGGTGTTGGTGCAGTGCTTAAGGAAAAAACTAAAGGAACTTGATCGTGGGCAAACTAAACTGTAACTGTCCTAAAAGTATGAAATAGATGTAGAAGAAGTCATTCAGAGGCCAAGATGTCAGAGCAACAGATATGTTATCATAACAATGTCCTGCTGTTGGTGTGCAGAGCAAAACTATGCATTCAGAATGACAGTTATATACATTTATAAAAGAGTATTTAAACTTTGCGCACCAAATTCCATTATAAAAAAATCCTTATCTCATCATACAACCCATGTATATTGTCAGTTATTGGCTTAAATAAGAGATGGTGTTATAATGTTAGGATATTCTTGGGCTACACAAACTACAAATTTGTAGGCTATGCAAGTTGGAAATGTTTGTGTTTACTCAAGAGTCCCAAGTCCAATTTTACTCAACGAAAGCTTTATGATAACAGGTTCCTTTGAAATGATTAACGACTGCATGAAAAAGCCGATTTTTCCGTAAAGTTTAAAAGAAACCATGATCATTTTACTGAGTATATGGGGCATTCTACCGAATTTGTGCAAAGTGCAGTCCCACAACAAGAAAAACTATTTAACAAAACAATTAAGTATTCAGACATAGATATTTACTAAGAATATGTTATGTTCTATTAAACACAAGGCATTAAATTAGATAGTGATAAGCTTAATATATGGGGCATTCTACCGAATTTGTGCAAAGTGCAGTCCCACAACAAGAAAAACTATTTAACAAAACAATTAAGTATTCAGACATAGATATTTACTAAGAATATGTTATGTTCTATTAAACACAAGGCATTAAATTAGATAGTGATAAGCTTAATATATACAAAAACATCATTTATAGGGTACTTTCTATTGGGAAGTAGCTGTCCCCAACCCTGACATCTAAATTTCATGTTCTGTAAATAACACTTAAAACATTTTTTTAAATTTTGTTCGATGGTGTATTTAGAAGATCTTTATGATTACATTCAAACAGAAGTCGGAATATTTAGATTTATTGTGGGTTTAATTTTTTAATAAAAAAACTATACTCAAAAAATCATGTCCCCAGTTTTCATGTCACTACCGAAACACAAGGGGTTTTAGTCCAATGGCTGAGCCTGGTTTTTAGCCACACCCCTGCATTTTTGACAAGGCAGTGACACTGCATCCCTGTTCCTCATGGCTGAATGGTAAATAGCTCGATCCCATACTTTTGATATAAATCTGTTCCAAAATCTGAAAATCGGCGTGTAACCTTAAGAATTGTCACTACCGAACACATATTCTCTTCTATTAAGTAAACTTTTTGGGGGTTTTATGCAAAGTATTAGGTTTTTATGTGTGTAAACCTCTTCAAAAATGTGTATGCTAGCCATGTAGTTGCTAGCATTCTTTAGTTATGCTCAAATTTAGCTAGAATCGTCACTACCGAAACAGTCACTACCGAAACATATGGTTACGTTTCGGTAGTGACATGATTATTTCGGTAGTGACAAAAATGAATGGTAAGCAGGTTATTTTGAAATAAATGTTTTAAAGTTCTCCTATTATAGTATTTTTAAGCATATATTATAGGTCTTGGATATATAAAAAACAAGTCTATGAAGTGTTTTGCTCAAAATACTAAACAGATTACCTATTCTAGCCTCATCCCCCTCTATTTCAGCCCTGTTACTAAAGTGCTAGCTAGGGCTACATACCTAAGTAGTGTGACCACAGTTTAGTCTATGTCAGCGGTTTTCAAAGTGTGAGGCGCGCCTCCCTGGGGGGGCGCCAGAGAGCTTCAGGGGAGGCGCAGCATGAGAAAAAAAAGTAACGAGAACAAGATGAGTAAAGTGTCACTTGCACACTTTTGGCTGTCTGTGGAGACCGAGTTCCCCCACCTCGCCAAAAAGGTTGTAAAAGTGCTCATACCCTTCACCTCCACCTACCGGTGTGAGTGCGGGTTTTCCGCATTGACTTTGATCAAAAGCAAGTACCGGTCAAGGCTGCAGCCAGAGGCTGATCTGCGTTTATTCCTGTCTACATTGCATCCCCGCCAGAGTCCTGCACGGGTCTGATTTTCAAGACCCGCTCACGCCCCGCACCTGCAACGTGCAATACCGAACCCGCCCCGCCACCCGCACATATTGCCAATTAGTTCCGCAAACCGACCCGACCCGTCGGCACAAGATCCGCAAACCGACCCGAACCCGCATATCCTAGGAGCACTGAAAACATGCAATTATTAACACACGCAGTTGCGTATTTGGCTCAAAAAGCGTGGGATGTTGGTTATTTTCTCCATGACACCAAAAGCCTCCCAGACGTTGGATTTCGCTCTTGAGGAAGAGTTATTTACAATGCTGTATTCTCCGCTAGAGCTTCACCTCAGCCATTTCGAATGTGGCGCGCTCAGCAGCAGATTGATGCGGTGCAGAGGTTATGATTATGCGCGGTCCCGCGGGGAGAGGTCTGAGGAAACTTACCACCCGCGAATCACTTTTTTTGCGGGTCACCCGTCGGGTACCGACCCAATGCAGGACTCTGATCCCCGCAGGACTCTGATCCCCGCAGGACTCTGATCCCCGCATCACCCGCATGTGCGCATCAAAGACGCAGACTCATTGTTCCCAGCACTAAAGTAGGGGTGAGTGTAATAAGGAGGCAAAGTTGATGTTCAGTGTGTTATGGGCTCAGAACAGTCTCATAATACACGCATGCACACAGAAGGATTCACACTTGTATTTCATGATCCACAAAAGGATTCACACTTGTATTTCCGGATCCACACTTGTGTTTTTCAATGCACACACAAATGTGTTCCGTTTCATATACATGTAAATAAAATCCAAATACAGAAAAAAGTTTTACATATGTATTTTTGATCCTCACATATTTGTTTTCCGTTTAAATCCCCTGAACCTGCAAACACAAACCGCTTTCTGTGCATGGATTGCTCTGCATTCGTGTGTGGGTTTTTTGAGACTCCCCTGACGGTCACCCGATTCGTACTTGTAATTTTTTCTATCTATAGCCAATCAGATGTCTCCTCAATTCTAAGCCAATCACATGAGCGCGCCCCCACGAGGGTAGATTTCTTGCGTTCATGTCACTTCATATACGCATTTTGCGTAGTCCGGAGCAGGGTTTCCGCGGACAGAATTTAATTTTACCGGACAAATTTGAAACTTACCGGTCATGTTTCAATAATAATAATAATAAGAATTGTGTAGCAGCGTTTCCGTTAGGTAATTACCGGACTATGACCGGATAATAACACGGGAGTAAGGATCATCTCTTTTCCTCTCTCCCTCCCTCTCTCCTGACAGCCCGTCAGTTTCTCATGCAGCTCGCTAAAACTTCACTCGCGTTTATGTCCATATCGATCAGATCCAGCTCTCCTGATCGGCCTTTATAGAGAGCACCGATCAAACTATTAAGAGTGAATATCGGCCGATAATGACCGGCGGGGCTCCCCCCGTTGACAGTTCACTGTCTAGCACTGGCTTCGTAGTGCACTGATCGATTAGGCTAAGCTAACCTGTAGCTGCTCCCTCCACACTCACAACAACTTCATACAGACATAAATAAAGCAGCTGATCGCCATACAGGAAACACACATTTAAAACAGTTTTGCCTGCCGTTTTTGTGTACACAAGCATTCATTAATGGTTCGGAAAGTGGCACTGTACCTTAATAATATAAAGGCTTGTATTTGCGTGCATTTCCTGATCGGAAAGTGGTAATGTACTGAGAGTGGAGGTGTCCTGAGATTAGCGCCTGCAGGCAGGCTCCATGGACCTGTCAGCTCCGGACAGCGCAAAATGCGTACATGAAGCGCTACGTCATGAACGCAAGAAATCTACCCTTGTGGGGGCGCGCTCATGTGATTGGCTTAGAATTGAGGAGACATCTGATTGGCTATAGATAGAAAAAATTACAAGTACGAATCGGGTCACCGTCAGGGGAGTCTCAAAAAACCCACACACGAATGCAGAGCGATCCATGCACAGAAAGCGGTTTGTGTTTGCAGGTGCAGCGGTTTTAAACGGAAAACAAATATGTGAGGATCAAAAATACATATGTAAAACTTTTTTCTGTATTTGGATTTTATTTACATGTATATGAAACGGAACACATTTGTGTGTGCATTGAAAAACACAAGTGTGGATCCGGAAATACAAGTGTGAATCCTTTTGCGGATCATGAAATACAAGTGTGAATCCTTCTGTGTGCATGTGTGTATTATGAGACTGTTCTGAGCCCATAGTGTGTTGCCGGGAGCATATAAGGATTCATCCACGATGTTGAAAATGTAAAAAATGTTTAAAACACATATTTAAAACATAAAGATAAAAAGGTTTTAAAAAGTTATTTTTTAATGTTTTTAGGAGGTGATGCTACTCAGCCATTCAAATCGGTGCAGTCAGTGAGTCAGCACGATAGATTCAAACACACAGAGACGAGACAAGAAGAGAGAAACAGTTGGAGTAACTTCAAATGGCGTGCTCAAAAAAGAGAAAGGTAGACAGCGAAAACAGAGCATTTAATGACATTTGCTCTTATTGGACCTCTTTGAAATGCAATTGAATACCCCTGCATTATAGCAACAACAACAATAATAATAATAATAATGATAGCAATAATAATTGGGAGGGGGGACGCGGCTGTTCTCATGTTCTCTGAGGGGAGGCTCACCTTCCCAGACTTTGAAAACCCCTGGTCTATGTCTTCTGATGTAAGTAACTATGTAGGCTAACATTAGCTAGGCTATGTTTTGTGGACTAAAGTTTAAACATGTAGATAATGCTAATTTCTGTCTGAAATTGTTCAGGGAGAGAGAATCATAAGACACCAACATGCCAAAAGGAATTAGAAAAAGTGGATCAGAGAGGCTGAGAGAATACAGACAAAGAGTGAGGGATGACCCACTGAAACACGAAGAATATGTAAGAAAGGAAAGAGAAAGAAATAAAAACCGGAAGGAAGAAGGAAAATTGAAATGTATTAGCGATTAATCGAACAGGGAACAAAGGAAGGTCAGAAAATCATGGAGGAAAAGACAGCAAAAGCACAGGGTGTCTGAAACGACAGAGCGAGATGGAGACATTTTGCAGGGCTTCCACACCACCTAGCACTTCTAGTGAGGCTGATCAGACACCAGAGCATAGGCCTGCAGACCAGAAAAGGACGAGAAGTGCAACTAGCACTTCTAGCGAGGCTGATCAGACACCAGAACATAGACCTGCAGACAAGAAAAGGAGAAAGGAAAAAATGTGTAGCTCCAGAAAATTACAGAAGCTAGAGCAGAAGGTCCAAGACATGCAGCGGAGGGAAGCAAAATATAAAAAAAAGATGTCAGAGGTTAAGGTTGAAGTTGACATCAGATGGGTCAAATTGTTCCCCAAGAACAAAAACATGGAACAATGTACAGAAGCACAGAGTTCCTGCTAATATCAGAAATACCCTTCTTTTTCACAATACACTTCTACACCAAATTAAGAAAAAATACAAGTCTGTCAGCTACAAAGAGAAAAATGCATTAAGAAGAGCTGTCTCAGACAGATTGCTCAGAAAATACAAACTTGTTAATTTGCTAAAAAAAACTGTAGGTATCGGCCACAGAGAGTTAAACAAGACTTTAGACAAGCCACAATCGAGGTTCACCTATCAGAGAAGTAGTAATAAAAAGACCATGGAGATAGTCAAAATGTTCTTGAGTCGAGATGACAATAGTCGGGCATCAGCAGGGAAAAATGAAACGATCACAAGATTCAAAAAGAAGAAACAAAAGAGGTTCCTCTCTGACACAATGCTGAATCTGCATCAGAAGTTGATGCTGGAAATGCCTCATCTGAAGCTGTCCTATTCGCTTTTCTGCAGGAAAAGACCTTTTTGGATCGTTGCCCCAAACATCAACAACAGGGAGACATGTGTCTGTAAACTGCATGACAGTACTTTTCCCACAATAGTTCATCAGAACTACGATATATTTGCGTTCACACCAAAAAGCCCCAGGAACTAAAGTAGTTCAAATTAGTTCGTCTGACCCGCTTTTCAGTCCCTGCTAGAGAGCAGGGACTGTCGTGGGAGAAAATAGTTCATACGTCTGATTGGCTGTGCGGAATGCAAACCACGCCCGTTTGACTCTGAATTTTTTTTTGTAAGCAGCCATTGTATTTGCTCGCTTCGGGCCAGCGCACCCGAAGAGATTACTTTTGTGAAAGCAGTTATTATAGCAACACTAAATAAATCATCGGAGCGGTGGAGTGATGAGGATGTGTCGGCGCTTCTGGCGATTTACTCGGAGGACGCGGAGCGCCACATTCAGAAGCTTCTACTGAATGCAGTTTCCGTGGCTCAGCAAAGTTAGCAGACCTGGCAAAGTCATGTCGGGACGACTACGAAGGTAAAATAAAATGCATGCACTGCACTGTTTTAATCTGCACAATACTAGTCTTAGATGTACTTTTATTTGCTCAGTAGATCGAGCTAGCCATGCTAGAACTTGCTATCATAGGTCCAAGCTGGCTAACAACATCTAGCTAGCTAGCTATTCTCAGCCGTGCCCGCTATGAACACGTTTTGACTTGTGAATAAGTGTGCAATGTTCTGTAATTTGCTTCACTAACTCATGGCACTAATCGTGTGTTTCAGGCGAGGTGTTTCTCTCTGGATTAGAAACTAGTTTTCCCCTCCGGGATAAAACGATAATATAACGTTAGCAATTAGCATGCTAGCTGGACATAATGCTACCTCTAACAATACATTGTAGTTGCTATAATTTCAAGTCATTTGCAACATTCATTCTACATGTTAATGGTAAAAGCTTAAACAGTTGATTACCTGCATGCCACAAAGACTGATGTTCTAATATTTTTGCACATTTAAGTAGAAATGTAATTGAAATTCTATTTATTTTTCCTTTTTTGTATTGATTGTTATAATTGTACTCAGCCATGTTATGTTAGATGTCAATCCACTTACACTGTAACTACTCTGGCCTTGAAAGAAGGTTACACATCTAACTGATGTCCACTAATCCCTATAAAACAAAGTTCAAGCATACATTAAGCACAAAACAATAAATAAGGGCACTTTGATATTTATTTTTTATTTGATATTATTTTATCCTATCTTATCTTCTACTTTACTACTTCATTTTGTACACTGTCCCTGCCTGCACCATGTCCAATGTTGTCTCTGTTGACAACCTACTAGGCGATTAAACTGATCTTGTATCTTGCTTATTTCTCCTTAGGAAAGCGGGCACGGGATGACAGCTTCCTTGACACCATCATGGCGATGGACCGCCGTGCCATGGTCAGCAAGGAGAATGAGGACCTGCGTGCCAAGGAGATGCACGACGAACGGCTGCTGCATTCACACAAGGCCCAGGAATCGGACGACCAGCTGCTCATGGTGATGCCGCGCCATGCTGACTCGGCGGCGCGCCAGGTGGAGGTGTCGGCGCGCCAGGTGGAGCAACAAAATACCTTTCAGGCTGGGCTTCTGGCAGTGCAAAGCGAGCTGATTAAATCCAACAGGCCTTCAATAAAAAAATAAAGAAAAACTTGTCGTCATTGATAAACTGTACAATGACTTATTGGGAGGCGTGTGGTGCAGTGGTCTGGTGCGTTGGTGTTCGGATCAGGGGAGCACAGGTTCAAACCCCACTGCAGTCAGCATGTCGTTGTGTCCCTGGGCAAGACACTTCACCCCAAATTGCCTACACCTGGGACAGTTAATTTTGTATTATTGTGATTATATATATATGCCACTGTTATTAATACTGACATTTCACTTTGCACTAAGGTGTGTCTGCTGCTGAGCCTATCTATTGTTATTATATATATATATATATATATATGTTTTGATACTACTGACACTTTATTTGATATTGGTTAGCGTTCAGAAGCCTGACAGCAACAGCATAATATCAATTATGTCAATGTTTTCTTCTGAATCCACCTGGGTAATTATTTTCTGTGTACTTTAAATGTACTTTTATGGATGAACAATTGTTATGTCTTCAAAAATAAAATGATTCTATTGACCCCAAAACATTTGTGTTTGTAATATTTCCAACATAAGGCATGTAATGAGTTAAGATTAAGCAATAAGGTTGAGGTAATATGATACAACCTTGAGAACAAAATACTGTGGTCACTACCGAAACAGTGCAGTCACTACCGAAACAGTGCAGTCACTACCGAAACACTGGATGTTTTTGTAAAAAATAAAGTATATTGAGTTATCAACTAAAATGATATGATACTGATTGGTTTAATGTATGTTCAATTTCAACAATCATCAACTCTGGAATCAATATGATCAGTATTATGCATTTTACAAAGAAAGATTGCATTAAGATTTTTATGAATTGTATAAATTGAACTTTGAAATTTGATTAAAAATTCACTTTTATTGATTTAATTGTGAAAACCTTCAAGAAATATTTGTTAAAATACTATTTAGAGAAGGGAAGGTTAAACAATTTTAACAGGTTAATATAATACCTTTTTACTACAGTGTATGTACTATGTTTCGGTAGTGACAATTTTTGGGAGAGGAAGAACATTCCAATACAGTCTGAAAATACGATATAAACATGTACGGTTCTTTTACTAGAAATGTGTAATTTAGATATGGGACAAAATATATATGGACAAAGTTTTGGGAAAAAAACATACAAAATGTCAAAATATTTCCAACTTTACTTTGGTCCAATTCGGTAGAATGGCCCATATATGATCTCATAAAAAAAGCTATAAATGACGTCACACTTAAACAAAAAAAGAAGTAGAAATAAATAATACATACACACATAATAAATACATTTGCTTTCCAGGCAAGAGGGTTTCAACTATTTTACGTTGCACTATTTAATGCAGGGGTGTGCAAACTACGGCCCGGGGGCCAAATGCAGCCCGCTGACCATTTTGAATCGGCCCTCAGCAAATTAAAAAAGTATAATGTAATACGGCCCACAAATTAAACTTTTGCTTGTCTTATATTGTTGTACTTATATACTGTATGTAAACATTTTCAAATAAATTCAATCAATTAAAGTTGGAAACATTTTCTAACAAATCTTAGTTGATAAGAAAAAAGGCCCAATAACTTATTTACATAACCAGCTTGAAATAGACCCTTCATATTTCCCCTTATTATAAGCAATCTGAGGCTTCACATGTTTTGACGGATGAGCTGCCAACAGAATAAATGAAACCCTATGGAGAGCTGTGATGGCTGTTTTTTTCTTAAGGCATTATCAAGTATCAAGTATAATTGACCTATATTTGATTAATTTTGCTAACTTATAACTGAACTTATGAGGCAATATACCTCATCTCTAGTGAGTGGCCCAGCCCTTCGTATATTTGTCTGTATGTGGCCCTCGGTAAAAACAAATTGTACACCCCTGATTTAATGTATGGAAGAAGAAAAAAAATAGCCTTTCCACCTTTAGTTCGCTGAATACATTTAAAAAGTTAACATAGTTTGCTCTTCAATAAAGTTAACCCGTGTGGACTCTTGTTTACAGAGCAACAAGATTGAAAACCCCGCAAATAGAAGTATAATGTAGACAAGTGTAATGTCCGCACCATCAGCTGCTAAGCTACCTGTAAACAGAAGCCACGTGACAAGCAGCGCTGCCTGTCAGGGCTTTGCAGCAGCAGGACGAATGACGGCCGAGTTGGAGGAAGTTACTGGGAGCAGCTGTGCTAGTATGTAACCCTAAACGAGTTGGAGACAGCATTGCAGTAAAAGAGAGGTAAGAGTATTATACGTGAAGATAAATATTTCTTAATATCCGAACTGATCGCATTGGAGCATGTGGGCGTGATCATCTAACGATCGTTAGCAGCACTCAGGCTACAAACAAACTTGGTAGCTTGAGGCCTAATGCTAAAGCAAGCGGACTAGCCTGTCTGACAGATTAAGCACCGAGCGGTCTAAATAAACGTTTACATATTTTATGCAACACATTTTTGATGTTCTGGCCTTTATGTTTGTTGATGCAAATTATATTCACAGGATCAGTTCATGAGTTTAAGACAGTGAGTTACCTAAGGTGGTAACTTCCTTCTTATGCTAGCATTAGCTTGCTAATGATGCTAGTGCTCTGCAGCGGATTGTTGTTAGCCGTCTTATAACGCTAGCATGCTAACTAGCAAACACTTCATACATTGAGAGAACTAGGTCACAAACATGCTGTGTTTCAAATTGGGATTAAGTCATATTAGGGATCATTGCATAAACCCGTCTGGAGATCTGCTAACATATTAACGTAGCGTTTTTTTAATGCACTGTTTATTTCTGGCCTGCACACTATTGTGTAGTGTAACTTTATTGTAAGGAATGGGCAACTTGCTGCTAATTTAATCATAGCTTTGCTTTTGATGGTTTTCCAAGTTGGTCATTGTAAAAGCTTTTTTTGCACTTGCAGAAATATACCTAATCTGTATTCGCAATGTGAAAGACCCACGGAAATGGCCACAACTGAGATCATGCGAGGTTATTTGAACGCAGCCTGACCGTAGCAGGACAGTAAACAGGCATCTACAGTTGATTGAGGCAGCACAGAAGCAAAGTTTAAAGCTCCCCATCACTATATTTCCAACAACTTTAAAAGGGACATTCCGTCAGTAATCAATCACCTTTCAACTTGAATTTGTTTTCTCTACATGTTAACCTTTATAAAAGTGTTTAATCGTGGTTGGATAATCCAAAATGACCGACCATTCTGGATAAAGGGGCCCTTAAAATTGACCCATATTGGACCCCCACGTAACCTTAAGACACAGATATCATCTTTAAAAATAAACAAAATTCATGGTTCCTTTAAAACCCTAAAATGATTATGGTCCATAATAAACAAATATGTCGACATACAGTCTTATTTAAAATTAAATATTAGTTATCCATGATATGAAAATCTTATTTTTGTAATTTTCTGTTTATTATACACTTTGTACTGCCTGTTGCTTTGTATCACTGTGGAACAAGGTAGTTTAGCCTTCAAAACTAATGAATATCTGCTCATCCTTACTAGCTTGCTGAGATAAGACCAAAGACATGCATCAAGATAGTTCTTCTATAATTATTCATATAATTGTTTTTGCTTGATCAAAATGGGTTACTGCTGTTTTTCCTACATTCTGTCTGTTTGTTTTCATACAGGAAGGCAGCAGCATTCATGGATATTGTGGACAGCTTTAACAGTTTAATACCCAGTGACCAGTTGGACGACTCCCTGATAGCTGGTCAGAATTTGGAATGTGACGGCAGTAATGAGTTTGGGACAGGACTCCGGCTGGAAGAGTCGCTGAAGAACATGCTCAGTGATAAAGATCCCATGTTTGGATGTGCAAGCTCCTCTCAGTTCAATCTGCTGGACAATGAGGACTCCACTTTTCCAATTGCTGGCTCAACAGGTATGTCAACGGACAAAATACAAATGTCCAATATGGATTTGTATTGATACCAAACCTTGATTTAAAGCTAATTTACATATGCTACTACCAAAGCCTAAAGGCCGCTACACACCAACCTGAGACCAAAGAACGCGTACCGAAGGTGTCCCGACTTTTACGTCCGCTACGTCGCCTGCGTCGGCTACGCCGCCCGCCTACGAACACACCGCAAAGACTTCAGTTGACGAGTGGCAATAACTGTCCTTACCAGCAGGCAGCGGTAGTGTGTATTCGTCATTCAAAAGAGGCAACAACCGGAAGACAGACTATACACAGAGAGAAGAAGAACAGGCTGCGTGATATAAACAAACAACAAATAGCGTCTGGGTTCCATTTTCACTCTCTCTCGTCGATCGAAAACATGTAAACATAAAAAAGAAACTCTTGCGTCCGGGTGAGATGAAAATGAAAAAGATTAACCGTCTGTGTGTGCCTTCTTAATCGTTTGTTTTGGTCCCTCACTTCCGCTTCGCTTCTCATGCACTGACTCGCTAAGCTGAACAGCCAATCAGAGTGATTTCTTTGTCCCGACTTTCTTTGGCCGGACTTTCTTTGGCCGATTCAACATGTTGAATCGGCCGCGGGAGGTGTGAAAATGTGCCGTAAAGAGACGACGGTGCGGGACACACCAACCTGAGTAGGGCGCCGCGAATGCCCGACTACCTCTGACGGCCTCTGACGGCCTCTGACTCCCAAAATCGGGTTGGTGTGTAGCGGCCTTAATCTGGCTGCTTCACACTAAAGGGCATTATAATTCACAATAGACCTTGCTAAACGAGGTTCTAAGTATACATAACGGTTCACTTACATTTCACCTACTGCTAAGTTTTGAATTGCACACAAATATTGTGGTGTCACTCCTATCAGGCTTTGCATTCAAACCATTTATTTAGTGTGTTGGAGTTCAATCTGTTTGACTGTTGTGATTGCCAATTAAATTTCTATTTGTGTTAAATGTATACATAATTAAAAAAGAAATACACTTGGTACACAGGAAGTTAAAATACCTGTATTTGTTTCAGCTGTTGCAGCTCTCGGTGATGGTTCAGCACCCACAGGCCTCAGCGGTGAACTGACCGATGCAGAGACTTCACAAGTCAAGCGACCTGTTGGCAGGCAGAAGAAACGTCCAAGTCATTTAGAGAACGGTAAATCACTCATTTAGATTCCCATTTCCACGATATGACACCGTCAACTATAAAGGGTGTGACATTTATTCTCTATGTTTTTTGTTGTTGTTGTTGAAACAGACACATCCACCAACACCATGACCCGAGGACGAATAGGAAGGGAACCAGCGAACAGGATCCGGAAGTCGTTTCTTATCGAGAAAGGAGTTAAAGGCGCCCAGCTGAAGAAAGAACTTATTCTGGGAGGACGTGTTGATATTAATGATCTTCAAGGTGCATTATGGCTGAATCCTTCCGTTGTATTGAGACGATTGACTGTCACAATTGCAGGATTTAAGATTGAGCTGCTTCCAGGACCCTCTTACACACACAATGTTGAAGGGAGCCTTGATGGTGGCTTTGCGTATTCTGGGGACATTGGGTTTGCGGTGCTGCCAGGTGATACCGTCAGTGTACAGAATCCCACACCTGAGAACGTGGCAGTGGTGGCTGAAGTTGCTGAAGTTGCTGAAGTAGCTGAAGTCGCTGAAGTTGCTGAAGTAGCTGAAGTCGCTGAAGTCGCTGAAGTAGCTGAAGTTGCTGAAGTTGCTGAAGTTGAGAAGAGCTCTGCTGATGATGCGGCCCTGGGGCTCGGCCCGTATGTGAATCCCAACGACGTGCAGACCTCCAACGGGACTTTGATGGGGAGTGCCTGCACGCAAGAGACAAAACACGACAATCATAGTGTTCCTGAAAAACTAAAAACCGTCAGTAAAGAAAAGGATGGCCTCAAAGAGCCAGAAAACATTCAGAATAACAGAACTACTGTTAGTAACAAGACAAATGATAAGGAAAAACAACAGATTGTGGCCAAAACACTACCGAAGTCGAAACTAGGGCTGCCTTCTAACAAGAATAAAGACTTGGTTTCTGATAAACCAAATAACACGGTTAAGGGACATAAAGTAACCCAAAACATGCCATCCAAAATCCAAAGAGACGACCTGCTGAGAATAAAAAATCTCAAGGAAAAGAAAGAAATTTCACCTTTGAAAAGGCCTGCAGAAATCACCCAAAGTGAGCATGCTACTAAAATCCAAAAGACACAGGGCGCAGGTGAGAGTAAAGGGAAGCCAAGCTCTCTCGGTAAGAAGAGCCCATCGTCTGGCAACCGTGTTGATCCGCAGGGAACAACTAAACACACGTCTCCACCCAATATCTCCAAGCCTGAGACGGCCTCTCAAACACCTGTTCGTCCAGGACATCCTTTAAAAATGACAGAAGAGGTGGGGCAGGAAAAGCCCAAACTGAAAAAGCCAGAAAAGATTCTTCAAAGACAGAAAAGTAAAACTCCAAGAAGCATCTCCGTGGATGAGCCGCAGCTGTTTATCCCAGACAATGCTCCTGCTGTGAAGAAGGAAAATGCTGAAGAGACACCCGCTAACAGTGAGTCGGTATGGGATGGAAACAACTGCTGTGGCCTGTGCAAGAACCAGCACAATAACACGTAAGTGTTGCAAAACAGATCGTTTTCTTACTCAGACATAATTGGTGTATGTTGTAGATTTAACTTTGCAGGCGGTTATCTTTTTTTTTTATAGAAATGTGAACAATTTAGAATTTTTGATAGTTGAACATTTACCCAGCACAACCTGCAATAGTTTAGTGGATTTTAAAGATGATAGAAATGATGAGGAAAGACAAAAGTTACCACAGTGTTTGTACAAATATCAAAAGATATTGCCTTACAGTCAAATAAGTGTTTGTGAACAAAAATGTAATTGTTCTACTGGTGTCATTATTATAGTGGGCCAGAATGTATCTGCTGCACAGAATGCTTAAAAAACACCTTTTAATAATGTCTGCACTTCTTTTAGGTTCATGGTAGGCTGCGGTCGCTGTGAAGACTGGTTCCACGGAGACTGTGTTGGTCTCGACCTTACCAAAGTACGCGAGATGGAGGAGGAAGATCAGATGTACGTGTGCTTGAAGTGTTGTGAGGAAGAAAGCAAAAAGGTGGAGCCCGAGCCCCCGATTGCAGCCAAACCAGAAGTGAAAGCAAAGGCGGAGGAACAGGATGTGAGGCCGCCCCCCAAGCCCCAACCAGGACCCTCCGAGAAACTCACCTCAGGAGGCGTCAGACCAGTAAGAAATGTAAGCAGTGACACTTTGAGGTCTTTGATAAAGCTGTTTTGCTCATGCTTAAATGTAAATCTTTCGATATAAAGGATAATTTATTTGTTCCCCCAGGATATTTTATTTGTGTCAACACTGTACAATGTATTTATTTATTTTTTTGCTTTTACTTTGCCTGTAAAGAAGGTTTGCACATGGGTGTGTGTATACCCACCAAGGTTCGGGACATTTTCCCACACATAAATACTCAACCTGTATTTTCAATGTTTGGCCGAGGGTTAGAATATTTCAATTTAAATGTTGCTGTTTTATTGAATTTATTAACTATGATATGGCTAATGTGCTTTTTCCTTTTCTCTCCTAAAATAGGATCCAGACAGGAGGCACTCCACAGATGCAGCTCATAAAACAGGTATTTTTTAAGAAGTGTTTAGAAACTTAGAAACTTGTTTGTGATTGTAGTAATGTGTTTTTATTACATGTACAGCACTTTTTGGCTCGACCAAAAATCGCTTTTAAATGTGCTTTATAAATAAAACTTGATTTGATTTGGATGGAAAGTTTTAACTACTATCTGACATATAATAGACCAAATGATAAATCAGGAAAATAATTAGCAGGTCATTTGATAATGAAAATAATAATTAGTTTCAGCCCTAAATGTAGTTACATCTACAACAAGTCTTGTTCAAAACAGAAGATAATACACATTATCTCTGTCTTTTCTTAGATATTAGATAACAGCCTTCTTGTATCACAACTTTGTATGAAATCCCTGTTGTCGCAGATTTTCCCTCCTGCTCAGTAGATATCTTCATTCTGTCTTCACAGGCTTTTATCTGAAAGAGTCAAAAAGTAAGTCTTCAGGTTCAAAGAAACCTGTGTCTGTGGAGGCGATCCGGCGAAGTGTGCGGGACTCTCTGAAAGAAATCCTCATCCAGAGGTACGTTTTTCACGAGTGAAAGTAATTAAAAGATAAACTGATATGTTTTTTTTATTGAAAAACTTAACAAACGACTACCTAAACTTTCTGCGCCTCAGGTTGAAGGAGTCTGATTTGAAAGTCTCAGTGGAGAAGGCCTCTGAAGTTGCCAAGAAAACGGAGAGAGAGCTTTTTCACTTGTATAAAGACACTGACAACAAATACAAGAACAAGTACAGAAGCTTGATGTTCAATCTTAAAGACACTAAAAATAATGTAAGTATCATTGTAAACCAGGCATGATTCAAATGTTTTGAGTGTTGCCTTTTGAGTTTTAATATATTCATAGTTACACTTGCTCTTTTGTTGTATTTTTAGGTCCTCTTTAAGAGGGTTCTCAAAGGGGAAGTTTCTCCTGGTAACCTGATTCGAATGAGCCCCGAGGAACTGGCCTCTAAAGAATTAGCTGCTTGGCGACAAAGGGAGAACCGACATGTAAGTAATGCTTTCCTGTGAGACTGAATATATGCCTTCAAGTTTGTAAGAAAATGACAGCATTCTTCTTAAAGCCCTTAACAATACAAAAGGTAAGTTAAGGTTAAGCTTGAAATGTTTTCCCCGTTTTTATCACATTTATTTGGTTGTATTTTGGAATGCAAGACATTCAGTAGCCCGTTAAAAATAAATATATTCCTTATTTTACAGACTATTGAGATGATTGAAAAGGAGCAAAGAGAGGCAGAAAGACGGCCGATCACTAAAATCACACACAAAGGAGAAATTGAAATTGAAAGCCAAGAACCAGAGAAAGCACCTGAGCCTGAAGAGGTAAGGGCCCCAACAAATATTACTCTAGATTATTTAATGTTTTCGTGACATGTTTGCTTCAATGTCTATTATTTTCTCCCCTTGTCAGCTTGACTCACCTCCCAAAGTTACCGAAGTCACAGCTGAATCTCCAAAAACCCCTGAGGAGAAAGCAGAGGGTCCCGGCACAGAGAAAGACACAACCAACCAACACAAGTCTCACTTATTTGACCTACACTGCAAAATCTGCACAGGTAAACCCTGAAATACAAAAGTTGTAATGTTAGTCATCAATGGGATAATTAAGCAATAGCTCACGACAGGCCGTGGTATATGGCCATTATATCACAGTTAAGGGGCGTGGTCGGCTCAATCCACTCCTCCATAGTAAGACCCCCCCCCCCCCGGAGGTCGAAGTTAATCTTAAATGTTTTTGCGGACCTTTTTGATTACAGATTTGAAAACATCGTTGCTTGCTTTAAAAGTAGCACAATTCATTATGTCAAACCTTGGAAAGTATCTAAATATCCCTGCCCTAATGCCAAAGGAACTGCACACTGAATATGTTTTGCAGTTTGATGTCTATGTCTGGACCGCTGCGTAAAAAGGAGGGTTTCTGCCCCGTTACTTCTCCGCTGTTTTCTTGTCCCAGTTTGAAAAGCAAACTGCAGGCAGTTTGCTTTTCAGCCCAACTGTATACAGTTTTTCTCAGACGCGGAGGGATACTGACTTGTTGTGAAAAGTAACTACAATTCTACCCGTGGTATACGCTCAGTATACCATGGCTAAGAACCAATCAGATTGCTTGATTTGATAATCAATATGACACTTCTTTAAGATAACCTGTGTAACCTTGCAGAACTCGAGACATGCTGGTCAACCGCTGGCCTGATTAGTGTTTATTGTACGAGTTTGGTGAATCTGAACTAACCCTTTAAAACTGAAAATGACACTTTTGCCACAAACGAACAGTAGAAAAGCAACTATTCTGCAAGCTAAAAATACTGTTTTTCTCAATGCGGTCTGGTGGCTTTGATGAGGCAGTTGCCTGTAGGGAAAGGCTGACTGATGGTAATGTCAGATGGTGAACATATTCTAAATTTAGCATACACATAAACTTCTACTTTTAGGTTGCTAAAATGCGTTTTGCTGCTGCCCTGGTCCACAGTAGTAAATTAGATGACATCACCACTTTCTATGCTTTTTCCTGCTGTCATTATCTTCAGTTACCAACTTGTGTTGTTTCTTTATTTAAAATAGGTCGTATGGCGCCACCTGTGGAGGAGGCACCGACCAAGGTGGTTAAAGTTGCCACTACAGTTGTCAGGAGGCAGTCCACCAAATCAGAAGAGACCAAGAGCGCGGGAACCCCTGCAGAGGACGACCTGCACCTCACCGTTTTAGAGGAAAGCTTCCGAAGCGCTCAGTCAGGCTACGATGGAAGGTAAACAGTCATTTCTGATCATGTGTGGTTCTCGTCTACAAGCTTAGTTTTTGCAAGCTAGCTCAATTGTTGTATTCGCCACAGGTCGGATCATGTAGCTGGAAGAGATGAAGAAGCCGCTTTCCTGTCTAACCTGAAGTGCCTGTGGCAAGGACTCGTTCACATGCACGCTGTGGCCAAGTTAATGACAAAAGCCTTCCTTGTCTCAGGCACTTTGGACAACTTGACTGAGGTAACGTGGGAAAAAAAAAGAATTTTTTTTGAGTAGCTAGACTAAGTACTGCCACTAAGGTTGGATCTTTGTTTCCTCTCTCAACAGGACATTCCAGACAGCATTCAAGTTGGCGGGAGGATAACTCCACAGATAGTGTGGGACTACTTGGAGAAGATTCGGGCAATGGGAACTAAAGTGAGTTTTTGGCAGCTTTCCCACTGAAGGGGATTAAACAGCCTGTAGTAAAATTCTGTCATTAAATATAATCACCAAGAATTACATAAGTTTCATTGTGATCAAGAGCAGCTTAAGTCCTTACAATTAACATCCACATGTGATGCATTATAAAGCTGCTCCATTGAAGATTTATGTGCAAACCTCTGGCACTTGGATTGCAGATTTTTTTTACTGACGCATGCTTTTTCTTTTATTAAAGGAGGTGTGCCTGATCCGCTTTTCCCCCGAGACGGACGAAGATGAGATCTCCTATACTCTTCTGTATGCCTACTTTAGCAGTCGTAGGCGTTTCGGGGTGGTGTCCAATAACCGGAAACAAGTGAAGGATATGTATATCATTCCTTTGGGTGCCACTGAAAAAGTCCCACATCAGCTTGTTCCCTTTGATGGGCCAGGTAAAGAACATGCAACATGAATTATGTTCCTCTCTGTAGGTGACATTACATTTCTTATTTGTCTTAATCTCTTCCTTTTGACAGGTTTAGAAAACAACCGTGCCAACCTTCTTCTTGGACTCATCATTCGCCAGGCACCTAAAAGGGAATTTCTTCCTGTGGACATGAACGAAACTGCCAGGATTATTCCTGAAATCATGCCCATCACCATTTCCACAAAAGAAACCAGAGCGCAAGAGGAGGAGGAGAAACTTTTCATCTCCTCCTTGACTACTACACATAAAAAAGAAAATGAAAAACCACTTAACCCTACGGAAGAAGTGAAAGAGCCGATTACAGAATCTTCGGAAGAACCATCTGCATCGGAGGAGCCCAACAATCAGGAGCCCCGAAAACCACTGCGCTTTCTTCCAGGTGTGTTATTAGGCTTGGGTGGGGAATTTCCACCTCTGCCAGATGTTGGAGGTAAACCTGCAACAACAGCAGATGACAGCCAGAAGACCCAAGCAGCTCCAAAGACAGAGGCTTCGACTGGGACCTTAAAAAGTCCAACAGCTGCTTCACAACGAGAGCGCTTTGTCATCAGGAAGAAAGACGCTAAATCTGTTAAAGCTGAACCGGCGCTACCCAGCCCGACTCTTACATCTGTTGCTAACAACTCATCAGGAAAGGATGCCGCAGCGGTGACCCACAGTGCACAAGTCTCTCTGAAGGATAAGCCTCCAGATGTATCGACCGAAGCCTTTTTATCGAGCCTTTCAGCAGCGCAGAGTGGAACTGAAACCAGCAGCGCTGCTTCTGCACACAAAGGAGACGTTGGCCTTTTGTCTGAGAGTGAAAAAACACCATCTGAAGGGAACTCTTTGTCGCAGCCCCAATCCATGGCTCCTCCAGCCAATAGCTCCAAACCTCCTTTAAGTGGAATATTGAAAAAATCTTCAGCCTATTCCAGTGTGAATGAGGATAAAACAGCGTCGCTACAAAAGGATGAAGCAAGCCACCCCGCTCCTTTGAGCCCCAAACCTGTTCCTGTTGTGAGCAGTGCTAGAAAAGAGCCGGTTACACTCTTTCACCAAGGATATTTACAGCTTTATCAGGCCAAGAGCAAACCCAAGGAAGAAAAACAAACAACTATTCCATCACCGGCGAGTGAAAAGGAAAACCCGGGCACATCCCAGGCTGATACTAAAGCACTTCAGACAGCTTGTGCTCCTGCAGAAGAACCACAGGCAGTGAGTTACACAGAGATCAAGCAGGACTCTGTAGTGGCACCAGCTCTCTCAGAACACAAGGATGCATCCATCCCATCTCAGCAGCCTCAGGTACCTGGTAGCTACCCCACAGGCCCTCCTCCTCCTCCTCCTCCTAACACTTTCTCCAGCCCACCCCCCCAGGATCAGAATCACAGTGCACCGTGGGTTCAGAATAGCTCGTCAGACGCGCTCGCTGCACTTCAATCACAGTACGCAGAGAGCTGTCCCGAACCAGCTCCCCCACCTCCGTCCCTGGCCAAAGAACACAAGCGTCAAGAGGAGAAATACAGCGATCCGTGGGAGAGGCCGCGCACGTCCGAGGACAGAGATCACCACGGGAGGCACAGCCATCACAGGGACACTCATCACGGGAAGAAGAGCCGGAACCACGACAGGGAGAGGAAGCGCGATCGCAGCCACGAGAGAGAGAGGAGCAGGCACCGCGGACACTCTGACGACCGCTACGGCGAGAAGAGGAAAGAGAGACACCACAGCGAGGATCACAGCAGCCGGAGTAAGGACAGACACAGAAACAGGAGGGACTCTGATTATGAGAATGGACGGAGAAGCTCAAAAGACAGTTAATTATGTTTTTTAGTTGTTTTTTTTTTAAAGCCCTGACAAGGTTTGGGGGGGCTTTAAGAAAGACTGTTGGTTACTAAACCGGTTCAAAACACTTGATTGTGAAGTTGTTTGTTATTTTATACAACGGTCCACAGCTTGTATGCCATTTCCTTCATAGAAGTAACCCATTTTATGTTCATAACAATACAGCCAAAATGAAATATAATTTACAGTCAGATTGTGAAGACATGTTCTCTTCAAGCCAAGAAGAACTTAATATTGGAACAGTTTAAACATTTTAACCTTTTTATTGTATATATCCAGTTCCTTTTGAGCTGCCGTGCTGACTACAAACAATCAGTAAATGTTTGCAGTCTTGTGGGAACATACGAACAACGTGTGGACCATCTGGTGGACATTTTTAAGTTGGCATGAATGTAACACAGAAAACGTTTCACTGAGAACCTTGGAACAGCAACCCCCCCCCCCCCATTTAAATTCTTTTAAATTGCTTAATTATATTTTAAACTTACTTTTTTTGAAAAAGTATGTACATTTTGGCTTGTAATATACATTAGAGATGAAGTGTGCCTTTGCACTGTGTGTTTATGTACAGTTCGTAATAAAGCTAATTCTTTTGTATTATTGATTATAAAAAATGTTATTTCTTTCTAATTGTATTGAAGATACCGATTTAAATTGTTATATTAACAAGGTTTTAGACATTAGGACTTTAGTTTTTTCTCGTTGGAAAAATGACTAATGTTAAAGCCTCACAACATATTTGTTTGAAATATTTAATCATAAAAGTTGTATTACACTTATTCTGAAACATCTACCCCAGTGATTTCATCCTGATCTATACATCAGTCACATGGAAATCAAGCAGTACCATTTTGCAGAAACAAGTTTAAAACAGTTAAGTGATAACCTTTCCAAAACATTTTAACCTAAGTACTCTACAAAAATCTCCTCAGATACCATCACAAAATGTCACTACTATTCATTGCCCTCGTAAACATCGAATCCCTCACTATTCCTGAGAAACTGCAGTGGCTTGGTATCTTTAAACAAAAAAACATTTCTTAGATTTCCTTCAAAGCCTTTTGAAAACAACCCAGAAGTAACAATTGATACATTTCTGTACACTTCAAACCCCCCAAAGTAAAGCTGACCTCCGTAGTTTAAAGCCACGTAACGCTCAAATGGATCTAAATCTTGGAGGACTCTCTCATTGTCCACCACCACCTGGATAATTGTGCTGTTTAAAGCTAGAGAGACATTGTGCCACGTGTTGCAGCACAGTGTGACATTTCTGAAAGTTATTGGCAGGGAAAGCCTCTCCCCAAGATTTACAGCAACTTTGAGGTGTCCGTTTTCAAGTCCCACCGCGAGGTAGTCGTCATCTTCATGTTCAGCCTTCCCCATCCACATTACCAAACTGTTATTCGAGCTGCTTTTAAAGCTGAAAGAAACCTGTGTGTATTTAAAATTCCTCGTGTTGTATCTCGGGTCCTGGTATTTAACATATGAGCTTCCCACAAACTTGAGAGTGTCCGTGGCTATTTCTGAGTCGCAGTACCTCCCACCCAGTCCCAAAGGGCATATGCAGCGGTATGAGGGGACACCAGATGGGGCACATAAGGAACCCCGTTTGCAGACGTGGTTTAAACAGCTTACAGACTGGTTACACACAGAGCCAGTCCAAGATGGCGGACACACACACATAAATGAGTCACTTCCTGTTGACCTGCAGTGTCCTCCGTTTTTGCACACCTTATACCCACAGGCGGTCCCATCCCAGTCCCCCACATTTGCTCCACTTATAACCCCCATCTCTGTTAACTCCAACTCTTCTCCGTTCAGTATGAGTTCTCTTAAACCCCCAGTGAAGCCCACCGGCTCCTTTTCTGTTGCATCTGTGGAGACGAAGCTTAAGGTTGACACGCCCCCGATGAAGATGTCGGTAGCAACATCGAGAGTGGCCATCCCCCCAGTCACATTCTCTCTAGTCTCCTTGTTGTCCAGACTGAGGAAGCCTTGGTGACCGACCCGGCCAGCCGTCACCGAGTGCCAGGTCCTCCCACGTGAGTCCACTGGCTCAACAGACTGCAGGATGTGGGGGCCATCCCCCAGATTGTACCGCAGCTGGACAAACCCCGATGTCAAGGAGAGGCACAAGAAGTCTCCTGTTGGAAGAAAATAAAATGGTCATACTTTTCAGTTTTAGTGATGTCCCTCTGTTAAAAAGTCAGTTCACCTACTGTTTTTGTAGTAGAAAAAAAGTACATTTGACAGGTTTACGTCAGTTTTCGACCAAATTCACAAGAACATTGTTTGTGGAAACTACTGATTGAAAATGTAAAGTTAAAAGGCTCTGAGATACACAATTACCTCTTCTTTTGACATTGACTCCTTATGACGTATTAAACTATTACTTTTTTGGTAAAAATCTTTGTGACTTTTATACGACGACATTGTCATGAACTACTATACTATTTTTGTAATATACCATGACTTTTTATGCTTTTATTTCATCACACTAGACACTGTTTTGACACATTATTAGTGAGGTTACAATATGATACAAATATGCTAGATTTCAGATGTCTTTTAGCATGGAATACTTGCAGTTTGAAGAATAATTAAAGCAACTTTTTGACATGCCAATACAGTATTATGGGTTCCAATTTGATCTATTACTCAAAAGACTGTTTTTATAAAGGTAAGATAAGATAAGATAGAACTTTATTGATCCCAATTTGGGACATTTTTGTAAGTGCAATGTGTATATCATTACTTTTTTATTACACCGTGGAATAAAAGGATCATTGGCATATATAATGTTTGCCATCGTGGCAGAACATTGAGAGAAAATATATAGTAATCCTGGATATCAACACACTCACATTCTGCACCGCAAATGTAATATTTATTTTATCAAAATAAAGCAGGATATTAATGTCCTCACCAGATCTGGCACTGAGGTGCTGTGCAGTGTAGACAAGGATGCCATCAGGTGATAACGGCTGGAACTGCAGCTGCAGAACAGTCCTGTGTCTAATGCTCATAGGTGGGAATGACATCCATGAAGACTGGTTACCGCTGAAGAACGGATCACTGATGGTCACAGCTGTCACAGGCAGAAAGATACAGCAGTTCAATAATTGAAAAGTGAAGGTCTTGTGTTAATAAATAAATAACACACACATATAATGATAAAGTTAAGGTTCAGTGGCGCAACCTTTCTCGCAGTAGAGCCCTGCGGTCCCTAGGGGGCACTGGCAGGTATATCCATTGGGCAGGGGGATGCAGGTGGAGCCATGGGCGCACAGAGGAGGGGGGGTGTGCTCCACATCACACACAGACACCGTCTCAGAACAGAGTGCTCCCTTCCATCCAAATGGGCACTGGCAACTGCAGACGGACACAGGCAGGCTCTGTGAAAAGCTTGTAAACGCTGTCATTCCTTTCGCTATACTTGTACTGTGTAACTGAGTTTCTATAGCCTACTGATGTTGAGTCTCAAGGGACTATCAAGAACAAAAACATTGTCGGGGTGAATCCCTGTCATTCATAAAACCATTCACAAGTGGATTTGGTGCAAGTAATCAAAATGATTATACCAAATGTTATTTATTTTGTACTTACTACACAGATGAGCCAGAGTCCACGCATGTCCCCCCATGTCTGCAGTGAACATGAACACAAGGGGTGACTCCACACTGACCCACGCTGCGCCCGAAGGCTGGATGTCCCGCAGGCTGGCCCAGCACTTGGAACTTTCTGTCTCTTCTTGTGCGAAACTGCACATCAAAAATGCACCCTTTGGAAAGGACAAACACACACACTGTAAGTCAGAGTACGTTTTTTGAGGGGATAATCAGAGGAAACAGAACATTTTCAATTTTCCCTGTATGAGGTTTAATAGAGGACAAACTAAAATGTGAATATCCTGAGTTGGATTTCAAATAGAACGAGTGAAAAAGGGACAACTCAACTTAATTTGTTAAATGGCTTTTGGATCGTGTGACACCACAGGGGTTAATATCAAGTATACATACTGAATTCCTCTTGAATTTGATGGAATAAATGATCTGCAGTCTCTGCCGTACACATCCAAGATGTCCGAGTTCTTAAATCCAATCTCTTCCCCCTGTCATGATGCATCTCCCTCATCATATTTGCTTTTTGCTTTCATAATTCCATTTTACCAAGACAATATTTGCTTTGGCCTGTACCTGCGGAGCACTGGGCCTTCTATAAATACAAGGCCTGAGCACAAGCCATGGAGTCATCTGCACACGCTGACTCCCATCTCTCTGCTGCATTAGTCATTGGCATAAACAGGATGCAGGGAAAATGTCATGCTCATTCATGAATATTCATGGCATGATGCTGTCTTCTTGGCAGACTCAAGTGATGGTTGCCGAGCTGCAAACATCCAAAAGCGAAGCAGATTCATGAGGTAGATTATTAAAGCTGGTTATGTTTTGTTTTGCTGCTCTCATGACTCTTATTACAAAGAAATAAGAAACCAGAAGAGCCAAGTCTGGCAATAATACATGTGAGAGAAAAACATGTGCAAAGTGAATTTGCATTTAATTTGGATTTACCGAAAAAAATGGTTTCAGAATATTTTCTATTTCGTTCCTGTGGCAATCTTTAAAAATAAAATGTACCACCATGCCAGTCATGTTGCAGTCATCATTTTATAATTTCATTCAGCAATTAAGGCCAAAAGCTTGTTTTGACCACAAAATGTTGACAGTTCATCCTTGGGTGGACATTAATGAAACATTTGAAGAAATACCCTTAAGGCGTTCATGAGAAAGGGAAGCAGAAGGTCACAGCAACCTTTACCTTTCGACCTTTGGCCACCAAAATCCAATCATTTCCTCCTTGAGTCCTAGTAAACGTTGGTACCAAATTTGAAATGTATCGCTCAAAGCGTTCCATATCACATTCACTAGAATGTTTTCTATCAATGAACACAGGGATATACGCATGTACAACCCCATTTAGTTTTTTAGCACTGGTACTGACCCTCAATATCTTTCAACAAGTGTGATCAAAAAATATATGCATGATTTAAAAACACAAGCCTCCTCATTCCATGTTTTTTGATCAGCAGCTCAAATAGAGTAACTGATTTTTTCCCCCGACCCAGCAGCCGCAGTCCCTCCTCTGCCACCTTTCCAAAGGGGAGTGTGGATCTGTTGATAACTGGGAGTGAAGTGCATTATCAGTGTGTTCACTGCCAGCCATCATGATTAGGGCTCCAGGAAGGTCACACAGATCTGATTAGACGCTCATGAGTTCTCATTACATCCCGAGCAGAGAGGTTATGGTACCACCAGCGTCGCCTGACTCAGGTAGTGCTCACCATTACAGGGGAGTACGACAAGCTGATACAGCACCGCCTGACTAATGCTGTACCATAGCTGAGTCCATTTTGAAAGGTTTATTTGGCGGGCAAAAAAAATGAATTACATAATGATAAACGAGCAAACACACAAAATCGCTCCAGTCCTTAAATACAGAAAAGCTCTTGTTCATAAATGGATTAGCCATGACATCTTATAATAACCAGCTTCATAGCTGTAGTGCAGAGACTGCTGAATCTGGTTATGATGATATTCATAGCTGTTGTCATCATTACGGTTATGGCAATTTTGCTCCACAGCCCCGAGCATTAGCAGCACAATGAATGCTCTCCTGAATACAATCCTACATGGGGTAACCTGAGAGAAAGCATAAAAGATGTTGATGATCACAAAGATAATTTGTTTGGCAGCCTTGTTCATGTGACTTATCAGCAGTGGAATGGATTTGCACACAACGCAAACTGCAGAGGGGTGTGAAGTGATTAAAGGGTGCAGGCACAATCAACCTCAACGCTCGGTGCAGGCCTCATACAGCAGTCCGAGCCTGTAACTCCCTTTTTCATTACACGCCTCCCCCTCTGCTTACAAATAGACCGAAATCCTTGGAGGAAGTCAAAGCACAGCTGTAATAAAGCTGTTGCTGTCTTACCCTGAAAGCCATTACGGAACCTGGATCCAAGTGGCAGGAGTTCAGGGGTGTACTCATTATATCCACCCACAAAGAGCTGGTTGAAAACATTGAGGCCCAGCAGGGGGCCTGGAGAAGATCCTGTTCTGTTACGTTGCCCGTCAACCTGAGAAAGACATTGTAAAATGTCAATTCACAAGCACAACCTTGCTGCCTCCACAGCTTTTCAATGTTGCTGCAGACTTTTTCAGCAGTGGTGGAGCAGTACTCCAGAGAGTTTAGGAATACTCTGTTACAAGTCAAAGTCCTGCATTCAAAATGTAACTCAAGTAAAGCATCAAAATATACCTAAAGTACTAAAAGTAAAAGTATGTATTATGCAAATGAGTCCATCTCAGAATGGTATATATTATAGGTTTTGATTATAGCTATTGATGCATTCAAGTGTTATCAAAGCTGGTAAAGGTGCAGCTAGTTGTAATGACTTTGTATACTGCAGGGTAGATTGTGAAATTACTCCAGGTTTAAATAAACTCAATTTTACATTTTGTATCCAAATCTGTGAAGTAACTTAAGGTAGTAACGTGTACAAGTACATGATTTAACTCTGAATTGTTGTGGAGTAGAAGTACAAAGTAGCATAACATGGAAATACTCAAGTTAAGTACTAGTATCTCAAAATTGTACTTGAGTACAGTACTTGTGTAAGTGTACTGAGTTACTTCCCACCTCTGTTTTTCAGCCACACTTAGATGATGCAAACATCCTTTTCCTGATCACTGGACCACAAATGATTTGTTGGTACTTACAGTAGCAGCCTGATGTGTTCTCAGAAATCATTCACCTTACTGTGACACCATTTACATCCTGCATCACCTACACTGGGCAGGACAGATCTCTAAAGTGTTTATGGGCGGATGTACACAGTGTAATGCATAAAAAAGGTTGGACTAAAATGCCAATAAATGAGCGGCAAGAACGGGGAAAAAAAGTAGGCTTCTGAGTTCCAAGTTAAATATCACCATCAAAATACGTGTCTCAATATACACTTTTGCTACTCTTTTGTATTATCTGGTTGATGTTAAACTGTACTTCCTTTCAGTGGTACTGTGTGCAAAGACGAAAAAGTTGAATATAGTAAAAACAACATGTAAGTCAGATGGGAATAACATGAAATATTTTGTACACAAAATGCTGTTAAAGGAAATACACATTATTTCTTCCTATCCCTTTAACTATCTGGTGATTCCTTAACCTTAGGAAACCTTTGAATGATTTAAACCTTGAGGTTGGGAACCACTGTTTTCCAGAATAATTGTCGATAGAAGCTATTCTGGTGGCCCAACACCTTTCTTATTAACAAAAAGGACACCTATCAACACCAAATCACCTTCAGCCATCCGGTTCTCTTTGACCTTCCGAACGTAACGGTGTGAATGTTGGTCTGCAGGTTCAGTCGATCACTGAATATGACTGCCACGCCCGATCCAAGGTTGAATCTATGCACCACTCGGCCATTCCGCAGTCCCAAAACAAGGAAGTCATCACCATCATCGCCTGGAAGACACATAAATAGTTTGTCACAAGCACAGTAGACACGACAACTGCAAACACTGACCTTACAATTACACCATTTACCAGTCTACACCACTAAGCAGGATATGAATATGAATATATAGGGTTTGTGGGGGATAAGACGCATTGAGTACGTAGTATGCAGAACACTATGCGATTTTAAACAGCCATTAAAACATCATCAGTAATCAGTAAGACTGCATCTGTACTATAAACATACAAATACATTATGTTTGTTTGCTGCAATATTAATTATAGTTTTGTTCTATATTTTGCCTCCTCTGCTTGTTTAATTACGTGTACCTTGATGACTGCCACCCAATAATTAAATATGCCACTTCATTAAACCAATCATCATGCGAATTATTCGTTTTCTGATCTATTATCTATTTCTATTCTATCTTACTTTGTGCCTTTGTACCATTTCAAACAGTGCTGCTCTCTCTCCTGACAAGCGTTTCATTATTCATATTCATATTGTTTTGTTATGCCTCCACCTTGATGAATTGTACTCTCAAGAGAAAACAAGTGCATAAGATCCACAAGATCTTTTTTATTCCTTTGCCCTCTTCCTCGTTTGATGAAATGTGCCGGTGACAATGACACGGCAGTTACCTGTTACTAAGTCTGACCCTGCAGGAGGAGATGCTAATTTAAAGTGATGGCTGCTGACAGCATCACATTGCACCTGCATCTCAAAGGCTGTTGAATGCAATTAGCACTGATACTTTTGAGATGCTCTGTTCACGTGTTCGTTTTTATGCTAGCAATGCCATCTTGCTCCCTTTGAAAGTCAAGAACAATAACAGTTAGCTGTTAACAGCACCAGGATATCAACTAATTATTGGGATGCAGAAAGACTCATTATTAATGTCTCTCAGTCTGCCCAAAAATAAAATCCATTTAGGATTTAAATTGATTGGAGGATCTCAGATGAGATTGAAAATCCATTAGTCAGTGCATTACAGCAGGTGAACACTTATTTGTAAATCTTAAATGAAGTATGAAAACTGAAATCCAACTAAGGGGACGTTTCAATGTTTCTTTTCGTCTTTTCATTTGACCGGCAGAATGGTTTTAAATTGCTGTGCGGGTGTCTAAATTGAGCTCACCTTGTCCTTTATGCCCAGCGAACAGCATCAAGTTGTCTTTCACAGAAGATGAATTATTGGCCAGTGTGAACTTCAGCTTGAACTCGTAGAAGAAACTCAGGCTCGGGATGGAGGAATAAGCCACGAAAGAAGTGTAACCAAACTCATCACTTCCACTGAATCTGGCACGGGTAATATTGATGGCTGCAAAACAAACACATTTATTTTACACATTTGTGCTAAAATGGGACTAGGGGTCTTTTGTGTCTGTGTGGCTTGAATTGAACAGGCCTGATTCATCTTCTCCCTCTCAGGTTACCAAAAGATGGCACTATTGCTACACATTACATACCAAGGGTTAGTGAAATATTTCCCTTTCTGAATCTATAAGATGATGACCTGTTTTCAAACACCATCACCTCTTCAGTCCTTTTTCTATTTCCATTAGTAGCTGTTTACAAAAGCTTCTGGCAAGCACGCATCGCTTCATACCTGATGTTCACAAGGGTAGCACAATAATAACATGATATTCAATTACAATCTCAAGTTTACTTATTCAGAATGCATGGTAGATTCGATAATGCCCTCTCTTGTATCTCAGCACACCATCTCTCTATTTCATTTTTCACAAGGGACTCGACGTAATTTCCCCCCCCCCCCCCTGCTCGTAAAAAAATGACATGATGTGCTGTTGTTATTTCAGCAGTGAGGATTCACAAACACAAATGCTCTTCTTCAACACCTTGCATACTCTTCTGCAGCCCCAGGCTACGGCTAAGAAGGGCTCAGAGCTCCCCTCTGCGACTGCCCTCCGCTCTGTGTGGTTGCTAAATTATTAATAAAGCAGAGAATGCTTCTGTTATCGTATCCAGAGTGGTAGAGCTGCATCTGCCTTTTGTTTCCCTCAAATGAGTGTTGCAGCTATAGGTAGTTCTCACTTAGCTGTTTTGCGTGTTTCAATTGATGTTACACATGATCATTGTAATGCCCTACAATAATAACAACTGAGCTCAGATTAGATACAAACATGTGAGCCATGATTACAAAGATAAAGGACCTTGGATTTGTTCATAAGAGGCTATTTACTTTGTTCATGGACACACTACCCATGAGCTTACTGTACAAATAAAGTCCAAACCAATCTAAACTGATATTTGCAAATATTAAAAGACCAGTAATAAATAAGAAACTATTTTGATTTGATATTCTGTTATTCAGTAATGGTTTTCTATCAAATAAGAGTTTGGGTTTTCGCATTTCTGATTAGCTGATTTATTAAGGAATGAAGTGCCTTCTAGCATCTTTGTCATATTATATTTGTACAAGCTTAAGTGGTTGGTATAATATCACAAACTGTACTATTTAATTAAATCTAGCAAAACAGATATGCTAGTTATTAATTAATTATCAATATTGTTTAAATAATAGTAGAAATTGTTATCTTCTAAATCTTAACTTCAGGTGCCACAGTTTGTAATGTTGCTATATTACGTTTTTTTTTAATGTATTTAAGTAGAAAGGGTCAAGCTTACAAGAGAGAGACAGAAAGTTTAATCCAAATCACCCTGACTGTCTCCATAAAAACTGAGCATCAGAAGTTTCAGAAAAAATCTAAATGTAATTGCATTTCTTTTACATGGATTTATCTTTTGCAACTGATCAAATAAAGTTCAACATGTGAGAGCTATCCTACAGGCAGGTGGAATATAATACAGTCTCTCTAATCCTGTTAAAAGGTTGATTTTAGCATCAGTTACTTTTAGGTGAACCGAACAGCTTTCATAGAAAATCACAATGGTCTATATCCCTCTTGTGATGAAAAGGTAAATAGGAATTCAGAAATAAATAACTGAGTACATTTTTAGGTTTTCGTCCCACATGTGACTAATTGAACTGAAGCCACCAGCATAATGAATAATGTATACTGATATAATTGAGGTTTGTTGCTATATATTTGAGTGTTCAAGCTTCTATTAGAAAAACCCATCATTGCATTACACTTCAGAATGAGGTTCAGTGCTGGTGAAAGTCACGTGGTTGCTGAACATATTTCTAACAAAGAAGCTCATGGACTGTAGCTGTGAAATGCATCCATCTATGGATTATAACTTCACACTCCGTCAAATGGTATCACCTTACATTTACACTGCTGGGTATTTGAGTAATGTGCTGCAAACCAAAAGGAGCGGCGGAAGAAAAACAGAATGACATGCGGCGCCAGTCAGACTGTGAAACGCATTTTGACAAAAATGCATGTATATGGTCTGTATGGTGTGCATCTTAGCTGTCACAGTGCAGCTGGGAAACAACAACTCTCCTGAGTGCGAGATACACTACTAAATTATTTTCAATCTGGGAACAATGCAAGGTTAACAGAAACTTTGCTAAATCAATACTCAACTGCAGTGCTGATTCTGAATAATGCAGGATAATGCTGAAAATGGATTGTTTGAAATATATCTATGAAAATATGATGAAATGTCTACACTGTTTTTTGACTGTTGAAAGCAGTGTTCGCATTGTTTTTCTGCCAAAATCTTTTCTTCGCATCATCCCTCCCTGACTTGGAACATCCTTTTATTAAAAATACCATTGTAACTCAATATAAATGGCCAACATCTCATATGTTAGACAAAGAGGATAAACTATTCTTGGATTCGAGAAACAAGGAGCCGTAGTACTCGAGGTGTATGTCACATGTGGCAATTATTTGTGTCTTTTAATTCTAAACACAAACAAACTAAACATGAATCTTTAACATGAGGTATGGGCAACTTGTATACTCAGGTTCACCATTAGTGATTCTGAGTGAAGTCATTTTGAATATTCATTCATGTTTAATGAGCACGACTCTTGAGGCTTTTCAGCATCAATAGCACTTATAGTCATCTCTACAGGCTGGCTCATAGACCAAACCAATCCATTAACCTGCAGGTGGTAAAATCTTATATTTAAAGAAAACATCTAGCTCTTTAAAGTGTCCCTGCTGGACATGCAATTTTAGCTTTGTCTCAAATAAAGGGGAAAAAAACAGGCAAACTTCAGCTCTGATCTCATCTGTAATCAGGATTAAAATTCAAATGTCAGCCATATACTTAGTTTGACACTGGAAGGTTATCTTTTCCGTTCGGGATGTAGGTGTTGAAGGTCTGTCAGAGGCTGTGGCATGGCTGAGCGACTTATATGCCAAGCACCCTGCTGCTCCTAGAGTCAGGTTAGTCAAGCAAAACCCTTTTGTTTCTTAGAGCCACTGACTGTGAAGCCTCTCTCATGGCATTACTGTTAGAATAGAGACCTTAAAAAGATCATTAAATATACTATACTACCAATAACAATAAAATATAATTAACAATATTCTATACCTTCTTTGGTTATCCCAATTTGGATTAAACAGCAGTCTACAGATAGGTAAATGCTAATGTTAACATGCTAGCATAGTCAAAATTACATTGCTTTAAGTGTTGATTTTAAAGCAGGTATGTGTACCATTGTCCCCATCTAAGTTTAGAATTTGCCGATTAGCATTTAACATAAATGGGAATGTTGTTACTACATTATGTTGTCATTAAGCAAAGTATTGGACAAAGATTTTAACGTGTTAACGCTGGCGGTGCCAGAGGAAAAGTCATGGGATCACCAAAGTCGGAGGGACTCTTGCTCTGTGGACATTTAAAAAGAACTTGATGGCAATCTTTCCAATATTTATTTATTTACATCCATCTGACATTGCCGTCCCCAGAGCCATGTTGCTAGCATGGCTAAAAATACAGCACGTTTTTCAAATTCAACAACAGTTGTCCAGTATGGCATCCTTTGTTTTCTGCTAATCAGTTATCCAGCAGTCCTTGAATAAATGCAAAATGTAGCTGTGTATTTTCAATGTCTTGGCTTATTAAGAGACTTTATATAACAGCATTATTTGAGTTTCACTATACTCAAAAACAGAGTATTTAAAACAGTATAGAGTCCGCCACAGAAATGTGTCTTCCTATTGTTGAATAATTTCAGGACTATTACAAACTGATCAAAGGATTGAAAAATATATTAGTGTCAGTCTGCAAATGACCCTTCATCAATTACTTGCTCTGAAGTTGTGTGATAGAAATAAGAAGTTTATGTTTCCATCCATTTGTGTTATAAGTTAGTCTTTGATCAAATGGCGAAAAAGTGACCACAGATGGGCGCAAGTAACAGTAAGCGAGATTATTAATAACATTGCTGGCAATGTGAGAACACATGAACACCCTGCTGTTCAGGCAGAAACTTGACATTTTGTGAAGAAAAAAAAAGTTGTGAAGAAAAGTTGCTTTGAGTCACACGGCTAAAACTACAGTAGCAAGAAATTAAGATCTTATGAACTAAAAAGGAGTAATTTGGGGTATTCAGAAAAGAGGCATAGAGTTTTCCCTTGATTATCTGACTATTGCTGGAGGAAGAGGTTTCTGCCTTTTCAGCACAATTTAGTTTCATTAATCCCTTTACTTAACAAGAAGCTCCTATTTTACCAACTGCTCAGGGCTCTAATTCACCAACTGTTTGCAGATCAGCCTCTTTATAGGCCTCTGTGTGGAGCCCTTCTCTGTAGCACTCACGTTCATCACACAGTAGACCTTGTCTTCCGTACGGGCAGAGACACACGGCCTCCAACGGAGACTTTGGGATGCATGTTGCTCCGTGACCGCAGGGGTTGCGCTCGCAGGCGTTGAACTGGCACAGTCGGCCTGTGTAGAGCGGGGGGCACTCACAGAACCAGTCCTCAGCATCACTAGACGTGTAGACATAGAGGGAGGCATCATTAGGACAGAGGTGAAAATGGACCATGACATTGCAGCAACATGTCCAGTGGCAACACACACAGAGATAAGTGATAGAACACCCTGTGATGCATGGAAAGAACCTGAAAAGATGTTACAAATAAATGTGTCCAGCCTGATCTTCCTTGTGATATATATATGAGATCTGCTGAAACACTTGAAATGGAGTGAAAATGTGGTGGAGAAAAATAAGAAGTTATGGAGTTATTCATCTTAGCAGCTGCTGCAGAGGAAGACATGACTTCTTTCGGTGAAGGTAAACACCAACGCAGCCTGAAAAATAACAGCAGAAAGCAGAGATTAGTAGCATGTCAGAAAACGTATAACCATGTCTTTTTTCCTCGATGCATGCATTTCCTGTCTTGGCTAGAAGGAGGGTGATCTAGCATACAAAGTAATATCCAGACAGGGACTTTTTAAAAAGCACCAAGATGTGCACAGCTTTGAAAGGTATATCATCAGATAGAGGAAGCATTGGTGGGGTTTCAAATCTATAAATTAATAATGTGTTTTGAGCAGCAGCACTGGAGGATGTATTTTGCTCTTAAGGAAACTGGCTTCTTGAGATAAAATATTTACATTCTGTCACCGGAGTTGAGCATTGTTAGATCTGACTGTATTGAAATATAAAAGGATTTTGTATCATGCAGTAAACATTTCTAGTGTGTGATTATTAACAGGCTGCAAACGTCATTTTCAAGACATTTAACAGCTGAACACACTTTCATAGCCGATTGTGACCGCTATTTTCTAAATAACAGTAACAGATGAAAATTGTCGTGCGTTGAACAGAACATACTTTGCTATTTGTATAAACTTTGACAACCTGCAAGAGGAAGAATCAAATATTTAATAGAGCATCTCCCGGTGCAGTCTCTGTGTTTCAATGCTTTGGGTACTGCTAATTTGTCCCCAGCATTGTCAGTTAGTGTTTGTGTTTAAATGTTGACAACACACAAACTGCGTGGGCTTTCCTCCAGATGCTCCACTTTCCTCCCCCCGTCAGAAGGTTAGCAGGTTAGGTGAATTCATGGTAGGTGTGAATGTAACTGTGAATGTGTTTTTCTGGCTGCCGTGAGACTGCTATTTATCCTCCAATACTCCCCCCTGAATATGATGGATGGATACACAAACTAAACAGTTATTCAAATTACAGAAACTTTTTTTAAATAAATTACTTGTGTTTAGTACAAATCTGATGCTATATAGAAACCATGACAGTAGATCATTTTCACAACATTAAAAGCCATATTTTGAGTGAAGGCAAGATGTTCATGTTTCTGGGATCTTTAACATGCCTTTCTGTAGACACATCTCTATAAACTGCTTTTGTGATTTAATAAAATATATATTCATTCATTTACATATTTTATGAATTCAAAATTAGGTTATTCATTATTATTGTGTTAAATCTTACTTAAAGTGGACCTATCATGCTATATTTGAATAATATATTGTAGGGCCATACCTATATAAAACATGTCTGTGAAGTTTTTTTTTCAAAATACCAAACAGATCATGCATTTTAGCCATGCCTCATTTCGCTCTATTTGCTCTTTTCCAACCCTGTTTTTGCAAGGGCTGATTCTGTGAGAAGTCTTCTTTGCTGCTTTTGTGGCAGACTACAGCGCCACTTACAGGCCTGGCATATGTACTACAGCGTCTCCAGCGCTTTCGAGTGGCAATGGCCGTGGCCCAACCCCCCATTCCCCTGATAGGTGGAGAGTTGCCCATATAGGAGGAGCTCCCTGTTTCTGACATCAGAACAATTTCAAATCTGCATCAGCTCCGTTGCAGCCCCGTTTTTAGAGATTTGGGTATGGAGGAAAAGAGAGAGGGTTGTGTTTTCTGACACTTGGTGAGTTCCCTGACACACCAGGGACACATATTCATGTATAAAAGACGTACAAAAGTGCATTTTGCATGATAGGTCCCCTTTAAGTACACACAGGCTAATGTGAGTTGCAGTTTGGTTGTAAAAAAGACAAATTAATCACAACATGTTAAAATATATCATGAAAAAACAAGATTATCTTTAGATGTGTGAAGAGCAAAAAGATCAAATATCACAAAGAAAATACAAAACATGTAACACAAGGTAATATGAAATATAACACAGGAATATTCATATGTAATGAAAATAAGCACTCAAAACAGGCAGCAGATATTTCGGTCTCCTCAAGGTGTAACTAGAGGAGGCGCAATAGCACAGTTGAGAACACTTTAGTCATAATTGGCTTAATCAAAAAAACGTGATGTGTGGGGTGACAAAAGGTTATTTTAATTTGGCTGAGGCAATCACTTTGATTATGTAATTGTTTAAATGTTTGCACACTCATTTTAAATATGTAAATCCCAAAGGCATGAAGTTGGTGCTCTCACGCCATTCAAAACCAACACCGCTGCAGCACAAGGGCTGGATCAATTATTAAGGAATACTACATTTGTAATCTAATGAGTACCAGATAAAATGCTGAATAATTGACCGGTTAGCTCATGATATCCCTGTCAGCTAGAACAATAAGCTCTTCGGCCATAAGCATTTCTCACATTTTATCCCTTGTAAGTTATTTACAGAACACTTCCTTTTAAGTGCTTGTTGGTATGCAAATACAATCCTACATTGAGGCCTTGATGAGGCTCTGCTGCCATGGCAGTCTTCAGTTCTCGGGATGAAAGCGTTTAGCACACTTCATCCTTTGTTAAAATAAAAAGGACCACTGGGTTTAGCAGATATTATTTATAGAGAAGAACTGCTCTGGTACTGAAACGCTATTTGCTTTCCAGTATTACAAACGGACGATTTGACACTGCTACGGACACTCTGATCCTTGGTGGGAAATCATTTGAAAGACAACTGACTCTTCACTCAATTGTTTGTCATCTGCATTTCATTATGAACAAAGGGATGAAGAGGTATTACACATGGCATCCACCTGACTCACTCAGGCTCCTGTTTTAGTAGACGGCTGTTCGATATTTCCCTGACCTCTTCCAGGCACCCTTGCAAATGTTTCCTTGGCGGCAAAGAAGGGTGATGTCTGTTAAGTCTCCACAACAGTATTCTTTGAAACACACCGCCATAGAAAAGCATACTTTAGATGATACTTGAAATGAAATCTTTACAGAAAGGAAGCCTAAAGTGAGAGGGAACGTTTCTCAAGGGATCAGATAATATTTCTAAAAGGTCCAAACTAGAACACACTGCACTCTGCAACACTTTTAAACTCTACACTTCTCGAATGTACCGGTGTGTTTGTACAATTCTTATACAAGATTTATAAACTCCTAAAAGGGTAAATCCTTAGCAGAACATGTCCTCTAATAAACTGCATTGCCTCCATGTATCAGAATAAAGTTCCCATCAGCAAAAACACGTCGGTTTACTATCCTGGCTCCAAAATGGTGGAATGAGCTCCCCATTGACATCAGGACAGCAGAAAGCCTACACATCTTCCGGCGCAGACTGAAAACTCATCTCTTTCGACTCCACTTCGAGCGATAGAATTACTAACAAAGAATTTCTAACAAAGCACTTATATACTAATAAATGACTGGCTTATCTAAAGCCAGTTGAGTAGCAAATGTTTTGGCTCTATGAAACCTGATGTACTTATATGATTCTGTTTTCTTCAAGTTTGTATCTTCTTGGTCGAATGCACTTATTGTAAGTCGCTTTGGATAAAAGCGTCAGCTAAATGCAATGTAATGTAAAGTTGTGCCTAACTATTAATAATTTCTTGACTAACGCAGGTATTTGCTGGAGATTTAAGCATTACTCAACCGTCAATTCAACCAGGTGGGATTATATCAAAAGTATTTTCTCTTCAAACAGAAAACCTGTCCATTCCTTAGACTCCATGCTGTGATATAGCTCCATCACTGTTCTGCTCTCTCCCTTTAACACCTGCAAACTGTCATAGGCCAAATGTTCCAGACAACTTCTATAAAACAGAAGTAGCCTTTGTAATGACATCTCAAACTATCACTGATGTGAACACGGGGGGGAGGAAAACATAAGTCTGAAAGGAAAGCAAATACAGCTATTAAGTGAAAAGTGGTCTGCACACTGAAGACTCTCTTTTGCTGATTTAATAAAATAACATGATGTTCTTTTCTAGACTGCAGAGAACGGATTCCTTTAACTGGAGATGGCAAAATCTGCATCGACCAAATCTCAAATTCCCCTAAAGGTTTCTCCAAAACTCAAACCACTGAAGTCAACAATGATTGATCAAAAGGCTAGTACAAACAAACATGAGGGCACAACACATTACTGATCACAACAATTATTTAGTGCCACATTATTTAGTGTCTAATGTCGCTTCCTATTTTGCAGTAAAACATTTTTTTTATTTCTGTAGATAGCTGTATGATTAATAACATGCAATTACCTGGTAGAGTCCTGCACATGTACATAATAATTACCAGGTTTGGGGTTAATTTAGGTCACATGATTGCTATTATGTGTCTTTTGATTCATTCAATTGAGACATTATTACAAAGTCAGAGCTGTTATCACAAATCCAATTCAAACCATTCACAGCGCTTTTCTACATTACTTTTATGGTGAAATGTCACAAAGCTGCCAGAACACCAAGCTGTTTTACTTTTGAGATCCAGAGTTATGCTCAGCAACTGTAACACAAGTTCTTGTTTTAGCCCTAAAAAACAAACCTACTGTAACAAAAAGTTTGGCTCTTTGTTGCACACGGTGAAATATTCTTAATAACAATTACCACCCGGAAAAACTCACTGTGGCAACACATGTGTATCCGTGCGCATTTAGAAACAATCCCCTGAAAAAGGACTGTTAACTCCTGTTAAAATCTTTCTTGCTAAGAACAACAGTGTCCAGCTGTTAACTGGAAATAACTGAGGCATTTTTACGGAGGCATTGATTAACTAAGAATCAATGGGCTTAGAGAGCAGAAGGCAGAAGGCAGGGTGGAGAAATCTGAAAGTACTAATAGAATGATTAATGCTTTGGGTTTTTTCTTTTTACTAAATGTGGTGATGACCTCAGCCTGAACACTTAATAGTAGCCTCGGATAGAAAATCTTTCTGATCATTTTAGATAACATCATTTCTATTCAGCACTGTCTGCATGAGACATTCTTGAATGTTCACGGAGAATTCCCCTCGGCCTTTTCTTCTTTCTGTTGTTTCTGAGGTCAGTTATAAAAGACAAATCAAAGCATTTCCTGTTCCTGTATGTTTTTATACTGAGTCATGTGAGACCCTAGTTATTTTAATACTTATATAATAATGATTATGCAAGTATGTCAAGGTTACACAGAAACTCCTTTTTAGACAAGAAACTGTCTGTGTATAAAAATAACCAATTCTGCAAAAAAAAGTTGTTTTGAATGCACTTGTCCTCCAAAATTCAAAGACACTAATGCAATGAACTCTGTAATGAGCAAGTTTTCTCTGAAAATATTCTTCAGGGACTGCAATTGCACACGGGACGATAGCTATGTTTGTTTCTCATGGTAAATTAAAATAATTGTTTCTTGGCCCTTGATTTATTTCTTGGGTACTTTGAAACAAGTATAGCTGGAACTCTGATTAAGATACAATTGGTTTCACTCTCTTTGTGAGGAACACTTGCAGGCAGAGAAATGGAGCAAGGGGAGAATTGACTTTATTGGAGGTGTGTGTATCTTGGTGTGTGTGTGTGTGTGTGTGTGTGTGTGTGTTTGTGCTGCTGAAGCTAGACCATCACAGAACGAACAAGACAGCATCTCTTCTGCAGGCAATTAGCAAGAAGAATCACCGTCTACATGATTTCTCCTCTATGTGTGTGTGTGTGTGTGTGTGTGTGTGTGTGTGTGTGTGTGTGTGTGTGTGTGTGTGTGTGTGTGTGTGTGTGTTTGTGTGTGTGTGTGTGTGTGTGTGCATGTGTGTGTGTGCACGCGCTAAGGAGGGAAAACATATTTCCATAATTCTCTCAGTAAACTAAATGTGGAACTATTTGTGTGATGTCTTTCAATCGGCTGTCTCTTAGTCCAATAAACAAAAACTCACATTATAATAAAAATCTGTTAAAATCAATACTTACTCAATATATCGAAATGATTATTTCTTGATTATGCATCAGAATTTCAGTGTCTTTCAGCTTTTCTTTGTTTAATTGAACCGCCAAGTGTATTCTTTTGAGTTACTTTCACTGCTCTCAACAACCATACACTACCTGCTCAACACTAAGCAGCAGAAAACCAAAATCAACAGCTAGTTAGAAAACAAAGTGAAGCATTTAGCATCTCAAATAAGTACATTGCGCTAAAAGCAAAACAAATATTGGACTTTCGGGATCAGGCTGCCAGAAACATGGCTCCATATCAATTTGAACATTTAATATAAATGACGTGTAAGTGAAAATCGCTGGGTGCAATATAGATGGTCTCAATTCATAGCTCCCATGCTGTTACTGAAGACGCCTACAGAGGTGGGTTCACCACAAAGCTATTCAAAGCTATACAAATATTCAAGTACTCTACTCAATGTATTAAATATAAACATGTCCTCAAGAGTGATCTTGTTGTTACAGAGCATCAACAAATTACTTTAGCATGAATGTGTCTCTTAAAAGAAATTCAGTTCTGAGATTTCAATGTGCTGTATTATTTAATGACATGGTCTCAGCAGCTGAGGTTAATAAGTGACTCAAACACCCGGCACTAGAGAGCTGGCTCTTACAAAAGGCCATAGCCCTTAGTTGCTGATTGCCTGGCTCTTCACATTGATGTCACTTATATACCTTACATGTAGGTATCCCCTGCCAACCACAAGCCATTATGCGCTCAGGTTTAATATTGATATTTCTGCATGTCTAAGTGAACAGAACAATTCCCAAGAAAAGGCAGCAGCGCCAATATTACCCTAAATGAACCCACAACCCAAATCCTTTTTCATCCTATTATACTGCGGCAGTGCAATCCAGGGCAACTATCAGAATGAAGAGAGCTCCATGCACTCTGGGTGACCCCTGCATGCCTTGTAGTTCAAGAGGATACTGCATTAACGTGTATTCATCACACAGATAATTGCAAGGTGCACTCCTTTACACATGACAAGCCAGTGTGACCACAATGCCACCGGCTCTTAATTGGTATTCTTAGAACCATTCATACTATGGAATTTACGGCACCCCTTTTTATTTCCTGTTTAATAAATGCGACGGTTAATTAACAGTGATATAACACAATGAAGAAGACATTTAGAGCAGCTATTTTCAGGATTACCTCAGGTGAAAGAGCATCATATGTAGTTATTGCACACTTATAAAGACAGGCAAAATTGCTGGTAAGTGGGCTGTGATGGCAGTCTGATGAGCTGCACTAGATAAAGATGAAGGGAGAATAGATCTGCACATATTTGGCCTACCAGAAGGGACTTAGTTTGGCATAGGGATTGCCTTCACTGGGCAATGGAAACAGTGAAGATTTATAGAAAGAAGTGGAGTTTTTCTTACGCTTATTTAACAATTAAGTGACTGACGATGAAACATTACATATTTCTATATAAAAACAATGTAATGGAAATACTACCAATTGTTGTTACAAAAGATATCTTATTTTTTGGAGGTAAAGAAAAGGTCAGAAAAGCAACAAAAAATGCTCGTTGAACAGAATTCCCCTAAAGGAATGCATGTTCAATGTTCACTAGTTTTAGCTCAGCTTTTGGTCTCCACCAACTTCTGACGGAAAATCCCGGGAGCTTTTCTCATACATGTATTAATCTCATCCATTTAGTTGTTCAACATTAAGTTTCTCTTCAGCCAGATAAGTAACTGCTGCAGGACATTTGGGCAAATTGGTTCGTTATCAGTATTAACATTTCAGCATTTGATGCAATTAACAAGCAATTTATATAGATTTTCTGCTGAGTCCCAGTCAAATATTTCACAGTGCACTGTTAGCCTGGAGTAGGCTTAAAATCAGTCCAATGTAGATAAGATAAGCTTGACAACTGAACAGTTCTGCATTAAGAAATGGTTGGTGCGGAGGAGAGGAGCCATTGCCAAAACTGTCATTTCCTAAGCTGGCTGGCTGGGCTAGTGTGTGCTCAAAGCTCCGACTGCAGAGCCACAACTCATTCATGTTTGTAGGGATTGGAAAAACAATTTAAAGTGGAATCTGGCTCTTACAGTATTGCTTCATACTGGGTCACACAGGCGGGAGGAAACAGCAGGTCTAACGTGTAATGACCCTGTCACTCATGTTACTGTACCGCTTTCATGATCTTCATTGTTTTGAGCAAAATGGTATTCTTCTTTCTTTGTTGGCACGTACATGTATGTTACAACTCAGCTGCAGCTCACCTCATTTCTTAGGTAATTTATTGCAGGTCTTTCATTATTATCAGAGAGGGAAATTGCATTAGAGAAACTCTGTAGTTTATATTCTTAATGGCATTTAAGTTCAAAGGCAGTTTGGTGATATTTCATTAGTGTAAAAGGTGACCCAGTACCTTACACACGTTCCTCCGTTACGACAGGGAAGGTGTTGGCAGACAGGCGGGTCACAATTCTTGATGTTTCTCCCGCTGACAGCCTCACCCACCAGGTAAATCTCTTTTGAGTTGACCTGAAGTTGCCCGATACATCCAATGAATCTCCTTGCTCCCTTTGAACTCCCATCATGCATCTCCCAGTGGGATGAAACATCCCCAAGAAATATGGGTCCAAAGGTTCCCTGCAACAAAAAATGGTAGAAAGCTAGTCATCAGTGTTATCGTTTAGTAAGTCACACTAAATCATAGGCTCTCAATATCAGTGTGTGCGTGACTATATTAACATTATTATTACATTAACAGGACCTAACTATATATTAAGATCAACAAGAAAGATTAACGCTATCAGCTTCTGTTGCTCTTCAGCTTAATGCGGTTTTAGCATGACCTTGACACGAAACTGGAGTTATAATCGTTTCCTTTTCTGTCCTGCTGACATCATATGATAAGACACACGCCTGATACAATAAGAGAGAGGTAAAATAACAAAGAAATGCTGCAAGCCTTCTCTGATTTGTAAGGTAATTGGGAAGAATTAATGTAGATAAATTCTGTGAACTTGCTGCTTATCAAACCATAACGGTCAATTTAACAAGTGAGGCATAATTGTGTCTGTTACCAAAGCAGAGCTGCAAAAAATTCAAAAAATTAAGCACAAGACGGTATCATATTAAAACTAAATTAAACATTTCTTTGACCGCCGGATGTTCAGATGAATATTCAATACTACTTTCTATTTAGATGGTTCACATAACACTTTCATTCATACTCCCACTATGCATGATGATTCATTTATGAAAGACATACTAACATTTATCCTAGCTTCATTACGCATAATTCAAGCCGATTATGTAACCTTGTGACAATGGCCTTCAGAATACAGCCCTCCCCTGGGTCAAAGGGATTTTCTCTTTAATGTATGAAAAGTACTGACCCCGCCATTATAATTTGAAAATATTAAAAAATTATGTTCAATAGAAACTGAGACCCTTTCATCTTCACATGGCTCACCTCAAGCTTTCAAGCCTATCAAATAAATAATAAAACAATGAACAAAACATGTTCACTTTTATTGCCACAGCTGCCAACATGTAAATGAGTACTGACTTCTTAGCATTGAATATATCAAATCTGGTCATGGTAGATATAAAGACTGGCTTTCATATAAAGGGTCATTACATTTAATACCTCACTTTAAAATGTATTCCTCTCATGTCATGTATTTAAATGCTTTGCATATAACAGAAATGTTGTTATGGGAGGCTTTATATAAGAAAAAAAAAATCGAAATGATGGCGCTATGCTCAGTTCTCCATGTGCTTTGTTTAGGTAAAATCTTGTGAATATTTTCAAAGTTATGCTGATGATATCCCAATTTATATGGCATACAATAGTATATACATGTTCTGCCCTGAGTCTTTGAACATATACAAAAACACAGAATCTGACATTTTAAGATTCATATAAGCTGCTATGAAGGAGGAAAGGTGTTGGGCAGCCGCAGTGGACATAATCATCGGGGAGATTCAATTAACACCAGCTTTAAATGTCATATCTGCTACAGCTACATATTAGAAAGCCTATAAAAAGACACGAGCACGGGGGTTCACAGGAATGTAATCTTACCACAGAGTTAAGACCCTTTCAATCTTTTACAAAGTTGAAGATTCAAATAAAACAAGCAGCTGTGGCTGGATACTTTTATAATGAGCTGAACCATATTTCATGTGATACATCCAGCTATTGGCCAGAGAAGCTGCATGACGACAATGGGCTCATGTGACGACTTTATGGTCCCTTTAAGTGTGTTTACCATGTTTATGAGAAGAGCCCATTGGAAATACCCACATATGTAATATTCATGACTTTGTGAGTGGACTTGGAGCACTGTGTTCATGAATGCTATATGCTGATTTGTATGGTTCTCTTTGACGGCAGAACAAGTCAATGTGTCCTCAGTTTCATTAACATATTTGTATTGAGCATTAATATGCAAATGTAGTGCTATTTTGAACAAGTCACACTGAAAAACATGATGCCAACAGAAAGAAAGCTTCTTAAGTAGCTCTTTTCCAACATGTAGAGTTTTATTTTCCCTATTGTATATATATATATATATATATATATATATAATGATATTACTTTAAAAGCCCAACTGCATGGCAGCAGTTATAACCCTAAAGTGTGCACAAACCGCATTCTGATTAATTTAACTAGTGTTGAACGCCAAACAAAAATCTAATTATATACATTTCAAGTATAGCATTTAAATCATCGTAAACATTCATAGATACTGTACATTACATTCCTACTATTCAGAGTTAAGCACCAGCCAACATGCAATAGTAGGGAAGATATTTGTGTAATGAATGTATCATTAACAAAAAAGGGAAAAAGGAAACATTCTGACATCTAGAATTAAAAGACTATAAATAACATTGAGGGAGGAAGTTGAGACACGTGGAGCCTGTGGGAAGGTTGAGTCCCCATCTGCCTCTTCGAAAGTGAAAAACTAAAATTATGAATTTAATAACAAATATAGCTGTTGTAAATCAAATTAATGAGCCAGAATGAAAAAAAACAGGCTGTGATTAACAGGTGAGAACTAGCTTAGTGCTTCTTACATGTCGTCATTAGGTACAGGATTTGCCTAGTGTGATCATCTGGGCAAATAACCTAACAGCTCATGCTCTTCAAACACAAAGCAACTGCTGTTACCTAGAAACAGTGTGCTCGTCTGGCTTTGATAACCTACGCTTAATCTGTTCATAATGTTTCTGTCATGTGTCCTATAAGTGATTAAAGGCACACAAAAGGATTCCTATATAATTCATGATGTAATTGAACACATTTCTTCTCTCTGGCCTTCTAATTAGAGCGGAGCATGACTACTGACTTTTCCGTGTGTTTTATATCTGTTATAGTTATATCTGTTGTAATTTATTGTCGTTTATTGTGTTTTGTAATAATGTGTTTTTTTTATTACATGTACAGCACTTTGGCTCGACCAAAAATCGCTTTTAAATGTGCTTTATAAATAAAACCTGATTTGATTGTATATTGACATGCAGCAGCTAGGTGTTTTATTAAGTCCATGTAGGCAAACCACACTTTTTACAGTAACCTTTGAAGTCTTTGATACTAGTAATAATACAGCTATACGGGAATACTGAATTAATTATATCTAATGTTTTTAATTGAATCGTTAAAGGTGGGGTAGGTAAGTTTGAGAAACCCGCTCGAGATACACTTTTTGTTATATTCCATGGAATGCTCTTAACATCCCGATAGCAATGAATATCTTAAGTGCTTTGACAAAAAATCCATAAAAAAATGTCACCTGTGGAAGCCGTAGTACTGTAAAAAGCACGACCAATCATTTTAGCCGGCCCGGCTAAAATAACTGGATGGCCTACCTGCCTGTCAGCCTTCCATCTGTGCACAAACTTATCTCGTGCCCTCATTGGTCATGTGCACGTTTGTGTGTGTTAGAGGAGGGGCTCTGTAAGGAAGTGGGAGATTTTTTCCGGTTGTGTATTTTCAAATTCTAGCACACTCGAGCTGATTTCTCCAAAATTACCGACCCCACCTTTAAGTCATGGATGCAGGAGTTAAGCAGGACACATTGTATGTAACTACCATACAATGTGTGTAAACTGTAGTCTCAATAGACGGTAAAACAGGCATGGGTGAGAAATGCAAAGGTAAGAAAGTGATTGGGACAAAGGGTCGATGTGTCTGCAGGCAGGTCATGTTACCTCTGACACGGGGTTTGGCACGTTCTCCTCAAGACGCTGAGCTGTGCCATTATCGGCAGCAATTTCAATCATACAGGACCCTCCTTGTTTGCCAACAGGCAGATTGTATCTGTTGTGAGAGAAAAGAGAGAGACCAGGGTTTGAAATATCTGACACTGAAAATAAATCCAGCAAAGCATGAAACATGATGGAGAGACAAACAGAGCGGTCACAGCATTAAAGCTGCTAATGTGACCATTGAGACTATACTGTAAAAATGTATGACTACTTATACATTTCACACTATTTCCTGAGAAACGTTATGCACTGGTGGATAGGGTTGGAAGCAATGGTGCGTTTTTATCCCACTGTCCAAAAACCCCACAACACAAATATAAAACAGCTTCCACAGCCGGATTTAAATAATAAATGTTCCTGCTCAGTGCTGCGGTGATATTCTTTAAGTTGTTGTGTTTCCCAGCAGATATATAAAATTCACAAAATTATACCTGTAAACAAACAACAGATATACCATGAATTAGGATAGCCAGTCAAAAACGGTTGGATTTACATGATATGCATTACTGTTTCAAATAAAATATATTTAACAGCAACAATATTTCTAAGGATAAAATCAGCCTGCAAAAAAAACATTTTAATGAGTGAAAGTGCTCATTATGTCATTCAGGATTAATTAATGATAAAAATGAGGGCACAAACTAGATATACATTATAAACCTAATGAGTAGGGAAGACAATTTTATCATTTGACCCTCTGTGTCTCTCTGGGGAAATACACAATGGCGCTAGTCATTAATGTTGCAGCCACAATGTTAAGTAACTGGTCTACTTGTGTCATATTCCAGCTAAGGCAAAGTCAAGTGATTGCCTCTCCCCAATTCATCATTGGCTTTACACCGACAACATACAATAGCAGGCTCTCGGAAGGGTTGTACATTATGCAAAAGGTGGTCCAATCTGTGCCAAGCGCATAAACACCATTCCCAAAGTGGGAGTAATCTATATGACGCGCTTTTGTTCCGTAGGTTCATAGATCTGCAAATCTCCATATTCATTCAACCGTTCTTTGCCTACGTATCATGTTGATGAAATATCTGCCATAATGGCCAGATGGAAACAATCAGGGCAATCGGCCTCCTGCTAATTTGAAACAGCCTTCCAGGACGTCTCCCTCAGGCAACCACACGAATACACCTTCGGGTAGGACTAATTACAGGTATGGAAATCTCAAGAGCTCCTTTGTACACACAGCCAGTCACACACACACTGATACGTTAAGGCACATTTTGAGACTGAAGATGTAAAATGCCACCTAACGTCCAGAGAAAACGTGAATACAACATCTTTGAGGTTACTACAGAAGCTTGTTATTAAAACTGCTAATGCTGCACAGACTGTCCCTATGAGACACAGAGAGCATGCTCACTAAGCAAACAAGATGATGTTACTTGATGAGATCTCGTGAGCACATTGAATGCTCCACCAGGCTAATTTACATTGGTCTTGCTCTAGGGCAAAGATGACTATTTATAAAGATGACTGCTTTACTTGGTCTAGTAGCCAGATAGCTATATATACCCCAAAGGCCCTCATCACCATCACACATAGACATACAAACACAAAACTACAATGGATTATATTTCACAAACAAACATAGGAGAGAATCAGAAGAAATGGAGGCTGGGGTTTGAGATGAAAGGCTATGTAATTTATTATTGGGACTCCCTGTGCACCACTCATTGCAGAGTCTCATAGGACCGACAATAGAAAATTCCCAACTTGAGGTAAACAAACAAAAAAAAACGAATTAATATTTCATTTTCTCCAAGCACGCAAAACCACAATATGGCTGTGATCATTTTTACTTACTCAATCATCATTTATGCATTTCTTCATCTGGCTAATGCTCTAATCACAAGTGATTTGTCATCTCTAACATCCTCATTTACACTGAGACTGGGGTGTGACTAATTCAGTGTAACGCATTACTGCAACTTTCCCGAGGTTCACCACTGAAATATTATCTGCAATGGTAAGGGACCTTGCAAGTATTTTCAGCACAGCACCTTTACACAGAGGTATTTGTTAAACCTGATGGCAGGTGTTTCCCTTTACAATCTTATTTGAACGTGCCTCCTTCACAGTCTCCTGCAGAAAATTCATAATGAGGAAGGATCATCATTAAAATATTACTATTGCATAAAACATCTGAAAGTATTGGCAACAGATGGCAGTAAAACATCATGCACTGCGCTGGTGCCCTTGCACTGGCTGGTAAGCAAATTCAACTTTTTTTTTAATGGGTTATTATTCTATTCATATTTTAGATTCCTACAAAAGGCAAATGATAATGTGGAACACGTTAGTGGTTGAATTTATAATCCTGAAGTAATTTACTTATTTAGAGTCAAGAGTCTATTAGTTCTGCAGCTGGAGTCTGTGCTCAGTACTGTTTCAAACCTGTGAGCAGATACAAAGTAAAGGGGTCACACAGATTACATTATATAAAGAGTACCACCTGTTACTTTGATATGTATTTAAACCAACATGCAGTAGCGTTATAGATCAGATATGATGAAAAGAGAGGGGGAAAAAGCCCATATGCTTTATAATGAAGCATTGTTATTACATCATAGCACCTGTGTGTCAGGACGGATCTGTTTGTTAGCTTTTCCTTAAGTGCAACAAGCCCTGTATCAGACCATAATCTACACCTACATTGACTGTAATGCTCGGGCTCTGGTGCAGTGACTCTCTCACACGCAGCACTGCGGCATTTGGTGCATAATTTGTGCTGTGACTGGCAAGCCTCAATTAATTTGGGTAGCCTGTGTTCTATCATTATATCTCCGGCAATACAATTAGACAGCACACAGTGAGCATCTTGGCATGGTGGCTTCACAAAAGAAACTCAAAGCAAGCAGGCAGAGCTGCTGGTTGCTTCTCCAATTAATCTTTTATGGGACTACTTGTCAATACAGCGCTGAATGCTCTGTGATTGATAAACATACGTTGCCTTAGATTTGGCTTTTTGTCAAGAGGATGTGGATTTAAAAACAGAATGCTCAATATTATTAAGAACTCGCTTTTCACCCAGTTGCACATATGGCATGGCACTTCTCCAAAATAAACGTTTTATTCCTCATTACTCTTCCAGCGATTAAAACCCATCGAGAAAGTGAGAAAAAAAGGGTTCTGTCCACTGTTATTGTGTGGTTCAGAAAAGGTAATCAATGGCTGTTTACTAATTACTTTTCCAAATTACAAAGGAATTACTTTACTCATTACTCAGATGAAAGACAATTACAGCAGCAATTATTTTACTTTTGAGTTACCTACTATAGCCTAAATACATGCTCACAAGGTGCCAAAATGCAAAGTAGATAGATGGACACAAAACAGCTCTCTTAGCTTTTTATTAGCAATCACGTGATTGGCCGAGGTTATATGAGGTAAACGCTTGTGTCTGACCTGAACACGAGAACTCACTCGGTGTGAGTTGATATTTTCTCACAGAACTAAGACATTCTGAAATGTCCTACTACTTTGATATTTCTTCTCGCAGCATTTGTCTGTTGTCTTTCACTAACTGCAGCTGTTGCCAGGCAACATTTCACACCCACATGTGCATTTTTACATCAAAACAATATTCAATGGTCAGTGAATAGCCATTATATAATACTATTTATCACTACTATTTATCAAATTGAAACATGAATGTGTTTAAGTTAGTGAGAGTGGAAAGTAACAGTGACAGCAACATCTTACTTATTATTTATTAATGCGTTACCCACAACACATCAGTTTTAATATTTAAAATGTGCTGTCTTTTGTGGACTTTAGGTTTTAAAGCAAGAAGACATTGCTCATGTAGATTTGAGACTTCAGGGAAAGAAGGCTGTGTGACTCAAACATTTGTAACCAAAGGGAAAACATTGGTTTCATTAAAGGAGACAGGCCTAAATGAAAAACCTGTTCACATGAGACATATCTCAACAATGTCTGTAGTGCATTTACATGAGATAAGCAAAGTCTGAAATGTACTTTTAATACATTTGGAATAATACCAAGGCTCTGCGTAACAGCTGCTTATATTTCAAAATATAACATATTCATGTTCATTTTATAAATATTATTATACCATATAATATTATCAACATTTATCTGTATATAATTTAAAACTACTTTGCTCTATAGTAAGATGAGCATGCTGAAATGTACCCACCCTCTCCGTTTGGTAAAATATGAAGGGTAATTTGCAGTGGATTATTTTCCTTGACAAATTACGGACATGGCAGATTTACACAGGATTAAATTCACAGACGACCTTTGCAACTATTACTATTACTAGAGGTCCCCAAGAAATACCAGTCCCAGACGAATAAGGCTTAAGAGTGGGATGGGAAATCGTTGATGGTTTCTATTGAAGTTTTACAGTACTTGTACATAATAAGGTCATTTATATACAAAAATATAGGGTGGCTTAAAGAGGGACACTACGCCAATTTTACTCAGCCTACTTGTCACATGGAGTAGTTCACAGCCTTTGTACCATGCCTCCTGTGGCTCTGGATGAGCTTTTAAAGGCTGAGAAAATAAGGGTGATGTTGTAAACTATTGAGTTGCATCATAGGAATTGCAATTCAAGTCTGAATTATTTAAAGCAAAACTATATCCAATCACAAAATAAGCATACAGGCAAGGTATCTTGGGTCCTTTTCTGTGCATTACATTGACATTTTAACAGCATCCAACCCAGTATTTCAGACACTGGGGGAAATGTTGAGATAGCCAGGTATTCATGTCTGGCTCATACTGAACAACACCTTTTTTTTTGTTAACAGAAATAGTATGACATTGATATGCGCATCAAAAGCCTGACTTTTTAGGCAGAAAATACTCCATCATAAAATAAATATTCCCAGCAAGTCAGAGCCATATTTGAGACACCAAACCCTGTTTTTCTACTGAAGAGAAGAAAAGCGCCCACAAAAAAAGGGCATACATTTGAATAATATACCTGCCTAGGCAGAAATGTAATGCTGCAGAGTATTATGTTTTACCTAGTTGATCTTTGAACATGTGAGGATGAAATGTACACCAACAGTGAATGCTTAGCACAATGGGATTCAACCAATAATGCGCACACCCTCACAAATGACCAGGGGAGCATTTTTGGAGTCTCAAACTTTAATCATAGCAGTATTGCCCAGAACATCCCCGAAGGAAACCTTACTGACATCAAAAAGCCAAGCCAACAACAAACGTGTCCTCCCTAAATGAAAAATGACAGCACATCCCCCCTGCACACTCTTCTTTGAAATTACATGGCAGCAAAGGGCATTGCAGTATTGGCCTTATGTCTTTCCAACTTCACTGTGTATAAGGGATATCTACAAATGTGTTGAGGAATTGATTGTAAGAAAATTAATTTTAACTATTTTACAGAAACATAAAAAACATACCTTGAAGTCGGGATGTTATTTTAAACCTTCTGCTACCATTCTGCTTATCCATCATACATTTATTTACTAGAAAACACTATGCACCATTACATTCAGTAAATGTGCATAGCTATTGATAAAGTGCCAGGATAAATGTGAGCTATAATATCCCACTTTTCAAACTGGATTCTTCTTCACAGACTACAGTTTTATATACAGTAGATTATAAAGTCTAATCAAACACAAGCTCTTATTTTCATGTAAAGGTCTACCCATCCAGTATTTTGCACGTTCATAGCAGCTTGTTTGGATCATTCGGATCCTTTTAGTAGAATCAGTTTCAGAAGAGGCTGATAAACACTTGATTACATTTGAAAAATGTCTGTCATTAATAAGCAGAGAGCTGTAAGATTGTAAGCTGCAAGTGCTGCTATGTTGCTCAAGAAATGTACTGTAAATAGGACTTTGTGTTGAAGCTGGAGCAGATCATTTTTTTAAAGCTAAAACATTATATTAGCAGCAACAGCTGAGTAGACCACCAAATAGAGGGCTTTTAGTGTCATTTAAATAAGCCCCCCACATCAATGTGTTGTTTTGTACTCATCTTCGTAAATACGAGCAATTATATCATTATCAAAACTGCAGTGGTTTAAAGCCCAGAATGGAAAAACATCAAGAGTGAAGTGCATCGTTTCATAGTGCCGTGCTGTATGTTGAACAGAGGTGTCATACCACTTCTTCCTTTCAACAATGCTTCATCAGTGCAAAAAATGAAAGCAGAAGACAAATGTTTTTGTTTCCTGCAGATCAACGTGTCATCAGAACAATGCCTGAGAGGACAATATGTTGGTGGGGTGAGAAACGAGTGAGATGCTGAAGAGGGAAACAGTTGAAAAGAGGTGAGTCTATGTGATGCAGTGACATCAGGCAATTCTCATTTTCCGTGTTTGGTCATTGGAGCTCTGGGATGTTTACAGTTATATAAAACCCTTGCTTTGCATTGTATAGACGCTGAGGGCAAGTTGATGCAGCTGTTTTCACTGTTGGCGACTATCATCCAAGGAAGGAAGGTATTTAATGCTCAACAAGACTAGATGATGTCATACGCTCATTTGCATATGAATAAAATTGCTGAACCGATCAAGAATAAATAGAGGCAAAGCTCAGCAGCAGCCCCCTCCTGCTTCTCCCACTGGCTCACTGTGCCCCACAGTGCCTGAGCTGTAAGCCTGTGTGCGCACAACGCAGACAGGAGATCAGCTGTGCATGGGGAAGCATTGTGATCAGACCTATTTGGATGAGACAAGCAAGTAGTGCGAATGCATATGGATCAGGTTCAACATTTGGTACCAAATCTGTTGCCAAATGCTAACGATTCAACTGTTTTCCCTCGATAATCCAAAAGAGTAGCAACATTTGCTGCTTCTGGCATTAAGAAGTAATTTCACTCGGGGATGTGTCTTAAGAAATGTGCGAAATCTAGTGATAAGTGTGGGAAGATGGCAGAGGTTATTGCTTTGTATAAATACATTGTCATATAACTGGGTTACTGTTATCTAACTCCAGCTGAGTTAATGCTAATGGGTTTATTTTATTTTTATTTTATTCTGTATTTTTGTATCATTCATTCAGTGAAAAGGCTTGTTGTGAGAAACCACGCCGCTCCTCCGCTCACTTCACTGGCTTCCAGTAACTGCTAGAATCCACTTCAAGACAATGGTATTTGCGTACCATGCTGTGAATGGATCTGGCTCTTCCTACATCCAGGACATGGTTAAACTGTACACCCCAGCACGTGCACTCCGCTCTGCATCGGCCAAACAGCTCGCTGCACCCGCACTGCGAGGGGGACCCAAGTTCCCATCAGCAAAAACACGTCGGTTTGCTATCCTGGCTCCAAAATGGTGGAATGAGCTCCCCATTGACATCAGGACAGCAGAAAGCCCACACATCTTCCGGCGCAGACTGAAAACTCATCTCTTTCGACTCCACTTCGAGCGATAGAATTACTAACAAAGAATTTCTAACAAAGCACTTATATACTATTAAAGGACTGGCTTATCTAAAGCCAGTTGAGTAGCAAATGTTTTGGCTCTATGGAACCTGATGTACTTGTATGATTCTGTTTTCTTCAAGTTTGTATCTTCTTGGTCGAATGCACTTATTGTAAGTCGCTTTGGATAAAAGCGTCAGCTAAATGTAATATAATGTAATGTAACTATACTTGTCATGGCTGGGATCATCGTTTTCTCAAAATGGTAAAATAAATGAATCACAATTAGTTGGACTTTGACAAACAAAATGTAACATTAGTCTTAGCAAACGTAATCCTCTGATCTAATTAAACATTGTATTATGTATTTTGTAAATGTTCAAATAAGGTTACGTTTTTTTAATTTTTTTAAATGGGACTAGCTTTTTTTAGATGAATGTACTGGTAAAGCTAAATGTGATTAAAAGTTGTGAAGTGTGCAAGTGCATTTTTACTTTAGATATTCAACTTTAATAGTCATAGATCATTAAGGGTCATTGAACCAGGCTTGCTCTACAAATTCTCTTTATGTGAGCAATATCCTCAGAACATTGCACATCAGGCAGAAAATGACTGGGTCAGGGTATAAGGTTTGTCTACTGGATGCAGTCAAGGTAAGAGGGGCCACTAACAGGAAATCATCCTGCAACAATTTGCTGAAATGGCCAATTTTCTCAGCAGACTGAATACCAAAGTTTAATAATCCTAAATCTCTCTTTGAACTATCTGAGAGTAATCTATGAGATGCCATGGATGGTAACATATATGTTTCTCTTTTTGCATAATAAAACCGTAAAGCACAGAGAAAAATATATAACAACAACATAGAGTAAGCTTTAATTGTTAAATAGCGTATACCTATTTGTGCATGCTAACTTAATTCTTGATGATGTTTATGTAAAGTAGGTAAGTTTAACTATTCAACTAAAATCCAATGGAATACAAATGGCAATTTGTATCTCAATGTGTGTACAATATTTTATTGAAATTAGTATTAGTATGAAATGTGATGTATGAATGTTTCATAATAAGCATTGTACCAGTCCCAAACTCACTGCCAGCACACTGAATGATTTTCTTTGTGACTCTGACATTTTGACACATGTCAGGGTTATGACTGCTGTTCTGGAGGTGCACGGGGATCCAGGGCATTAAAGTGGGATTTATCTGATGCAGTGAGCTTTCATTCTGTAATACCGCAGAATCAAATCTCTGATCAACACTGATGTGGATAGCTGCTGTACAGACAAGCTTTCACAGGGCTTTATCAAAGAGACCATGACATGGGACTTTGTGTAAAAACCCAATTGAAGTGGGAACAACTGAGCCCTGCACACACATCTTTTTGAATAGGTAAATGTGCAAATGTAACACTAAATACATTGAATGGATCTATTGTGTTCCTTTTCTCTCTCTCTTATGACCTAAATTCTTCTTTATAGGCATTTTAAACTGAGTGGAGGAAGTTATAAGGGAGGAAGGACATTGATGACTCACTTGAACTCTTCAACAAAACAAGTTATGAAGATAGACTTTCAGAAAATGACTTGGTGTTTTGAAAATGGTTTATTATGTGTCAGAGATCAACCATACATATCCGTAAAGATGAATCATTCTACAGACAGACGGATTTTAGAATAATAGCAATTCTTGCTTTGCTATCATGAGGGCGTTTGGGGCTTCTTTTCATTGACTAATACTGTTAACACTTTTCACATCCTACACAAAGATAAAGATTAAAACAAGTAATTACAAAGAAATGATAATCAATACAGGCAGTGATAATGACTTTGCCAATAGAATATTAAAGAACAGAGAGGAAAGTAGGAGACTTATCTTACCTGATCGTGATGGGCACCCATCTGTTGTTATTGATGTTCTGGCCCGCAGCAGCATGCAGAACATGACCGCTACCACACCCAAGTTTAGCAACAGCACTTCCATCTTGAAGGAACACATGAAGGAACTGTTCCCCCAAGTTCTGCTGTTGAGCTAAAATGGAAAGAATGTTTGTTTAGTCAAGAGTATTTTTTTCTGTATTGCCAACATCTTGCTAAAACATGCTAAAAACCACTGGCCGCCGTCTTGAACGTCTGTGCAAAAAGACTGGACTCTTAATCCACATACAGCTCTACAAAGAACATCTCTGCCTTTACAAGAATGCCCTCACCACCGCTAAGTCCTCCTACTACTCCAACCTCATCAGTTCTGGAAAAGGTAACACGAGAAACCTCTTCTCAACCGTCAGACACCTACTTCAACCGCCCACAACTCTCCCCACAGACATCTCATCTGATGACTGCAATGACTTTCTGAATTTCTTCACTAGCAAAATCAACACCATCCACCTGCAACTGGCTGCATCTAGCACCTCCAAAGACGACCCACAGTGGCTGAGCTCCACCAGTCACCAGCTAATCCCCACCCTGTCCAATCTTTCGACAGCTACTGAGTTCTCCATCACTGAGCTCATCCGTAAATCCAAACCTACTACATGTCAGCTTGACCCACTCCCCACTGCCCTCGTTAAAGCCTGTGTGCCCTCTACTTGCCCCTTGATCACAAGAATCATTAACTCGTCCCTCGCAACTGGAACTGTACCGCCAAACCTCAGAACTGCTGCAATAACACCAACACTCAAAAAACCTGGAGCTGACCGAGATGACCTGAATAACTACAGGCCCATCTCTAACCTCTCCTTCATCTCAAAAACCCTTGAAAGAGTGGTTGCTGACCAACTTCAACAACACCTGGACAAAAACAACCTTCATGAACCCTTCCAATCGGGTTTCCGCTCAAAGCACAGCACCGAAACAGCGCTGGTAAAAATCACCAACGACCTCCTCCGTGCAGCTGACTCTGGACTGCTCACCATCCTAATCCTCCTTGACCTCACAGCTGCCTTTGACACCATCTCGCACCCACTGCTTATCAAACGCTTGGCAGACATTGGGATCACTGGTACTGCACTCTCATGGTTTTCATCCTACCTCACAGACAGAAAACAATATGTCCGTCTCAGCACCCACCGGTCAAGCTGCTCCACTGTCTCACATGGTGTTCCTCAGGGGTCAGTATTGGGTCCACTCCTGTTTATCATCTACCTACTCCCCCTTGGCACTATCCTCCGTCATCACAATGTCCATTTCCACTGTTACGCCGATGATACACAGGTCTACATTTCCAGCAATCCCAACACTGCCCTCCCCCCAACCTCTCTCACCAACTGCCTCCAGGACATCAGGAACTGGATGAGCAGGAACTTCGTAAAGCTCAACGGCAGCAAAACCGAAGCCCTGCTGGTTGGCACCAAAACCACCCTCTCCAAAACCTCATCCTCCCCTGCCTCCAACCTCATCATTGATGGCTACTCCATCCCCTTCTCTAGCCAAGTTAAGAGCCTTGGTGTCATCCTGGACGGCTCCCTCTCATTTTCACCTCACATAAATAACATCACCCGGACTGCCTTCTTCCACATACGCAACATCTCCAGACTCCGCCCATCCCTTTCTCAATCAAACACTGAAATCCTGGTCAATGCCTTTGTCACCTCCCGCATCGACTACTGTAACGCCATCCTCTCAGGCATCCCCACCAAGCTCATCAACAAACTACAAATCATACAGAACTCTGCAGCCCGGATCATCACCGGCACCAAGGCCTCAGAACACATCACCCCCATCCTCATCCAACTCCACTGGCTCCCCGTTCAATCACGCATCAACTTCAACAAAAACCTACTGCTCACTTACAAAGCCCTACATAACCTGGCCCCCCCCTATCTGGCTGACCTTCTTCAGGAGTACACCCCGTCTCGCTCCCTCCGCTCCTCCTCTGCTGGTCTGCTAACCGTCCCCACCCCACGCCTCGTCACCATGGGTGCTCGGGCTTTTAGCTGCACTGCTCCCAGACTCTGGAACTCCCTCCCCCCGCACATCCGACAGTCAGACACAATCACCATATTCAAATCCCAATTAAAAACCCACCTGTTCAAATCTGCCTACTCACTGTAGTCCTCCCTATTATATGTTTCATTTGTGTCCACTTGACTGTCTCCTCCATGATTTCCTGTTTGTGTTTTTATCATGTTTTGTTGCCTATTAGCGTTTTATTTATTTATTTTTTAACAAATTGTACGGTGTCCTTGGGTGTCATGAAAGGCGCCTAAAAATAAAATGTATTATTATTATTATTATTATTATTTTGTTGTAATGTAAGCAAGTATTTATGTAACTTTAGGCTTAATTTCAACATACTGAATTAAACAAACAAGCCCAGTCAGAGTGTGTGCAATGGAAAAGATATGTCTTAACAAAGGAGACATGGCTAGAAGGATTAAATGGTTTGACTTGGTCATAGTGGCAAGATGTTATTATGCTCAGGTTAATTTCCAATACATCTGTGCAGCTAACAGAAAACAGAGGTGCTATATAACAACAAGAGCAACTAGGACCAAGAAGAACCTACACATAACCAGCTAGAAGAACCTGATAAATGTCAGTGTGATGACTGCAAGGGCATACTTGTTTGTGATCAATACCTGGAAAATGAAAACCCAGAGGGAGGATTCTTGCCTGCCAACAATTGAAATTGCACAACTACAACCTTTGCTTATACACAAGTTTACCAAGAGCATCCTTGAGGACTCCACATGATAGCAATAGAAACTCAGTGAACCAACAGTGAAAGGCTTCTTCAATAAAAACTGAACCGCCCCAGCCATAATAACATCTAATTGTTCGTATGTTTGCATTGTCCAGAAAGCATACATGTGGAAAGTAAGAAGGCCATCTGACTGAGTGCCAGGTTCTTTTATAATCCAAACAACAAGAGGCTATTCCATCTGACAAAGAGCTTTCCACTTGCAATGACAGTCTATAGTGCAATGAACCAGTAATGCACCGCCATGAGCTTAATAATTTCCGCGTATCACAATGACTTCATTCTTTCTGGGACTAGTAGACAAAACAACCTTGTCAGAGTCTCAAGAAGAGGAATGCTTTTCACTAAACTTTATGGCTGTTGTTAAGGAATAATTCTTCTAGATATCTAACCTTTTACTCTGACATGTGTTATCTCCTTTAAGGAAAGGCCTTGGTGCCATATGTGTTGTTGTCACCAGTGTGTGACCGGTCAACTTGACTGGCACGAAGGGTAATTGTTGTGGGAACACTGAGGCACTTCTTTATCGGTGTTTGTGGGCTCTAGGATGTGAAATCCTTGAGGCCATGAGCGTCGGACGCAGGTGATTCAGTGTTTAGTCTACTCCTTCAGAGATGTTGATTTCTCTCTGTGGACCTGTTAAAAGGTCTAGCATAGAGAGAGGTTCTTCAGAATTGACGTGGCAACTCTACCGTGTGGTCAGAACCTCTGACTCTTTGATTTGTGATGTGAATCCTCCGGCCGAATACTCTGAATAAACCCATCAGTGTTTGACATCAAAGCTCCAACTCTCACCGTGTCTCCTTCCTGAGTCGGTGACTCCATGCATTACTACACAGAAGTTTCCTCCACAGCTGTGGCATCTTGCAAATATGTGCAAGTATGGACTGAGATGAGTTAGCAGAGGGCTTTTGTCTCTAGAGAGAAATATCCACTTCTATCCACTTAAATAAACATTGTCTAGTGGAGTGATGTGGTCTGATCTTGTCAATGACGTTTTTGCATCCTATATGGAAGGTGAAAGGTAAAGAGCAGAGGTCCCTACCATCATTGATGACAGATAGGTCTGAGTCCTGCATCTATGATTTCTTGTTTAAAAAACATTAGCAGGACAGTAACAAGACACAAAGAATGCAGCTTCATTAGTGCTGTCGGTCAAATCCTCTCCATGTTCCAAACTCTGTTTACAGCTGGTTGGGAGACAGGACGTCATTATAAGATATACCACTTCCCAGACTACAGCATCTTGTATGACAAAGACAGCTTATGCTGGGCTTGCACTGAGTCTCTTGCAAGCGAGACAGACAGCGGCCGCATTAATCCTCCCACACAAGCTATGATGGTCTTCATGAGGGAGGTACGACTTGGTTCTGCACAGCTGTCTAAAAAAGACAACATAAGAATGCAGCTCAGCAAAGTAGACGGAGATAGAGCTTGCCCCTCTTTTGCCTCTGTCAGTGAGGACATGGTTCCAGGGCAGAGGACAGAACAGAAAAACTGCAATGTTAGAGACTTACAATGTTTCAGCGCTTTCAACAAAGCACATTTCACAGCTGGATTAGAGAGATTGACAGGGAACTAAAAATCCAAAGGGAGTTGCTGAGTAGAAGTGACACTAACATGGCTGAAACCCTTGGATTTCACACTAACAATGGTAATTGAGCCAGGACTCTGTAAGAGGGGTATGCAGGTGTAGGTCAATGGACTTGAACAGAAGTGTCAGCCTTGTGTCTCCACAATGCGTATGATCTCTCATGAAGTCATGGTACAGCTGGAGGATTTGGACACTATAGGAAAAAGGGGCAAAAGCTGTGCTCGTTGTTTCAGGGCTGCATGGGAACTGATATGAAAGCTCTGAACAATTCCTCTAGGGTAAGAAGGGCATCCAGAAAATCCCCATCTTTGTCAGAGGGAGGCTGTGCTTAGTTTAATATGCTGCACTCTGATAATGCATTTTCTAAGCCGACTTGGAGGTCTTCCCTGTCATACGACTCAACAGGAATGCACTTAACAGGGCCATATTACTAACCGCCGCTGCAGAATGGACCACAGGAGGAATATCTTGTTCCGATAATCCACCATATCCTCAAGCTTTTTTTGAGAAAGGGAAAGAATTCTTCTTCCTCAGAAAAAAGCAGCGAAAGAGGAAAAGAAGGAAGAATGATTGGCTGCACAGTCAAGTTCAATTTTTAACCTTTTTTTTTATTGCAGAATTTAGTTTGCACACATCGGGCTTCGAGGGAACCATCTTTCGAACGTCATTGTATTATTTGATGTCTAAAGCTTTTCAGGTTAAGTTCCTCAAGGATCAATCCTTGGTCTCCTGATGTTCATTTAGACTAAGCTACCAGCAAGCCATTTCATCTAGAGACACATCTCTTGGTCTCTTATCAAATGTATTGCTGAGTTATGTTTTGCAATATTACTAAAACTGCTACATTATAAAAATCATAACGTTAGAAGGTTCTTGTCACAGGCAGAGGCAAACCGAAGAAGAAGAAAAAGAACAAAAACATGTTCCAATGTTAATCTCCTGTAAATATTTAAAATGCTCTACCCAGAAGACTCAAGCACATTCAAAATGCTGTCCAATTCTAACAAGAGAAAATGTTAACGGATCTCACCAGTCCAAAGATCTCTACATTTGCTTCCTCAAGTTTAGAACTGAAATATATAAATGAAACCTTTTGTGTGCAAAACCAGTGTGGCCTTGCTCCAAAGAACAAAGCTGAAATGCATGTCTTCATAAGGAAATGAGGACTCTAAGTGTCTGTTCGCAAGGGTTACTACAGGTTGACAATGCTGCTTTAATTCTCTTTAAAAAAGATTTTTCTATTTGTTGTTTTTATTGCAACTGAATTTAATTTAATTATATTTGCTAACATACAATGTCACAATGTTTATATGTACATTTGCAATGCTTTTAGAAATGAACAGATTATTAAAAATATCTGACAGTAATGCAGTTTAGTACAACATTGTTATACTTTGCAGTTTCTTTATTTATATATGATTAAATAATTGCATTTTGCTGGTAAATACAGTACATTGTGATTATAAAAGGATGTTGCTACTGAAATGATTATCTTTTCAATGCTAGTCTTTGAACTATAAAGAGCACATTTAAAGTGTTCTGCTCATTCGAAGAAAATGCAGCTTTGTATCCCAACCTAGTCTCAAACTATTATTTTTGACATCATATTTTATCTTGTTTGTGGTGTTTAAGAGAGTTTTTTTCAGATGTAAAGAGAGCTTTTTCAGGAAAGCTTGAAAATGTAATAGAAAATGCATCAAACGTTGTGTTATACTGCAAATATATTGTGGCTGTCAGGGACTGTTTTTAGCATTGCATACCATTTCTTGTGGCTGAGAGAGGCAGATCTTGAAATGTAACTTGAGGAAACAAACAAGCAGAAAAAGGCGATGTTTAATATTTTCATTGATGCCTATTTTAGGTAAAGAAGGATTATGACTCTCAAGCAGGAAGCGGGTCTCTCCAAGTTGTTTGTGATGGAAGGAATAAAGCTGCAGCAAATGAAGACTTCAACACTGGGTGTAATGAAAATGTGTCTGAGGTTTTCCAACAGCTGTGAAACAAAAATATTTTTGGCCATTGTTATTATTTTTACCATGACAATGTTATATGTATTGTTATTATTCATTTTCATTATTGCATGTAAGTTCTCAAATGTACAGAATGTTAAATATATTTTAGCTGACAAAAAAAAAGGTTTGATTGTCTGGTATTTTATTGCAGTTTTTCTTTAAAACAAAAGCATGTCTGTGTGGATAGATGACACCAAAAACATAATTATGTCTGGCACCTAATTATCTATCATTATTGTTGCTAAACTACAGATTCAGTAGAGACTCGAGAGTTAATGAATTCAGCAGCAAGGACCGACTTCAAAATTCACAGATGCACTTCCTTCTGTTACAATGCGCCTTTGTCTTCTCAAAGCACTTCTTCCCGCTTAGCACCATAACTCATTTGTTGACAAATATCATTTACAATAGATGTCAATGTTGCCCCATCTTTTATTTTTCTATTTTTCTTCTGTAAGGGTATTGTTCCCTACTGTCCCCATGGCCCTGTTACTGTGCATGGAGCCTAACAGAGCGTTCGTCCTTTTGTCAGTGCCTGTCACCTGTTCTCTCTGTTGCTCTCCCTCCCCCCACTTCCTCATATTTCTCTTCTCGATCTGACAATTGAAGTCCAGAGGGAGACTTACATGTTTGCTTCAGGGAGAGGGGTAAGAAGGGGAGTGGAGAATAAGGAGCAGGTCTGGCGAAGAGATTCTCTGCATCTCAATGCATGTCTTTTCGTTCTCTTCTGATTAACTTTGTCTGTTTGATCTCTAGAGTTCTCTTTTCAGTTCCTTTCCTCTGATGTGAGAAGATGGAGCACTATGAGCCAGGAAGCATTACTAGATAAAAGGCACTGTGCCCTCTATATATGCTTTCTGAACATTCATCTTTTCTCAAGACAAGGCTCACAGTCTGCTGTCTGGCTTCCGTGTGCAGCAGCAGTGTAATATTGGTAATATGGTTATGGAAAAAACAATAGGTTTATTTAAACTACCCAACGATTATGATTCTTTTTTACTATAGTGTTTAAGTTCAATTTTGTGAGTGAGGATGGCATAATGTTGTAACAGCAGTAATTATTTTTCAAACGTATCTATACAGTAAATCTGTGAAGATTTAGACGAGCACTGACTTCAGATCAGCGTGGCAAGATAACTGGTGGCAGCGGATACACGAGGCAACTAATATTACAGGCTGGAGGTGAAGCTTGACATCAAGCACAATCTAATTTACTTTGACATGTCACATCTGAAAACTAACTTCAGACATTTTTCCAAAGGGATCTTCCTCTAGCTAGCTCTTATGAGATGCTCTTACTCTCTCGCTGCTGAGTAAAACATTAAATAATGGAAAAAAAAAAACTATTCAGGAAAAAATGTCCTGTCTTTCAGTAGACTTTTTATTTCCAAAGATTATATATATTTAAATATTACAGATATATATATAGTAGGGCTGTCAAGTTAACGCGTTAATAACGCGTTAACGCAAAAAAAAATTAACGCCACTAATTATTTTAACGCGATTAACGCATGTGTATTTTTTGTCCTCGGCCGCCGTAGTTTCAGAGCGCATCGAGTTTAAAATACCATCTACTGTACAAGCTGATGCTGACAGCCCCGTTCCTGCCGCCCGCTTGTGGCAGACCACACTTCCACGCTCACCGGCAGGCCCGGACTGGCCATCGGGAGGACCGGGAGGGTGTGTGTGTGTGTGGTGTGTGTGTGTGTGTGTGTGTGTGTGTGTGTGTGTGTGTGTGTGTGTGTGTGTGTGTGTGTGTGTGTGTGTGTGTGTGTGTGTGTGTGTGTGTGTGTGTGTGTGTGTGTGTGTGTGTGTGTGTGTGTGTGTGTGTGTGTGTGTGTGTGTGTGTGTGTGTGTGTGTGTGTGTGTGTGTGTGTGTGTGTGTGTATGTATGTGTGGCGCGGCGCGACTCGCGCGAGCGAGGCACACCTTACGTGTTGTTGTTGTTAGCATCCGGTGCTAGCTAGCTGCGCTAACGGATATAAGGAGCTGTTTCAATGACATTTCGCCGACAACTGCGCCGAGCACTTGACTTTATGCAGGTAGCCAGACAGTGGGACATTGTACGAAAAGTCAGCACACTCAGTACGCGCAACATGATTGCAGCTCCCGTTCGAGCATATATGCCTTGAGCTGCACATAGCTCCAACGATACACACACACACACACACACACACACACACACACACACACACACACACACACACACCACACACACACACACACACACACACACACACACACACACACACACACACACAGTATTGTATTATTGTATGAGAGGTTCCAGGTTGAATTGAGGCGAATATTTGTAATGTTCAGAGGTTGTTGTGTTTAATATTCATGAGGATATTTGTCATTGTTCAAATGATAATAAACAAACATATAAAGCATATTTGTCCACTCATATGTTGATATGAGTATTAAAAACTTGAAAAATATCCCTCTAAGGTACATTTAGAACAGATAAAAAATGTGCGATTAATTTGCGATTAATCGCGATTAACTATGGACAATCATGCGATTAATCGCGATTAAATATTTTAATCGACTGACAGCCCTAATATATAGTTAAGGGATTTGTCTTTGTTCTATTTCATATTTAAGTCTTATAAATGCAAGATCTTTCATATACAGAACATGCCTTTTTATAATCGTAAAGGTATTCACAATCAAGTATTAGAGAGCATCTAAGAATACGACTGAGAAAAAAGACCAGTGTCCTTCTGCACTAATGTAATGAGCTGTTTCTCCAAAAAACATACCAAAACACATATTCATTTAAGTACAGGGTAGAGAATCTTAAAAAAGCTCTGCTTTAAAATTATTCTGCTGCTCTCAAACATATTATTTGAAAGATGTAAATAGTTTCTTAACATGAGCAACACACATTTCGCTGATATTTCTCTTAATTTTTTGTTATGAGAAAAATATGAAAAAGTCGATTTCAGATGCCCCAAACTTTCGTTGCCACCCAAATGTTTGCTTCCTAATGCTGCATTAACACTGTGTTGACTGTGAAAACAAGATGATTTTTTCTTAACTTGGTTAGGGTGCTCTTGATCATCACAGACAGATATGCTTTATGGGTTCTAGTTAAATAGGGAAGGCTTGTAATAATTTATATTGAACAACTCCTATATCCAATTGGGAAAAACGTCACATCACTTGAATTAGTGTCAGACAGGATACTGTATCTTTGTCTTAAGTTGGATAGCTCCATGGCCTATGTGTGTTTAAGGCTTAGCTGACTGACCTTTCAAGTGCACCAACCTTATATAAAGCACTAATTTAGAGCCCTCTTAGGTCTTGAGATCTGGCTAATTAATAGCTCCTTAAATACAAAGATTTAAATCTTTGGTGGAACACTTACGCATTCATGAGAGGCCAATATCAGCTCGGAGAGACGCTATTATAACTCTAAGGAATGCAATGGTTTTATGGCATAAGTTCAAAAAAAATTAAACATTTGGACAATAGAGCTTACATATATATATATATATATATCGGAGGCAGACGATATACATTTTGATCTAAGGAAAGAAGGTACAGATGGACCCTGTGTTATATTGTAATGCTTAATATATATGCAGATGTTTTAATTAGAGGTAAAAGACCTTAGACAACGTCACAGACTTATATCGGCAAGATCCATTTTGAGATGTCTATACCATTTTTGTGGGATTTAATCACCTGTGGTGGTTACAGTTCTGTCAGATTTGCACCTGACTTGCTGGGGTGTCATACGGGGACAACCGTAGCCTCACAAGATCAAGGTGGTTTCAGTTTTTAAAACCAAGAGCTGCGATCCACGGAGACACACATTTGGATGTTTCTGGAGTCATTAGAGGACCCGCAGCTCAAGGCATTCATGTAGCGGCATTACCCCTAGGCTGGCTGGTACCTAACACATTGAAGGAACAGATGTATAATACACATAAAGCCGGATAAATGGAACAAAGTTCTCATGGCTCAGCTTTCGCAAAAAAAGAACCTACTCACTCCCATTCTTCCAAAAACAATGCTCTATTGTTAAGAGGGTCTACTCAGTGGTTGTCAGGCCTACCTATCCAAATCTCCTTCAGTAACAAAAGAGAATCTGTGTGTGTGTGTGTGTGTGTGTGTGTGTGTGTGTGTGTGTGTGTGTGTGTGTGTGTGTGTGTGTGTGTGTGTGTGTGTGTGTGTGTGTGTGTGTGTGTGTGTGTGTGTGTGCAGGTGTGGGAACAAAAGAGCTGGTAGGATCTGGGTGTAATGTGGAGCTCATGGTTGTAGACACATACTCACAGCTGTCTACAAATGCAAGGCTATCTTTCGTCCTTCCCCAAAGCATTGTATTCCACAATTGTATCACATAGCTTAGCTTGTGGTAAAAAAAACATTTTGGGAAATACATGTTACAAATGACCTTATCTCAACAGAACATAAAAGCTGGTTCAATTATAATACTTTTCTTCTTAAATGTGTCTCAGTGCTTCCATGCCTTTCTCCTATAGCCTTGGAAACACAGTAATCATCTTTGTGTCCCACAGTTCACTGAAACAGCAAACAGATGAGTCATAGTGCTGATCTTTTTATCCATCCAGTGACAAATATTTAGGAGTAAATATGTTTAACAACGATTATAAAGAAACACCACAGGTAGTTATTATTCATCCTTTGTGTATGAACATGTTATGGAAGTAGAATCAATTCAAATTACATGAAGTGTTTTGTTTTTTCTATATCGCCATAACCGTTGCCAGGCATCCAGCTTGCTAACACTCAGAAACAGGATCATGTTTAATGTAATCAGTGGTAAATTAACAAAGCACAGGCTGTTGTTTAATTTCTGCATTATTATTGATACAAAAATAAAAGATGTTGTGCACATTAATAACAGTGATAACAAGCGTGACAGTAACAAAAGGGGAGACAAGAACATCTCCTTAAGTTATAACTTATTGGGAAAACAGTATGCAGTGTAGACTTACCCCTCTCTTCAGAGGATCTTGGGGACATTTGGAAGACAATTTCCTTCTGATAATATCAAATATTATATACATTAGTTTTAGGTTTTATGTGCTTATTTATTCTTTGCCAGGCGTAACTTTTGTGTCTGCATAGCAAATATGAAGCCAGCTGCCGGTTAGCTTAGCTTAGCGGGGGAACAGGTGCAGTGACATTTTCTTTTTTGCTTGTCAGGAACCTACAGTGGGCCCGGCCAAGAGATACTCTGGCACATAACACACATAAACCACCATGGGTTGCCTTCATACTTTGTTTTTAAAGCAGATTGCAGAAATTACATCGCTGTCAACCAAGATATCCAGTGATTATGGTAAGCTAACTCTCTCCTGCCTGTAATTGCATAGTGCAGCTTATGTATTCTCAAAAATGTTGCACAATTTCTTAAACTAAAGAGTATTTAATAAAACTAAAAGTTATGCATCCTGACACTCTAAACATACCAGTGTCCCGTTAATTAATTATGAAGTCAATATTTACACTATTACATACAGTAGCCTTATTAAAGGAAACTCTAAGCAGTTCATTTTATCTGTATGGCAGACACCGATCGAAATGGACATTTAACCCACATACAAGGCACAGCAGCAAGAATATTAGCCACTTAAAACATTCTAATACTATCAATTGATGTTTTTAATTGGAGGGTATACACATAATTCTTTCACTCACATGACACAAGTTATACTTTTTAATAAATGTATTCAACAAAATGGGCATATTAACACAGATGCATGTTTATTTTCTAAATGTGATCTACTTGCTATCAGCGTTGCAGTGCTTTTAAATGTTTGAAAGAAAATGGGACTGTACTCACTGTAGAGGATTGTGCCTTGAGCAGATCTGGTTTTCACTGTCAAACTAAGAATAACAGTGGTGTCCTTGAGCGTAGCAGGGAGATTATTAGTGGCACCAGAAGGCTGGAGATGGGATGAAAGGGGCTGCAGCTCCAAATAAGATGTGCCATCAAATGAGGGGATGTATACTGTGGTACCTAGAAAGAAAAAAATTGAAATAGATGAAATTCATTTAGATCAAAAGAGAAAAGCGAGTAGAATCCTACAATTCCTTAGAAAATACATTTGTACTCCAAAACATTACACAACCAGAATTGTGTGAAAACAATGCCCTACAGTGCTATTTGTTAGTCAACAGAACAGAAAGAGTTGGCTGCTGTGTGGCTTGGCAGCACTGAAGCTTGTCTGCGAGCAGAGTCTGCATGGCCTGTCAGTTATTTCCCACTGGATGAAAAAGTGGAATGACTTTAAGCAGAGGCGGAGGAGGTACCGGCTCAGGTCATCAACTCCACAAGCCAGTGATGATCTGCTGGCTTTTACACCGAGGACATTGTACACCTGGTGAATGGCTTGCTGTTCAGGTGCATGACTGTCCATTTAATATAGGCCACCCCGACCGAAGCTCAGGGGATTCTACCTTCAGAGTCCAGCTCTGAAGGAAAACCGCAGTTTATCCTCAGCAGAGGAGCTCTTAATGTACAGGATCTGGTGGGTTCAAGAAACTACTCTTTTATTGTCAGAGATACATGAATATCATCTCATGACTCATGTTCACTTTTTTTAGTGCTTTGATGTTGGATGAAATGGATTTTAAAAGCAGACATGACTGACTGACAGCATTAAGAGCAGAAAAATCAAAGACAAGAAATATAAAAAAGAGGCATTTGATGAAGATGTAACATACAGTTAGCAGTGGTCTTGGATCGGCTATGCAGTGGCAATGGCGGAGGCAAATGGATGTTAAATCAGTGTCAGAGTTTAAGTAAGTAACAGGGTTTCTTAGTCATTTAACTGTCACAACTCAGTATATAGTACATTTTCTCTGATAATGTGAAATCAGGTTAAATAGGAAATGTGCTTCTGAGGCATTGAGATTTGTGTTATTTCAAATGTGTACACCATGTTATTGTGCCGTGAAAATAATGAAGTAAATAAAGTTGCGATCGTTTTTCAATTGCATGTATTATAAGCTACAATATGATAGTTAAAGAAAAGAGGACTATGTGGCTGCTGTATTTTTGTTTTAATTTTCTGTTGGCCTGCTTGATCTGTGAGTCAGATACTACTGGTGGAAAGGGCTCGAATGATTTTATTTATGGCAACAAGGACAGCACAATTCCTGGATATAAGTCATTCATGTCTACAGCTTATCCTGAAATGGCTTTAACTAGGCTCGAAAAGGAACCAAGTCAATAGTATGTGGAAATACGAGCAACGTTTGACAGATCGGACATCTCAGTGGCCTGGGGGACAGAAACGCAGACTTGGTCCAGTTTAATGATCAGTCACCAGACCAACAGAGAAGAGTTTTTAGTCATTTCTCAAACGGTCATAATCCTGTTATCTTCGCCTGTGTGCTCTGGCACTTTTTCGACACTTGCTCTTTTCACAGCCAATCGGAGTGGATGACACTTCAGAGTTGCACAAAGAGTTAAGTGGAGCAAACATGAAAGCCGATACTTCAAATTACAAAGAGAAAATAAAAACTGTGTGTCTTTTGTTGAGTAATGACTTCCTTGGGCTGAAAAGAATGAATCAATCCTGTAATGTTTGTTGGCAATTTCTGGGTAAGGCAGAGCTGGCTCATTTTTTAAAGACACCAGCAATTACAGCAAACACGCACTAGATGACTACAAAAAAAAAACTGGCAGCACCTAAGCAGTGTGTTGGCAAAGCAGGAAGCCGACAACCCCTCATCAGGTCCCATTAGTGTCAAACACAAAAACAGAAAATGCTCACCACCTAAAAGTGTTTTCTGATTACTTTAAAAAACCTGATCATCTTCACCACATTTACAGGAATCTCTCTGGTACTGATGTCTAAAAACATTACACTGAGGACCAATTCATATTTCATTTTCATAAAAATTATGCACAACAAATTGAATTGTAGTCAATTAGGTACCTCCTGTTGTCATTTTACTGTTGGATGTTGTTAAACATGCACACAAAAATGGTATGTTGTTGTTGAAAAGAAAATGGGTTGTCATTGGGATTGGATTGCATTAAAAAGGTAAGCGTAAAGGTAAAAGCAACCTATTTGACAAAGCTGGGTTTTAAAATAGTTCACAGAAATAATATAATGGCAGTTAAAATGAGAAAAACATGCACAGTCGTGGTAAGGTAAAAGCAGACGAAAACACAAAACTGGGACAAAACTGTGCTACGAACTTTCATTTTATTATTCCTCTGGCAAACATCACAGCTTCAAATATACGAGAAGTCAGGACATAAGGTAATGAGCCGTAAAAGGAGGTCATGATCAATACAGACCAAGTCTGAATAATTTCCTGCCTGACTAGTTTCCTTTATTTGCCAACTTCCATACCTTGAAGCCATTTACTTCGTAACTAATTTTTTTGATCACTTAGCTTTTAATTGAATGCTTACATACTTGACAGAGTGTCTTTGGCAAGGTCTACGACCCTCTGTGTCTTCTTTGGAGGGACAATTTATCATCGCTTAAAACTCTGACATGCTCAGATGAACTGGCTTAATCTTGACAAAACCTGTTTTACGGTTGGCTACTTGATATCAAATACTCACTCGACCACCAGGCACTGGCCTGAATTACGGTGTGTCCCACTAGAGGTGCAGAGCTGATGTGCAAACATAGGAGAGCAGGATTCACAGCTAATACAGTTCAAATGTCTTATTTTCAGGCCGAACATACCATTTCAACTAAATCTGACTCAGAAATAAGACTGAAAGCTGCTTTGGTTTAACACTTTTAAATAACTATATCATTGCTGAGATTTAGTGGATTTGGTGATATAGCAGATGTGTGCAGGCATTTTGTGTGTGACACTGAGTAATACATTTGACATAACACCTGACATTATAGCTTTAGAGAGGAGTTTAAAGCTTTGCTGTGCATGAAAATGTTAATATATTACCGTTCCCTGTTGTAATCTTAATCCTGCACTTACAAGCAAATATAAGATGCATGGCTCGGCTCGCTCACTCGTCACATAAACAGTAAGTAAGTGTAGGAGGGAGTATTGAGATTTTAAACCTAGGTAAAGGTAAAAATACCACAATGTAAAAATAGAATGTTATAGTGCTGCATACCGAATTTTACTTGAAGCATCTACAATCAGTATTTTATAATGTATCAAATGGCATGTTAGTTACAATGTGGGGGGTTTACCAAGAGTAATTAACCTACAGGGAATCATCTATTTGAGTTTCAGCTCATTGTTTAGCTTTCAGGATCTCATCATCACATAGCATTGTTTTCGCTAAAGCACGGAGCAATTTTCTGCAAAGAAAGCTCTAATTACCCACAGTACACTACTTGCTCAGCACCAAACTGCAGACACAGAAAGAGACTAGTTGGTCAACATAGTGGAGCATTTAGCAGTTAAAGAGACAGATATTTCCCTCAGGGGTTTGTCGAGAGCAACAAAGCCGACAGAGTCAACACCGGACTTATATTCACCATATGCTTTATGTTGCTTCTTAACAGCTGGAAATGTAAATAAGCAGATGTTGTTAACAGGTTCACCATATCAACTTAAAGGGTATGATTTGTCGGTATTGTGTTTGCTTGTTGCTACTCAAAAAACTGTTATTGCTTGTATAAAAAAGCAACAACATGAAATGAAGAAATGAAATGTACTCATAAGACGAAATGACCTTAATAATTATTATATACTATTTTATGATTATCATATATATTTGTGCAGTAGGCAGTGTTTAAATGTTTAATGACCAAGGTTCAGCTAATTCTGTATTCAAACTATAGTTTTTAATTAACATTAAAGCTTAATCTGCAAAGTAACTATCTTAGAAAATACAATGTTTTCCTCTAAACTGTTGTGGTATAAATTAGCATAACATGGAAAAACTGAAGTAAATTAACCTCAATAATTGAAATTATACACATGAAATTATACACATGAAATTATACACATGACTTGATTAAAAGCACTAACTAACACTGACATACTGCATGTGCCCTTACACATACATATTTACATTCACATACTTTCATCCCTATGTGGCTCACTATATATCAAGCCAAATGATAAACCGTTGTGCAACGTTTCAGAATAACAACATATACTAACATGAATGACATCCGTTGGTTTAACAATGAAGAGGCTGTAGGGGGTCATGTGCTTCCTGATATATATCTTAGATGTACACTGTATGACATGTCAGCAGTTCATAGGACACAAACAAGTCCACATCATTAGTCACTGGGTAGGATGATGCATCTATAATTAACCGGGAGCGGGGGCTATATCCTTCTCTTATGTCTATTCTTAATTCAATAAGATGTGAGGGCAAGGTTGTCACCCAGCAAAGTCGCAGTAGCAATACACAGACACCGTGTCAGCATGTAAACAGCCCCTGGACCCCCGTCTGCCTGACATCAGAACTAGTGTTGCAAAGCACATCGCTGGAAGAGTGCTCGTATGAGATTGCATTCTGTTAAGATGAGAGACTGAACTGCTTTTGAGGAAAATAAATTCCTCAAACGCAGCAGAAAATTACTCTAAAAGGCCACTGCTGGTATTTAAAGGAAAAGTTTACGAGTGTGACAAGTTGAGGAATAAGCAGGATATGACTTCACGGGCATGGAAGGAAAAGGCTGATAAGTCCTATACATTTTTTAAAGATTTCATTTTTCATTGGAAAATATAAAATAACAAAATCATGGGAATATTAAACATCTGATTCCTTTTTCAGGGATGGTGATGGAAATATGATATGTTTTGTAGTCTCATCATATAGTCAGATTATAATGCATATTTGGCTTGTCAGAATGTGTTTCTAATTAGTAAAGGTTAACCTTGAACGTGCACATTGTCACACAGGCAATATGTCATGTCATGATATTTTGTAGCACTCTAGTAATTACCCTTCCATGAACCTGAAAGGTAAAATGACGAAAAAATAAATGAATGAATAAATTAGTTAATTAATCAAGGAATGATTCATATTCCTTAATCTCCACTGACTGTTTAGAAGTCGGCCATAGCTTCTTTAATAATTAGATTAGCAAAGCAGCATCTCTGTCACGTAAGCAGCACATTTCTGCCGCCCACAGAAAAACTAAAAAGCAAACAAGAGTGAAGTTTAAAAATAGCATAATTTCTTTATGACAGTGCCTGGAGACACACATATCATTTTTTGATTACTAAAACACCGGTGAATTAGCATTTTCAGAACACATGGCAGAGGTGTCAAATAGGGCTGTAAGATGCACTCTGGATGCTCAATCCATGTTAATGACTGTTAGCTTTGGGCGGCATGCTGTCAGATTTCCATGTATCCTGTAAATACGAGATAATGCTATCAGTTGAAATCACCTTAGGGGTTGTGAAGGTGAAAATCAATCCTGTTTTCATTTTTGAAAGTCTCTGCAATGCTAATATGAATTTCCATCTTTTCCATGCCGACAGCATTGTGAGTGCAATTCTCTTTGCGTTGAAGAGAAGCTTTTATTTCTTGAACTTGGCATACTTTACAATTATAAGAGTGACAGATAATCAATAAACTACAGTACAAACTATGCATGATATGTTTTTTTTACCTTTAAAAGAAACAATTAGTTCCCACGGGAGGTATAGATTTGTGAATATGCTAAGGACTGCAGATTAGACTTCAGCGGATTAACTACGTTTAGTCCATTCCTCACAATTTCGCTTGTGATTTTTCTTTTCTTTCACAAAGGCAAAAAAACAACACCTCTTAAGCTTTTTAAATGGCGGGTATCGATCTTAGCACAGCCCAATGCACAACAAAAAGTCTAAAGCTGATCTCGGCCTGCAATGCCGAAATCATGAATGATAAGCTACAGTAATTGGTCAATCACTGCTTGGGGGCGGTCCTTAGCCAACTGTCAATTTGAAATAATTTGCATTTCCATCATAATTACATTGTACAAAGTGCAACATGCAAAGCAAATAGAATATAAGTCACTTTTTAATTCATGTTCGGGAGTTAATCATTTACTGTAGCTTAAGTGTAGAGAAGTGAACGTGATTATCATAACAACATATCTGAGATGTCAATCAGTTGACATCAGCAGCCACCCTAACCCTTATCAAGCACAACATCAATTCAGTTACAACTCGAGCATTACTGCTGCTGCCACTTCAGACAATGACTACAACAGCAAAATTACAGGACTCTTTATTCTACGCCGTCAAACCTGTCATGCATGGGGACGTCAGTAACTACATCATAAGTGCACCGAGAGGAAATCTCCAAAGAAGAAACTCTTTAGTATGCATGTCTTGTAGCACTGTCTCCTTAACGTTGGAGCAGTTCGTACAAAATACATATTTTTTTTGGAAAGAGCTGAGGTCCATTCTACAAGAATATCTAAGGCTTGCTAACATGCACAGCTGAATGTTGAGCAAATGCTGCAAGGTCGTGTCCTCATTCCCAATGAGCATTGGAGGTGAACATGGACACACAGCGTTGGTTCAAGCTTCTTATATGGATCTTTCATTTCATTAATCATATCCTGAATAATTCACATCGCTCAAAATTCCTAATGCAGCTCACTCTATTCTGCCTCATAGTGAAAGCTATTAGCCAAAGAGGCTCAGCATATATTAAGCAACATAATTTGTTGGCTGGCTCTTCATGATACCTCTACGGAGGTCACAGAAGAGGAGGTTTTTAAGCTTTTTACTGCCTGTGTGTTATATATTTCTACCACGTACACAAACTGTGAAACATTGTCAGATATCAACAAAAAAAGTCAAAATGTACCTTTCCCACAAAAAGTTCCCGTAAAATGAAGTGGGCATTGACAGGTAGGCAGAGATCCAGCAGGCAGCTGCACATCGTGACATGTTCCTCCGTTGAGGCAAAGACCATCAAAGCAAACTCCAGGTTCATGCAGAAGTTGTTTTGGAGTTTGTGCAGGAGCTGCCATTGTTGTTGTTGTTGTGGTCACTCTGTCAGGATTGGTGGATTGATTTGTCCAACTTTTTGAGGAGTCTTCTATGGCAGACGGAGACAATCTGTAAAATTTGACAAAAGTTTTAGTAGGAATTAAAAGTATTTGCTTTTAAGGCGAAAGTTATGGACTGCATTCCAAGGCAGCTATGTTATAGCATTATATGAGAAGTACATGTACAGTAAAATGCTTCTGGTACAATTCCATATTTCATACAAGTGTGTTAACGTGTTCGGTTAATTTTAATTGTGTGAGCCCATAAAAATGTAAAAACATATTTTACTCAAAGTTGAAAACTATATCAAAAGAATGGATCATGATGAAGCAACTTTATTTGTACTATACCTGCATTGGTCTATGTTGCTGCCGCCGATGGCATCAGATGTGTAAAAGCTCCTCAGTTGATTAATTTCAATTATTTCCATGCATCCAGTATAGTTGTGGAAAGGTTTTGCTCTCTACGGGACAAACACATCAATATTATATCAAGACAATTGATTTTTTAGGAGCTTTTTTCCTATATTTATTATTATGCTGCCATTTTAGTGTTATACCCCTATACGACCGTTGAGAAACTAGAGAACTGTTAAGTCTTACCTGATTGAGTCGATAGTGTTGTGGCAGACCGCCTGTGAAGACGTGGTTTGTTCTTTGTATGATGTGTCCCAACCAGTAATTACTTGCTGTACTTCTGATTTTCTCATGACCAGAAAGAGTTAGCTCTGCCTCACAGGGGGTCAGGTGTTGTCTATGAAAAAGTATGAACACTTCATGTGTTAATATTTCAATTACCACACCAAGCTCAAGAACACTTATTGTTGCTAACCTGTAAATGTTGTTCTAAGAGAAGAATGGGTTGTACAAGGGCACTTTCAGGTATCATTTCCACATGTGCAAATATGAAATAGAGATGGATGATTTTGGATTTCTTTTTGTGACTTGCTGATATTTTCCATCTCATTTTGGCCGACCGCCTTTGCTGATACTGATAAACGCACATATTTTATCACCTAATTGCAATAGTCTCTCCCTTGGTATTATTGATTTTTCATTATGCCTACTGTTATTGTAATACATGTCATCTCATCAGCCCATCCTTTCAGGAAAAGTTATATTTTTTGGCCAAAGCCCATACTTAATTTCAAAGCATTTATCTGCCAATTTCTATAATGCGTCACGATTATTTGGCATCCCTAAATAAAAGGAAAAAAATGGTCTGACAGGAGTGTGCTGAGTTTTACAGGGAACTGTGACGAATGGATTTAGTTGTTTTGTTTACTCTCTGGATATATATCAATTGATCACCTACCTCTATTTAGTTTTCTCCAGGTATCCTAAACACAACTATTTTGGACCCCCCCCTACAGCCATTCATAGATTTCAAAAACCAATTCTCCACTTTAGGAACAACAGGGGAAAGCAGATAATTACCTGAGTGTGGATCTGGTCTAACCATCTGCAGCTTGAGGGTACTCAGGCCACGAATGCACTGCCTCCTCTTTCGTGTCTCCTGATACCCCTTGTTCCCAGAGTGGAAGTTAGGAGGCCCACGAAGCAATCTAGTCTGATTTGTTAAGCCTGTACTTTGCAGGCTGTTGCGTATGCTGGCTAAACACTCGGGGCATAACTCCGAGATGCATAAGTCCTTCCTCTAGAGCCCGGCGTGGAGAGGCGGTTAATTTAGAAGCAGTCTGCCAGAGCGGCCTGGCCCGCAGCCAGAGGGCACTGTGCTCACTGTCCTTGAGAAGTCAGCCCCACTGGGTTTCTATTTAACATATTGAAAAGCGACTTTGACGGGAAGATATATTAAAAGTCTATAATGAGTTAGGCGGTGACGTTGAGGATGGCCATGGTGTTGTAGCTCTGGGTTAAATCAGACAAAGATGGACGGACTCGGCCATCAGACAATTACAAAGAATTTGCTTTGTGACACCAGGAACCATTTTTCCATACTCCCAACCCTCTAGTTATGACAGCTCTCTTTCTAGCAATGTCTCCAAGGGGTTGGAACAGAACATTATGATTGATTCATACTGCTGTTGTATTTTTATTGCAGAAAGAAAAACAGGGTTGGGCCTCGCAGCCCCTTAAACCTGATAGGCCTTTTAGCTGCATTAGCGTATTTAGGGCAGTGCAGCATTCTGCCAAGAAACATGAGGCAACCTTCACACTCAGCTTTGTTTCCACAGGAGATAATTAGCTCACCTTTGGCACAACACGTTCATAATCACCTGCAGTAACTCATTATCCTTAATCTGTGTTTAATTCTGGTCAATTTTCATCTTAAGAAAACTGAAATACTTTACTTTCTCTTAACTTCTGTTAAAACATTTAAATGAAATGGCCCTTTTTGCAACATTGCTCTATCCTCAAATGCAAACTGATGAGTTGAACATTTGCCACTTTGTCTCCACTTCCAGCTCATACATAATAAACTTTGTGTCTTGAAACTGAACCACAATCTTCCTCATGTCAGAATATAATGGAGAGGGCTGGCAGGAAGATTGCACATGGGCTTCGGAACAATATAACTAAAGGGGGCCACAGCCTCACTTTAAATCATTTAAACATTGATTTTGTGTTCGGCTCTTGCTTGTTAATCTTTTCGTAATGAAAAACTGCAAATGAAGACTTTAGAACAGGCAATAAAACATGGTCAGTGATCGCTAATGCATTTTAATAGGCACATTCTGACGTTTGCTTTAGTTCTTTAAAATGTAAGCCCATTTACTCATTTGTAATAACATCTACATTCTCAGTCTGATGATTTCTGCCAATTATATATCTTCCCCTGGTATTAGTGACAGCCCTTGTCTACAAAGAAAAGTCTTCCACACTTGAAATGAGTGGATAACCGAGGATTCAGTTAATACCACCTGAGGTGCTAACGCTTTTCAAAAGCAACTTGTATATTACTAAGATCTTTTGTAAGCAGCTTATCTTGAATATGCCTCTTTTTATTCTCATCAGAATATTCTCACCTGAAACAGACACATAATAAACTGCATCTGAGTTGATGTCTTTGTTAACTTGTAATTTAAAAGATGTAAAATGAAATAAGAAAATATTATATTTTGATACAACATGCTTTCTCTCAAATTGCACCAGCATAGCTTCTATACAACTGACCACAACACAGATCTGAACATTCACACCTTTGGTTTCTAAAGGTTAATTGAATATAACAATGCTGAACATACCTGATATTAACAATGTGAACCTTGCCATCAGCGACATGAATTATTGTACTGATCCGTGTGACCTCTTCTTCTTCATTACAGCAAAAGGCGTACTGAAAGGGGAGAGAATAAAAAGGGTTCTCTCATGTTTCTGCTCTATGAACTGTATAAACTGACTGCACGATAGCTGTCTTTTATAGGCAAACATGAGAAAATCAGATTTAACGACTACAAAACCAGAGAATAATCATGCATAATAACCCTAAACATGTGTTTTATGACTTCGAAATGCAAAGATATACCCTGAAATAAGACAACAATCTTATAGTTTCTCAAAAGATAATATTAAGTCAGACAGGAATGCCATTTGAAGCATTACTTACCTGTATTTTTTCTTTTTATATTTTGTAATAGCTTTGTTGTTGCTAGCATTTATTTTTGAGTGGCAATTTTGTTATGTTTACAATATTTTCAATGTAACGTTTTGGGTCTGGGCAAGTGGGGTCATTGAAGGGGGGTTATTAAAAAAACAATTACAAATAACAACAACAACCATTGAGCTTGAGTTTGTACCTGCAAGCTTCCATTCAAGATGAAGAGTTTCATGAAAAACAAATCACCGTTGGCCGGTCCTTGGTCCACATAAAGTATGGTTCCCTGGGATACTTGCGTCTGAAATCTCACAGTGATGTTGTTGAGTGCGCTGAGGTCAATACCCTCAAACTCCAGGTATGAATTCCCAAAGTAATGAACAAAGCTTGAATCTGGGAAACAAAAAAGAAAAATAGAATATAACTAAAATGGGGGGAAAAGGGTAAACAAAAGCAGGACAGACTTCAGTTTATGCATCTTCACAGTCAACGCTGCTGTTTCTCTATTGATCCCTGAAAGGAGAATCCCACTTTTCACTCCCTTCCTCCACAGGGAGGTCAGTGCACAGGGTGAGAGACAGAACCACGACCTCAGAATTATTCAAGATGCAGAGTCTGTCTAAGGACACCTCAGCAGGAAGGATGCTTGTTCCCACTGAGGCTTGCACACAGACTTTCTGGTTTTGTTACTCTGCTGCACACACTACTGTAGGTCGCTGCATTAAAATATAAATGTAACCTCTGTCCATTAAATAACCTTGGCAACATGCTAGTAACACATCTTGAAAAGACAAATGCACAGTGCAGGCAATTTGGTGCGTGAAGGCAATAAGTAGTTAATTATCTTTCCGAAAGCAGAAAAAAAAAGCTTTTAAAATCTCTTGGTAGCATTACAGTTTTGCCGTTTTGCTCACTGTACAGACGTACTGTAAATAGTCTTATTTGCCAAAGAGCTGTGAAGCATGCAAATGGCACTATATTAGGCTAGAGAAGTCTTGGCTGAAATGAACCTATTTGTACAAGTTTATTACATGGCTCATTTTATAGTGGGATAACTTGGCTTATATCATCCATGAGAATAGGCAATTATGGGATATTTCAGTAAAAGTTACACTGCCCCCAAGCTTATTGGGGGTAGTGACTCAGACAAACTTAAAAGACTGGCTCTCACTGCAATTGGAGGCAAGCATTAGGTATTGCTCATGCTCAATATATTTTTCGTTTGAGGGAAGTAGTGCAATTTGTTGGAGAAAACTCAAATAGGATAGGCTGTTAAAATGAAACACGTTCCTGGTTGCACCTGTCTCGTGCTCTGTCTGTTCTTATCGGAAAAAGAAATCATTACACTGGAGAAATCAGCAAAGCCCCTTTAAAGTTGTTGCTGTGATTAATCGGGCAGCTGCAAGTGAAACCTTTATCAATATTTGTTACGCGTCAAATCCTAATAGGCTAGACCCTCTTTGATCTGACAGAGGGGCCCCCAGGGCATTTGGCAAACAAGCTAACCTAAATACCCTCATTTTCTCTGGAGAGCATTACGACCAATACCCTGAGGAAAATCCCCTCACATAAAAAAGGGAGAATTATTAGCCGCAGACCTACTGTGATCTGTGAAGTAATGAGGATAAATTCACACCGCAACAATGCAGTACTGTCTTCTGCTTCACTCTGTCCTGACAATGGGGTTTGCCAATGCTGATGATGGAAAATTACCCCTTAGAGACAAAGCTATTCATTAATTTTAAAGCCTTGTTTAGTCTGATGTAGGCTTTGATGCAGTCAGAGGCTGCTGCCAGGAGGCAATATCATACCTCATTAGCAGTTAGCTTCAGTCGCTCCTTCAAAGGTCTCCGGTTTTTACCGCTACCTTACATTCTCATACTGGATTTTTCCTACACACGTCTCAAGTCTAAATTGGAAATACATACACTTTACACAGTAGCTTATATTTTTTTCCCTTTCTTGTTTTGAGCACTATCATTATTTTCTGTTATAATATGAAACAAGCTAAAATAATACTGACCTAGGAATTTGTCATTACTATACTCGGTTCAAAGGCTTTTTTCTAGTTTCAATAGGAAGAGAACTCAGTGGGAATATTCCTTTACATAAATCTTTCAGATCAGGTTGAATTAGGGCCAGTCTTAGTACATGACCATAAAAGATGTGAGAACATTGAAATGAGTCATGCTAAATGTAACTTGTAAAGGTGGAGCAAAACAGATGTCAGATAGGGTAACGCACAGGATATTCCCCTAGAAGAATACATTTGGAGAAATATGAACTTACGATCAATTAAAATGGAGGATTGACATGGGGTGGTGAGATTTAATTGATATAGTCTTAATGTCCCATTTATTTTAGGAGAGGCAGGACGTAATTCCGGTTTCACCACTGATTTATTGGGCAAGGTAATAGACTGACTGATTGAACTTGTCACAGGCCCGAGATAAAATACTGCTGAGGACCATTCTGGGACCCTTGTAATTTCACAGCCCTGAGGGAAGGCAAAAGGTCATCCTGTTCTGTACCTACAAAACTGGCAGAATCTTTTTTTTTATTTTAAAATACTGGTTGTACGATGATTTAGTAGACAAGTAAAATACTGCTGACATACACAGAGGAATACAATCCTAAATATAATAAGGTTCTTTTGTCAAGTTATATCTTTGTTGTCTGGTTTTAAAAATAACTGATGAAATTACTCATCAGTGACAGTTAGAGTACAGGGGCACGCAGTCCATTAAGTGAAGCTGAAATCACAAATGTAGACACTGCTTTTTTTTCATCTCGTGGAGCTTTCATTATTATTCATAACTGCACACATCATGTGGACGTCATCATGACTCAACAGCAAAGTTGTGTCTCTGAATATATCTGAAAAAGTTTATAAGCACACTATTCAGAACATTTTCTAGTCGTAAATAAACATGCGAACATAATACATGCAAGTTAACTCAAGGTCAACGAGGTGACTACCTCCAGACAGGGGACTGCATGTTGGAAAGGACCCTCCAGCTAACCTCTTACTCATCAAGTGGATTTTTAGGAGCTTAAGTAATTTCATTTTTGCTACACGTGGCAGCAACAGATAACAGCTTCACCTGTGCTGTGTTGATCACTCCAAGGAAAGTCAACCAAATTGTGGCTTAGCTGCAGTAAGCCTCCCTCCGCCAGCAGTGTCCTCTCTAGATTCCCATCAGCTCTCATATTGTGCAGCTAAAATACTGTGAAGCTCAGCATTGAATAGTGAATTCTGGGGGTTGGGGATTAACCCAGAAGACAATCCTTTCAATCTGTGGAATAATATTTCTTCAGCTACTCACTGAATTAATTTCTTCCATCAAAATTAAGAGGAGGAATGTTGTAGATTTTTTAAATTCCCATGCTCTTTAGCTTTTAACAAGAAAGGCTATCTTCTACTGTCAGTGTACCATGTTAACTAGCCCCCCTATGTTTCCATTCCCAATGACTTGGTTTATTTCAAAGGTTGTGGAGCAGTCCTTAGGTTTAAAGGAGAACTGTCTGAGTCTATTTCAAGCAGCACCAAGGGCACTGCATGTGTGGAGATGGTGACCTAGTTAGATAAACTCATGAGTTTCTGGGTCCTCTTACTTTTAAACGTATTTACTTTGATTATGCACGTACATGTAAAAAGGTTAAAAGAGATGTTTTGGTGTGTAGAGGCCTGGGTTTGTTTTTCTTTGTCAGTGTCTTGTGTTTCTTTTTAACCCTCTCTGAGCCGATGCAATATGCACTGGATGAAGGCTGGATCAGGTGCAGCGGGGAGGACTCCATTATGTTTGGCCCACAGTGATTTTCAGAGTGTCTCACTGAATTGGTTCAAGCTCGTCTCTGTTCAATAGGTCTGTTTTACAGCTCTGTGAACAGTTTCAAAGGTAGACCTCATCTGTCAAGGAGTAACAATCTGCCCAGTACTCTGAAATCCTCCTCTAGCATAGATGACTGAATCCAACCCCAATAACGTCAACATATTGTCTCCTGTGTCTTCATTTGAGTGTTAAAGGATATAGCCAAAACTTGATTGGACTTACCACTCTTTCAAATTATTGTTCTCAAATTGAAATTGAAAATGCACTTTCGGGGACAATACAAACCTCGGATTTTTGTTCAACACAGCTGCACAAACGACCACAATCTCTAAATCAATCCTGATATCTCATCGCCTGCTATGTTCCAAAGGCTATAAAATCACATTTGGAGTAGCAGCTCAGTGGGAGTCCTCTCTTATTGGAAATTGGCAAGCCTTGGGTAGCAAAAATGTTTAGTAGGAAGGACAAGAGAAGGATAGCGCTGTAATTTGTCAAAAAAAGTAATCCCTGGACCACCTTCAGTTCAATTGATTGGTGTAATGGCCTATCAGTTTAAATAATTTAGTGTCCCTTTCCTGCACCCATAATGTGAATGGGAGTAATAGCATAGTAATGGAAGCTATGACTTGATTGAGAAACGTTAGCATTTAAATTGATGACACATTAAGAACAATTCCTTTTCCAGAATCCCTGAGTCTGGGTTTTATAGTATAAAAATATCATTCATTATCATTTTGATCTCAAGTTTTGCTCGCGAGGGACAGTTTTCATCAAAAGTATGTCGAACCATCCTGAACACAGACAGGTTAAAAAAAAAGGAGAAACTAATCTGAACTGATGTGAAATTGTGCGCAGCCTTTGAAGTTATACACGTCTTTCACAATTAGGATATAAGATAACGTTTTAAGTATGCTTACAAAGACAGCACAGGGATAGCACACTCACTATATACCCAGTGTGGGAAGAAATACTCAGGTCTTTCACTGAGGTAAAAGTAACAATACGATAAGTGTAGAAATACTCCATTACTCCAAGTAGTGCATTTAAAATCATCATAGTACTATTATACTTTAAACAGTCAATCCATTAAGGGACACCTATGAGTATATTACTACGTTCTAAATGTATAAAGGGGGGAAATCTCCGCCAGAAACTAGTATCATAATTCATCTTAAAGGGTATAAAAGGCCCAAAGTAGACACGTATTTTTTGTAAGAAGTCAGTAGCTGAAAGGATTGGTCATCACTGGTTTGTTCTGAGAGAGCGTTGTATTTATAGGCTTACACTGAACCTTGTTGATTAAAATATAATGTTTGTATTGTATACAATTTATCCATGACTTGCAATCCCAGCATACCTGTAGATTCCTCAGCTGCCGTTGCCGGGCCGATAGTTGGCATTTGCATCCTAGGTGAGGAGCCGTGAGTGGTGTTCTTTACTACCGTCGCCAAGGGAACAGCATCGGTAACAGGAGGCAGGCAGCTGACCTTGTTGATGCCATCTACACAGGAAAAGGCTTCTGGACATGGATTCAACAGGCAATCATCATAGTTGTGCTCGCAGTTCCTCCCCTGGGTATAGAAAAAATAAACAGCCTTCAGATGTGTCCAGCAACTCTGTGATCAGATGCTAAACGGAATAAAAATGTTTACAGCCTGAATAATTGAGACTGCATTAAATAGGGAGCATGAAATTATGCAACAAAAAGGCTTTTTTTTTCTTCTTGTTTTTTATAAATATGTGATGCAAGATAGTATTTGATTACTGACTAATCAATGATATCATGTCATGATTTGTATTTGGTTTATAACGGAGGCTAAACATTTTTTATATACAGTAAAGTATTATTAGTAAACACAAATGTACCATGTTTATTATATGAGAAAGGCATCGGATTTACCTGCTTCACAACAGGAATAAATCATTAGACTATGAACAACAAAGAGAAACAGGTAAAGGTACGTTTTTAACACATTGGAAATGACTGCCAAGAGAGGACTGAAGAGTTGAAGGTGTAAGGTTAATCAAGGTTAAGGTTAATTTAAAAAACAGAGAGAGAAAACAGACTGTGCCATGGGGAATAAGGTGGGGAGCCTCACCACAAATCCAGGACGACAGAAACAGGTGTAGCCGTAGCCCGGATCATTCTGAATGCATATCCCCTGGTTGCAGGGCTGGGGAAGGCACTCATTAATGTCATCCTCACAGTGAAGGCCTGTCCAACCTGCCAGGAACAAAAGCCCACAGAGTGCCGTGGTGAGCCCAGACTCTCCCACTTCCACCCTCTGAAGTGAATATCAATCAGATTCTCTTACATTGATTTGCTTCCTTTTGGGTTCACACACATACAAAGACAAGAAAAGGCTTTCACTAAAGAGTAAGATGACACATACATTTTAATGAGCCTGAGTCGTATCGGCTTTTTATCACTGTCTTTTTTTAGTACTGTATAACTACAAATTTCTCCCTGGAGAAAACCTCATGATTTTTGAATAGCTCCAAGGAACAGAGGCAATGTAGGCAACACGGTAACCTTGAGTGACACTTCATATGGCCCATTTCAATCCAATTTGGACATTTTCTATGTATTAACATGGTTTACATATGGTAAACTGACATCTGGGGCACAGTGAAGTGCTCTTGTTCACCTCAAAAGTGTCTTTCCGTCTAGAATGTGTCTTTGTTATCCTGTTCATGAGCCACAAAGCTTTCCTGTAACAGGCCTTATAAAGAAAAAGAATGTGCTTTGGTTGCCTCATTTCAAAGTAAATTGAGAAACTTGCAGGATGTCTGAGTGACTCACCTGACCTGCAGTGGCAGACGTAGCTATTAATAAGATCTTGGCAAATGGCACCGTTGTGGCAGGGAGCTGAGCAACATTCGTTAACATCCACTTCGCAGAAATCTCCCATGAAACCTGGTGGACAGCTGAGAAAACATATCATACTTTCAAACTGTGAGGCTGTCTCACAGAGCTGTCACTTCCTTGTTGTGCGGCTGACACACTGCATCTGTAAGAACAGCTTCTTTTCATTATTTATCAAGAACATAATTTTCTAGTCAGTTGTTGCTTCTTATCTTAGAGTGTATTATTCAAAACAGACACATTGTTTTTGAATTATGAGAGCAGTGGAATTAGTAAAGCTTAAACTGAATAGAGGGTTCAAACCACCAACTAATGTTTTTTAATGAATGTACAATTTCAAGAACGTTTATAACGGTCTCATGATGAATTTCCAGTATTTGTTAATGTTTGAATACAAACTTGGATTAGTTTACAATAATTGTGTTATTAAGTGTAAGGATTGTTTAAAGTCTGATTATTATCTGTTATTCTCCCAAACTATTTGTAAAAAATTCAAGTCTGTACATCCAGATGTTTTCAAAACAAAGAAATAGCAAAGCATTAGTCGAACTGCACATTTTATAATACATCCAAAAATAAATCCACAAATAAACAGTAAACAAACCCATGATAAAGTACTTAGGAGTTCTTATCACAGCTGTGAGAAGACGCTGTTCAGAGATGATGTTGCCAAAGGACTGCTCTCCAACTAATGGCCCTTGTTGTTTTGTCAAAAGTTTGGCAAAATGTATATGGTCCTGTATCTATTTATGATAAATAAGCAAAGACTAGGAAAGTACTCCAATTTTACTTTAAATATTGCCATACGGATGTTTCAGGCAAGACGACCTTCTTGAGTGTGTATTTTGGCAATTGTCCTAATGTGTTAATATCATTAATGTTATTATATTTCTTTGACAAAAAGGGCCAAACAATAACAAAAAACTCACTGATGAAACTTAAGTTTACAGAACACACACTGGAAATAAGAGACCTTATTTAAAGGGAAGATAACACATAATGGATGATTCAGCGTGCATAAAATGAAAGTGTAATTAAAGTGGGAATATTTATGTGTGGTAGTGTTTAGTTTTTTTGTGGAATTGGAGATTTTTGGATGTAGATAGGCAACACCTTGAGCAAAGAGCGGTGCCACTTGATTCTGCAAATGTCATCCCAACAAGGCTTTCAGTTATGTGGAAGAATCAGTCCTTTTCCAGAGCCTGATCATGCATCAAAGCTTCCTGAGGCTAAAGGAAGACTGCTGACTTGCATGGATTTCCAATTCACAATCAACAGACTGTAAACTCGTTGATCATCTTTGAACATATTTGACGTCAGAATATGTGACACAACCAGAGCAATGGGAAATACATAATGTAGATTTACTAAAACTCTGATTGTTGTTTGAGGTTCGAATAATGATAAAACCTGAATCATAAATATGAATTAAATCAGGTAACATCTGAAAAGGAGTGGTTATGAGGCTGAGTTTAAAAGGGGTCAAAATGTAATTTTCACACACCATTCAGATTAAAGAACACTGTATTTCATGTTTTGTAGAAATGAATGCATGACTGATTTTACATTTAAGGCCATTAGTAAGTGTGCTAGCCAGACCAGACACTCTTTATTCAAGTGGAAACATGAATGATGTAAATGGATATAAAAATCATGTGACTGTGATGTAAAGGAAAATCAGAGGGACACATAGGATTGGAACTCAAGATATTAGCTATACCTGTAATAATGGTTGGTGGTGTAAAATCCTGTAATTCAAACCCAAATAAATACATCTTGGTGAATAGAACCCTTTTCTCTCTAAAGTGCACACAGAGCAAATCAAATTGCAGATCAGCAGGACACTAAAGGACATTGTTTGTCCTCAGACCACATGAATGCATAACATATGCTATATTGCCTCCTTGTAGTATATAAATGTGCCTACAACAACGTAAACATAAAAAATGCTGTGCTGGGGCAGTAAGCAGTGCAACGCATCAATATAAAGCAGTGTAAAGTGCACAAAACCATTTGGAGTTGTGGTAATGATGATCACATCAGCACAGGGTTAGGCAATGTAATCAACTGTAAGGCATCTAGGGAGCTGCTGTGTCAAATCTGCACACACGTACTACATACACCTTGTTCAGATACACTTCATCACTCAAGGGGAGCATGTAAGCAATTAAAAGGAACGATTCACTTCACTTGCTACCAACCTGGACCACTGCTACGTTGTATGACTGCACAGACATACTCACAAGGATGGTACATTCAAGCTCAAGAGGAACCTTTTGTTAGAGATAAGTACATTTGGAATACTGAAATAAATCTTAACAGAAATATTTTTCAAAACTCTGCCAATCAGACTATGGCAGGTCATACTTTGGCCATAGAAGAGAAAGTCTCATGACGTCCTTCTAAACACATATCAGCCATGTGCTTCTGTTTGGGAGAGGGTGTATTTTTGGAGTAATGGGCCTTCACAACAATGGCCATTTGTTTTCAGGATAACAGACAGTCGTACAAATTGGATTTTGTGCAAATGGGAACATTTTCAGACTATTGGAATTTTGAAATAAGGGGCCTTTGGAACAATGGCATGGCACCATTAGTACAGCACCATGGACACCACCCAGAGAAATCAAATGCTTTCCAGGCCAATTGTTGCTTGTTACTGTTGCTAAGCTATAAGGTTATTTTTGGTTTAAGTGAGTCTCGACCGTTCCAATTCAGCAGGGCATGTTGTCCAAATCAGCTCATGTTATTACATGACTCCATCCAGGGATAATCTTTCAGTATCATTAGATCCAAGCATTATAATAAAAATTGTGCACTTCCTCACCTGCATGTAAAGTTTGATCCCTCACCGTCAAGGCACGTAGCTCCATTGAAACACAGGGAGACATTAAAAGCGGCGTCGTTGCAGACATCAATATCAATCTCACACATTTTCCCTTTGTAACCATCCTGACAGAAGCATGCATATTTATCAATGAGATCCACACACGATCCTCCGTTAAAGCAGGGAAAGGATGCACATTCCTGGAAGTGAAAAGACACAAGCACTTCAGCAATAATACTATCTATTTATGGTACAGCCAAACAATGCATTGAGAAAAATGTCTCGGTAGTTAAAAAGCAGATAATCGGATTATCTATTGAAGTAAATGCTAAGAGAGACCTTGTAAGCAACTCAATGTTTTATCTCTAGAGTCCAACACAAGCTGTGGCTTGAATCAATTAGGCATTAGACTAAGCAATTCCTTTTAATCAGGTATTTGTACAATGCTTACATGATCCTTGTAGTTCAATTGACCTATCTTGTAGTAAAGTCAATAGAGTTTGTGATACCAAAGGCCACACACAGATTACGAAATTCTCCCGACATTCCTCGTGGACAGAGAGTAGCTTTATTAATTAAGCTCAACTCACGTCAATGTTTGTTTCACATCTGCTGCCAGTCCATCCAGATTCACAGACACAGGAGTAGGAATATACTCCATCTTTACAGCTGAGAAGGCCACAACAGATGGGGTTAGAATTCATCAAACAGTATGAAATTCAAACAATACACATTCATAAAATATGCAGGTTTTTGCTTTATAGTTCATGCAGAACCATTAGAGGCAAATATCATCTTTTGAATGAATGAGTATTGCCCCTTCAGGGGAATTAATGACTGTAATTTGGAGACCACTGAGACAACCTTTAAGCGCATCACATTAGCTCCTTACAACATGTGACATATGTCTCCACTCCACTATAATTAAAAATAATTCTGTGCTATTTCTGCACTGCATTTTCCACACTTTCTGTTTTAATTGGCGTGGAATAAATCCGTACCTCCCATGGAGACAGGGCGCTGACATGCATTCATCAATGTTGGTTTCACAGTGGAGCCCAATAAAGCCATCAGGACACGAGCAGCGGTATCGATGAGGCGCATCGATACATTTCCCATGATTTTGGCATGGGTTGGAAACGCACTCATCGATGTTCACTTCACACCGTGCCCCTGGGAAATGAAGCATATTTGATCAAGACATTAAATATTTAACAACATTAAGAGGAACGGTCTTTTTAGTACTTCAACAAAAACACTTTGCAAATTGTATGAAATCTAACAACATGGTTATAATCTGACTTTTGCTTATTTTTTCTGCAAAACTGAACAAAATATATAAGAATGGCTCCGGAATACACTTTTTAAAGTCCTGAATGCAGTGGAAGTTAGAGGTAAACTACACAATAATAACACATTGTGGCCACAAAGATACATTTGTCGTTATAAGTTAATTCTCAGTTTATGTCTTTTAATGAAATGTTTTAATCATTATACAAATAGATACAACTTAATTTTTGAATGGTAACCATAGGGTTATATGTGCCATTGTAAAGCCCTGTAATGATTGAAGACTGTGTACCCCAATGACTGCTTAGTCAGCAACATCAGTTATTTTCGCTGTATCTAAAGATCATGTTTTACATCATGGCTCTCTACTTAATGGGTTTTTGGTTTTTGACTGACAATGTATTTTTGAGATTGTGTTGTGACTGTGACATTCATCACAACTAATTCTGACTTTATAACAAAGAAAAAACCCCACCGTTGCCTTAGTATATATCTATGTAGTATTAAATCATGATGGATTTGAAGCTACAGATCTTTTATGTGAATATAAAGCCTCAAAATCCATCCAGTCAAACTGCCCCTGTCTGCCAAATTGAAATCCAGATGTCAGGTCTATACATTTCTCACTAAACAGAGGTGGATGAATCTAAACCTTAAGGCACATACTGGACACATGTTTTAGCCCATGAATCCTTTATGATAATAAGACTTTTCTAATTAGCATCAGTAATAGTCATTCAAGTCCCTAAACCAACCTTACAGAAGAAAATATTGCATGTTAAAGTGGACCTATCATGCTATATTTAAATGATATATTGTAGGGCCATACCTATATAAGGTATATTTATACGTTTCTGTTTTCAAAATACCAAACAGATCATGCATTTTAGCCATGCCTCATTTCACTCTATGTGCTGTTTGCTGTCTACGGGTCTGATTCTGCTGACCACGCCCCCCTGCAGGAGAGGGTAGCCGTGCTCTGATCAGCTGCTGGGCTGTCAGAAGAGGGGGAGAAAAAGAGATCTCCGTCCTCCGTGTTTTATTATATAGAGTCGTTATTAATTTGTTTTAAAGCTCAATAAATAACAAAGAAGACCTTTGACCGGCACTTTTCTAATTTTGTCCGGAAGATTTAAACTTTAACGGACATCTTGACCGGCGAAAGAAACTGAAACTGAAACTCTGCCGCACGGTCCCCTCGTTCCTTGGAAGAGGCGGAGAGGTGGGTGTTTGTCATCTGCTGGTGGACTAACCAGAGAGAATTACAGTGCTTGCCTCAATTGCATTGAATTAAAGCAGCGGGAGCAAACGCTTGCCTCGGGGAGGGAGAAAAAAAGCCACAGCGGAGAATAAACAGAAGGGTAACCATGGGAACTATGGGCGGGAAGTCTTCTTCACTGCTTTTGTGGCAGACTACAGCGCCACTTACAGGCCTGGCATATGTACTACAGCGTCTCCAGCGCTTTCGAGCGGCAATGGCCGGCCGTGGCCCAACCCCACATTCCCCTGATAGGTGGGGAGTTGGCCCAATAGCCGTAGCGCCACTTCTGTGACGACATAGAAGTGTTCAAATCTGGATCAGTCTGTATCAGATCCGTTGCAGCCCCTTTTTTAGAGATTTGGGTATGGAGGAAAATAGAGAGGGTTGTGTTTTCTGACACTTGGTGAGTTCCCTGGAACACCGGGGACACATATTCATGTATAAAAGACGTACAAAAGTGCATTTTGCATGATAGGTCCCCTTTCAGTAAATCATTAGTAGTTAAATGACTGCAAGATGCAAAACCACCAAACACTGTCTCCTAAAAGCAACATGCTTTTACCATCCTCTTCAGCATGGCATGTTTTTAATCTCTGGACTCTTTGGTAACCTTTGATGTAAAGTGATCACAGGCTGACAGGGATGGTAAACAGGCGCGTAAAGTGTGTGTGAGGAATTTCTCTTTTTTACCCCAAGTTACCTCTAGTTAAAAAAATGAAAAGGGTTTGATATTAAAAGCATTTTAGGTGGCTTTAATTTGTGACTCATACAGCTTTCACATAAATAGCATCTGAATTAAAGCACTGAGCAGAAAAGTGGTAAACTTCGATTTCTACAAAATATCAAGTGAATTCTTAAACTGTTATTTAAGCATATGGACAGGGCTTATGTGGCTAATGATAGTAAAACGAATTGCTAGTTAGTTAAATTTAGCAAATAAACATACAGTAATTAAAAATGTTGACTCACTAATATCTAGCTTCTGAAATCTGATGCTTTTCTCCTATTTTTAAAACTTGAAATTGAAAATGTTTTGATCTGAAAATGTCTTGGGCTGTGGGAAAATGGGCATTATGATTGCGAGTCATTGACAACCCTGGGACAAATAATGTCTGCACCTACAGTACAGCAAAGAACATAACTACAGGTTAAACTCCAAGAATACAATAACCCATTATAATGTATTCAAATATATGTGCTTTTATGTCAATTGCTGAAACTCTGTGTGCTGCTATTTTTGCCAGGTCTCCCTTCTATGAAATATAATTTCTTTCAATAGGAAAAACCTGGTTAAATAAAGGCAATATAAAAATAAATTTAAAAAAAGAACCGGGCATGCTGCATTAAAGTCAATGTCCCTGAGAGGACTCAGTGAAGTGCAGCATTGAAGTAATAGAAAAGTGTGCCACATACTGTACGCACTGTATATCCTTACAGCTGTGCCTAGTACCATGTCTATAAAGGCACAATCCTTCTAACGGTACTGCACCAAATGTGCTGACTTAAAGTGGATCTGTCATGCTATATTTGAAAAATATATTGTAGGGCCATACCTATATAAAACATGTCTGTGAAGTTTTTTTTTCAAAATACCAAACAGATCATGCATTTTAGCCATGCCTCATTGTGCTCGATTTGCTCTTTTCCAGCCCTGTTTTTGCAAGGGCTGATTCTGTGACGTAGCTTTAATGCAAATGAGCTGCAGCTGACCACGCCCCCCTGCAGGAGAGGGGAGCGTGCTCAGAGATCAGCTGCTGGGCTCTCAGAAGAGGGGGAGGAAAAGAGAGAGTCCGTCCTCCGTGTTTTATTCTTATATTATTATATAGAGTCGTTATTCATTTGTTTTAAAGCTCAATAAATAACAAAGAAGACCTTTGATCGGCACTTTTCTAATTTTGTCCGGAAGATTTAAACTTTAACGGACATGTTGACCGGCGAAAAAAAATCTAACTGAAACTCTGCCGCGCGGTCCCCTCGTCCCTTGGAAGAGGCGGAGAGGTGGGTGTTTGTCATCTGCTGGTGGCAAACCGGAGAGAATTACAGCAGCAGGAGCAAACGCTTGCCTCGGGGAGGGAGAAAAAGAGCCAGAGCGTCCACAGCGGAGAATAGAGTGGCGAAGTCACGCCCATCTACTTCCGCCCCATGGGACCTTATTTCGGAAAAATAATGTATTGAAGTCAATGGAGAAAGAAAACTTATCTTTCGATCCCGTTTGAATTGTGCCATGAATTACACATATGATGTTTGTCAATCTTAAAAAATAATTTCCATGTCAAAAAAGTCACAGTTTGTCGTAAAACTGTTGAAATATAAGACTATGAAAAATACGCAACTAGAAAGACTACAAATCCCAGAGTCGCGTAAGTGATGTCACAATTGTTTTCCTCCACTGATAGCTAAGATCAGCGCCTTATAGATAGAATCTATCTATATGGCGCTGGCTAAGATAAGATAACTTTAACAAGATGCCTGTGTGCTTAGTACCAGGTTGTTATCATACCAGCAATGGGTCTTGCTCATTCTTTCGCTTCCCGTCTGATGAAAGGACCAGGAGTGTCTGGATCAAGCTAGCTAGTAGCAAGCACGTTAGTTAGCATTACAGCCGTGTAATTTTTATTAGCCTTAACATGAAGTAACATGAAGTAACCCAAAATGTTAAACAGTAAGAGTAGTAGTCATATTTCGTGAACCCTTTGAATAGTACTGTCACCGGTGTGATCATTCTATAATACACAATTTAAGCCCGGGGGAGAAATGCTAACGCTAACGCTAGCGATCTTCTCTACTTCATGCTATCTGCACAAATGGTTGACATTAAACATTAAAACGACCAGGCAGTTCAGAGAGAATCAAAAGAAGGCAGGCAGGCAGCTTTGCATGACATTCTTCAGGACGTGTTTCATTGTGGTGATAGTGAGGGTAGTCAATCGTTTTGTTGACAGTAGTGACGGCCATCTTGGTGACGTGTGTTGTTCTGTGAGACCAGAGATGTAGTTCATTGAGCGTTTCACACAAACAAATGTGTTACTTCACAGTTTTACGACACATTTTTTTTTTTTTGACTTGCAAAATTGTCTTTTAAATTGACAAACATCATATGTGTAATTCGTGGCACAATTCAAACGGGATCGAAAGATAATCTTTCTCTCTCCATTGACTTCAATACATAATTTTTCCGAAATAAGGTCTCATGGAGGTCCACCGGAAGGGGAGGGACTTCGCCACTCTATAAACAGAAGGGCAACCATGGCAACCATGCGCGGGAAGTCTTCTTCGCTGCTTTTGTGGCAGACTATAGCTCCACTTACAGGCCTGGCATATGTACTACAGTGTCTCCAGCGCTTTCGAGCGGTCTCTCATTCCCCTGATAGGTGGAGAGTTGCCCATATAGGCGGAGCACCCCTTTTCTGACGTCAGAAAAATTCAAATCTGTATCAAATCCGTTGCAGCCCCGTTTTTAGAGATTTGGGTATGGAGGAAAAGAGAGAGGGTTGTGTTTTCTGACACTTGGTGAGTTCCCTGGAACACCGGGGACACATATTCATGTATAAAAGACGTACAAAAGTGCATTTTGCATGATAGGTCCCCTTTAAAGGGAACATTTGTATTATACTGAAAACAATAACATCTTCAGCATCCATCAACCACACTTAAGATAAGTCTGAGGATTCACAAAGTAAGTCAGCTATACTCTGAGAGTTGATGATATTCATTATTTATGCAGACCTCACCAAAATAGCAATGAGATCAGAGAAGAACTAAAGGGGAGGGGAGATTTCAAGCTGTGAGGGAAACACCAGAGAACACAAAGGCCCTTTCTCATTTCACTAATTTCCCCTCCTCGACTCCTCGGTCCTCCGGTAGTGACCCGGAAATGAATTTCAGCGCGCCATGTTGAAGGACATCAAATTTCTCTAAATGCACTTTGAGGACCGAGGATCGAGCGTCGAGGAGGCTCTCTGGAGGAGCTATAATCGAGGATACACTGATGGGTCCTCCACGGCTCCTCCGCGGATGCATTTCCGGCAACAGTGATGTTTCAAAGAGTCGTGACGCACGGCCGGACTTATCTCAGCCAATGACAGCTCTGCATGCATCCCCTGGATATTATTTTATTAACTGCTTTCATCGTGACGCGATGTTTACAGTGAGAACAGCTGTGAGGTCCGTGCAGAAAGCAGAGCAGTGTATATCACTCAGTATAACAGGCCTACATTACTCTCTTTATTTGCTTTAGTTTAGTAGATATCTACAAAGAAAAATCGATATTTGTCTAAAACCATTTAGTGCTTCACATAATAAAATACACAACGGCTGTATCCTGATATCATATGCTTTAGGAGCTGTAGGTGTGTGTGGTCAGGTGTAGGTGTGTGTTGTACAGTGTGTGGTACAGTGTGTAGGTGCGTGTTGTACAGTGTATGTGTGTGTGTGTGCGTAGATGCAGCGGACAGACAGGTCTCAGTTGGTTTGGTCTCCTATGCTTACTTTTAATACTTGTAAATAAAACTTTTGGCCCGTAATTTATTTTCCTCATTGTAGCGACCAGAGAGGGGGGGGGGGATATATCCAGTCTCTGACAGTGTTACGTTATTATAAGAGTGCTCTCATACTTGTTTGATTCTGAAATTGTATATATTTATATAAATATATATATATACATATGTGTGTGTGTGTATATGTCCGCATCTGTAGCCTGTTATTGTCTCATTATACCGCACTGTGAATGAATACAAGTACATATATAAGTCATCATGAACACAGTCCTGCCCATCAGACAGAGTGCTGCTATGCCTCCTGTCATCATTAATGGACGTCTCTTTAAAATGACCGCTCATAAGAGAGGATTTCTCATTTCTCTAACCGCCTGCTGCTTCCCCTCCTCTCTCCTCGGTTCTCCTCCTCGACTCCTCCGCTCGCATCTCCTGTGGGCGGGACTAAGACACGAGGATAGGAGTTGAGAAGGGGAGTCGAGGAGGGGAATTAGAGAAATGAGAAAGGGCCGAAGTGTCAAAATGAGTCCCTCTCCGGCCAACAAATCAGAACACAAGTTAGGAAAACACACTGATTTATAGATATCTAAGTGATAGCAGGTACTGCTTTTTCCACAGAAATTACAGTTTTTTCGGAGGAACTCAAAATGAATAAATAGGTTGGGCATTGTTGTGGTTCTGCTTTTCACTAAAGGGGTAAAAATAATATCTACCACCCGCTCCTATCTTCCAGGATTCAACAAATAATTATAGATGAATGATTCATTGTTAAATATTCTGTTAGCTTTTCATTTAGGACAGATGCAAACAAACACAGTGATAATGGGAGCTGTGTGATTTATCATTAAAGATAATGAATATACAATCTTTACACGGAAAAACCCCATTATGATCTCTCATCAAAGATTGTAAAACAGCTCTTTCTTCTGCAAAATATAATAATATATGTTTCATTTAGCCAAAGGAAAAAGCTATAATACAACTGAAAAACTCAGTGATTAAGGCAGATTTGCAACGGAATATGCTATGCATTTAATTTAGGTCAGAAGTCATCAAATACTTTAGGTCTTGGGCTGGCATTTTACACCAAATTCAAAACATGAATAGGACTGAACTATGAATGAGATATGGGATTTCGTTTTTCATATTTAATGCTGGGGTTTAAAAAAGCTTTTAAAATAGTTCACATGTGATTTGTAGCAAAACACATGTATAAACCAACTCTCTCACAGCCTAAAGACTGATCTCGGTTATCAATTGATAAAACTAATACATTCAATTATCTTTTCACAATTAATGTACACTACATCTCTGAAGCAAAAGATCCATGCGAAATGGAAGAAAGGAAGAAATAAGGACCCAATATTATTCATCATGTTCACAGAGCAAAATACTGAATCTACTGAAGCTTTTACAGCAAACAGCAAGGCCAGAACATCATCATCCGACAATGTGCTGACGGAGGAAGCTGCAACAATGTGCTGATTACACTGTACCATCACTCAAGGGAGCGTGCTCCTTAATGATGGGTGAAGAAGAGAAAACAGAAGGTGACGAATAGTGTGCTTAATCTGTGATTTATATAAACAAGATTACCCATTAATCATGTCGCTGTAATGACTTCTGACCTCAGCACAGAGCACGGCGCCTATGTACAGTTAAACAATACATTACTGTGATTACACAGCCTTTTAGAAACATCCTAAATGATTATTAGACCGCTGAGATCTTTGCAACTGCCAGGACGTTTGAGTGTGCTTCAAAGTGTTTGTCAATAGAGTGCCACAGTGACGCGTCCTAAAACCCGGAAGTAAGTTAGCATTTTACCACTTCCGGTTCCTTCGACAAAAACACAATGCAATTTCTCCATAGGATTTTGGAAAATAGCTCGAAATAAAGTCTGTGGTTGACACACATTGAAGAGACAGATCACGTTTTGTTCAGCCGGATAATATCCACATGTCTACCCTACTTTTATAATTTTCAAATCATAAATCGAATCAATAGATTTATGATCGATAGATTTATGATTCGAAAATTATAAAAGTAGGGTAGACATGTGGATATTATCTGGCTGAACAAAAAATGTGTGTCAACCACAGACCTTATTTCGAGCTATTTTCCAAAATCCTATGGAGAAATTGCATTGGTTTTTGTCGAAGGAACCAGAAGAAGTTTACTTCCGGGTTTTAGGACGCGTCACTGTGGCACTCTATATGACACAAGAGCAAAATCACATCATATAGAGATATAAAGCATGTGATTAGGTTCAAGCTATAACCAAAGGCTGTAAGTGAACAAGTGATTCATTTTGACACACGAAAAGATAAAGATAAAAAAGCAGCTTTAATCTGTCAACCCTCTAAGTGGGTCAAAACGAGTTTAGAAAGGTAAAATAATAATTATAAGCTGGCAGAAGTGTCAGAAATGTGAATAGAACAATTTCCGGCTTTTTGCTTCAATTATTTTCTCGAAGCTCGAGGGAAGTATTAGTCAGAACATTTACATTTTTTTCCTTTAAAAAAAAAAAATTAAAACAAGATATAGATGCACTAAATAGAATATGAATAGAATATACCTTTATTTTTCATCATACAAAGTACAACGACATTTCCTTGGCAACTCTCACTGCAGTAAAAAATAGACACAATAAATAATCACTGGCCAACAACAACGAAATAAGAAAATTCAATATGAAAAGCAATGCATGTGGGAATGAAGTGTCATTATAGCTTAATAACCTCTTTGGAATGGAGGAGATATAGCACAAAACTGATTTATTAGTAAGCACCTTCAACTGTAACAGTCAAATGAATCTTGGCATTTGATATACAAAAAGAAAACCACTCGACTTCCCTGATGGCTGAAGCAAATAATATGATAATACCATCAAGTGACACAATGAGTTAAAGTGATGGAGGAGATGACGCAGACCATCAAAGCAGAATAACATTAGATAAATTCCAATCAGGCTGCACAAACAAGATGTGATGAAGATGGAACATTTGCTTTTGGACTAGATTTGAAAGAAGCTACAGTCGCAACATGAACCTGTTTGTGTTTCTTTGAAAAGTTGCAATACTAGTAGATGTTACCAGAGCAAATATTTTTGTAGGAGTTGTAGATGGTTTGAGCCAATCCAAACTGTATCCTCTGGCCGCTTGCTCTCTGGGGGAACCCCGTTTCCTCACATGAGCTTAGAGCAACAGAAAAAGTAATGACTTGTACCATGCTGTACGTAGGCCTAATAATAAAAGCTGCTGCTGTGGGAATTGGGCCATGTGTGTCAGGTTGGGCTCTCCAGAGTAGCAATACCTCAGAGATTTCCCCCCCTTTCTCAACTGGGGAAGGATACATTGAGGATACAGTGTGGAAGACAAATGAAATTAATCTTCCCACTACCTGACAGGAATCGGCTTTAGCGCACACACACATATACACACACGAGCGCTAAAATAGCTTGATGTGTCTAAGTGGAAAATAAGACAAATGGATTGAAGTAAAACAACAGTAGCATTCTGGGACTATGGACGCTGATGAAATGAAATAAAGGCAACTAACTGACACTGAGATGTTTTTATCGGATTAAAACCGGTGACGTGAATTTATCTCTTGTTGGCTTTACTGAAAGGCAGGCACTGTATCTTTCAGAGGCAGGCGGGCTAATTAAAAGCGAGTATTGTGAGGCAGTTTTTCTTTTTTTACACTAAGCCAGATCTGTGTCAGAGTTGCCTCAATAACGTGGCCGCAGCAGTTGTGATAAGCTTTTTAGACTCTCATATTGATCTTCATGTCACCTGAGGGCAAAAGAGCTACCTGAGTATCCAGGACGACAGACACACTCGAAGCCCCCGAGGGTGTTGATACAGATGCCCTCGTGTAGGCAAGGTGAAACTTCACACTCATTCACATCCAGGTCACACAGCGTTCCAAAATAACCAGGGGGGCAGGCGCAGGTGAACCTAAGGAAGATGTGATAACACAATTATTAGGGAAGCAAATGCAATGAAGACGAGTGTGTTAGACAGTAATTATAGAAAACCTTTTTGTGGTCTTACAGTACTGTAACCTCAGAATAAGTAGAATATTTTTTTCTCAGTTAACTAACTCTGGAAAATTCCATTAAGTGGACAAAACCTTTCATCCAAACCCACCTAGACAAAGTCAAGTGGGTATTAAGACCATTTTTTATATTCTCAAACTGACCCGAAGTGCTATGAAGAATAACACACATTTGACAGTGATTACGTTTCCCTGTGTGTCCTTAATTTGAATTACATTTGATGAATTATTATAATTGGGGAGAACTTAATCTGTCCAATAATGGGGTTTACTCAATTCAAGTCTCTCTCAGCAGCTGTCGGTGGGTTTAATATCCCTGACCACACACCTCAGAGGAGATGCTTATCCTATTTGTAAGCCAGATAATAAGAAGACATGTAATTAGATACCTCCGTGCTAAATCTAAACTAAATCTTTTGATTAGTGAGACACCTTCCTTTAGCAGTTAACTGATTGCATTACTTTTTGCGATTTATGCTAAATAGTATTTATAATGCCACAACTGAACTGTGCTGCCTAATGATGTGAACTCTGATCTGAGACATTGTTGTCGACAATTAACACTTTTACTCGTCTGCGAGTCAATAACAATTATTTCAGATGGGTTTTTCTTTACATACAGTATATAGTTGGAAGAAAATACTTTCACAGAGTCCAACTCAAAGTTTCTACGAAAAGAGAAAAAGACATCAAGGGTTCAGTGAATACATGGCAGTCTGATTCATCACTGCAGTACACATGGACGTGTTTGGCTTGTTGGGTCAGGGAGACGGAGATAGCAGCGTGTGCAGTGTTTGTGGTGGGCAGCGAGGTTAAAACACACCTGATGTGAACTCCCTGGACTGTGCAATCAGGGGAGAGCTCTGAGCAGGGCCAGGTCACATGGGAGCGAAATCATGATGGGAGACAAACTGGAGACAAACCATTTAGGACTCAAATTGGCCCTGGGACTTTGCTACCCATCTGTCCGACTAAGCCCGAAAGCCCCGGGGCTCCCATTACGCACAGCAGAGAGGAGCACCAGTGGAGTAAAGCCCAATCTAGATACATGATGTGTTCCTGCTGAATCCGCTCTCTGTCTTTAGAAGAGCAGCTTATGTATGTCAAGGATGAAGACAGGCTTGCTATATAGACTGGAACACCACCATCTTGTGTGTTTTCTTTGGACAGCCGTTTCGTTCATTCAATCACCAAAACAAAAGGCACAAATGAATTCTGCCTGCCCTTTACGGATATGTAAAAGCTCACATTGGATAAAGGCTAAGTCAAAGCAAAGGCAGAGTTTATTTTTACTCACTTGTTCACGAGGTCTTGACAAATGGCAGAGTTGTGGCACGGGCTAGAGGTGCACTCATTGATGTCTTCCTCACAGTGAAGGCCAGAAAATCCCATCTTACATTCACAGCTGGAAATGAAAAATCATTAATATTGATATTTAGTCTCAGATGGAACATTTGAATTCCCTGCTGGCACATGAACAGAACAGAAACAAATCCATAACATATTAATGATATTAATTACACATCTTATTTACTGGGTTTGCACATACAATACAGTGATATACAGTAGGCATGGGTTTTGACCGTTTAAACGTAATGGCTGAATGAAGACAGGCAGATTTATTTTTCTATTAAGAATATGACTTCATTCAATCTGAAATGGTACATAACTACATCTATTAAAATACATTTTAAGAAAGGCCACAAGATCAGAGCAAATCATTCAGCTCATTGTATTCAAATTAAATCACTGAAACCTTTACAGGAGTGAAGGTTACCGGTACCAATATTCTGAATTTACTAATATTTAAAAGGTCCATCACTACAATGCCTGACATTTTCTTGCCTCCTAAGAAAAGCTGGTTATGGATGTCACTCTTTACCCGTAGCCGTTGACCCGGTCCACACAGTCGCCCTGGTTCTGGCATGGATTTGAGCTACACTCATTGGTGTCAATTTCACACCAACTTCCTTCAAATCCTGAAAGATAGATGAGATGGTCATGGATCAGCAGGCCCCAGTGGATCCTTAAAAGCGTCAGGGCCGATGATAACAAAGACCCCAGTGAATGCCATTTTAATGGAACTAGTAGCCCCTGTAGCATATCTCATCTTCCAGCTCTCAGCACTCACTGTTTCCCCTTTGAGAGTGTGTAAGTCTAATAATACTTTAGTGCCACAGACAGATTGGTCCGAGGGTTAGTGGTTTGGGGTTTGGGAGGTGTGTGGCTCCGTGCATACGTGTCTGTGTGTGTGAGAGAAAGCGAGGGAGTAGGGGGACATCTTATTAAGTTGGGGTAAGAGGGAGAAGCTAAACCCAAGAGCTCTTTTGCCCTCGTTCATTAGGGGGCTGAGGGGCAGGATGGCTAAGCAGATCAGCGTGGATGTTTTGTTGTACTTTTGAAGGCAGCCCTGGGAGCTGGTAATGTTCCGCCTGTCGGAGGTATTCCTCTGGTGCCTGGTGTGGTGGTGGTGATGCTTTGCTGCTGAACAGTCCAAATTAAATGACTTTGTTATATGAAGTTAAAATGAATAATGCATGAACCACAAATGCACAATTGAATAGAAGCAAATAATGCCCATAAAACCTGAATTTGTATATGAAACTGAAAACCTTATTCTGAATAACTACTCAATTTGATGACATTTAATTACCACTCAAATTATAGCCTTAACATTATTGAATATAGAAACCATCTATCGTAATAAAGGCTTAAAAAATAAATGTAAGCAGTGCATTTTTCGTTTTTATTCCAGCATGTATATATATTTTTGGGTTAACAAATTCAGCAAGCAGTATTAAAATATATTGTAAAACTCCTTAAATTCAATTAGTTTTTTTAGTAAGTTGTTATCAAAATAAGTAAAGGAAGGTTTAAGTCAAGTCAGAGATAAGATATTTAGAATTAAGTGTCAAGGGCCACAGGGATATACAATAAACCTTAGCTTTTTTTAATATTTAAGGCCAGCATTTGCTTCCATACTTTATGCATTTTGACACTGCCATTTCATTTGATGAGCGAAGAGTCGAAATACAGGAAGTCCTGTACAATCCTACTCTTCTACTATTGAGCAGAGACCTCTACTGACTAACGACTACTATTGTGATGTACTATCAGCTGTCCCTGCCAAGCATAATTAAAGGTAGTACAAGCATTCAACATAGGGTTAAGATAAAAAAGTAGCTTATAAGTGTTAGCGATGTTATTGTTTCCTTATCTCATTATGTTACTCCCGCTGCTTTAAATTAAGAGCCATATATTTGGCTCTTGAACATATACATTCCCAGCTGAGAGCAGAATGTGTTGACAATGACGACATTTCCAATTAACAGGACATTAATGAAACCTTTATTGCCCCTTGGGGAATTTGTTTTGCACAAAAGAAAACAAAGAATTGAAAAATCAAAAGAACATCAACAACGATACATGACAGAACTGATAAAACATAAGCATCAAACACATGGTTTAATATTTGCAGCTGGTTAAAATTGAAGAAGTTCTGTTTCATATTATATTCTATAAACATGGATGCAGAAGTATCAATGAAGGACAATGTTTTCAATACTGCTTACTACGTGATAGTTACAATTTATTAGATATGTAATTGTTTTCCCGTATTGTTTGCAATCATACTATACATCTTGAGGTAACACCACGTATGCTTTGTAATGGCAACAATGAATTTACATTTCAATGCTTTTAAACTGTACATAAAACAGATGGCAGACAATAACATAGATCATACATATCTGAGTTCAGTTTAGATAGGTGCAGCAAATAGAGAGCCATTATTCGTGGTTTGCTATTCAGCCAGATGAAGGTCAGGTCTATTGATTAGTAAGTGTTGAATAAAATATGGCTTAACAACTAGATGGAGCTCTACAAGCAACTCCCATTAGTAATCAGCTGCAGTGTTTCCCCTATATACAAATAGTGGCGGCGCAGATTTTTGGCATAGGCGGTCGCCTAGGGCGCCAGATCTGGGGGGCGCTGCGCTGGTAGCTCTGGGAGGGGAAAAAACCTTTTTGACCGTTGGCGCTCATCCTCATTTTCGGCCTTGATGTAACAACATTCATAATTAAGTAAATGTAACACCCTTTTCATACCGACTACACTTTTCATTTGCCCTGTACGATGGGCGCTGTAAGTGACGAAAGTGGGGGATGTTGGCTTATCAGGCGCCCGCAGCTCACAGCCAAAGTGCGAGCATGGGAGCGAGAGAGGGAGAGGGAGAGAGAGAGAGGGCGCACCGGTACCGGCGCTGTTGTTATTAGAATCTGGTGCTAGCTGCGCTAACGGATATAAGAAGTAGATGTAAAAAGCCTCTAACAATTAACATGTAATAATAATGTTTCTACAACCAGGGTGGAGGAGAGCTCTCCTGTCAGACTGAGAGGCTCAGTGAGGTAAAGGACTCTCTGAGTGTTTAGATAGTTCATTTTAGTCTAAGTTATCTCAGTGGGTCTCAAACGTTTTGACCACAAATTATGTAAACACATATTTCCAAGGCACTCCTTTATAATTATTAGGATAAATAAAAACAGGTTTGAAATCATTCCAATGTATACTATAGGACAGTAAACCAAAAATAGAACCGCCAGAGATTTTTTATACCTAAAACCGCCACCTGGGTCAAATTGACCCGCTATTAGAATGCATTGATTTTCAAGGTAAAATGTTCTTTTATTGAACAGTGAGTTTTGATCGCACAGGGATGAAACGTATACCAATATAATCTGTGGACTCTCAGGGCTCGACATTATAAATGGCCCGCTGGCCCGGAAGCATTATTTAGACACCGCGGACAGCATAACGTACTTTCAACTCGCCCCACAGCTGTTTGCTGCGGAGCGCAGCGCGAGCAGTCTCCCGTGAGCGGGAGCTCACTCCTTCACTACAGACTGTCTCTATCTCTCTCTCTCTCTATCTATAACTATCTATCAATATATCTATCCATCTGTCTCTCTCTCTCTCCCTCAATCTATCTCTCAATCTATAAGGAACAACATAGGGTGCTACATAACACACTTTCAGGAAAAGTCACGGACTGGAAGACTTTAATATTTTATTGAAAAAAAGTTACACACAATAAAAAACAGCTCTGGGTCAAATTGACCCGATTGGCGGTTCTAGTGTTAAAGTTGGAGAGATACAAAAATATGCATAAATAAATAAATGTTAACTAGGTCAAATAAGATATGAATGAACCACAAAAATAAAATAAGTTACATTTATTTGTTATTGGCTATGGTAGGTTATTGGTTATGTTTATATACTTATTTGATTATTAAAATGTAAACCGATCTTTTTCATATGGGTGTTTTAGAGTTGTACCCCCTAGATCAGGTCTCTAGTAATTGTGTGCTCAAAGTGCACCATATTGAAGCATTTTACTTTAAAATGTTCAAAAAATCTTCCCGGGGGGGCATACCCCCGGACCCCCCTAGAGGATGTGACGTCCACCCCCCAATTCAAACATGTTAATACAATACTGAATACATTTGAAGCCATTTTGACGTATATTACCTATGTCAATAAGTTTCTGTTTTTGTAGTGTACAGTATTTGTCTTTTGTAGAGATTTTTAATTTATTCTTTATATATAAAATCTCGCCTAGGGCAGCAAATTGGCTAGAACCGGCCCTGGTACTAGGCTACAAGAGCCTTTCTTGTGCTGGCAGACACATAGAAACAAATTGGCGGGGCGCACTTCGCACGTGCACACACTAAAAAATTCCACACGCTCCGCGCTCACATTATGCTGGGCCCACGTGCCTTAGCACCGCTGCTATGACTCCATCCGAGGGGAACCACTGAGCTGAATAAACAATAAAGCATATTATTACGATTATACATGAAGAATCTTCTATTGAGCTAGGGCGGTGGTGGCGAAGTCCATAGGGACTTGGCTTGGCAACTGGAAGGTCACCAGTTCAAGTCCCGGAAAGACCAAGTGCTACCGAGGTGTCCCTGAGCAAGGCACCGTTCCCTACACTGCTCCCCGGGCGCCGTACATAATGGCAGCCCACTGCTCCTAACACTAGGATGGGTCAAATGCAGAGACCTTGCAAATTTCCCCTCTGTGGGACTAATAAAGGTATTCTGAGCTAGAGTGACGCTGATGAAAAAAAAGTATGAGAGCGACACTGAAGCATCTTGGGACGCGAGAGTGAGAGGGAATCCACGAGACCACAGAGAGCACAGAGCACCAGGTGAATTATGGGACAGCACAGGTTTCCCAGGCTGGTCTGTCAGTCAAAGCAATGGTGGAGCACCTCAGGGACCATTTCAAATGTCACCGCAATGTAATGCATCTTCTGCCACTGAGCAGTGACTGGATGCTTCTTCTTGACAGAGTACGGAGAGGGATACCCAAGGTGTGTGTGTGTACGTAGTCATTCCATCATCTGGCTGGAGCTCCGGTATGTGATCACTGCCTCTGCCTGTGGATGTCTCCGAAGAGAAGAAATTGTGGGGAATCCTCAGCGGAGAGCGCAAACTAACTTTGATGGACGCTTCAATTGAAATATGAGTGATGTCTTCATTTTAAAAGTGTGTATTTGGTCAGGACTGCTACATCTGTGACTATAGTCTTCTCATCAAAGTTGCTGTCAGTTTGATGTAACAATTTCTCAGAGGGGGTTCATTTAAAATGATATTTCCCTTTCACTCGTGCAATGTAGATTACTGTCTTTGTCTGTGGTGTCATCAGAGGGCTGTCATATGGTACATAATATATCAGACGTCACTGATCGCATAATCTGTGTATGATTTCCCGGCTGAAACCAAATACATCAATTTCATTTATTTTTCTATCTGTGTTGAGTTCTGTTTCTCCAAAGTTAGACGTTTTAATTTTAAATATTTCGGCCTCTATTTGGCAGTGTATTTCAAACATTGCAAACATGCAAAATCCCTGCGAGATTAATCAAACCTGTTTGCATTTAAAGCTTTCACCTCCAACTAAACAGAAACGCCCAAAACCTTTTCTTGGAATCACCAAATCACGCGATGAAAAGAGTATGTATTTTCCCAAAAATAAACATGCATACTGTACCATGCATGTCCCATATAACCTGGTGAATGTGAGCGCACTGCACATATAGTTTAGACTAGTCCATTCTTAGGCTATAGCCATGTTTTTTTCGAGGTTCACATGAATCTGCCAATAAAATGTTCAGATGTATGATTGTTTACAGGTGATGAAGTAATTATATAAGCACTTGGGTTTATTGTCTCATGCACATTAACAGCAGACATTGTGCTAATTATTCCATGCAATGCATCGTTTTCAAGGCAAACAGGGCAGATAGCCATGCAATTCAGTGAACACAACCAAGTTCCTGAGAGGTTTAACAGTTTACATTTGTGATGGGCTCTCTTGTACTGCACACGTTTGAAAATGATGATCCTGGAACATCATTATCTATTTGCAAATATAAAAGTTTACAACACAAGTTACTTAAATAAATACATTGATTATAACAACAAATGAACAAATGAACCTGAATCAATTTATTATCTAGAATGGCCTTGTTTGGTTTTGTATAAGATTTTATTGGATGTTTGTTCTAAAATGTTAATCTGCAAAAAGGGATACATCTGGCACAGACAGACACATCATTAATTTTGCAACACACAACAAACCAATAAATGTGGGCAGTTACAAAACAAATCGAAATGGGCAGACAAACCAGATATCAAATTAGTCTTCAGAGCCGGTTTCTAATCGGGGGTACATCATGCTTGTGAGGCCTTTCGTGCACTGACCGTAAACTGGGTTACTTAAATAAGTGGGTTAAGGATAAATATCTCTTTCCATGTAAACACAAAACACTGCAGCCAAGTTACCCACACCTGGACCACCTCCTCAGTATTGCTTATGAAGGTACAAAATGATTAAAACGCTGAGTTTATCTAAAAGTTGTTAAAAGGTACAGCTGTTGCCGTCCCAGGCAAATATACATTATGTAGAAACAAACCTCTTTCTCACAGCGGTGTGCAAGTACGTAACCACAGCTACTCTCTGGCTTAAACAATGCCAAACAAAGTATACCCCTCATGTCATGATCAAACACTGTTGTCTATGTGTAAGTTCATCAACACTTCGTCTAGAACTTTATGGACCTTTCTGAATGGAGCTTTGGTTTGCCGGAACATACTGACAATAACAATATATTTAGTCCGATGGTTATAACCATTTCTTACATATGGCAAAGAAAGGCTGTTGTTTTTTTAGCAGTCATCTGAACATTGAACAAGGGCCATGCATACAAATACATTAATCTCAAGAAGAGAGATGCTATAAACCCGACCATAGCTAAAGCTAATGTCTATCTTCAGGTGAACACACCAGGGCTACATTTGAGCAAAATGGTTTCGTTTGACAGGAGTATTTTTTTTCTTCATATAACTGATGACTGTAAGTTTAGATTGTATGGACCCAGTAATAGAGGTACAATGCTGTTTCTTTGAGCTATGGGCAGGCATTACACATTAAACATTTAAGGGCATAGTTTCCAATGAAATATCTAAGGTTTTTTAATAACAATTTGAGTAAATCACAACATCCACGGTGTCCTCTATCGCATGCTGTCACAAGCTCAAAGAGCACTATGACTTAAAGCAAATCCAGATGCACTCATCTAGGCCGCCTTGGGCTGATGCCCTGTGCTTATAGCAATAAGCTTCATGAGCTTTAGTGAGCACATTGGTGACTGCTTTTTCTTTTTAGTGTTTGCCTCTCAGGCTACACAGGATGGCTTTGGACATGTGATTGCTGAAGCTTGCTATGGCTCTACTGTACATAGCCTGGCAGCTTTGCAAAAAGCAAAAATAAGCTTTACAAACAGCAAACATCAAAAAGTGATTGAAACATAAATATATAAATAAACAGAAAAAGACTTATGGAACCTTAAGAAAAGTTTCGGTGAAGAAAGGTATTTGGTGAAAATCTCCGTTCTCCATAACTGAAAGTATGTATTAATACACAGAAGACCCCCTGACTTCATTGTTTTCCCCAAGATCGGAAATTAAATCCATGCCCTTGGCTATATTCTACATGAAATGAGTATATATTGTCAGCACTTAAGCCAGTCTCCACCAGTTTATATTCAGACATTTGGGTATTTTTACCTGCTGAGAGGCATCCAGGGGTTAAACATCAATATGTTATCAGCCACCTATGGCTTAACATTTTTATGAAGAGAAAACTGCAGATACCACCAACATTGATGTTTTTTCTATCCTATTTTTTATGCAGCTGTTGTTCAGGCTGGAACCGGAGGTCTCAAAGCTAAAATAGAAGAAATGAATCACCTTTTGCCCTCAGCAATGGAATATCACTAGCGTACTGAGACCTTTGCTCACTGAAGGTGCATGCCCTCATACTGAGCTAGAACACCTGCTACATTTTTATGTAGTGACTTCACTTTCAGAATATTAGACTAGATACTTGTTCCCCATGGAGCTGTGATTTACATGCCATGAACTTTGTTGGAATACTGTCATGGACTAATATGTCTTTGAGAGATATTTCTTTGAAATATATTTGATTTCAGAAATTGGTTCGGTTTATTGCTTAAATTACAAAAAGTTTAAGTAATGAGTCAGAACACAACACAGTTTTATCGCCACTGCATATCTGTGTGGCTATCTCCTGCTTACATTATGATTGTTATTATTAAGCATTCAATTGACGAATACTAAGCATGACAATACATATACTGTAGCTCACATGAAATAAATAAATGCGATCGGAATTAAAGACGATGAAGAAAATCATGTTAATCTAGAATTTCGTCTTATAAAACACGAACAACACTAACACTAACATGTTGTTAGCAGTCTAGTCCCAGAAGTTAAAGTGCATTATGTTCTTTATCAGTATAACAAGACAAGAAAAAAAGCCTAGTGATATTTACATCCATCTGGCAGGACAGGTGGTTTAAAAATTAAAGAATATCTAGTATAAGTCATAGTATCTACTACCGCTATAAAACAGGCAGCGAACACATCTTTGGCATAAAATATTCTCAACACATATTTTTTAATATTATGTTAGGTGTGTGTCAGTGATCATGTTGGCACAGCTTCACAGTAGCTCATTAACCAACTGACACAATCTCAATCTTGTGGAAGGTGAAGGCTAGTGTAGCATGCCATGCAAATAAAGGGGTTTGTATTCCATCTGGCCAGGAACACCTCTGGGGATATTCTGAGCCATGGAGACCAAATGGCTTTTGCATGTAAAGGGACTGCACAATGCTTCTGAATTAATTCACTCCACTGCAACAATCATATTCCTCCCCTGCACAGGCAAGCCGATTGTGCTCTTGCCAAATAGCTCACTTTTAAAACTAAAAAACGCCAACTCCACACCCAATGAAAACGTAGTAATGGGCACAGAATTTTAACATATTGTAAAACATGAAATGCAACAGTCATTCAGTGCTCTTTCCATTGTGACAAAAATCACACACTTTGTTATTGCCTTTCTGCAAATGACATAATTACCAATTGTTAATCCTCTCTCATCACTATGTAGAATACATAATGTTTTGAGTTGTTTTTTGTGCAGGTCTCAATTTCATTATTTACCATCCCTGAGATAACGCCAGTGTATTTTTAGTTTGAGATGTTTATATTTTAGAATTGTTTATTGCTACTCATTTAATTTCTAATTATGTGCAATGCCTTTTTTTTATTATGCTGCTGTAACAATTTTTCTTTCCCAATTATCAATAAAGTACATCTTATCTTATATTATCTTTTAAAAGCCCATAGCAATACAAATCACAATATGCCATATTATTTGAGTCTTTTCCACAAATACATTAATAAATGCAGTATTTTGTTGCATTGAATCATGTATCTCTTAGATTGTACTTTGTGTCTCCAGTTTCAGACTGAGTAAAACACATTATTGTATCATATATTGTTTGTGTACTGTAAATACATTTTGAGACAGCAGTGTTGACAATAATCCAAACAATTGCTGGTCAAAATAAGCTCTAGAAAAATTGTAAGACAGCTATGGGAACATGAAACATAGCATCTAGATCCAGTTTCAAACAAGAATGCAGCATTTTAAATGTGCCAATGGTTTTCTGTTAAGCAAGGACAGCCAACAGTAAAGATGGTGTGCAGGACTCACAATCTGCCGTAACTCTGCCTCTGTGGTGAGTGATGCTGTGCGTGTTTGTTCAATTTGTTGTGGTTGTCGGCCATCAACCCTCACCCCAACCTCTACCCTAACTCTCCCATTTTCAGGTTGCTCTTCTATCAGGTTTGGCACTCCCTGCTGAGGCGCCTCATTAGGAGGAGAGTGGAACATCTGTGCTGGTCAGGCAAGATGACTTAGGCCTCCTGGCCAGAGCCGCAGCGGAGAGTCACTGCTGGAAGAACAAAAACTTCCTGCAGGAGCCCTCTACAATCAAGAGAGGATAACTGCTTCCTTTATATATTTTCTTTTAAGATGATTCTCTCAGCTGGCTCTAGCTTTATTCAGGCCTCAAGGTTGTCACGGAGCACCTTTGTCGACAAAACTCTTTTCCATTGTTACTGTGTTTTACAAATCCTTTTAATGTAGGCCCAGTAGGGAGCCCATAATGGCTGCCTTTTAGTTCCCGTTGAACTGACTAACACTAAAGTTGCAACATCACCCCTTTTGTCGGACTCATCGTCTTGTGAAGTGTCTTGGGAAAACTATGGTCGCACACTAAGCTTGAGAACACTACACACAGTACAGAAGGTTTGAGAAAAAACATCATTAAACCCACTGTGAAAGTGTTTCACTTTAATGAAAGACCCCTGTCAGCTGCCATCAGATATAGCCGGAAGACTGGCTATTAAAAAAGTTGGACAGTTAACATCCACTATCAGACCGTTACTGTCTCCTGGGTATCATCACAATAGATACCCGTGCCTCTTCAGTTTACAACCAGCCCGAAAAGGAGCATGCAAGTCGAAGCCTTTTACAACAACAGCTTCAGCAACAGTTAAGCTTAATGAGGTAGTATTTGTGTGACTGATTGCTATGACGATGGCTGTACTATGTTTATTCCAATCAGCACACTGGCGACGTCTTCAGTCTGAGCAAAGGTCAACTACTTTCCCAATCTACCTGCAATCAAATGTTTCTAATAATACTCGTGTTTTTAGACCTACATCAAATCTAGCAACAATGCAGGGCTGCTCGATTATGGCAAAAATCATAATCTCGATTATTTGGGTCAATAATTGATATCACCATTATTAAAAACGACTATCCATTTACTTTGAAAACATCCATTTATTGAAAAAAAAATGTTGAACAGTATGTTTTTAACAGTTGATTAACCTGAGCTTTAAGTATAATTCAACTGAAAAACCAATAAAAAAATAAAATAAAAATAAAAATAAATAAATAATCGTTTTATTTCGATTATGTTGTTTTCATAATCGTTACAAGCCAAAATCGTAATTGCGATTAAAATACGATTAATTGAGCAGCCCTACTGTACAACAATGCATTTAAAAAAACAAACAAATAACATACCCAAAGATATTTGATGCATATTCCTTTGCCAATTTCTTTTCTCAAGTATCGGAATAGCGAGAGGGCTTTTTTTTCCTACAAAGATAAGCTTGTCCGTGCTCTCTGGAGGAAAAATGTTGTAATGGCAACACTTAAATATCTCCAACATAACTCAGCCTTTGTAGACTGCAATTACTTGTTACTCGTCAGCTGAAATACACACTGAGAAACATATACTGTACGTTGCTGTCCCTCCATCTCCACTGACACAATCCATCCAAACATATATATTGTTTACACGATCCAATGCCATCAATACCAGCTTCATGCTTCAACACACCTATGTCTCGACGACTGATGTAGTCCATAATACAGCTTCGTTAACAGCACAAGCCTTCATGTCTGCCCTGAGGCATGTTTACTACGGTGCAGCTGCCATGATTTCCAACTGTGCCGATATATACAGAAAAATACACACATGGTCTGTATTTTAGTGTTGCTCGACTAAGCTGCACTTGAAAAAATCTAATATGTGACATTTGGGCTGTACACCACATTTCTCTACGAAAGAGACACTATCTTAAGTCAAATTGAAGGTTTCTAATTCAATACTTGTGTTGCCCATTAGCTTGTACACACTGCTGCCATACTATGTATGTGCCAATGATTATACAACCATCTTCTTGGACTGAGACATGTTCCATTTTATGTAATGTAAAAACAAACCCCCATCTCCTTAATTCAGTTCATTTCCATACCCTGCATCTCTACCACACACCATGCAAATAAGCACAGCTGAAAGCCATGGGCAAAATGGCTAATTGGAGAGGATTTCATTACAAGTTAACCTTGATAATGTTTACTGTGTGGTGTCCATCCAGAATGCGTGGGATGAGATTTGCTTATAGCAGTAAATCTGGCAGACAGATTTCAATTTAATTAGGCCTGGGAACAATTTCCTTGACAAATATCCTACACTGAATGGTAAATAACAAGTCTGTAAAATTGCTGCACTGGGATCAAGCCACAGATCGTATAACAGCTCTGCGTTTGTGTCGTAGTAGCTATGTAGGATGGATTTATGGTGAATAATAATGGAGAGCAGTGAGTCACAATACTTGTGTGAAGTGAAGACGACCAAGCCCACGCAAAGCTCTTGGTGTAATGTATGCAGCCAGCACCTAATTTCCTATTCCTCTCTAAGGAAGCCTTCTGAATCTACCCCAGTCACTCTATTTATATCTGGCCACATCTTTTCATCTCTGCGCTGATAGAGCCATTAGGTACAGCACAGCCATAGCATCTTCACCTGCATACTGACAGTATGAATGTTAAAAGACTTAACCATTTATAAATCCTAAGCTATCACAAAGAACACTAATAAACCTCATAAGACCTCATTATTTCAACGAGATGGTGGTCATTTCTTATGGCTCCATTGCTAATAGATATAAGATGTGTGTTTGAAGTCTTAGTGTATTGCTTTACATGCATAAAGGAACCTGATTATATGAAAACAATTATATAATTATATATAATATAATATATATAATTATCGGAATTAGGACAAACGTTTATCTTCAAAGCATTTACACTGTGTTCCCTTTTCAATATCAATACTCTGTGTGTGTGTGTGTGTGTGTGTGTGTGTATGTGTATGTGTGTGTGTGTGTGTGTGTGTGTGTGTGTGTGTGTGTGTGTGTGTGTGTGTGTGTGTGTGTGTGTGTGTGTGTGTGTGTGTGTGTCCATACTTGGCATGAGAATAGACAGTGGAGAAGTTAATTTAGCTTCAAGAGTGGAACGTTGTATTTATACTGTTTCCTTTTTCGAGATAATTTGACCTTGTATTAAGTGCTGACAGTAAGTGAACATTATGCCTATATGATTTTAGAAAATAGGCTATGTAAAATCATTTAATTGAACAAAAACTGACGTTATATTTTATTCTGGGTCTTAGCCTGGTACAGCAAGTGTTTCTATAAATATAAATAATGGTCATATGCATGCCGCAGTTTGTAATACAAACACACTAAGGATACAGTACAGTATGTAGCAGCTGATTCACCACGGACTATAAGGGAGAAAAACGCAGCCACCACTGGTTTTAGCTAGTGTTGGTCATCAGGGGAAATCAAACCAAGATATAGCAACAGGCAATACAAAGAGTAACAAAGAAAAGGATCCCCATGGCTCTGTTATTCAGACTTTGTGAAAAGATCCGAAAAAAATCCAGGCAATGCAACTCCAATTCTTTGGAAAGCAAGATGTGATCATTACGATTATCACCCTGTGTATGGTTTTAGGCCATGACTTCTTAAACCAGCACAAAATAAAAAATTAAATCTACATTTGATGTGACTCATGCAAAAAAAAAATAACAACATTTTGGAAAACCTCATACAATTCAGGGAGGAGATAAAAATGGTGCATGCTTCACTATGACAGGTTTTTCTTTTCATCTTGTTACCTGAACCCTTTGATCTATGATGTAAATGTTCAGTTCGTTTTTTAAACGAGTACTCAAAGTACCTAACTGTGCAGGTTGTCTACAATCAGTACCCTATTGAACAAAATGGTGCAGTTACTCTGGAAATGTGGACTGGAAAAACCTCCCCACTATTACTATGAGTCTGTGGCGGTATGTTCACTCACCAGCTGGGCATCTGCAGGAGGCTGTTCCATTGGAGCGTGTCAGGCAGGTGGAATTGTGCAGGCAGGGATTGTGGAGGGGGTCGCAGGGGTCATAGGGATGGTTGCACAAGGGGCCGCTGAAGAAGGGGGGACAGGTGCAGGAAAACTCCCCAGGTACATCTGACTCCTGACACTGAGCTCCATTTAGACAGGGCCCAGAATCACACTCATCCACATCCTCTGCACAGTCCACACCTGTCCAGCCCAGAGAGCACAGACACCTTGGATACACCGGAGAGGAGATAGGGCACTGTAGAGGTCATTTTGGCATAAATACAACTGAATCCTAAATAAATAAACAACTTATATTGGGTTCTTTTAGGGGCTGTGGTTGTCAATGAAAATAGCAGCTATACTGTAAGGTTATGCACAACTACCACAGTAATTCAAACGATCCCCGAGATACATTTCCCTGCATGCACAGAAGTACACAGTGGTGCAGTCCATGTATTGGCACAGCACTCCTGGATCTTTTGTGAGACGGTGCAGGGAATTTAAAGGTTAATTGAACTACTGGTCGGAGCAGCTTTTAATTCTGGACAACTGAATGTAGGACACAGGAGGTTAGAGCACTGAGCGGGGATTAAATGGAAATGTGCTAGACAGAGACAGAGATGGGGACGGAGAAGCAGAGATTTCTGAAGTATCTGCTCTTAAGGCAGGTGAATATTCCACTTGGTGGCAGTGAGTACCCGAGCTCTACCAACCACTCCACCTCACATTCCTTTTCACCCTCCAACTTTTCCACCTGAAGCAGTTTTACGTCTCCCCTGCGAGAAGAGGGCATTAGCTGAAGCAGATACACCAGCTTTTTCCTCCAATGAGTCACAGATCCCCTGAAACCCTTTCATGCTGTGAGCCATTGATTGACTCATTTGTTTTACCTGCCATCTGCAATTCATTATCTCCGCTGCCAGTGGAAGGACATATTGCTATCTCTGAACGCCTTCTTTTTCTCTGCATTTCTTAAGTGACTGATGAACCTCGGGAGGACAGCGCCCTCGGGCCGGCTTGCACACCTACTTGTAGCTGTTAAGAAGGTCTGTGCAGGTGGCGTTGTTTTTGCATGGCTGTGATAAACATTCATCAATTTCTCGTTGGCAGAACTCCCCCTCCCAGCCTGAGTGACACACACACTCAAAACTCTGCAACACACAAAAAAGGAAACAGCATTATATTGAAATATAGTGACACCTAACATAGGCACTTGCCTTGGTGTAGTAAAGTAAGCCGTTAAAAGTCTATTACTGTCATTATAATAGCAAAGCACAAAATATAACTGTATTGTATATACATATGGAAGCTGGTAATTAAGTTGCTGTGGATCAGTCGCAGGGCAATCTGAGACGTCTTAGGAAACACTTTAATATTTTTGTAAACAAACAGTGCTTTGCTATATACTCAATTTGCTCTAAAATATTGCAGAATAAAACCTCCTTCTTACAAAGAAAATCTTTCCTGTGGAATGATGTCTGAACTGTGAGTGTCATTCTTGTCTTGAATTTTTACATTATGCCATGCAGATGTATGTCTTCTACCACCCACCTTCTGGATAATAGGCAGCCTGTTTTTTCCATGCCATTCAAGGCATTTGGTATAAGACTCCATCAAGCATACAATATTACCTCTGCATATTTTGTAAAGGAAGGATTTTATTATATAAGCAAAAATGTAATATATATTCTTTGGATTCCTGGTAAATATATTGTTTCTACTGTACATTGAGAAAGAGATGTATAGCTCCTACTTCCATTTTCCTTTTCCACTCAAAGCAGTATTTCGACGACTTGTTTTTTATTTCTTCATTGCAATATGCATCACAATGATTAATTGTGATACAGTACAGTATATTACATTACATTACATTACATGTTAGACGCTTTTATCCAAAGCGACTTACATACTCAATACTGTGGACAATCCCCACAGGAGCAATTTGTGCAAGTGTCTTGCCCAGGGACACAACGACATGCTGACTGCAGCGGGGTTTGAACCTGTGCTCCCCTGATCCGAACACCAACGCACTAGACACACTATCCACTGCGCCACAGCCTCCCATATAAATGGTTTGTGTTACTATTACTTTCTAATGCAACTGGTTAAATATAAATTCTGGTCAGGATGAAGGTGGTCATATGGACAACGTTTTTTAGGATTCCTCATTGCCAACATCCTGTATATGGGGTCTTGGCTGCTGCTGGTTGAATGTATGCTAATCTGTTTTTCATACACAGGAGGGGAGCCGTTAAAATGTGTCGGATATAATTTTTACACTGTGGGCCCCATGGTGATGGTGGGGGGGAAATGCCGTCATCTCTTGATAAATTAGATACCTCCAGGAGCCTTCCATTCCTTACCCCTGGCAATAGAGCATAATCTCATTTTTGCTGCTAAGTCACCTTCAGGGAGCGCGATTCTCCAAAATAAGCTAAAGCTCTGTGGGAAATGATGTTCAGAGAGGAATATCTGCACTGTAAACAAGACTATGTTGTAGGGTTTATAAGAACTGACCTTATTTAAATAATGGGACAACAAAAAAGTTATAATTGGCAAACAGATAAAAGTTTGACTAAAAGAAAATATTGGTTGAAATTAAATTATGACTCATATCGCTCCAAATTCCCTTTTTATGCGGTGTCCTTTTGTCTTTGGATTTGGAGTATTCAGTTTATCTCAGACAATTACACTGTAATGTTTTAACCAGGAAATTGTGCTAGGGGGATTTCGAAACCTTGTCATAGAACTCCTTGTAGAATAGTTCATAACATGAAGAGGGAAAATAAGCATTTGCCCTTCAGTTATCCTTACTACAGTAGCCCTTTTTTTATGGGAACACAAGAAAATGCTAGTCTGCTTCTGGTATCGCCTGCATGTGAATACTTAATACAAATACGTTTTTTTACGACATAATTACCCATGCCAGTATACTTCGTTAAGTAAATGATGGAGAGGACACTGAAAAGCAAAAATATGACACTGTGAAATTGAAACCTCAAAGCGTGGTGAAGCAATACATAATACGGCTTTAATTATTTCCATAGAGTCAAAACCCCAAACTTGCTGTTATTCTTAAACACATCCCATCTTTCTTACATATATTATGCACTAATTTTCAAGAGCATAAACTAATTTTAAATCCGCACATTAGGGGTGGACTATGCACCAGAAGTTATTTGTCTTTGTCTAAAGGAAAAAAAAGCTAACCCGAAAGACTTTATCTACAGTATGACACATCTGCTTCACTACTGCAATCTGTTAGCAAATAAGCAGCTGTTGGAAAAAGGCCCCTGGTACTCGTTGCACAGTTTGTAAGCAGCATGCAGTTCCCAAGGCCTTAGTGCAGCTGCAACAGATCAATGTTATTGGCTGAAAAAAAACATTTGAAAAACTACAAAAGTAGAGCTGTGCCTTGCATAAACTAAAATCCTAAATGTTCTCTTCAACCCAAGCATGTGCATCTTTAAAAACAGAGTGTCTAAGAACAAATCATGTTCTATCATATGATGTTTTTTACTTGACATTTGACATATGAGTAACTTCCTGTCTATAGCTAAACATAGCCAGGGAGGACGAACCTTGCAACAAGTAATAAATAATTTTAGAGGCCCTTTGAACATTTTAAATCACTGAATGGCCTTAGTAAAATGATGCTTAATACATGCTTTTAATATTTGCTTTATGATCTCTAGGAATCTTTTAAATATGCATAATTACTGGGCAAGGATATCATTTTGCAAATAGACATGCCATACAAAAGATGGTCAATCTAATGCATTTCATGGTAAGAATATATAGGCAAGGCAAGGCAAGGCAAGCTTATTTATATAGCACCTTTCAACACAAGGCAATTCAAAGTGCTTCACAAAAAATGAAAGACATTAAGAAAATGGCATTTAAAATCAGTCATTAAAAAGAAAAGATAATAAAATAAACATTAAAAGTTTATAAAATATATTATTAACTCTTGTGTTATTTTCTCAAGTTTACTTGGGTAACCTTTAGATCATTTTGGCACTTTAAAAGCTCAGCAACAATGGCTTAATGGCATAATTGGCATGATTTGACTAATAGGAGATAATAATGAGGTACATTTAATAGTCATTATGAGACAGCTCCTGTTCCCTTCTTGTTTCACCCAGACACCTGACACTTGCTTGCATCGCCTCCTGCTAAACACATTTCGTAAAACGACCAATAAAAGTCTGCCAGATTTACCTAGAATATATAAACTTGATGGTTGTACAGCTGTAGCAGAGCCTAAAGCCATATTTTAGTGTTTTTAATAATACACCGCTATTCATGTTATTGCAGTTGTTTATATTTGACTGCAGTAGGAATGCTTTCAAACTTTAACTGCATGGCAGTCATCAAAGGTAATAAGCAATGCCTTATGTGGTTCAGGTCTGTAAATATGCAATAATAAATAGTAGTGCTTTGCAATGAGTTACCAACTGTAGTGATTTACAAGACATTGCGCCATTTTAAAGCCTTTTAAATTCCATTTTATCAGGCTATTATAGTGGCAAACAAAAATAAGTGTGTACTTACCAGATGGAGGTCTCTACATATCGAGTTGGAGCTGCACAAACTGTTCACGCAGTCATCAATGTCTTGCTCACATCTCAGCCCAGCATAACCAGGATTGCAAAGGCAGTAAAATCCGTCTACAACTGAAACAAGATCAGAAGGACAGTTACAGCACCTTGCATCATAAATCCATTCAATCTACTCTCAGTAGGTCATCTCTACACAGGTAAGAGCTGATTGCATCTACAAAGCACAACCCCCCCTGTGATTTCATTCTTTAATGGATACAACCATTGAATAAACACTGTGTGCTGTATCAGTCAAACCTGGTAAATCCAAGTGACAGGTTACCTCCCTCTGCATCAGCCAGTTGGAGTTTGACACACTAACCATCTTTAAATTAACCTCTCAGCAAAAAGCCATTTGGTCTCTGTTTCTGCTTCTCGTTTCCTCGTCCCCTGTCTGTACTTATCCCTCTCTTCCTCAATGAAAGCCTGAAAGCCTTATCATTTGTTTTCACACTCTCAACACACCAAATGAGCTGAAAAGAAGTGCGATGTCGGCCCATTTAAAGGGCCATTCTTTATTCACATGTTACAAATGCACTAATTTCTTCCATCAGAAGTTAGTATTTCCCACGTCTAATAATCTATTCCTTCCTGTCTTTAATTATTAATGAAGTTAAGGCGGGATGCATCATTCTGTTTCTCCTACACAACACTGGTGTACAGGCAGCCAGTGACAGAGGTAATTGCACTTCTTACAGGAGTGAATTTATTACTTCCCCAGTCAGGGTCCCAGGATTCTTCATTATCCCAAAGATTTACCACGTAATCTATGCTGTCACTCTGTCTTGGTGCGTGTAGCTGCTATTACTCTCATTAAATGCTTTAGGTCCTGGGTGGCAGCAGCATTACTCATCGCAACCACTGTGGCTATGCAGTGCTCTCCCTGGTGGCTGTGACTGGCTGGATGTTGCTGAGCAGCGGCCAATAGGTCCGCGAGGCCTGCTTCACTAACCTAAGGTGAACTGGCTGCACTGAAGATTAGTAAAGACAGCTGGCCGAGGTCTACTGTAGCATAGTGAAGGATAGGATACTCTCATACAGCAATCCACTGCCATCATTGTTCTTTTCCGGCAGAGGCCAGTTGAAACACAGCAAGAGTTGGTCAAATGCCATAGCTGCTTGAAGGTAATAATACAGCACAAATGTTATACTACTTAGAGAAACCCACTTTGACTCTGCACAACTGATGCAGAGTAATTGTAGACATCTTAAAACAAAATGTATCAAGGACATTTGTGCAGTTTCTATTTTATTTTTGTCCTTCATGTGTGAACCTTGTCAACTGAAATACATTACAATCGTTGACGAACGCATGATAAATAAGCCTTAATTCAAGAATATTATTTTTGATCAATGAGTTTTTAAACACTTATGCTAGAAATGGAAGACATAGGGGTTAAAGTGTATCAAGATAGCCACAGGAAGAAAAACAATCTCCTGCCTTTGATTGTATTACTTTTGTCATTTATCATCCATTATTCAAATTACAATGCAGCATTGATGCTTAATAGATTTCCTTCTTCAGATATGTTAAGGAACTAATCAAGCCTACTCCAGCAGGTAATGTCCTAGATCCTCACATCAGATGAAATAACTCCACTCTCATAACACTCTTATTAGCTGCAGTGGTGACCTAATTGAAAACGGCCTGTCAGACAGTAAGTGAGCAGAACAAAACTTGACAGATTCAATGTGTGTGTGTGTGTGTGTGTGTGTGTGTGTGTGTGTGTGTGTGTGTGTGTGTGTGTGTGTGTGTGTGTGTGTGTGTGTGTGTGTGTGTGTGTGTGTGTGTGTGGGTGGAAAGACGTGTGCTTCCATCTTGAGTGCCTGTTATTAAGCATGTTAGAAAGATTGGCCATTTCTTACCATCGTAGCAGAAACCGTGAAAGCAGGGGCTGGAGCTGCACTCATCCACATTGATTTCACAGCGGGGGCCAGTGAATCCACGGCGACAGTGACAGCGGAAACCAAGAGGGAAATGGTCCTGATCCAACTCCTCCACACACACTGCACCATTCTCGCACGGATTACTGGCCTCACAGGGTAAGAACTCGCAATTATGATCTGGAGCGAAGCAAAAAAAAAAAAGGAAGGAGAAACCTTTAGCAGACAAGAATCTGTAAAGAAGTGCAATATAAGTGTACTACTGGGGTTAAGGATTAAACCCCTTTTGTATATTTCCATCCATGACGTGTGGTAGAGTACACGTAATGTCAAAGCCTACTCTTTAAACAGAAGGTCATACAGGAAGCCTTGGTCCAGTAATTTGTAATTAAAAAAATATATATTTATTGTAAATCCTGTCTCTTTCCTGTTTTAAAACTGAACCAAAGTGATAATCAAATGTAACCAAAATATTTGCAATCACAGACTTCCGTCATAGTTATATAGAGAATCAAGCACTTTAGATGTATTTTTAGAACTGTTGTGTCCATTTCAGGCGCGGAACACTAGAAATGTAATTGCTTAAGATTTCACAGTACCCAAATAAAATTATGTGAGTTACACATTTGAGCTTGTGAAAAAACAATTACAAAACCAATAGTCTCCGTCCTTAGTTCTGGCTGGCAGCGCTGATTTAAATTAACTCATAAAAGCACACCTGTGGCTCTGAGGTGCTCAATTTTATTACTAAAGCACTAACTGAACATTAATATTTGCAATATTAAGATTTCCTGCCACTTTGTTTGAGCAAACTGCTAGAAATGAAAATGCCAGACACCATTATATTCAGATCATGAATAAACACATTGACGGAAAACACTCTTCTAAAGCACAAATAAGAAATGAAATAGATCATGCTTATACTCACATTGCCTTAACAAAACTTGATGTAACACAGTTGTTATGTCCTGTTTCTAAAATGTATTTCTGCAAAAATGATCAGTTAAACTACAATGACAACCTGTGGTCATAATTTGAATAGAAAATCTCGAGTGGTTCACAGTGACCGTAACGATTTGACCACCAAATTCTAATAATTTCATCCTTTCATTAGTTGACTTTTCCACATTTGTGGAAATATTTCTTCAAGCAGCCCAGAGAATGAAACTGACAGACCCAGGAGAAAAATCCCAACCACGACTTTAGTCTGCACAGAAGCATACAAATTCCTGGTGAAATCAGTTTCTTATTTGTAGAGGAATTGCTAAACCCAAATGGGTTCTACACGCCTTAATCAGAAGCATATTCTGTATAAGGCACATCATTGCTTTTGGCTGAGCCAGCAGGTTGTAGTATCCACAGCTGATTAAAGTTCTGTTCTGGCTGTGTCAGCTTGTTACAAAGAAACTTGGTGGTAAATATCAAAATGTGGTACTTATACATTTTAAATACCTCTGGCATTATTGAACAACTGGTCGGTCAAACAGCAACATGCAATGGACAGTATTTAAATTATAGTTTCCTAGTAAAACTACTTCATGACCAGTCAAAGTAGCAGCACTATTGACACATAATTCTTACTTAAAGGGGACCTATCATGCAAAATGCACTTTTGTACGTCTTTTATACATGAATATATGTCCCCGGTGTTCCAGGGAACTCACCAAGTGTCAGAAAACACAACCCTCTCTATTTTCCTCCATACCCAAATCTCTAAAAAAGGGACTGCAACGGATCTGATAAAAACTGATCCAGATTTGAACACTGTCCTGACGTCAGGACAGTGGCGCTACGGCTATTGGGCCAACTTCACCAATCAGGAGGAGACAGCCACGGCCATTGCCGTTCGAAAGCGCTGGAGACGCTGTAGTACATATGCCAGGCCTGTAGGTGGTGCTGTTCTCACTGAATCTGCCCTTGCAAAAACAGAGCTAAAAAAGTGCAAATTGAGCAAAATGAGGCATGGCTAAAATGCATGATCTGTTTGGTATTTTGAAAAAAAAAATATATAAATATGCCTTATATAGGTATGGTCCTACACTATACATGTATTATTCAAATATAGCATGATAGGTCCACTTTAACTGGTCATTTTATACAAAACAAGAGGTTTTACACCTCCTTGAAGCAATACACAGATTTAATCAAATCACTCTCTGTATTGTGACATTTTTACTAGACCTGCCAATCTCATTGAGAATCAACAGCCATTCTACAGCTGTTTGCCGCTCTCGGTTCCTTTGAGTCCTGGCAGCTCTCACAAACTCCAGGACTGAAAACAGCAACTATTCCATTGCCAATCCCCTTATTTTAGTATTATCACACTTGTGCTGTGGCAATCTACCATTTGGAGATACAACTAAACTTGGACAGAGAGTGGAATTGTGTAGTAAATCAAGGAAGGTTTCCCATTTGCTTTAGATGCTTGTGATTTGCGTGTGACCGAGAAAGATGAATGAGGTGCTGATTGGGTCTAACAACAAACTGGCTTCTGCTTTTGTAGATGTAGCTCTGGCACAGCCCTGAACAAATCTCTGCAGACTGGGACTCAAAACTGAATGATTATTCAAAGTTATTACCATGCATGTCAATTACATACTTTTCTCCCAACTTTTCAATTGAGACTCTCTTACTTTCTAATAGTACACGTGTATTGGGTTCTATTAAAGGTTCCCTTCATCTTTGACTATGAAAAGCCACTGCCATGCTTTATACTATATGGTGTTACATGGGTAATCAACTGTGCCTCATTTCTGCCATACTTTCCATAGTGCTTTGAATTACAGCTGAAGACTTCCATGTTCATTTTCATGAACACTCTGCATCTTTCTCCTTAAGCTGTCAGCGGTCTTTGAAGTGCCTTTTTGTAAATGTCATGTGCCTTTTTCAGGAGTCATTTCCTCCTGGCCACTAAAGCCTAGATTTGTGGAGTGCTGCCCTGACTGTTGTCCTTCCAGGAAGATCTCACAGCCAACGGGCTCATTAGATCTGTCAGAAAGGTCCTTGTGTTTTGACCTGGGTCTTCCTGCCTCGGTTTGTTACGATGACCGTGTCTAGGAGGAATCTGGCTCAGTTAATGTTTTTTCACATTTGGTAATGACGGAGACCTTTTTGCTCCCATTAAATCACACTATTAGCATTTTATCCAGTTAAAGTTCCTCAGACTTTGTGGTCAAGTCTTTAACCCAACATGCACAGTCCAGAGTGGATCTCTTATAATGGCAAACAGATCTTGCTTGTTGTTAGTCATGTTCAGAAAATTGTAGTCATTACCAACACGGGCCAAATTGAGCTGTGCCAACAAGTAAACATCATTAAAAATCTAGTCACCATTGATCAATTGTTTTTGGAGGTTCAAGTGGAGAAGTATGTTCCAAATCTACTTAACAACTGATGAAATCATAATGTATAAATGTTCAATTATAGTAACACATTCCTATTGAAACAGATCACTTCATATTTACCAAATATAAGATGCATTTGTTGCCCTCAGATTGTTAAATAATGTAATATTCTAGGTTCTATTTTTTACAAACCTAGTTAATCTAATACATTCATTTGTGGTCAAATTAAATTAATTGTAATGTTAGCATTTTAACTTTGATTATCATCTTCTGGCCCTTAAAAAATGTGATTATCAAATCAAATCAGGTTTTGGCTACAAACAGTGATCATTTGTCACCAGATAGTCTCTTAATATGAGTCTAAAACATCCTCTACCCCAAATAACCCAACTACTTTTTTATTCCCATCGATATGCAACAATAATGCTGTACAGCTCTGTCATCTGACTAAATGATGAAAAGTTGTGACTCGTGTGACAGAAGCACCCACCACAGCTAACATCTCACTTAATTACTTGAGATTTCTTTATTTAACCGCAGGTAGCAAATGAAGATGTACTCATTTTGTTAGGATATGTGATGTAAGTTCAGACAGGTGAAAATAATAGTATGTGAAGTTAATTAACTTTGCTTTTTTGTCCCCATTCCCTCAGTGCTCATTACCTTTAAATGGAGCCGCACATTGGCAGAAGTAATTACCAGGCTGGTCAATGCAAGTGGCTCCATTCTTGCATGGAGATGAAGCACACTCATCAATGTCAAGTTCACACTCTGTACCTTGGACAAAAAAAAAAGAACAAAGGTTGATTAATATGAAACGTTGATGTGTCGCTGGCATACATGTTTGACTTTTATCAAAGGAGAACAATGTTAAAATCAGACTGATTGTCAAAAATCACACGTGCTGTCTTAAAGATGACAGTTTGCACATGTTGTCCACATAACAGGCTGGTTACCATCACTTTAACACAACCACATCCTTTCATTTTGGTATAACCAGGGAATATATAAAAAAAAACCAGCATGAACCTTAAATTCCTTTTTTTTTGTAAATTATTCTGGATACAAAAAAACACACATATGTGGTGAAGGCTGAAACTAATGCTGTAAACAATGCTAAAACAGCTACGATACCCATGAGGGCTCTATGTCGATGCAGCAAGGCATACAACAAAACTGATCATCCTCACAGCAAGAACTCCATTCCAGACATCATTTCTGAGTATTCAAAAAGTTTTCTTCAAAACATAAATAGGGATTCATTAATTGTTTTCAAAGGAGAGAAACAGGCTCCTTGGGGATCATACGATTCAGCACTTCAACCAGTTTTATTGTTTGTAATACACTGAATCTGGCTCTGCGTGAATTATTACCAATTATTACAAAACCGTTCAAAAGCTGTGTTTGACTGTTACGGGTGGAAACACATGATCTTCTTTTTAATCTCGAGTTATTATTCATCTTGTACTTTCAACAGTTGGCATCACAGCATCACATGTAGGAGAATAATTATTCTGCAAGACTTCAAAATGTGTGCACGGCGGACTAAATCACTGTGCTGTCTGTATACTTTAAAGAGGAGCTGCTGATGGCTGCTGACTTCACTTTGAAAATGCACTTGTTGTGTACAGAATTGATACATGTCATTGTCTGAAAACGTACAAAGATACTTCTCATCTGAAAACATGAGGTGCATTCACTTACCTGTAAAGCCAGGCATACAGACACATCTATAGCCATGAACAAGGTCAAGGCACGTAGCATTGTGCAGGCAGGGGGAGGACATGCACTCGTCTACGTTGACTTCACAGTAGTTCCCTGTAAGGACATGAAATTAAAGCAGTCAGTGTTCACTACAGATTTGAGTTTGATGAACATTTCATGCTCAGTTCTCCACTTTCCCTCAACTTAGTTAAATGTCTAATCCGTTGCGTTTGACTTAAAGCCTCTTTGTGTGGAATTTGATTGAAGGACGACAGCTTCAATCCCTTGGTTGAAGACAGCCGTCACAAACATTAAGTCAGCTGGATATTTTGCGTGAGCTTTTTGCAACACAAGGAATAAACATATCTTCACTGTTATGCTCGCAAAATGTATTTGACACTGAGATGTTGTTTTGAATATTCAACAAGGCTTTAAAAATCAAGGTTTAACAACAACACATCTACACTGTTTCTCCAAAAAGTTTGCTCTTTTTTTCATACTCTATCTATTTCTATATAGATTTGGACACAAAGAGTAAAATATACATTCATATTATATGTTAAAATAATCAACGCTGAAATTATGAAGCAGATACAGTAAGCTGCACAAAACTAAGCAATTTATTTTGCATTATCACTATCACATACATTTTAAGTGTCTCTGGATGAGACTGGTGTTTAGTGTAACATTCCAAAGTGAGAAGAGGTCTTTGCACTGTTGGCTCTTGTTACAGATATAGAGCATGCTTTTTAACCTAATGGCCTCTGATGTGGCCTTGATGTGGCTAAAGGTTAGCATTTGAGTTCATGAGTTCATGGTTGAAACACTCAGGGGTTAGAGATGTCAATACTGATGCTGAACGTAGCCAAAAACCTTGACATTTCTCAGAAAACACTTAAGAGAAAAGATTTGTAATAACAGAAGTGCAGTTTAAGCAATGGTTTGCTTTTTTTTTATACTTGGTGTAGGTATTGTTTGACCTATTGTTAATCCTTCCTCTGTATTAAAAAATAGCAACCATAAGTGAGGCTAATACTTTGACATTTAATTATAGGATTTTTAGCACTATTACTTACAAAAAACTCACTGAGTAGTGGCAAGACTACCTTGAAACTCCACTAGCCTCTGGTAGCAGAGCTTTGAGTGCTAGTGTTGTTCAGAAATGGATGAGCATCTGAAAATGTTACTCTTACAATACAAATCAAATACATCTTCATTATTAAGTCTCATCACAACTGTATTTCTTTTGCAAATAAAAGCCATAGACATTTTCGTCTTCTTCTATACATTGAAACAATTATATTGTGTAAGTGCCCAATAAAGGTTTCTCTAAAAACAACTGTTTCATTTATGTACGTATTTATAATTTTAACTAATTTAAGGCAGTGGAACAATCAGATCACCTGCCACACAATATGAGCAGAGACAACAGATTGGATTTCTGTGGCTCTGCATGTGCTTCAATAAAAGGTATTGAGAGGCATCAAAGTTGAATGGAATGTAATTAAACAATTGTTTGTTTCCATAAATCTTTGATCGACAGCCAGAATGAAATATATATTTTAATCCCTACGACACATTTGCTAAACGCCTGTAGTTTAAGGAACAGCAACAAAAGAACAAATGATAAAACATTAAGAAAAGCCAGTGAAACTCCTCAAATCCATCCCCAAGCATACAAATGTATATTTACTTTCATTTCAACAGTTCATCTTTGAGCATTGATTGCTATTGGCAGTGGATCAGAGACACCCGAGATCAAATATCATGGCATATTGTTTTTTCATTAGTACAGTTCTTGCTATGATAACCAAACGGAGATTTTCTCGATGAAGAATTGGCTATCATTTGTATGTTTTAAAAGTAGAAAAGGTTACCAAATTAACTAAGACTTTACCATCCTTGACTTTGAGGTTAAGACACCCACGAACCTAATATATGATTCAAAATTGAATTTGACTGAATTTGAAGTTCTGTTTCTAAAAGGTCAATTGAAATTAAATGACCACATTTTATAAAATGTGCCAACATGCATTAATATATTAAATGTGTATTGTCTCTTTACTTAAAGGGGACCTATCATGCAAAATGCACTTTTGTACGTTGTGACGACCCCTGCCTTGTTGTCTCCTGTGGTGTGCATGGCCCTTTAATGTTTCTCCTCTGCTTGTGACGCCCTGATTGGGGACACCTGACGCCCTGATTAAGGACACCTGACGGCTGGCGGAGGATAAAGAGGCCGGAGGCAGAGTCTCGATCTCTCTCTCCCACAGAGGACCTGACCGCGGAGCAGCCACGTCGCTTAGCCTTTTTGCCTTTCCTTTGTGTTAGTTTTTTTGGTTTACGTTAAACTTTTGTTAATAAATATATTTTTCATATATGTTCTCGTCCTTCCCACGCTTTTTGTTATGGCCAAGAGCCAGGCCATGACAGATGGGGGCTCGTCCACTTCTTTTATCTGTGATACAGCAACGGATAGGTAAGATTTGTGTTGGGAGTTGGATTGCGGGTATAAACTTTGTTGGGAGCGCGTTTGCAGTGCGGCCGGTTTCTTTGTTTCGGCTCGTTGTGGGAAGGACATTAGATTTCAGATCGTTGTTTGGGGACATATTTGATTACTTTGTGAGGCTTTGATTTGTTTGGTATTATATTTCGGGAGAGTGGTTGCTAGTTGTTCTTAGCCGTGGTCAGCTGTTTGTTTTGTTGTTTTTTCTCCTTTTTCTCTCGTCGGGGTTTGTTGGTGCGTTGCAGGTGGAGCAGTGCGGAGCGGTGCAGAGTTTTCCCTGGCAGGTTAAGCGGCGGTTCCCTTGGGATTGTTGAGCGGGGTGTGTAGTGTTGCGGAGAAAGTGGTTGAAGCTTCGGCTTGGGAGCATGGCCGTGGTCACAGTAGTGTTGCTAGCTTGCTAGTCGCTTTGCTGGGCCAGCGGTCTCCGGTGCATAAATACCCACCACAAGTAACTGCATGAAGACTAGGGAGGAGATTAGTCAGTGGGATGGTGAGTTAGTGGGGAAACTCCAATCAGAACATTAGTGTTGTTCCACTTTGGACGCATCACGCATAATAAGCGTGGTGGTATCTGTCCGGTTTGTTTTTGAGTTGTTTTTTTTTTTTTTTTTTCTCATCTCTCGGTTTAAAGGTCCGGTGTTGTGTTCCGGTGAGGGGTCGTTGTAAATTAATATGGCTGACGTAGAGGCATTTATTGAAGCTCCGTCTCAGGAGTTGCTTGGCACTTTTTCAAGAGAGCAGCTGCTCTTAATTGCTGAGCATTTCTCTGTGTCTATTGTCGGGGATAGAAGGGTGAAAGACAACATAAAAGACTCTATAGTGTCGACGTTAAGGGAGACGGGAGTTTTTGCTGCAAAGGAAGAGGGGGTTTTGTTAAAACCTCGTTTTCAGGCAAGTGTACTTTCTTTTGAGCAGCAGAGGGAAATGTTGTTGTTGCAGCAGGAACACGAAAAAATAAAGTGGGAAAAGGAAATCACAGTGGAGCGGATGCGACAAGAATCTGAGAAAGCCAAGATAGAGTGGGAGGGACATCGTCTGGCTATTCTCAGAGATGGCGCGTTGTCCGGTGAGGGGCAGGGTGAACAGGTGCCCAGGTCTCCTCATCGCTTTGATGTTAATAACTTGCGCTTGCTGCCTCACTTTAATGAAGGTGATCCCGACACGTTTTTTGTTGTTTGAACGTGTAGCTAGGGCTAGAGATTGGCCTGATGCGGACTGCGCTCTGATGCTTCAGTGTGTTCTCACAGGACGAGCGCAGTCTGCATATTCCTCTTTATGTCTGGAAGATAGCTCTAGCTATAGTAAAATAAAATCAGCGGTGCTTAGAGCATATGAACTGGTGCCAGAGGCCTATCGACAGCGTTTTAGGTCCTTTGAGCAAAAACAAGATCAAACATATGTGGAGATGGCGAGGGATTTGTCTGTTCATTTTAAGCGTTGGTTAACTGCTCTTGACGTCACTACTTTTGACGATTTGTGTGAGCTCATGACTTTGGAACAGTTCAAAAATATTCTTCCTGACAAGATTGCTACTTACATAACAGAACACAGGGTCACTTCTGCGGCTGAAGCTGCTGTGGCAGCTGATGAGTTTGTGTTGCTTCATAAGAGCAGGTTCGGAGGGCGCTCTGGGGCCCTAACTGTTTTTGAAGGAAGTAGAAAGGCTGTTGATGTTGGTTCATTTGGGATGGAGCCAAGGAAATTGGGTTTGGTCAAATCTGAGGTGGATAATAATGATATTTGCCACTATTGGCGTGAAAAAGGCCATTGGAAGGCAGATTGTCCTGCGCTTAGAGCAAAATCTGAGGGAGGAAGATATTTTGTTGGACCTGTTGCGTTAGCTGCTCCTGTGAAAAGCTGCTGTGTTGCCGATGTGCTTACATCCCACTTATGTGGATCTGAGGTTTTGGCATCTTATGCTCCATTTATACGAGACGGCTTGGTGTCATTGGTAGGTAGTAATGTCAGAGTTCCAATCAAAATCTTGCGAGACACAGGGGCTTTTGATTCCTATATTGTTGACTCTGTTTTGCCTTTGTCTTATGAAAGTGACACTGGTGACACCGTTCTGAGTTGAGGAATGGGATTAAAAGTTCTTCCTATTCCTGTTCATAGGATGTATATTGACTGTGATCTTGTTAAGGGTGAGGTGGCTGTTGGTGTACGTCCAGCTTTTCCAATCGAGGGGATACACTTCATCCTGGGCAACGGTTTGGCAGGTAGCAGAGTCTGGACTGATGTTCCCCCTGCGTTTTTAGTCACTGGCGGTCCGATTGAGTCAGGGTCTGAGGAGAGCTCTACAGTGTTGGCAGACCTCACGTCCTCTTGTGTGACCACTCGTGCTATGGACAAAAATATGTTTGGAAACCAGAAGACCAAGCATTGTCCCACTAGTCAAAGTGGTCGCGGCGGCGGTAGCGTTGATGGTGGTCGTGGTGGCGGCAGCGTTGATGGTGGTCGTGGCGGCGGCAGCAGGGGTCGAGGAAGAGGCAAGGAAATGTCCTGCTATCGGTGTGGAGACCAAGGACACATGGCTCGTGACTGTGGGCATGCCAACGACCGGAAGTGCTATTCCTGCGGTGGGCTTGGCCACATCCAGAGACGGTGCAGTAGGGTGAAATGTTACAGGTGTGGCGACATTGGCCACGTTGCGGTGCAGTGCAGTAAAGCCAGTGAAACTAACTGCTACAACTGAGGAAACATGGGCCGTGACGGTAATGTATTGTCTGTCATACTGTTCGATAAATCGTTCTCGCTCTGCCCATCCTTTTAAAGTGTGCTTCTCAGGTAGTTTACCTGAGTTGCTAAAGATGTGGCTGGGTGTTGGAGGAGCGTTTGGCAGTGTGAGGGTTGTATGTTGCAATTGGTGGTTTTGTTGGAGGTGGGGTGCATTATGTCTTGTGTTTTTGTTGTTCATTACTGGTGTTTTTTGTTTTGTCAGGGTTGGGATTGGTGTGCCGGTGGTCCTGGGGACACCGACTTTAAGGGGGGGGGTGTGACGACCCCTGCCTTGTTGTCTCCTGTGGTGTGCATGGCCCTTTAATCTTTCTCCTCTGCTTGTGACGCCCTGATTGGGGACACCTGACGCCCTGATTAAGGACACCTGACGGCTGGCGGAGGATAAAGAGGCCGGAGGCAGAGTCTCGATCTCTCTCTCCCGCAGAGGACCTGACCGCGGAGCAGCCACGTCGCTTAGCCTTTTTGCCTTTCCTTTGTGTTAGTTTTTTTTGGTTTACGTTAAACTTTTGTTAATAAATATATTTTTCATATATGTGACCTGCTCTATCGAAATCAGTCGCATTGACCCGGAGACACATTTTGAGTTGTATACACTGTTGGAAAGAGGAGATTCCTAGCTTTCTAATGATATCAGGATTGTTTTTGTACTCCAAATATTAAGCAAAATATGTCACATTATATAATGACTGTCACCGAGTCATCATTTTGAGAAAAAGGCCTTCAAAGTTTCCTCTTCTCTGGAATCCATCGATCTGACTGATTATTAGCGGAGCAAATGATCAAAATAGTCCGGAGGGAAAATATTTCCGTTTGGATTACTGGTCTGGGGGAAGCTCGCGAGTGTGTGTGTATGTGTGTGTTTGTGTATTTTTGCGTTTGTGTATATTGTGTTTGTTTCCCGGGGAAAACACTCACGAGAAACACCGGCTGTTGTTATAACTGCTGTGACGTTAAATTACTCTGTTCTCCGCTTGTAATTATACCGTTACAAGCTTCATAGTTGTATTTATCATCTAAATTTGCCGAAACAAGTTTAATATTCTGAAAGCCAAGACTTTGTTTATTTGAAATCAGATGAAAACAAACTGTAACGGACCCTGCCGTGTTATCTATGATTACTATACGCTTACATTCATAATTTCAGCCGGAGGGAGGGGGAAGAGCAGATTGCGAGTGAGAGGTACCTGTCATCTTCCCTTTACAAGCTTCACAAATGTATTTATCGTGTGATTTTGGAAATAAAAGTTTCATATTCTGAAAGCCAAGACTTTGATTATTTAAAATCAAACAAAACACCCGAACCCCGAAAAAATAGTTTTTTACGCAAATCCACGTTTATTTTTAAATGAGCTGTTGCGACTTCCGACTGATTTCGATAGAGCGGGTCACATATGTTCTCGTCCTTCCCACGCTTTTTGTTATGGCCAAGAGCCAGGCCATGACAACATCTTTTATACATGAATATGTGTCCCCGGTGTGTCAGGGAACTCACCAAGTTTCAGAAAACACAACCCTCTCTCTTTTCCTCCATACCCAAATCTCTAAAAACGGGGCTGCAACGGAGCTGATACATATTTGAAATTGTTCTGACGTCAGAAACGGGGAGCTCCGCCTATATGGGCAACTCTCCACCTATCAGGGGAATGGGGGGTTGGGCCACGGCCACGGTCATTGCCGCTTGAAAGCGCTGGAGACGCTGTAGTACATATGCCAGGCCTGTAAGTGGCGCTGTAGTCTGCCACAAAAGCAGCGAAGAAGACTTCTCACAGAATCAGCCCTTGCAAAAACAGGGCTGGAAAAGAGCAAATAGAGCGAAATGAGGCATGGCTAAAATGCATGATCTGTTTGGTATTTTGAAATAAAAACTTCACAGACATGTTTTATATAGGTATGGCCCTACAATATATTATTCAAATATAGCATGATAGGTCCACTTTAACTTTCATGTCTATAAGCACACTGGTATGGTATTGACTTTTCCTCTCACTCATCATTTGTAACTTACAAGTCAGAGCAATGTCTCACAAACAAACAGTCATGGTAAGAATATATCAAATAAAATACCTGTGATTCCAAGAGGACACTGGCATGTGAAAGAGTTAAGATCATCAACGCAGGAACCTCCATTCTGACAAGGCTCACTGAGACATTCATTCACTTCAATCTCGCAGTCAATTCCTTAGAAAAATTAAAACCGCACAACATGTTGACACATTGCTTCTGCGAATAACCTTACAAAGTATAACTTTTAGAAAGCTTTCACTTACCAATAAAGCCAGGTGCACAGAAACAATTGTAGCCATCGAGAGCATCTTTACAAACACTCAGGGCTCCACACGGCTGTTCTTCACAATCATCAATGTTTACCTCGCAAAATTGGCCTGTTAGCCCTGCAGACAGAGGAAACAGAGTTCTATAGGATTTCTCCATTTCAGAAGACTTTAAAGTGATGCTTGTAGGCTGTAATATAACACCTCCTAGTAAGACCTCCAGTATTGTTCACATGGTGGTTGGTCTTTTAGAATTATTATTGAAAAGCAAAACAACTATGGTTGACTTTCTTCCTCTCTTTCCTTTTCTTCTAATGCACAATGACAAAATGTACAAATACTGTATTATTAATTAACAATACATATCAAAATGAGTAGTAACTTATAAAGAGCAACGTTTTGTGAATTGGTTCACTGTGATTTGCGATGATGGGTCATTGAAATAAGCAATATGCCCACAATGGCAGGAGTGAAGAACCAGCTACCTGGTCAACATGACTGGAAAACATGCACATTTTAAAGATATTTTTAAAAGTTATTCTGTTGGACAACAAATGTGTCTCAGATGTTTGCTGGAATGAAAAATAATAATAATTCTCTTAAATCCAAGTAAAAATAACCAACCTATTTGTTTGTCTTTTTGACAAATCATGACACAATTCATATTGGCCTTGACAGCATTAAAACACAAATTGCCTTGTGGTATATAAAATATGATTTTCAGCATTTAATTTATGGAACAAAAAGTTTGTGTATATATATAGACAATACTGTAGATGTAGATATATAAGTTTATTCTATATTGAACATTATATGTATAATAACCTAATTACCTGTGTTATGACCTGTGAATTACTGCAACAAATATAATGATAATAACTAATTGGATTTAATTTCCTATTTAACCTGATTCAATCTTATTGTACCATGCCATCTTAAAATAATAGATTGTAGTGATAGGAAACAATCCCTTTCATAAAGTAGAAGCCTATTGGACCTAAAGTTGGCAAAAATACATTACAAACATCCTCGCTGCTTTGAAGTCAGCTCACAACCTGATGAAGTGAGCCCTGACGTCCGCTTTTCACAAGGCTGTTACGTGTTGTTGCTTAAGGCCAAACAGATTAGACTCCCACAGAGAAGGAAACTGAACAAGAGAAAGCATCAAACCAGGAGTTTGTCTGCTATATACATGATTCATTTGAAAGAATTTCCTCCATTTGAGTCAAGCTGCTGCAAAACGGTGCACCTACCTGGTAAACAATCACACTTGAACCCTCTTGATAGATCCAAACACGCTGAACCATGTTGACATAGGCCATCAACACAGTGGTTTATTAGTGTTTTGCAGTGCGGTCCAGAGTACCCATTTTGACACACACATCTATACTTGTTTGCCAGTTCTTCACAGAGGAGAGTTCCCTCAGGGTGGCAAGGATTTGACACGCATTGGTTCACAGATGAGGAGCACTCATTGCCCTGGTATCCTGTAAGAGGTGGGATCAAAGTAGTGATTGATGTGCGGCGCTGTGTACAGTATGCTCCTGACTTCCAACGTCTGGCACACATCATGGATTGTGATTTCACGTAATGTTGTCATTGCCAGTGTTCTTCCAATCTCTCATTTACATAATATATCCAGCCAGACCCTAAAGCACTAAAACCAAGGAGGGATTTCAGCAACAGTAAACAACCTACTGAAGAATTGTAAATGTGGTTTGCAATTGTAACTAATTTGTGGATTTGTAAATGTGCTTTCTTATGATATTCACTCAGAATGTAAGGCTGTAAGGGATACCACATTACAACCATTGAGGGCTGAATAAAAAAAAAAGAGGGATTGATGTTGAATAAACCAAACACTGCATATGACACACTGTTGTTAATATGATTTAAAAAATGTTATTCCTACTCAGCACACTACTGCATGTTTTCATTCTTAGATAGATTACTGTAGCACTGACTAAAGAGATAAAAGCTATATATCAAAGCAAAAATAGAGCTTAACAAGGGTTTTACCAATCTGAAGTATGAAAGGGTTTTAATACCTGGAGGGCAAATGCATTGTATTTTCCCCGCTGAGTTGTAGAAACAGGTTCCTCCGTTACTGCACAACTCACCATCTGATGCACACGCTGAGACGGATGTGGAGCAATTCTTACCTGTGAGGTAAATACAAATTGTTAATCGAGCGCTATCAAAAAGGACACATGCTAAGAACACATCTCAATATCCTGTCCAACAAATGAGTTTGACCGCTGAGAGTGACAAACATTCATTTGTGTGTTCATTAATGAAGCCAGTAGGGGTGACACAATACAACTGCCATATCTTTGCGCTATCGCAGTTTTTTATTCCAAGCCAAAGGCACACACAATTTATTTGGTCTAGTATTTACCTGAGTATATTGTCACATTACAGAAATATTAATATTACCCCCTTGCAGGTTTTGTTTATAACATTTAATGTAACCAATATATCATCTTTTGACCTATTTTTCCCCCCCAAATTCAGAAACAAAGACGTTTTTTTACTCAATCAGCTGCAGTCATATTCTGATTTGGTTAATGACCTCCTACATTAGACAATGGGGCCGCTTTGATGGTTATCATTTCTGAAGTGTCATCAATCTGCACTATATTCATTAAAGTGTAAAATATGAAAATGATGACACAGATAACTCACCAGCAAAGCCCAAAGGACAGATGCACTCATAGTCTGCAACCAGGTCAATACACGAGGAATTATTGGCGCAGTATCCATGGACACATTCATCATAGTTGATTTCACAGTTAAACCCCCCAAACCCTGGTATGAAAGGAGAAAGAGAAATCTTATCAGTGAATATCAGTCAACACCAGACATGAAAAGATACTAATTAGTATCAAATTCAACCCAAAAGCATATATGACTTTTCAATGGGAGCTCATCACAAGTAAAAAGGGTATACATAAAATGGAGGGTTGCTTGCACCGTGGTGTGAATTTGAGGAAATAAATAAAAAATTATAAAGCGTGAAATTGTTTTCATGCCCTTTCATTAGAAGTTACATCAGCAAACTTGAAATAAAAAAAAGCTTAAAGTCATGAAGTAAAAGTGAGTGCTGTCAATTTCTGACATTTTAGTCCCCCATAAATATATTCCACCGCATGGTCACGCTACAAAATGACTATCATTAGCTCTGTCACACACTGCAGCTATAGGAGGCCCATGACTAATGCTCGGCTATCAGCACCATCGGTGCAGGTCAAATTCTCATCATTTCTCAAACTGACCATGGAACCAATTTCCACCTCTCTCCATGTCATAAAATTTGACAATTATCCTGACTTCATTAAAAATGCATAACAGGTTTCACCCGCAATCATGGTTTAATCAGAGGTATGTCTCGCAGGTAAGATGTCAACTGGACCAAGAAATTATTGGAAAAATAGCTGAGATTTATTCCCTGTTACTCTAATGATGCGAGATACAATTTCTGATAGAATAATGTTATGCGATCAGAGAAATGAAAGGAAAATATCGGTTATCCTTTTGGGCATTGGGCTGAAAGCAAGTACAAATGGATTATTGAAAATCATGATGAATTAAGCAATCACGATCAGATGCAAGAAAACAAAGCTCTTTTTGAGAATTCACAGGTTTTCATTCCAAGAAAACACTAAAACAACTGATTAGTTAATATGCTTTGGCCAAGGTTTTATAATCAGCAAAATCACCTAGTGTGTTTGGTTTGGACAAAATTCTGTTTACTTTCAACCCGTATTGCACATGCTTGTACAGGTACTAAGATAAACATCATTTTGACGTCAAATCGAAGGCGGAAAAGAAGATAATGGCGAAGACTGGTTGAATGCTTATACATTCACCAATTCAATGGAGGTGGTTATCTAGGTTTATTTTTTCAGAACATATTGCGGAAAACCAAGTCTGCAAATAAGAAATAGTCATCTGCGATGTGCAGGAGGTAATCTATTTGGATGGAAGTAATAACTTGTGAATGTTGAATGTTCTGTTTTGTTATGGTTCAGATATGCTGAGGAGATTTTCTAGCAGACTCAAGAGGGATGTTTCAAATCAATTTTCTGCATAACTGAGTTCTGAAAAAGATTCAAATTTATATTGAAATAGAAACATGGTCCATTATCATTAAGATCTGAGTGGCAACATATTTCTTTTATAAAAAAATAAAAATGATATGAACAAACATTCATTTTCTTTAACCATTTGAGACTGTGGACTGAAGGAATTGGAACCAAGTAGGCTTCCATAATAATGTTTGATGTAAATATTGGATATATTGGTCAAATGGGATTTAGTAACAGTGCTCAATATTTGAGATTAAACTGCAATAGGGGATGTGATTACGTGGTTTCATTGTTTATCCTATCCATCTATGATTCGTATACCTACTGGGATAGTCAAAGTGAAAAAGGATGTGGCTACATTTGTTTCGTATAGTTTCTTCTATTAGAGGTTTTTTTTTCTTGTAAGATTGTTGAACATCGGCACCAAATGGAAGTCGACCTTGTTTCTAGATTCAAGTTGTTGCTGCAATGTAACTAAATCAAAGTCTTTTCATTTCCGTTTGCCCATTTACCCACCGTAATAACAAGGCATGAGTGTAAAAGTGTTTCTGAATAGCTATTTCATCTCAGCCAGGGTCATGTCTCCAGGACTGAAACTGGTTGGTTGCACACTTTAAACACCAACAAAGGTCTGAATTAGCCACATAATCGCATTGTCTGGACTATTGGGGGGGGTCTAATTGCGTTTCAACTTACCCTCTGAGCAGAAGCACTGATACAGGTCAATGCCGTCCACACACATACCCCCGTTCTGGCAGGGCTTTGAGTCACACTCATTGAGATTTACTTCACATAATGATCCTCCAAACCCTGCAACATATGTAGAGAAAACCCGTTATTGGAATCCTTTGTGCCTGGTTTCATTCCTCAGCCAATTAGGATCAGCATGACTTTGTTTTCACAAACAAAAAGGTGTTTTTCAAAGCCTGTATTGATTCAAAGAGCTTGCTGGGCACATGAAGACTCAGCTCACTGGATCATTTAATCATGTTTAATAAGAGCCAGTCATTGCCCTTCTGATTTATTGCATTAAACAAGCCAGATCCAGTGATTTTTAAGATCAAAGTCAATCTATATACAAAGGGAACCACATAAAACAAATAACATGCATCAGTGAACATGTGTAAATGCACTTACACAGACACCCACACACAGGCCATTAAAGAGAAGAAACATGTCAGCGTTTAAGGCACATTATTGCCGGTGCTACACAGGCTGTTTGTGGGTTAACCTTATCTAACAGAGTATTTGTTTTGTGTTTGCATTGTTTCACACAGTCAGCCAAGGACTAAAGATTAGGGTCCTTGGATGCTCTTTACAATTAGGAATGTGGGGGAAAAAATGAATATAAAGAAACTGTCAGAATAAGCAGTTTTACCTAAAAAACAATACTGTAGGGCAAAACAAAAGCAAGAACAACCAAACAAAAACAGCTGCTGTATTGCCAAAACCTGCAGAATGACAAAAAGTGTCTCATGCCAACTGGGTCTTTTGATGAAACAACAGCTTTTGGAGTTCAAATTATCTAATGGCAAAACTAAAATAAGGCTTGCACTGCAAACTTCTTCATAAATAAATAAATGCTAATGTTAAACAAAGAGATACTGCTGTCAAAAAACACAAAGGTAAGTATTGTCTCTGAAAATCTGCTTTTACCATGTAAAAAAACTGGCAAGAATGTTAATAAAAAGTTAGTACTGTATTTCTAGAATAATTAATACAAACACAACATCTCCTATTTTAAATCGATGAAACATATTAAATTCTAGCAAAGGATTTGGTGTGAGGAATAAATAATGCTAGGTCAGAAAGTTGACAGCGTGGGACAGGAGGGAGGGTATGAGTTACATGTTTTGCAACACATTAGGTTGGCAAGCATGAGATAATATGGATGCCAAGACTGCCGACCTGAAACATCTAGACAAGACAGCTTCTTACAGTTTGCCCTTGAGAAGTGATCTGGGAAAGCAGCTCACCGCAGGGTTGCTTTCATTTACATAAGAAATCACTCACAATCCTTCAATTTGACATCTGCTGAGCATAAGTGCAACAGGAGTAATGAAGTTAGGGTTATTGATTGGGTTACATGAACTTCTATGCAATAGCCATTCATTTGCAAAAAGAGATAGCTGAACTGGAGTGGAGTAGTGTCGACTGAATTATGATCGGGCTGGCAGGAAACATTTTTATCATTTCAAGCACCGTAGCTGTGTCCAGAAATAAGCTGCATGCTTTCCAGTGCATGTACACGCAACTCTTTACTGGTCCTCTGTCACTTACTGCACATATATCCTTGACTTGCAAGAGTCTGAAGCCTGATTACCCCTGGCAAGCTGCGGAGTTCCTAACAGGTCAAGCCTCTTCCTCTTACTCCTGTGTTATCCCTGTCACTTCTGGCAGCTACTGCTGTGATAACACTGTCATCCTCGTGGAGGGGAATCAGCGGGACTTGACTGACGCACAAACAAAATTGTTTCTTTCTGCGGGAGCTGTCAAATTAATCTGCGAAAATCAGCGTAAGATTTCCAAATGGTTATAAAGGCGTGAAAATGTTTTTACCTACTGTGTGATGCAGAAAGACAACTTAACACAGCAAGTACAATAAGCAAGTTTACTTTTTGATTTATAGACAACTAAACATTCACTGAAGCCGCAGTATGTACAGCCACATATTCCTTTTAGTAAAGTGACCTTGAAGCATGACACATTTTATGATTTTGCGCCTGTTAATATACCTTCATGCTAAATTTTACACCCGTTAAAGGTCCTGCTCACCTCTTTTGCACGTGCAAGAAACATTCTGTCCACCCTTGGTCTCACTGCATATTAATGTATGTTCACTGCAGAGTCCAAATGAGCAAAGGTCAATATCCACAGAGCAATCTTTCCCCTTGAACCCTGCAATGAAAAAGGAATTAACAATAAAAAAGGAATTTCAAACAAGTTAAACCTTGGGAAATAAGAAACAAGGAATGAATTCAGAAAACAACAGTTACACACAGTGCACAACATATTTATGTGGCTGCATGTTTTATGAGGGAGAGACACCTTTTCTTTAGCGGATTAATGGGGGTATTGATTTTTCCCCTAGCAATCTACCTGCTATGCAGTATGCTAATTGAGTGAATCATTGACAGAGACCCACCCTACCAAACTGATCTATATCACATTTATCTGCCCCACCAAATGCACGCCTGAATGTCACTGATAGATACCCGTGTCAATATCTATTGTTGTAAATAAAGCACAGGCAGATGGTGAGAGGGATACTCATTACATGTGTTTGTACAAATACAGATGAGTTAAAGGGAGAAGACTAAAATAGATTACTGTGTTTTTTCCACTGATATCACACCTTTAATAAGCTAATGGAGGTCAAGAAAAAAAAATGCAATTTATTGTTATATTCACAGAGGTGGATTGAGGCCGAGAATATCTGATTTGTGGCAGCAAAATACTTCAACAACTAATTTACATGAATAAAGGCTCTAAAGATAATTATAACTCAATTAGGTCACCCTTCTTAGCAACCATCTACTGAATATAACAGATAGAGTAGTTACCAAGTTAGTGTGTTGTATAAATCATGTAGTTTGACGAATAACCATGTGTCTCTCTGCAACAGTTAGTCAATTTATGACCGGTAGAGACTAAACCCATATTTAATGTTCTAATTAATTCTTGAATGAATTTCCTACTTATTTTATCTATTTGTTTCTGTGTTAATTGTTCCTGCTATTGGTTGTGTCAGGGTTTTATGTTGCCGTTGCCTTGTTCTTTTGCTCGCTCTGAATTGCCTGATGGATGTCTGTATAAAATACAAAAAATAACCTCTTGAAATCGTTCGCTTCTAAACATGAAGGATGTATCTATATCTCCTGCGCATTCATCTGTATGCAGCCTGCAAAGTAGGTCTCACTCACTGGCAAAGGAGTGAAATATTTCAAACATCACCTCCTAATGCAAATCCCTTTTATCAAGACTTGAATATACCCACAAGACAGCAGCTATATTAGATTATATACTTCCTGTTATAAGCAGATTTTACATCAACACATCTATCTGGATGCTTGATGACCTTCCTACTACCCTTTTCTCATCATATTATGTATTGCCTGGACTAGTTAATGGACAGCTATTGCCTCCAACAGAGTGTTTCAGAAGTGTTTAATAACCAATTGTGCATGCAATTCACTCTGAGGTTAATGTTGCATGAAGGAATGTCACATTTACAGTGTCACCATCTCCAAATGGGACTCCCTGTTCTATCTCACAGCTACTAGAGGCTCAGCCCAATTCTGCTGCAGAAACAAAAGGTGAGACTTTTCACTTTATTCAAAATGTAGAGTAGTTAGAAGACATACTTTGATGTGTTTTTGAATAAGCCAAGTCCTTATGTAGCCATAGTCAGAGGCTAATGGTTACAGCCGTTGGTCATAACTGTCCCTCGGCTCAGAGAACTGCAGCACATCAGCACATTTAGTCATCTGTATATCACCAACGTTATGTCTGCTTCACTGAGAAACTGAAAATAATGTTTCTGGGTAAAAATCATCACATTCAGTTAAATACAATGGGACTAACTGTTTATATAACCTGGATTTAGCTTGTGTTGCTCATTACCTCAAACCAGAGTTCCTGGCTTTATTCTTTGCAAGTTAGAAAAGTAGATACTGTATATTATATATATATATATATTATGTAGAATTTAATGAAATGTAGGGTGAAGTTGATAGATCATTTAGAGAATTATTAGTTTTCAGTATTGGTTGAAATAGAGAATTGCAACATGCTCCCTTATTTTAAAGCAGCATCACATTCCCCTGGATTATATAGTTAAGGCAAAATGAATAAGTTTGGTTCATAAAGGATTTGGATTAGCCAAATTCAGGTGACAAACGCCAATCTATTTTCCCTTGTGTTGGCTCTAAACTGTGTGTCCCTGTAGCAGTTGAATAACATGTCATAATTACGAAATGTGATTTTAAATTGTGACTAAGTTTAGATGACATGCACATTGTAAGTGTCGCTGCAAAATTACGAATTTAAATGGTGTTAACTTCATGGTCACGAGTCTGATGCATTTTCCAAATAACATAGCTGCGAAGAAACATTAGCATAATGGCCATCACTACAGTGATTGCGTGTTTTGATGCAAATCCAGGTGCATATTAAATATTTGTATTTTTTTGTTACCAAGACAACACATTGGCTGAAAGATCCCTAAAAAAACTGCAAACTGCAAAGAGATACTGTACTGTAGATGCAAACAGTGAACTGTGGTCGGGTGAACAGGTCAGAACTCAGGATGGGAGAACAGTTACAGCCCAGAGTTGCTTCTTTTTGTGTGTGTTTTTGTAGGTCGAAGCAAACAAACCTGACAGACCATGTATCTAATTGAATTTTTGAAAAGATAAAATGAAAAACACCCATCTATAAATCTGTCAATGAAAACAAAGCAGTAATGGAAGCTTTACTGACACATTGGTGTTCTGTTTTGGCCCAAATCGAATTTGAGCATAGGGCAGAAAAACTAATAAGAGCAGATTATTTACAGTGATGCATTTGCTGTGTCCATAATGTTGTAAAAACACACCATGAAACAGGTGCTGCACGTCTTTCAAGGCCGTAAATGTTTAAATGACTTCACCCACATGTTGTTCTGATTTATTGTCCCGTAAAATAACAGGCAACTTCCCTGAGGGAAAGATACCTAAAACAAGATGCACCGTGAAAACCCAACAGCAGAGATATTGTTTCACTACATCACATTTAAACAACTTAAATATGAGCGGAGACTTTCAAAATAATACAAATATAAAAGCTTTCCAGCATTAAAACGTCCATTTCTTGCATCTTTGTGGAATATATTGAGAGCATAATTTAGCAAAACAGAACTAGTTCCCAGTGCCAGAGTGTGTTTTGTGTCTGGTCCACACCTATGTTTTGTGGATTTATATGTGACATATTTGCCTGTACATCATGTTGTGTGGATTCTGGCTGTTTACTATTGAATGTGACAATGTTCTGACTTGTGCAATCAAGTAGTGATTAAGTATTTTATTACCAGAGGGCAGAGCAAAATCAGCTGCAAACTGAGAAAGGCAACACCACCCTCTATTATGGACTGATTATGGATCCTTTTCTGAAAAACATGTTAAGCTTATAGAAATATGTGAATCAGGGTGTCACTTGATGAAAGGGCAATGCTGTGATCTCAGTCTAATTTGAAGACATAAACATGCATTAATGCTTGGCAACATTGAAAACAGGGTTGTTTTCTTCCTGGACAAATTTAACCTTGAATCAAAACAATTGAATGAGAATAAATCACCCCAACCAATAATGTACTACTTCCATTAGCTTCTTAGAGGGCCTTTTCATATTCTTAATACTATTATTTAGCTTTCATTCAAAATTGTGTAACTCGTCCTTCTTGCCTTTGCTATTTTATAGGAGAAAACCTTGAACCATAACATAAATATGTACATGAGAAATAAACAACTCCTACCATACAAATATACAATATGTACAAAAGAAATGCTCAATAATAGACAAGTATTAGGTACTTACCAACAGGACAGTGACAAATATAGTCGTTTATTAGATCCTTGCAAAAGCCTCCATTCAGACAAGGCTGCGACCAGCAGTCATTTACATTCTCTGAGCAGGTCCTTCCTGCAGGACGAGGAGAGAAACAAATAAACTCTAATGTCACAGGGACTACAGTTTAAAATGTGTTTCAACTAATACGTTTTTCTGTCACTGTGGTAATTTCATTATTATTGAGTTGTTAAGCTCTAGTATGTGAATACTATTTCTAAACACATTCAGAACATATGCAGTTCAATTTCTGTTTATTTTCTAAACAAGGAGCGGCATATGGTTTATTGGTGAAAGGGTTTTATTTCATGGGGCAGCTGATTGCCTCTGATTCCATTGGCTCAAAATGTGATTGAATGATTATGTGTTCAGCATGTTGCAGCTTGTATGTATGCAGAAACGGTGTAACCTCAATTGTATTACCCTCTAGGCCAGAGTTAGATAGGGAATTGATTCCTGATTTTACCGACAAATGTAATGCTTCAGTAGGCCTGGCCTCTGGCGATATTTCAGACCTCTTAGTCTGTGAGCTGGAGTGCTCATAGAGAACAAACAGCCTGACGTCCTCAGGCTCTCCTCGTCGCTGTGCACGGCTGTCTACACCAAAGGTCATTGTACCTTTTCCAACAGGACCCCCAGACACTGGCTTGTGCTGTGTTAATGATGTACTGTAGGATACTCTAATCAAGGTAGCTGCTGACTGTAACTCCAGACTAAATATACTGTACTGCACACGCTCGGATGCACAGCCAGATCGTTATGGTAGCCAATAATAATTCATTTAACTGCTTAAACCTTACTGCACCACTTTTCAATGTGGACATTTTCATCACACAAGATTGGCAATATTAACAATCGACAATGTGCCAAATGTCTAAGTTATAGTCAGACTTACTCACAACTCTTGTATTGGTTTAACTATTTACTTGATTTTCATTTGGCATAATGAGATAATATAGAAGGAACTTTTCTTTTTACATGTGCCAACATTAATATAATTCAAATTTTCCATGATATCAACTCAACGTGGATATTTCCCCTGACCACTTATACATATCAAACATCAAGGGAGAAGCTCTACCTTATGGCCAACAATGGCAAGAAAATTCTGATAAACCTGAATTTTTTATATATATTTCTCTCAAACTGTATACAAATATGTCTCTAAAACTTCTTATTCCTGTGAAGGCCTTAAATGGCAACAAAGGTTCTCTCGTTCATTCACAATCATACGGTCTCATACCCTCAAACCCTGGGGGACAGTGGCACCGATAATCACTGATCAGGTCCACACAGGTGGCGCCGCCTGCACATGGGAAGCTGTTGCACTCATTGATGTCCAGTTCACAGAGCGATCCTTCAAATCCAAGCATGCAGCGGCAGGTAAAGTTATACTGCTGGTCTAGGCAAACGCCATGTTCCGAGCATCGATGGCCAACACAGTAATCAATGTCCTCTTCACAGTAGACGCCGGCGTACCCTCTGGGACAAAGGCAGCTAGCAACAGATTAAAGAGAATATCTTAATACTGTATAGAGGTAGAGGAGTTCTTTCAACCCCGAAGGAAGGAAACGGTAAATGTCACAGCTTTTTACAATCATTGACATTCTTGTGTCTGAATGGCCTTGAGACAATCAAGATTTGTACACTCACCTACCTGTAACCATCAATCGCATCCACACAAGTGGCTCCATTTCGACACCAGTGTTGAACACAATCATTGACATTGATACGGCAGTTTTGACCCGACCAACCAGGTGTACAGATGCAGGTGTAGCTTCTGGCATCATTCAACACACAGTGTCCTCCGCTGGCACATGGCTGTTGATAGAAGGGAGAGCTGTTAAGAGACGTGTTGTGAAAAATGATGAAAATATGAAATGACTTCATCTTTTATGGTGATATTTTAGATTGCAGTGCTGTTCAAAAATATAACCATTAGTTTACAATGCAAGCCCTAATCGTTTCTTGCTCCTGGCTGCCTGAAAATGAGCTCCATTACAGCCACATGACACACTCATGAATACTGATCAATGCTTTATACTGGGTACACTCAGTATTCCATGTAGCGTCTACATCATGTCTTACAAGACAAGATCAATGGTCATTGAGGGCTAAACCTCCCAAGAGTTTTCAATAACAAAACAGATACGCCTTCTTGCTGCTACATGTGTGTATATATATAGTGGAGGGGAAACAAAGCGGCTGAGAAGAGCTGGCTTGTGGGAAGGAGGATAATGCAGACATCATGGCATTTCTGTACGGGGGCCAACACAAGGCTTTCTCCACAGTGAGTGATCATCTCCATCTGTCATCTGAAGAGGTTCATCTGTTTTTTTTCAAAAAGCTTTTTTTAACTGCAGAGGGTCGATTCATCTATACCTAAAGAAACCAAGCATTCAAAAATACAGACTTTGCAAATCTCCAGTGGCACTCATCCGCGTCAGGTGGCAGAGGCCTTTTCAGTCCTGTAGATGTGCTCGCCTGCTGCATGCCAAAAGCAGAAGCCCTGACAATCACACAATTCCAGCTTTGTCTGCTTCCACCATGACTGCTTACAAAATCTGGAGGATGTGCTACAACATTCAAAAGTAAAAAGAACCTAAGAAATCTTCAATATACAGTACTGGGAATACATATTTTGTTCAACCCTATAGCCAGTAACAAGGTGTTTTTATAATTAGAGTCAGTGTTTGGTCAGCATCGTTTGGTTAACTACCTTTGTGTTTTAGTTCTGTTATGTTTGACACAGCAACATGTCAAATGCATGAATACAAGTCACAAGAAAGCAGGGAACTCACTCATTAGTCAATCATTTAATACGGCTCTTTTTCCACACCAACATACTGTACAGCTTCAGCACCAGCTGATTGCTGTGTTTATGGATTATTGCCTTTGCTGTCAATCTTCCTGTGGGAGTTATGCTTATTTATATCCCTGTGTATAACAAAGGATTATCCCACATTTTAGAAATAAGATACTGAAATCATTTTGGATACCTTCGCACTGAAGTCCTCAATGTTATTTCTGAGTTCTGACTGACAGTTTGCAGTTATTTTGAAGGTTACTATAAATAACTATAAGTATTCCTACTTTCTTAAAGTTAGCAGTAAAAGACAGAGCTTTCTGCATTTATATTCAATCCGTTGGATTAAGTTCTTAGGCCAATGGGCCTAACTGCTCACCTAAAAATGAGTCCATAATTTAAGATGACCCTGACCAGACATTAATGTGATCGTTCTATCATGTGCGTTATGTGTTCTTTTGTGACACAAATCATCAAAGAGAGTGCCGCAAGTCCTTTTAATACAAATTACATAAAAAGTCATCATTATTTTGCTTGTCATGGTTCCCTGCTGTTTGCTGCACTGCTGTTGAGAAGACAATGACATTGCTGCAAGAGATATAAACAGAACATTTGGGAGCTCTTTAAACATGTACAGAACTTAAGAGGAACACTTAACAAAACAGCAAATGAGAACAAATAGACCGTTAAAATGTTTTACCCACTTGAAGGGTTTGAGGGCAGGGAATGCGGCAGGTATATTCAAGGCCACCTGGGAGATCCAAACACTCTGTCTTTGGTGGACATGTGATGTTGGGTAGGGAACAGGCATCTATGTCAACTTCACAGTTTCTTCCCAGAAATCCTGAAATAAAAAAATGAATAACAGTAAATGTGACTCATGTAATACTTGACTAGACCCACTGCACACCCTTTGTTATTAATGTCACTCTACCAGGTCAGCCCTTGTCTATGTCTGATAAAAAAGGCACATTTTTGGTTGAGTGCAGGATGTATCCTGTTTTGAAGCATATTGGATGAGGTAGAGTGCTTCCCTGGTTTTGTATATAACTTAAGCCTCAATTAAATAGTTAAAGAACACATATTATGCCCAATTTCAGTTTCATACTTTTTTTTCCGTCTGATAAACCTGTATTTACCCTGTGTCAATCTCTTTACGGCCCTTCTCCTAAAAAAAGCTAAAATGGAGATCTCAAGACTTGAATGGAGATAATCAGATGAAGGATGATATATTAAAATGAACATGCCAGGTATGAATAGTTTGTTGTATCCCATGTTTTCTGACCTATAGTAGGCGACCCACAAAAACTGAATTGGGTGTCTTTTTTTAAAGCTTGTGGGTTGGTAGGAATTCCAGATAATTAAATCATGTGCACAAGCACAGAAAAGTCTGTTTTTCATGATATGTCACCTTATTCCACCCTGATTATTTAATCAAACCTGCTCCTTGAGCTTTTTAATGTTAGACTCATTATGTAACCATTATCAGATTTAAAAAAGGGTTAGTTCAAAAACAAAACAGACACTTTTTATGAAAGACAGATCTTATTCAGGTGGTTTAATTTGAAATAGTTAAATGGATACCTAAATTAACATATCCTAAATATGTAAGCTTTAGGAGATTGTAGTGTGTGCATGCAACATTGAGTTGGTAATATATTCAAGGGGAGGTAGTGCTTGGAAAAAAGAAAGCGGCCAAAAACAAATAATTCCACACATTTTAAGACTTTGCTCGGTACTGGGGTCCGGCACTCACCAGACAATTGTCTTTATTGTAAAACTGACTTCACCCTGAGAAGATGAAGCAGATGAGGCATAGGTTTGCTGAGATAACAGATGGGATTTAGTAGCAAGGCTGGAAAGCCAGGACGTGCCCTGAGGAATTTTGTTACCATGGATCTGTGGCCACATCTAGTAGCAGTTTACTTAGTGAGTTAGGGATTCATGATCAGGGATTACGGCTGGCTGCATAGACATCTTCAGAGGCAGCTAAAAAGAGCAACCGATGGTCGTGTCTGAAAAATATCTATCCCGTGTTTAAGAGCAAATATCAGTGTCAACTCAGTAGCCAAACAACACTTTATACTCGCTGCATAATCGTTGTAGGCTTACTGTTGATATTAATAGTAAGAGGGTAAATACAGTCATTGTAGGAACATGTGTAATGTGAAAATAAATCTAGTATGAGCACAGTAACTGAAAATCAAAAAAAGCGGCAGAAGACCGACTTGATGTTTTACGCCAAAGATTTATTGGAGCTCGTCCAAGGAGAGCAACACAGGTGGATTACAAAGCTGTAGTCACGGTGTACGCTGCCATCTATTGTGAAGCTTCGCCTTTCTCTCTGGGTATTTATATTATGCTGAATGCATTACATAAGATCCAACTAATATGGCTATTATCTGCAAATCTAGGCAGGTGGCATAACACCAATGGGCCATAAATACCAAAACATGGTTACCTGAAGATTACCGAAATGAAACTAAGAAACCTGATGCTTGAATAAAGGGATTAATAATTCCCGTAGTAAAATGTATGTTGCTAAATAAAGTGACAGGCCAATGTGTATGGGAACAGTCCTGATATGTGCACTGAGCAGGTGTAATGGGGGCGGCACATAAGGACTGTTGAGCCGTCTGGGGTACAATGGGTCTAATTCAACTTGACATCTGTGATGGGAGGTTCCAATTCAATAACCTGAATGACATAGCCATCAGCCAAAGCGTCATTCCTCGAACATCACAGCCAGATTAACACATAGGCGTTCACCCAAAAAGCACAAGGGAAAGTCATGTGATGTATTCGTATAAATTGTAAAATCCAAATTTAAAAATGTATATATTTATTTGTAACACTGATCCGAAGGAAATGGAATGCATTTATATTGTACTTTTCTAGTCTTTGCGAGGCTTCAAAGTGCTTTTCCATATACGAGTCAACGATAACCCAATTACACCCTTTCACACAGAGGCTGCCACACACGGTGCCACCTGCTGAGGTGTGCTATCATCTACACACCGTTGGCTATGCCATTGGGAGCAATTTGGGGTTAAGTTTATTCCCTGGGGATAAATTGTCCTGTTGACTGCAGGGGCTGGGAATTGAACTCCCCGACCTTCCGATTAGACCACTCCACCTCACAGCCACAGCTTTCTCAAAGACGAAGATAACAATTGTTAACCGGTGATGTAAGCTTTTTGTGATTTTCTTTTTACAGGAAATTCCCCATTGCCTTTAAAGAAGGACTTTTATCATAACAAGTGCTTATGACATGAGGTTTCCATGATATTGTTGCATTGCTGTCTTTAAAATTGAAGGCCTTCAAAATAGTTTGCAAGTTCTCCCTGTGTCGGAAAAGGTTTCCTCCCTATGTCAGTGAAGTGATCTAGAAACTCGTGATTCCCTGTAGGAATGACTTTGTTTTTCTGTCTGTGTTTTTGCCCTGAGATCGACTGGCAACCTGTCCAGGGAGTGCCCTACGTCTTGCCCGATGCAAGAGCATCCATGCCCTCACAACCGTGAGCAGGCAGATAAATTGATGCATGGATGGATGGTTGACTCCTTGAGCTATCATTCACAATCTTTGGAACTATGGAGAATTGCGCCCCAGACACTTCAAGGGCTGACACAATTCATCAGCTGATGAAAATACCAAGCCACCTCTGAATGTCACCTCAAATAGAGACTCTAATGTGGCTTGCATCAGCAGCTGATGAGGCGAACAGCCTCTACAACCCATGTGTCATTAACACTGATATTGTCCTTTAATGTTTGATTTAACAAGAGTGAACAAACAAAATGTTTCATTACCATCAATGTTACATTTCCCTAAAGAGCCAACAAATCTTTCCTGAGAATGGCTAAAAATAACAGCTTCAGAATCTTGTGAGAATAACTTCATCTGGCCACTAAGACGCTGTGCCCACACTGCAGTGAAATGTTCCAGGAAAGTGGGCAAGAGCAACTGCCAGACAAACTAACTGTGCCCTGCCAGCAACACCAAGCTCCCCGAGTGGTCCATCAGTTAACGTTCAGTGAATGTAAATTCAGACTCGGTAAGCAATTACAGGAAAGTGTTATTAATGGGAGTGTCATAATATAATATTATGACACTCCCTTTAATATATTTGCACAATTTGGTTGCATTATAGAGTTTTGGCAATGAGCTTGGTGATTTTTTCTCCGCTGTTCATCACAGGCCAAGGCTGTACACTGATACTGTGAATAATGTGACAAAGTCTCTGGCTCTGGCTTGCTGCCTCTGGAAGGCACAATAGAGCATGTTGAGACCAGTGAGAGACCTTTCATAATGGGTTTTATTCAACTTGTGGTTTTAAAATAAAAATAAATGTAAAGGCTTTAATGAAATGTACTGAAAATGTGTTAGATTTAATATATTCCTTTTACTAGAATGTCATGGGAAGATGTTCTTCTGACTATGGAAAAAAGTTGTTGCTAAAAGCATGTAAACAAGCCAATGTGAGAGGGCGTTCACATGAAATTTCATTGGGAAACAAATCTGTCTGATTATTCCCCCACCACATGAATGCACCACAAATCTCATATCCAAAACATTAAAGAAAATAAATTGGTTAATAGTTTGTTTATCTGCCCTATCATTTGGATCAACATTTTATGTGTTGCTCTTTGAAAAATGCAACACTCTTCTACTAAATGTTTCATTAAAATTGGGCAAAATATATCTTATTTTGTGGAGGTTATGGAAAAATAACCCAAGAATAGAAACAGGTTTTTAATTAAAAAGGGTAAAAGTAAGAAGTGTGATTCACATAAGGAATTATATCATGCTGACTTCTCTATCTTAACTTCTTCAGGCAGGAAGTACAGCCTAGGGTCCCCGCTGGCAAGGACTAATCGTTGTTAGTTTAGTACTCTGAGATGGCTAAGGCCACATCCACTGCACACAAGGGGTGTTTCTTAATGTCGAGGACACTTCCTTGGTAGGACATGTCTTCTGAGTCAGGTCCTTCAGAAGCGAGGCAAGAATCCTTCCTAGCCTCGGAAAACGAAGAATGGTGGAACAGGCTAACAGGTGTGCAGGTGTGCAGGTGTGCGTCATATGCGAGGCCCCGCCTTGAATGGAGCGCGAATTCCATCAAAGATTTTGGAAATTGGTCCGTGCGCAAAGCATTGTGGGGATTTTAAGACTGCGGAGGATACACATGTGCAGCCTCGAAATTTCCCGCAACGAAGGACGCAGGCCTCGGTAGAATTCCAAGGATCCTGGACATTGGAACAGTCCTTCGGCGGAACTCGATGACGTCGAGCATCCTTTAAATAGTGGCTCTGGAGGAGCCTTCCTCGACATTGAGAAACACCCAAGGTCTGCGGCACGGCCTGCTATCACAGCTGATACGGATATCACTTAATTGTCATTACAAAGCCCTCGTTTTGAGAACAGCCCAACCTACCTGCAGGACATTGGCATTGGTGGTGTCCTAACAAGTCAGAGCATGTGCCATTGTGCTGACAGGGACTGGAGTCACACTCGTTGATCTCAGTCTCACAGTTCGTTCCTGAAAAAAAAGAAAAGAGGTAAAAAAACGTTTTAATTAGTTGAATTTGTATCGGATAACCCTTTTCACAAAGAGCTATTTTTGACTGATAACATATTGCATATTTCAAATATTACTGTGCCAAATGCCCCTTTTTCCTGTATGAATAGAAGATAGAAACATGTACTGACCATATTTAATAAGCAATTGTTCGCCAAACACAGTTATATTTCCTGTAACACCTTCCTTTTCTTTTTCAGGGGCTCATCATCTGAGTCCTCAAGGGCCTTACTAAAGGAATGTTCTGCGGCCTAATTATTGTTTAAGAGTAGGCGTTGCATAAAGGCTGAAAACCAGGGAGAACAGCTACTTTGGCTCTGTCCAACAAATACTAAGAAACCAGCCTACCAACAACAGCAATAAGCACTAACATACAGTAGCTTATTTGTATAATCAATGCAAGTGTCATTACAGCAAATACACTGGGGTTAGATGTCTCTTGACCTCTTGACTAGGAATACAGACGACCTGCAGTCTTTAAATCACTCCAACGTTGATATGTGTTGGTAAGCATAAATAAATATATAAATAAATATGTGTGTGTATATTTATAGCCATTTCCACGGCCTGCAACTAATTGGCAGCAGATTAACTGTTTGCATACAGATACTAGAGTAGTATAAATTGTACTCACAATACTTCTCTACACAAAGGGAAAAACTTATTTCCACAAATGTTGCTTTAAGAAAAGCCTCCAACAGCTTGAGCCCCACTTCACCTGAAACAATAATTAGGCTGCAAACATTCCTTTAATAAGATGCTGTATAGGATTCAGGCGGTGAGCTGCTGGAATTGGAAAGAGAAAGATGTGATTGGACAGGCTCACTTTCTTGTTAAAAAAAATAAACACTTAATAACGAGCTCTGTCCCGGCTGAAGAGAGCAGAAGAGCTGGGGGATTGCAGGTTGCTTGATGGGAGATTTGTTTTGTGCTCAGCTGCCTCAGCAGCTGCTAGTTCTACCGCTGTGGTTGGGGGTGGGTGTCTTCCAGCGCAGGTTATTCATTTTAAGTGTCCTATCATCAATAACAGCGCAGCAATGACATGTAGCGAAAGTCCCTTCTTGACAGCGGCAACCTCATGCTACAGCACAAACACCATGATTGATATCATCTGCACGGCGGTTGCTACAGGTCATTATATTCAAAATATGCCATGCTGTGCCGCAGAATATTATACAAATTTGTCCTACTAAAATCTGAGAAACGCCCACCCTCACTGATGGCTGTGAATTAATTCAATTATGCAGTGTCGTAGGCTTTTTTCATGAATTTTCAATTATATGATATATGGTGATTTATAAAATGTTTGTACTGCAATGTCTTATCAGTGATGAGGAACAGTGATGTTGAAACTCAATATAAATTAAATATAATTTTAATTAAATTCAAGCAAAACACTTTTTGCCTTTTTGGACAATCATTATTTACCTGTATGTTCCTTAAAGTCTATAGATACTAATTGGCAAGTTAACATTTAAATAAAAAACAATTGTGCCGTCCAGGTAAAGAAACACAGGTTTCACTATTTGTCTTTTAATAAAACTCCTGGATCTTTGGTGGATTCTAAACATACATTAACCTGGATGCTTAGTTTATAGTTTACATAATACAAAAATATAGTGAATTTGAATGAGACTATCAAAATATATGCCAGCAGTTGTTGTTCGGTGAAAAACAAAGCCTTTTAAAATGAAAACCGAATGCCTGGGTTTGAGTAATGTTTCCTGAGTTATGATCAATGATAAGAGTACGGTGGGGTTTCTGGGCAAAGCTTCAAATTAAATTGGCCTTTCTATGCTGCATGGCAAGACATTCTAAAGCAAAAATCCCAAGATGCCAGAAAATGATGAATTCTATCAGTCACTAAGACCTGCCATGGTGTAAGAGACAATTTTCCATTACTGAAGTGGCAACAGATTTCAGCTTTGAACAGAGGGGAAAAAAGTGTGTTCATGTAGTGCTATGTAAGGGCTTATCTGACTGACAGGTCAGTGTGTCAGGACTTTAAGCTAGATTGGGAAATACGCTATAGGCCAAAACCTGAGTGCACTGGAGAAGGAAAGAAAATACATTCACCGGTTGCTTAAGCAATGAAACAATACTGTGGGGTACAATTGTTAACCCTATATAGTATTAACAATGTTCAGCAAGGATTAACATCTTTATTTATTGTTTTAATAATACATTTATTATAGAGAATGTAACAAAATCTAAATAGGGATGATGCTCATGAGCCTCTTATGATATAGTGTCTGACATTTATGATTTTATTCCTAAGGCATAATTTACAGTTAATTCAAGCAATGCTAGAAACATGATATTATTATGGAATTAAATAACATAGCTGTAAATCCGATAAAATATTCACCTCTCCTATATGGGGTATCTGCTGCAAACATGATCACAGAAGCATATACTGTAGCTTATTTATAAGTATGTTCGGAAATTCTGTGTTGTGTTTATACTGTATTTGTCTCCACATGGGAGGTGTCAAAGCACTTGTGAAAATCAAACATGATGTTGTCTGTTTTCGATACATTTGTTGCATCTTTTTAAACCAAATGAAAAGAGATAGGCTTTTTCTTCTTAAATTCATACTCTGTAACAACAACCTCTTTTGTTTTTGTGTCTCTCCCTTGTTCCCCTTGTCTTTTTTTTTAACAGTTGTCAGTGATAGCTTAACAACTTTCGGAAATGTTCCGAGCTGGCAGCTAATTAGTAAGCAGTTTGCCAGAGTACTTAAATGCAATCAGCAGCAGGCCTTAGAAATGTCAAGCAGGCAAGGCGACTGGTAAATAAACTTCAAGGTTAAAAAAAATTAAAAAATCCTTCATCACAGAATTGGCTTTGCTTTAAAATCTGTGGTTGGCTTGTGATTTGAAAATCACAAGCCAACCACAGACTTTTTGGCATGAACATTTGTGCAAATTATTTGTTTCAATTAATTTGCACTTCAAACACATTCAGTTGGTTGTAGTTGCTAGTTTTGGTTCTTCCCTGGTTGGGTTTAGACAATGTTTACAGCTAGTGTTTACTGCTGATAATATAAAAGAGTTGCTCAGTGGGGGAAGTTGTTCCTTGTCCACCTCCTAAAGGGGGCCAGAGGTCAACATTTTGTAATGCAGCAGCAACACATAAGCTGCTTTGGAGCAGTTGCTTGCTAACATGGGGGTTTAAACCAAAAGCTGCCTCCCTTCTAACTATGGTGCTCAGCTGAGCCATCTGCAAGCAATGTAGAGTAATTGGTGTCTTTGAGTGATCCATGTGACCCCCTGTCTCAATAACAAATTGCTCTCAAGTGAGACATCACTATTGTGTTACAAGGTAACAAACATTTACTAGGGGACAGTTCAAGATTGCTTTATGCTAGCTGTAAAGATATTAGAAAAACTGACTTCATAAAATTGAATGAACTCATAAAGAGTCTTTGCTTTAAAAGCAAATGTATGCTTGAAATCTTTATTATTCTGTCTTTGTTTAGATACTGTGGCATCAGTGCATGGTACTACTCTTATTGTGTTCATTTGAATTAAATTGGACCTATAGAAATATACTGTAGGGTTAGAAAAGCTCCATTTGGAGAAATTACATTTTTTATATGAATTAAAAAAAGTCCCAAATTGGAATTAATAAAGTATATCTAATCTAATGTGAAACATTGAATTAAACACGAAGAAGTCTGCTGATCTTTTATTTGAATCTTATTAACAATAATACATTACATTATTATCAGTATTTATTTTACCTAAGTTGTGGACTTTTGATTATTTACATGACTTGTGTGTACTGTATATTTGAAAAAACTTTAACCTTTTGCACTTTAAAACACAAGCAAAAGACAATGAAGAAACTTTTATAATTGATGGATCAATCTCAGGGTCGAATGTCTTTCATGAGTCTGCAGAATCACAGGCTGCAGCCACACGAGGACAATAACGGAAATTAAACGAAATCGTTATCAAAAAAGTATTCCGTCCACACGCAATAGGCACAAGAAACGTGTCCGTCCACACGAGACAGCTCGAACCGCTGGAGACGCTGTAGTACATATGCCGGGCCTGTAAATGGGGCTGTACTTCTGCCACAAAATACACCAAAAGCAGCGAAGAAGACTTCTCCCGCATGCAGGGTTGCCCTTCTGTTTATTCTCCGCGCTGGATTTAGCAGCAGAGGTGGGGTTTCGCCGGTCAACATGTCCGTTAAAGTTGAAATCTTCCGGACAAAATTAGAAAAGTGCCGGTCAAAGGTCTTCTTTGTTATTTATTGAGCTTTAAAACAAATGAATAACGACTCTATATAATAATATAAGAATAATACACAGAGGACGGAGCCTCTCTTTTCCCCCCCCTCTCCTGACAGCCCGTCAGTATCCGTGGTCTCATGCAGCTGGCTGATCCAGTAATGAGTGACCCGACAGTGAAAATAAACATATTTATAACTAGTTTAGGTAGTTTGAGAGGTAATTAAAATAGCTAAGGGTGATGATCTAACTTGAAGTGTGTGTTTTGTTCCGCTCATCGCTCCATCACAGCGGGCGGAGCTGCAGGTTATCATGCAGAGCTGCGTGTCTCCTCTCCTGTCCGATTAGACTTCACTCGCGTTTATGTCCATATCGATCAAATCTAGCTGGAAGCTCCTGCTGGGTACACTGTCCTGCGAGATACCGGGACCTGGCTCGAAACACTGGGGCTATTGCGTCATCGTTATCAGGAAATGATCGTTATAGGGCGTTATAGCCATTTGGCCCCCCAGAGCGTTTCGTCCGCAGATCTACCCACCTTGGGACCCATTATCGTTATCGTTATCTGCGTTTCCCTGTCGGCCTCGTGTGACCGAACCGTCTATCTGATAGAGAACTGTAGCGGATACGACCGTTATCGTCCTCGTGTGGCTGCAGCTACAGTCTTAAAATATTCAGAAAATGAATGCCTTCACCAACTGTGTTGGATGTCTGCCTCACATATTTGCATAAGATACATTTCATTCAGTAAACATGATGTTTACATAGCACCAAATGTCAAAACAGAACTCAAACCTCTGCCAACAGCATTTTAATGTCAAGCTATACCAGTTCCACGTCAGATTTTCCCCAAACATCTATCAGTCCTTCCTTGCCTGAAGACCAACATTGCCACACGTTTTTTTACAAATTGATCCACATTTTGAGATATCCTCCCAAGAGACAGACGGACCGACGGATGGAAAGAGGCAACAAAAACAGATAAAAAAGCAAAGTTATCTCACCTGTGAAGCCGTGGGGGCACTTGCAGGTGTATCGTGGAGGAGAGGATGGCTGACTTGTTGTGATGCATGTGGCTCCATTCAAACAGCTGTTTGGTTTTATCAGGCAGGCATCGCCTACATATTGACAAAACTCTCCAATCCATCCTGGGGCACAAACACACTGCAGGAAAACAACACACTATTTGTTTGGGTATGTTAGAGCAGAGATTTGTTTTCCATTGTTTTTTCTTCTTCTACCTGAGCACACTGGATTTCAAATTAAACAATGGCCATGAGGAATAAGTTGTTGACTCTGTTTTAAGGACGTTTGGTGGGTGAAAAGTATAGAAATGTAGTTTATTTTCACCCTTGAGCTGCATGAATTACAAAGAAAACATTTTGCAGTGTTCATCTGATGGGGTTGTAAACATCAGGGGCAGTTTAGACAAACTGACATTTTTGTTTGAGTTATGGTTTAAGTGGCTTTGATGTTCAGGTGTTGTCTTTTGAATTTGTATTTGGGTGAACTGACCCTTTTTTTGCTAGAAATTTGCACTTTGCCCTAAGACATGTTTACGTTTGGTTTGCTGGAGTACAAATGCAAAGCATACAGTAGCAGTCAAAATACAAATCCAAAAGAACTGTTCTACACTATATTTACAAATATTAAATCCATTTGATCCAAACTCTGGTTTTATTCTGTCTGTAAAGAGCCTCTCTATTACCGAGCAAATAAATGAGCATGCTGCATTTAATGAACTACCCAATGGTTTTTCATACCCAAAGGTAAAATCACTTCAGAAATATAAATAAAACACAAAAACATAAAAATTAAAAAATGGCCTATGTGCAGCGAACATAATTGTTTTGCTTTTGTCCGACCCTGGTTTAAGGAGCACCAATAGGCAGTGCTGAAAAGTGCTTTACTGTAGATGAGGAACATTCTCAATAGCCTAATGGAACAAGACTGATGGGGAATCATTAGGAGCAGTCTCAGGTGTTGTAAAAAACACAGACATTGGAGGAGACTGAGCAATAGAAAGGCAAATTAGACCAGAAGCTGTCTGTTGGAGCAATACGTCTACATACTCACAGTGATCAATGGGTACGAATTGGATTACTGCTGTCTGGAGATATTTTCTATTAGTGAAGTTATTCTCTTTGTTTTTCTCAGAGGCAATAAATAGACCATTTCTATCCTTGTGAAATCTGTAGTTTACATTTGTATTTAATTAAAGAGAAAAAAAATCATAACATAGTAGCTGCCGGTTAGCATTTGCCAGTAAATCCTCTAATTTAAGGATAGCATCTAGAAAAGAATATCACTTTATACATTATATACGCTATGTCCCTCTATCTTTATTTTGTATTTGTCTTACTGTGTAAAGCACTTTGGGATGCATCTCCATGAAAGGTGCAATATAAATACATTATTATCAAATAAAAACACACATAAACCTTGATTTTAACATATGGCTAACTAACTAAATACATATGTGCTGCAGTTTGAATCACATCTCTGCTTATCAATGTGTTCACTTCATGGTCATACTGTTTTTTGGTGCAGCATGAGTCATATTGTGCGGCCTACAGAGTATTTCATTTAGACTGTAACATTGAATTACTTACCTTATACCTGCCAATTACACTCAAGCACAATCCCTCATTCAGGCAGTTGATATTGAGCAGCGTGCAGTAGTCAATTATTTCTTCACAATTCTTCCCGGAAAACCCACTCAGACATCTGTTAAGAGGAGGTCAGTGTCATCGGATCAATTCAGCCAAAGCCTTTAACACTAACAAGCCATATGTGTTTCTTCTACAAGATTTATTGGGCCATAATTTTGTTTTCTACATGACCTGTTTGTGATACAAACGTGGGTGATTTATTAACTGCAAATAGTTTATTTATTTTGTATGACCTGGATGGCCAAAAACAGTGGAGTTCGGATATCAACACAAATTAACACGAAAATAAATTATAAATAACAGATTATACTTCGCTACAGCTGAAGAAATCCCCCTTCATATTTTGCTGATACTGTCTTATATAGAAAATGCACCCATAACTTGATTTACATTCTTGTAACTTTAATACAGTGTTTCTTTGATTTGTATTATATTTAAGAGAATAAAGAGTGGTTATAATGAAGAAAAACACAATTGTCACATTTATTCTTTTGGAGACACCATCACAATTTGTGTGACAATATAAAACGAATTAGTCTGTGATCTTTTACAGTATAATGTCTGGATTTAAAAGACATCAAATGCGGAAACCTCAAAAGAATAGTTAAATTAAATAACCAAAAACATGTCTAACTTGTCTGTAAGAAAATGTGGACCAATGTTAGTTTTTTATTTAAAGGTGAAGATGTCATTATACTTTATACATATTTGGTGTGCAAGTCGGTATTAGGCTCCAAAAAGGTGTAGGATTGATAAAAGATAACAGCTGTCATGTTAAGGTTAACGAAGCATCCAGCGTATGAGTGTGGTTCTGAAGTCTTTTTTATTAATGTTAGAGGAAAATGACATGGAGAAATAAGCTACACCGGCTCTGCAGACAATACTGTGAGTGAGATCAATTCATTGTATGTTGTGGTCTTCACATAAGATACATTAACAATAAGCCAACATTAAGGCTTAAAGGTAGGGTAGGTAAGTTTGAGAAACCGGCTCGAGATCGCTAGAATTTGAAAATACACAACCGGAGAAAATCTGCCACTTCCTTAGAGAGCCCCTCCTCCAACACACACGAACGCGCACATGACCAATGAGGGCACGAGATAAGTTTGTGCACAGATGGAAGGCTGACAGGCAGGTAGGCCATCCAGTTATTTTAGCCGGGCCGGCTAAAATGATTGGTCGTGCTTTTTACAGTATTACGGCTTCCACAGATGACATTTTTTTATGGATTTTTTGTCAAAGCACTTCAGATATTCATTGCTATCGGGATGTTAAGAGCATTCCATGGAATATAACAAAAAGTGTATCTCGAGCCGGTTTCTCAAAATTACCTACCCTACCTTTAAGGTCTGCCAGAAAGGTTTGTTATAGTCCTAAAGCTCTTAATTACAATGTAATTATAATCACAATTCAGTGTAGAAAATTGAGAAAAAGGACCACTCTCAGAGGGAAATATTCACATGACCTTCCAGGCATCCGGAAAGGTAACAATAGGCCCAATTCCAAATCACACCCTACCCACTCCCACTCCGTGGCGGAGTGACACTCGCAGCTCAACGAGGCTCCCTCCTATCAGATGGAGGGTGTAAATACAGCGGCAAGCTTTGGAACAAACTCCCCTCTCTCCGGCAGAAACAGGAAATGCCGTAACTGTATGTAACAACGGTTTCAAATCAGCATCTCTTGGACAAAAAATGAAATGAATAACTCAAATAAAACTCCAAACATCTTTCATTGTGCTCTTTTAGTTTTAAACCTGATGTTTATAAGCTTCTTAGTTTTTGCAACAGTCTGTAAATATACACAACTTTATAATAAAATGCATAGGTATGACTAAACACAGGTATGATCCTAAGTAAAAAAAATATGAGGTTATCATGAGGTTGTTAACATCGCAATTTATCAGTGAATGTTTGCTGGAACTGTTTGTACACAGCTTGTTTCCTGACGGGCACACACAGCATTGAGTCCAGTCAGGTAGGGCAGCATGGTGAAGTCAGCACCGATGCAGACTTGCTGTTTGAGGGCTTGATAACCCACTCCCCCTCCACACTCGTTGGTTTGGAACAGCACTCAATGTGGCGGACCCTCCGCGCGAACACGCAAACGGCGGGGCAGTGTGTAGGGGTAGGATGTAGGGGGTGGATTGGAATTGGGCCAATGAAAGTGACCTCCACTCAATCTATGTTATGTTTTACCTGCAGAAATGCTCATTCCCCCTGGACACACAGGTGGCGTTGTTGAGACATGGTGAGGGGCTGCACAGGTTCTGAAGCCTCCTGCATGCTGGGACCACAGAACCATCGGCACAGACACAATCAGAGGCCTGCACACAGAGAGAGAAACACACCAAGTCTTCTGTCAGCTCGGAAAACTGAGTGATTACACAAACATGACATAAGATCACTAACTGCAAGAACATTATCAATAGAGCAATTCTTTGTGGGTAGAGTATCTTACCTTGATTAACTCACATTATTATTTGTTACTGATCTCTTCAATTATTTTTAATTGTATCTAAGTAGGCAAGTAAATAACAAGTTTTGAAATGAGTATAAGTCTAATAAATGCTAATGGTGTCGTAATTCAAAGGTAAAGAGATTTTAACTTCATATTAAGCTTCTAGAAAAATATGTAAGTCAGGCTGCAGAAATATCAGCCATTATTTTGAAAAATGTCTCTTTTAGACTGCTCTACTCTAGTACTCCAAATGTGCTGTGAACATATGCAGTGCACTTGACAAACAGTAATGAACAAAACAAAGGTCAGGGGAAGACAATTAAACCATTACTGTATTTTCTCTGGTGTATCCTTGAGAACATTAGAAACTCCACTGCCTTTGCAAAATGTATGACCGCAATGGCATTGCTAGTGAAAGGTGAAAATTGCAGCAGGCATCTAATTGCAAAAAGCTTTTGACGAGAGGCATTTCCAACTGGCACTTAAACATGCGCTGGGTCATTCAATCAAAATGCTAGAGGAAGCAAGCTCTCATTCCCGAGCTCATCTTCAGGAGGAAATATTAATTGCTGTTGCAGCCTTCAAAATGAGGCTATTTGATCTTGTTTCAAGACACTATATTCATTTTCATATGTCATTTCTAGTTTATCTCCCACCGAGATAAAACCAATAGGGGGAAATTAAAATCCTCACACGCTCCCCTGCAGTGCAGAGTTGTTCCTCCTGACATGCGTGTAACATGCAATCGTAGACCACTCTGGATTCGCAGTTGACACCCCCAAATTTTTCAGGACAACGGCAAACAAATCCTTCGGGGGTATGCTCACAAACGCCGCCATTTCTGCATGGATTTGGATCACAGGGGCCTTTCCTCTTCTCACAAGGTGGGCCTGCAAGGAAGATACAAAATGACAGCATTTCTATTCAGATTGTGGTAACTGTATTTACATTAAGATACTACATTGTGTCAAAGCCTGTCACCTGGTGTGGCCCTATCGATGTTTCCACATTCTACGTTTAAACCAAGTGGTTAACATCAAAGTCAAAGTCAACTGTATTGTCAATCTCAAAATATGTTTGTACACACAGAAAGATCGAAAAAAAAAATTGTGGGAAATTTCCCACAGTCCCGAGGTATAAAATAACACATTCAAATACAAGAAAACTCAATAATTACAAAAAAACACAAAATAACCGTTTACTTCGAGTAAAACCTTTATTTGTAAGCAGGATGTATATTAAAAAAGGTGATGTACATAGTGCAAATGAAAGTGCAAAATAGTTCCATAGCAGCGTAAAAGTGACTGGTGCTGGATTTTTTGTGTCTGTGTGAATGGGGGGGTGTTAAAGTCCCGGTCCAGTGGGGGCAGGGTGGAGAGGTGAGATAGAGGGGAGAGAAGGGAGAGAAGGGAGAGAGGGGAGAGGTGGGAGGGGGGGGGAGGGAGTTCAGCCTCCTGACAGCCTGGTGGAGGAAGCTGTAACATGGGAAGGAACATGGAGCAGTTTTGAAATGGCTTCAAAGCATTTCAAGTTTCCTGACATGACTCATAATCCTCAAAGGAAGGGATGACTGACGTGTTTTATCAATAATTACACAGGACGGAGGAATGTGGCTACTAATAATCAACATAAAAGCAATACCAAGTGTAAATAGCATCGTTGCCTTCAGAATTATATGGTGGCCTCTGATTGATGATCTACTATAGAGCCTAATTGACCATTCCGATAACATCCTACTGAAGCTAACAAACCACACCAACTGGAAAATAATCAATACCAGCCAACAGTAGTTATCCAGCACATGGGAAAATACAGAAAATATGCAAAACACTAACTACTGTAGGATAACTACAGTTCTTTAGATCCTGTACATTGTTATGGTTGTGCAAGACAAGTCATTATTAGAGAAAACTCATTAATTGTAACCTCAGGACACAAAATATCTAGTGAATAGGATGGCAAAAGTTCTGAAAAGCTAACAAAACAATGTTGGGATCACTTAAAAATGCATGGTTTTCTAAACACAGTCTCACTCCCTGATCGTCCAGTAGCGACGTTTGGTCAGGGTCCTTTGGCGTGCAGTTGTGACGCGCCGAGTCTCCTTGAGCTTCATAAACGGACGCAAAGAGCTTTCAACTGATTGCAATGTATTCCCATCGGCGGCGGTATTTATGACGCTCAGGGAAGCACCGCATCGGTCCATGTCGGTGGCAGTTAAAGGCAATGTGAGCGTCCATTCCCATTGGATAACGGAGAATTTTACACCCGGAAGTAAGTATTCTCCTTACTGTCGATTGATTTTACAGTGATATCTGCACTACTCATCAACTCAAAAACACCAGATTATCCTTGTTAATTACACAACATTGATTGGTTTAAATTGTGTACAATGCTTTTGTATTTTTCCCCTTCGATTCGGAGAAACAAATATCTTTTCGGAGTTTAGGATGGCAGAAGACACTACACTACCCATAATCCTCAGCTATCGTTTAGGACTACACCATGCACTTTGCTTGACAAACCCCATGATTAGTCCTCAAGCTCTGTGATTGGATGTTGGAGTGGCAGTGCGCGAAGTTTACGCCGAGCGTCAAACAGCACTATGAAATGGAATGAAACCCATCGACGGCACACTGTCCAAAACAGGACTTGAACATCACAGGAAATGTAGTTGGTCTGCAGCTGTCAATCCCGGGAAGTCAGGTCTACTGTAACATTGATATATAAATGAGTACTTGATCATGAATGGCAGTTTGCTGTAAATACTGTCAAAACAACTCGCAAGATTATAAAGTGATGTGTGGTTCAGTCACCCCATGATCTTGCCAATATACACAATTATTTTAAATATGCATTATATTTTATTTGATCATGTTAAAATAGTCTTTTTGGAATAGAAAACGTATTGATTTAACTTATCATTATGACGTTAATGTTGATTGCACGATGTAATGATGGTAGTATAATGACACCATCAGCGTTTAAATTGGTTTAATTTAAGCCTCAGGTTCACTTTACAATTCTATATGCCTAATGGTCATGATGTTCCTTTCACAGTAAGCTTTCATTGTGAGAGAGAGAGCATTTTGCTTAAAGGTAACTCAACAATATAGCTTACATTAGAAATCCCCAGGTAGCAGAACAGCGGGAGTAACGTTAACTGTGGAAACTCAACCAGGCCAGAAATGTATGAAAATCAAGGGATAGAAAATGTTATCAAAGCGATCCAACCTCTATTATTATCCCTTCCTCCCAGTGGCGAGCCGTGACTTTTATACCTAGGCCCTCTGACCTGATTTGGTTTGGCTTCCTATTTTGTATGGAAATGTTTTTATTTTGAAGGCGAGTTTACGCTGTTGACAGGAAGTTGTTGTTACTATGGAAACAAGAAAAGCTTCACAGCGGGCCGAACTTGTCATAAAGTCCGCGATAATAAAACCCACCCATTTAGAGGGAAGATATGATTGGTCAATTGTACTGTCATTTGATATTACTCTCTCATTCAGTTACTATAGCGGGCCCTCTGTGAATTCATAGCTGGACCACCAATCAGCTCCTGTCTTCACAGTAACTCGCAGAGAGGAGCTTCTTTCATTTAACCCTTCACATTCAAACAGAAACTGAATTGGCAGATTCAAAGGATTTATTTCTTTGGAAATGTTATTTTAAATACAATTAAATCAAGTTATTTTGGTAAAACTAATGAAAAATATAACACGTCCTTTTAAAAAAATATATATATTAAAAAATATATATATTTTTTAATGTTTTTAAATATTATTTTGTAGAATATGTTAGGCTCTCAGAGAGGGCCTAGAGGGCCCTGACGGCTCGCCACTGCTTCCTCCTTTATTATTATTATTATTATTATTATTATTATTATTATTATACCACTTGGAATTGCTGGAAGGGAAAAATAATGGTACTGCATTAAGAATTTGTTAAAACTTGTACTGTGTTTTATGTTGTTCTCAGTCATTGCTTGACCTAATTGAATGTAATATTCACTTGGAATTGCTGGAAGGGAAAAATAATGATACTGCATTAAGAATGTTTTAAAACCTGTACTGTGTTTTATGTTGTTCTCAGTCATTGCTTGACCTACAGTAATTGAATGTAATATTATGCTTAAGAGTTACTAAAAATGAAATTGCCTGTATGAGCACAAGGTAATAGTCAGCCAATTACGTCATACTGTTTCATGTCTCTATATGTGCAGAAGACTTGATTCTCCCTTAGTGGGTTGTTATATTCCATAATACATTTGTGCTGTATTACTATATGTATTATTAAATATATGTTGTGCTTTCAGTATGCAGCATACAATATTGTTGATTTATTACATTTCCTACAAGTTAAGAATGACAAAATGCTGCAATTATTATTGCTGCTTTAACCACAATATTATTCTATAATAATTAACAGCAAGCAAGTAAATTAATAAAAAGGAAGTCATGATAACGATGTATAAATGACTTTCATGGCGGATTTTCACTGAACTGTAAACTAAGCAGACAGAGCTGCAGCCTGCTTCAAAAGCGTCTTCCAAGATAAAGTCATTCTGAACTAAGCAGTAGCCAGTAGTTTTCCAAAAACTGCAGGACCGCAACATTTTCACCAGCAGCAGAAGAACCAGTGTCGGGGTAAAGCCGCAGTGACATTGTATGCAAAGGATAAAGTTAGACTGAATTCCCTGCAGGTTCAAGGTGAATAAGATTTGATGTTATTCCCTGGTGAGGGTTTTCATTTTTGTGTTCCTCACAGGTGCCTACACATTTATCTTCCCAGTGACTCTTTCTTTGCATATTTTCTTTAATCCCCCTGCTGATACAAGTGCTCATGTCCCAGAGGCTCCTCATAGCCTCCTCTGTGGGCATCAATCTTACTCTGTACAACTTCAGAGTTAGCTTTTTCTTCAACTTATTTTCCCCCAGAAATGCAGTTTTCAATACTCAAAGTTACTCAAATACATACTAGCATAGTATATTCAGGAACACTTTCATCTACCACACATACATGACAGAGATAATGGTTGTAGCACTCAACAGAGATACACGTTTTGCATGGCAATGTATGGTCTAATAGATTTTGTATCATTTGTATGTGTGCTGGCAAACCGAATTGTTCATCTCCAACACATTATGGCAGTGATTATGGACTGCAGCAATCTAATATGCATAAAGAAAACAACATTGTGTCAGTGTCTAATTAAATAGTTTAACAAGGGTAATAACCATAATATAGTCCAAATTAAACTTTAAAAATATGATATCGCTACCCACAAGATTAAAAAAACAATTAACACCTTATATCAAATGGAAATGGCCCCATAATGATGGTAATACCTTGCAACAAACACCCGAGAGACAGTGCAAAGGAGAGTCAAATCAAAAGAAAAATCTCATTTGAAACGTCCCATGAGTTCCGCTCATTATTCTGTGCGCATAGACTTTGGCCTGTGAGGGCAGCCAGCGCTGGAGCAGCCACTAACTTCCAGGTGATTAATGAGGCAACTACAGCAGGGAGGTGGATGCAGCACAAGCTCCACAGAACTCCCAAGAAGCTGATGGGACAGCAGGACACCATGACGATGCCAAAGCACCCTGAGGAGTCTGCTTACTTGAGAGAGTAGCAGCAATTAAAGCAAATTAGATAAAAGCTGCAAAGGCACAGGGTGCATGCAACTTACCAATCTGTTTCTGATGTGAGTCATGTGAAATTTAAAAACAGACAAGGGCGGAACCTTTTACATTGCCACCTGTTTGGTTTGTTTTTCACAAAATGTCATCTTACATCAGTTATTTATAACAAAATACATGTTTGTGTTTTTTATTTAACTGGTGCTACAGCTAGATAATTTGCAGTCATGTACTTTTTAAAGCCAATGAAGAATACAGTTAAAAGTTTGAAGGCATGTAATATTCTAAGGGAGCTATGTGAATGTTGAGAGTAAAACATAAAGGATGGAAAACTAATTTCTAAGTTTTTATGACATTACATTTAACCTACTTAGATGTTAGTTTGATATTTAATAAAAATACACTATTTTTTTTAAAGAAATGTACGATCTTCTGATTCAAGCATCATGCATTCAACTCAGCCTTCATTTGGTATTCACTACATAAAGAGTATGCAGGTAAAGCATAATTGCCCCCTTTCAAACATTCAGAATCTTGCCATTATAAATCTAAAATACTTTGAGAGTTGTTTTATGAAACAGTTTAAAAGGACTGGACCACCTGTACTGTACAGTTTAAAACTTCCTGTACTAGCATCACAGGAAGTAACCTTGAAACCTCTTCTCCACAAATAATAAGCAGGAAGCATGGGCTGGACTTGAAGTGGCAAAGCAATGAATCAATGTGAACAGCCACCTGGAGGTTTTACCACAGAAAGTTCAATGCAAGCTTGTTTTAACACAAGACAGTGAGTTCCAGGGCAACCGGAAAAGCACAGAGGTCTTGTAACCCACTTGTGTCTTAAACCGATTAAACTAAGTGTTTGTTACTAGAGCAAATGAGGCCCATTACCTAAATACTGTGTGAAGTAGTAATGTAATGAACAATCTCACCAGAACACAAGTGCCACGCAATGCTCACACAAGAGCCCCCAGAAACGTATCTAAATAACACGGCAAGGAACATAATGTGGCTGCTAATAAAAAAAAGAAATGTGCCTTTTATAAATTGTTTAAAGGGAGAGGCATTAGCATACACTAGACTTGACTTGGCAGTAACTTACTTCCAACACAACCAAAAGCACGATACACAGAGAGTTAAGTAGAAATAAGAAAGACTATACATTTAATGTAGAACACTGCCATACATTGATCTGCTGCGAGAGCGGTTTAAATATAATGATATAACGTGTTTTTGCTTCATTTAAGCTGTTTCTGTTTTAGCCCGTGCAAACTTCTTCCTAGTAGGCTTCAAGAATTTGACCAGTATAAAAGTTGGGATTTAATAGGCTCAGCAGAAACAAAGCACAATAAATTACATTTTAATTGATTGCTGTAAACCTTTTGTTTTACCAACTGCGACACGCTCAGTTTAGTACTGGCTTTTTTACAACTGCATGCCACTGGTCGTAATATGAGGTATTTGATTTGAAGTGGCCGCTTCATATATTATGATGACAAATATAACATCAGGTGGGATCAGGTTCAGAGCCCATGAGGAAATGCTGATCTTTAAAAGATAAATTACTTTTATATTTTTCTGCTTCAACATGTTCTAAAGATGGTTGCCCCTGTGACATATTCGACAAGGTAGTGACTATAGAACTGAGATTCAGATACATCGAAAAACTGATTAGCTATCTGTTATTCACATGTAAGGGATCAAAGCTGTATCATTGCATTCGATTTATGGTTTCATGGTCACATTCAAGCAACTGAATAAGAGCTGCTTACCAGAGGATCCTGTGTCACAGATGCATTTAAAGGATGCAGGCGATCCTTGAACGCATGTCCCATTTTCACAAATTCTGTCACAGCTTTCTTTTCCAATGACTTCGGAGCAGTTCACCCCTAAAACAAATGGTAAGTTAGTTACGACAACACAGGAACACACATACAGGTATAGAGATGTAGATACAAATATGCCTGGGTCATGAAGTTCATGGGGATGCAAATAAGCTATAGCTGATGCTATTTATTAGAAAATCTGATTGAAAAACAAAAAAATTAAATGAGAGCTATACTGTAGATGATATTGCTGCAGAGAGAGCATGTTGGCAGCAAAGAGACTAAGAAAGTTGCCATTTGGAATGCAAGCTGTTTTAATATTAATTCTGTTTGCGTTGTGTTTGGGGTCATGCTGAATGACATCAACTTGACGTAGAAATATTTGATTGAAAAGTCTGCTTGTGTTACAAAGTAAGCTATTTTCTATATCATTTCTGTTAGACACATCTAACTGTCAAATGCATCAACCAGATTATACAACATTTAAAAATGACGTAGGGTAACTCTAAAATAATATATGATTTCAAGCAATTTCATAGCAAAATATATGTAAAAATAACGAGGGGGAAGTGAATTATCAGCTGTTTTTTAATCTAATTCAAAGAAGTTAAAAGAGCTCAAGAGGTATTATCAGTTACTTTTGTCCTTACCTGTAAAATGTGGAGGACACAGACATTTATATGTTCTGTGGTTTGGATCTGTGGATCCATTGCTCAAACAGACTCCTTTGTTTTCACACGGGTTATCCAAACAGGCATCAGACTTTTCACAAAAACTCCCAGAGTAGTGGTGGTGGCATCGACAGCGGTACGCACCATCCCAGAGGCCTGTTTGACAAACACCGCTCCCCGAACAAAGCCGAAGCAGAGGAGAACCCTGACAAAGTTGCGTTTTAACAGACACGTTGAGCCGTAGGCCAAGCTTGCACAGCTGCGTTTCCCCCTCATGCAGAGCGATGAAGTAATGATAACCCGGCACCAGCCACTTGGCCTCAACTTGCTTCGTTCCATTTATAGTGTGGGGGAAAATAAACCGGTCTTTTATTTGTCCATTCGTTGAACAACTCTCAAATTCATCCTTTGACACATTGAGGAGTGTGAAGCCGTATGACTTCAGTGTTTCATCAGCAGACATCAGCAGTTTGTCTCCATGTTGCAGCTGAAGTGGGCAGATCTGTGGGAAGCTGATAGGGGTAGTTGACTCCTCTCCCCCCGGAGAATTCCAACACTCAGTAACGCTCCTACAGATGTTTCCTACGAGGGTCCAATTGACTTGGATTGCGTGTTGTTTAGGGTGCCATTCAAGTGAAGCTTGTCTGTTGCAAACCGCTTGGCATTGGATCACGTGGACGACCACAAAGACGGCTATCAAGTGAAGCAACGATGGACCCATGTTTCCAAGTCTTTCTATTTAATGCAATTCAACCTGGGACTCTGAATCTCAACTCGTGTCATCTGGAGAATGGATGAGGTAGATGTAATGTATGGTACTTCATGAGATGTTGTACAAGAATTGCACATGAAGGTAATAACCTGAGGAAAACAAAGATTGTGATTAATGAAAAGGAATTTTACATCATGTTTTCTCTAATATTCTGTTATTTTCTACAACTTGAAACTTGATGAAAGCAAAACCACCCTCATAAACACATTTTTTTTTATTGTAACACATACATATTCCACTCCTTTCAATTCGACTTTTGACTTCGGCAAGTGTAGCAGAGCTGTCATAATCATATGCAGTGCTGCTGACCACCAAGTGTGTCACAGCGGCCTCAGCCTCCTTGAGGTTTCTACAGAGACTGACAATGTCAGATAAAATATTCTCTCTTCGCTGCCGGTGCCTGATACCTCAGTGTCACGCAGAGAGATGAGTTTAAGCAGACAGCATTGTCTTTCTCCCTCAGGCCCTTTTCATCCGTGTACACAAGATAATACAACAAAGTAGAGAAGGCTCCCTGCGAGACAGAAACTCTGCTCCTTGATCAGCTCACAAGGGCTGATATGAATAACTGCATGGTGATAAGTAAGAAAATGCTGAATATGGAACACCAATATCAATAAAAGGGGGAGTGATGAAGTCAATGAGATGCAAGTATTGTCATGAAGAAGTGTCGGCACCCAGAAGACCTCGCTTACACAAGAAGAGAATTTGACTATTATGTTTCACTGAACAAATCGGAAAGCTCACACCTGATTTCTGAGGAAAAACATAATTGAAATTCAAATTAAGAAGAGAAAATGTGTGTTTGGTTTTTGTATGTACTAATATATTAAAGGGGACCTATCATGCAAAATGCACTTTTGTACGTCTTTTCTACATGAATATGTGTCCCCGGTGTTCCAGGGAACTCACCAAGTGTCAGAAAACACAACCCTCTCTATTTTCCTCCATACCCAAATCTCTAAAAAAGGGGCTGCAACGGATCTGATAAAAACTGATCCAGATTTGAACACTGTCCTGACGTCAGGACAGTGGCGCTACGGCTATTGGGCCAACTCCACCAATCAGGAGGAGACAGCCACGGCCATTGCCGTTCGAAAGCGCTGGAGACGCTGTAGTACATATGCCAGGCCTGTAGGTGGTGCTGTTCTCACAGAATCAGCCCTTGCAAAAACAGGGCTAACATTTTTCAAATTGAGCAAAATGAGGCATGGCTAAAATGCATGATCTGTTTGGTATTTTGAAAAAAAAAAAGTATAAATATGCCTTATATAGGTATGGTCCTACACTATATTATTCAAATATAGCATGATAGGTCCACTTTAAATTAATTATTAGGAGCAGTGGAGGAATACATTGCGCAAGTTATTTGTTCATCTTTTTTTTACCTTACTTTCATTTCAAACTGCTTTAAACACAATTTGTTACATTAACGTTATTAACAATGAATAAAATGACTATTTTCAGAATCAGAATCAAGTTCATTGCCAGGTACGTTTACACATACAAGGAATTTGCTTTGGTGTATGGTGTATGGTTTTATGTGGAATGACTCACTTGCTTGCTTGTTTACTTTTACAGTAAAGTCAATCAGGGAAGAGCAACGTAACACTGTACATGAAGACTTGCTCAGACTCTGTACATCAAAGGGGAAAAATCTGCCAGGCTGGTTGATCAACCTGCTGCATTTCTTTATTCTTTCACCGATTCAGTTTTTGAAATAATGTGATCCAAATATAGTCAATACAGTACTGGTGATTATGAGAGAGAAAACATAAGTATATACAAAAAAAACAAGCACCTTAATATGATTTTTTAAATATAAGTTGTATTTAACCTCATTTTGAAACCAGAGAAAAATATCCATTCAATATAGCTGAAACTAAGTTAATGTTCCACATTTCACAGAACGGTCTCATATTATTTTATGTTAGAGTTTGCCAAACAAAAAAAACCCTTCCATCAGCTCTGGAGATATATTAGATATTAGTGAAAAGAAAACAGCTCAATGCCACTGCATTAAAACAAAACAAAGGCAATTAGACTAATCTATTTATTCTGAAATGTGTCCATAATACAAAATAAATAGCAACTCAAAAGAACATAATCAACCCCACAACCAGGGTGGAATTATGTGTTCCTGAACTCTGCCTTCAATACATAAAAATAAAGCAATTAAAACATGTTTTTTCCAGCAACTCCTGCCACTCAGGATACACATATTATAGTTATTTCAGACAACACAAAACCTCCCTATTTAACATGCACATATCTAGCAGTATTAGCTGCCTACAGTAGCATTCATTTAAGTTCTGCTCTATGTTCACCACACTTTGCTTATATTAGAATGCTAATAAAAGAGAAACACAACTCCAAATGGATGCCAATGTTTCTCCATATCTGCTTGACGTGTAAATAAGCAACCCAACATTTTCATCAACAGTTTGATGCGCTGCCCCAAAGTATCAAATACAGGTTTAACCCAGAAACCCTCCTTTAGATTCAAACCAGTATCTAACTCAATGTCCAAGCAATAATAACAAGTTATAACTACAAAAATGATAAATATGTCACAGGATCAAAATCAATCAGAAATGTGACTAAAACACAAATATATTACTAAAACTATTAAATAATTGAATATTGGGCGGCTGTGGCTCAGTGGCTAGCGTGCTGGACTTGGAATCAGGGGGTAACAAGTTTGAGTCCCACTGCAGTCAGCATGTCGTTGTGTCCCTGGGCAAGACACTTCACCCCAAATTGCTCCTGTGTACTGAATGTATGTAAGTCGCTTTGGATAAAAGCGTCTAACAAATGACATGTAATGTAATGTAATGAATAAGAATAACATCTTATTATAATATGCCCACAAAAAAATGACTACCAGACAATTCCGCAGCTAATGGTAGCATTTTGTGGCAGTAATGTTGAATGACACCATCACCAGCAATGCATCTAGACAGGAGGCAGTGGTACTGTTAGTAGTTGCCACAATTCAATAATGTTATGATGGAATATGACCTTTTCTATTAACCGTATAAGACCTTGGTCACCATGACGGAGATCCTGTCTCACCGAGATCTGTAATCCAAAACTGGAGCAGAGAGACAGTTGGGATAAAAAGACCATCTTATATCACCACGCATGTGACAGCTAACTGGCAACGTCAACAAGCAGCATGAGTAATGGATGGATGCAAGAAGAAACACTGTAGCCAAGGATGAAACATGTGGAGGAAATACTGCCATTTTTTCCAGTCCCACATTTCCACAGATTTGCAGTAAAGCCTCACACATGCAAAGCTTAGTGGTTTAAATTCTAGTCAATACATTTGATCCCAATATTGATTTTTCACCACCTCTAATACAATTAGTTTCAGTACAATCCTAAATGATATACCCAGAGGCTGTTTTGGCTCCACACAGTTTGCATGATGAATGCAATTTGGACCCTAAAAGCACATTCATCCTTCTTAATTGTGCCCCAGTTCAAATTCATTTAATCTGAATCTTATTCAATACTAATTCATACCATTACAGCAATCTATACTCTTGGCCTCTCCTCAGATAAACAGGCCAAAAGATTTTCTGGGATATTAAGATGCCTTATTGATCTGTTAGGATTAAACTGCGGGCCCCTCACTCGAGTGGTTCAAGTAATAAGGGCCGTGGGGTCAGAAGCAAGGTCTTATTTGTGGGGGGGGGGTCAACTAATTGTCTCACACAACCTACTGCTTCTATTATAGATCAGGTTCACCTACATTTTAGGATGCCAATCACGCATGGTGCAGAGGGCAATGGATCAAGGGAGCTGTGTAAATCCTAGTTTGACAGATTACACCAAAAGGACATGACAAATGATCCCATCAAACTGCTATGCCTGCATGTCATACTACACAATATGGGCTGCACTACTATCATATTTGCTCCATTCATCAATTAGGCGATGAACAGGAAGCGAATCATTGTTTCAGTTTGGTAAATTGGATCAGTGTCTAAAATGTGAATACATACTCGTTTTTTTCATCAAACCTGGCTAAAAATGACATGGCTGACTATTAATATTGAGTGAAGGCAAATGATAACATCATGTTAAAGATGTGGTTGAATGTAATCTTGTAAACTGTTGTTTATCCGTCGAAACTTGATTGAAATAAGTTGTTTGAAGGTGAAGTGTTCACAGCAAGATAATATATATATTATTCAGGCCATTGTGACCTGTTCAACTTCATAACATTAGCTTTAAGCAGCTTATAATAATAATAATAATAATAATAATAGCTTAGATTTATTTAGCGCCTTTCATGGGACCCAAGGTCGCTTTACAAAGAAAAACAGGAATAAAATCAAACAAACAAAAACAAAAGGCAGTCAGACTGATATGATAGATAAAATCTTTTTATAATCAAAGCAAATATGTCCTTGGTATAGAAAATGATTTTCCATAATCATGAAATGTACAGATTTGACATTGATTATTGAATTTCTGTTAATTGGTAGTTGGGTGCACTATTTCTCACTACACTATGACAATTCATCTTTTAATTATGAAAAGGATCAGCAGATAAAACGATAATTAGAAGAAGAAAATAACTGCTTGCAGAATAATAGGCTATTTCCCATAACAATGCATACAGAATACAGATTAATGATACACTAGGCCACATCTCAAAACATTAAGTAACTTACCATCTAATGAGAAAAATGACTTTAGATTTTAGAACACAAGTAGAAACGTTTGACTCATTAAGCCAATGTAGAGATGGTAATGAAGATGTTAGCTAGTGAGTGAAGCACAACTGCTAGTTACAGTATAATGGCACTGACGCAGGTATAAGGAGACCCAGGTGTAAATTGAGGAAAACACTGTTGAGATAAAGCCTCCTTGTGCATGGTAATCTCTCATGATAATTTCCTTGATTCAGAACTTTTGAGATCCTGACAGCTGCAGTCACTGAACGTTGTTAGTGTATCGTTTGCCTGCTCAAGGACAGGGGATGACTTCTCGAAAGATTATATTGGTGCACGTCAAATTAAATAGAATAACTTTAACAATTCAATTTGTAAGCTTTCTACACTGAAGAAATATATTGCATTTCTGGTTTGTATACTATTCCTCAAGAACATCAACAATAAATGGCCCTTTACAAATCTCTTCACCTCCATCAAGTTCATGAAATGATTAAATCAGAAAGTGAAAGCATATATCCCTCGTGCTATCACGACATGAGGTATGAGACAAACAGACTTTATGATGGCCATTACAAAGTCCATGGTCTTTTTTTTTTAAAATCTCACCAATAAATTGGCAGAGAAGGAGAATCATTTCTCACCAGCATGCCAATTCATTCTAAAAGCCATGTCCCTTCATTGTGACAAATAAAACCATCCTTTGGAAAGTTATACGCCTGAAAACATCTCAAAGTAAAAACAGGCTTTAAATCAACTGGCACAGAACTCATTCCTCCGTCCATTCACCGTTAAGAAGCCTATTTCTGACAACACTGACTGCGGTGATGGATTGGTAGATGCTGTCACATTTCCGAGTAGGTTCCGGAAGAATGAGGTCAACTACAATCATCATTAAGTGTTTTGGGAATAAAGACAGGTTTCTGAACACATTTACAAACTACTTCAGTTCCAAGATTGATGTGGGACCAGAAACATTATCACTACTTGGTCATGTGAAACATAATACAGTTACTCTTATGTCCTGCAGCTAAGCTTCAAAACCTCTAAAAATTGGTTTAGTTTTCCATGTTCAATCCACAGCGGGACGCCACTGAACAGAACTGAGCTATTGATGTGAGTGCTGAGCCACTGGAGGACTGGCAAGCCAAACTGCAGCAGGCTGCTGGCCACAGACTGATCACTGGTGCTCCCTGGGTAGCTATCTGCATCAACACTAATCAGTTAGAACACTGATAAGCACCCCTGCCCTGCAACCCTGAAAAACCAACCCCACATCAATTGTCTCACTCTAAATGCTCAGTAATTGAAGCTAACGGAATAACCAAATTCGGCACAAAAATATCCGTATCATTTGTGAGCAGCTTCTAATTGACGGTGTTGTGGCAAAAAGAGAATTATATCATCTCAGAATGGTTACTAAAACAAGTTATGGTTAACATTGGCACCTTTACCTCCAGAAATATACAGTTATTTGTTCTTTCTCTTTTCTATAACCCCAAGGAGCATTTAAAACTGCAACTGTGGGATGTTTCATACACTGTAATACCTCAAAGAGGTTATAACCGTGGGTTAAATTAGGCCAGAGCCAGCAGCAGCACAGATTCACCAGCGTGACTTCACCTCTATGAATTGCTCATTTTTGTTTGGGGCGATACCTTCATCAGTCACCAGCCCCCCCTGTAGTATAGACTGCAGTGTTTCCTGTTTATTTGGTGCCCTGGAGGAGAACCTCAATAAAGCAAGGTTGTGCGTCTTTGTTTGTTTGTATTACTTGTACAGTGCTTGGGGGAATTGTGGTATAACCTATTTCAGCCACACAGAGCCTTAAGAGCCCTGCATGAAAGAAATACTGCAGGTCTACGGTGCAGCATCGTCCCTTAATCATTAGCCACTGCTAGATTAGCATTAGGATTTTCTCACTCTAGTGAATAGGACAATGTCGGAATTAAAAAAGTTTCATTTAATATTTCTTTATGTTCACTAACACTGAGCAAGCTGCTCCTGGGTGTAAACAGGTGTTGTTGTTTGAGTTACAGAAGTTCCTCTCACTTCAATCAAGGAAAAAACAACACCAAACCCCCACCCCTTCTCTTGGAAAGCTCTAGTGTACTCACACAGAACATAATCAGTCCTCTTTTGTTAAGACTTTGCACTTCTTTTTCTCTAATATGAACCACAGCTCAACACAAGCCAACACCTGCTGAATCTGACAATATCAGTATGTTTACCAGGTGAGAATAAAGCCACATGATAATACAAATACAGCAACATGTTGTCAGATTTTAATCGTATTTGTTGTAAGGTTTGGTCACCAAACTAAGATGACTACAGTTACTGTGTTACAAATGTTAAAACATTTAAAATACGAATAAAAACACTGTGGATAGGGTATCTTTGTGGATTGCTGGAGAACTGTTTGTGATTACTATTTCCCCTTTATTTATACTGCTGGATTGATAAGATTTCAGTTCTACGTTCAGTCCTAATATAAATCCCCAAATAGAAAAAAATAAAGAAGTTACATTTTTTTCTTGTGAAAAATTAGGGCATGTTTTAATGTGGTGCAGTAATGGCATCATATATTGTGTGATACAAATATGCAGAGTTTGATTGTTGATCACTTCTGGCAGTATACTGTAGGAGGAGGCCGTTGTATTCTGTCACTCACTGAGGCCTTTATATCCACCACTTAAGTTATGTATGTGTCTTTTGATGCTATGTTTGAGCTTCTGTGTTACTGAACAGTACAAGATAGTCAGTTCAACTACAGGTTACATCATACCAGGTTCAGAATGGTCTAAACAGGTAAATCTGTACTAGCCATTGTAAGAGAGTCCACCTGCTGTGGCCTGTCTGTTATAGTGAGGGTGAAGATAAACAGAGGCTTGCCAGCACTGCTGCATCTCACACATTTTAAAGCTGAAGCAGGCCTGCAGCCAAGGGGTTTGTACTAAACAAGAGCTTAGCATTAAACTGAGCCGACGCGTCTCTCTGCCCCCATTCTGCAAGGCCCCGGATTTACCACTACTGTATGGCCGGTAATCTGACTAGTAGGGTGCTCACATGGACCATCTGCCGCGGCGTGCTGCTCCGTACAAGCACGTCTCTGCTGACTGACAGCTAATGTGAGGTTACATCGTGTGTGCCGGTAGGGTGCATGCTCACCATTAAGTTGAAAAGCTGGTCCGCCCTGGGACGGCGACTCGTAACAGCATTTTGGAGTTTCTTATCAGAGCTGAGAAGTGTCTCTCTCTGGGGGATGTGACAGCTGAGCCGGTGTACGCGCGCTCAGGAGGAGACATGTTGCTGAGGTAATGTGATCAGACGCTGAGAGAGGGCTGAGCTGAAGGCGTGCCCGCGAGCCCCCGCCTGCAGAGGGTCCTTTGGGGCAGGGGGGGGTTCGCTACAGCCTGCCTGATTGATTATTTAATTAGCCCTAACTAAATATTCATTAGCCAAGCAAAGTCATTATCGTGTGTAAACAACTGAAGCTCTCCTAGGGAAGGAAAAAGATTGTATAGGGTACCTGAGGGGTGAAATGAAGAACTACAAAAACTGCCATGACTGTCCACAAGTAATAATGGATCAAAAGTAAACACTAAGAACCAAAACTTTTTCAAACACTTCAATACATTGAATTAGTGGCTATTCAAATAGCAAATAAATACTTTGCCCTGCAGCGAATATGCTTTGACTGAGAATTAAATGGAGACTACATTATCGGTAATGCTGCCATTCAGAAACTTGAATACTTTAGGATATATTTGTGTTAATTTCAGAGTAGGGCTTAAGGAGGGACCTGCTTACATGCATAAATAAAGAGGGTAAATGCAGGTAGGCTATCTGACTGATAGTTTGAGCATTACATTTGTTTTTGAACATAGAAACATGTAAACATGATGTTTTACTGGAAATCCATAATACAAGTATGAACATGAACATGTCCTTTTTAATATTTGTGTAAATTCACAGTTCACTTCTTCTTTACGTCCTCTTCCTCCTACACAGGCAGCGAGAGTCTGATACCATAATAGTATTGCATTCAATTTATACCATATTTAATGTTTATATGCCCAAAGAATGTTTTGGCAGCTTGTGAACAATGCTTTTGTTGCAATGACCTACATCCCTTTCACTGCACAGCTACATTTGCACCAGGGAGCTTCATTGCAATCAGTCTTGTACTGCTTGTTGCCGAGCAACAGTATAAGTAAGGGGTTAAGTGCCTTGCTCCAAGGCTATTCGGTGGTAGTTGCTGAGGGAGGGGAGAGTGTTGGCCATTTCCATTTTCCAGCCTAGATCCTTCCAGCTGGCCAGGGATGCCACTTGGAGACTGTACATTCATTAGCCTGTTCCTCTGCCCCTAGCTAACACTGTCTGCCCAGGATATGAATCTAAGAAAGTCAGTTTAGTTATTCAGAGAAACGTCTTTCATCCCATCATAATTTATTTGTCCTGTCATTTGAATACAATTCAAAATAAAGCACTGATTTTCATGGGCACATGTCCAAAGCCCCGATATCATTATTTGACCCAGTTTTAGGTTTCACCAGTGGAGAAACACAGAGCGAGATGACAGATGTTCTTATAAAGGTCACTGGCTTGGCTTCTGTTACTTTTCTTGATTGTTTGCTCACAGTAGGATTCACACATTTCATTTTTTACAAGTGGATATTCCCCTGTGATTCGTGCTTTATACTCATTGTGTCCTCTACAAGCTTTCTCCCAAGAGAAGCTCTGCAAATAATAATCTTGCCAGTAGTCAGTTTCAAGTAACTTCAGGATCAATTTGAAGATGACTGCTCTTATCAAAATATATCAGTATGAAGCACCTGCCTGACCTTAAGATTTGACATATTCTATCTTCTATGCTTATCCTGGTGAAAGACATGTAAGTTCTCAAATTTGGTTTGCTTCCCCACTGTGACTAGATTAATGAGCTGCCCTTTTGTTTGTAGCATTGGCCATATTTCCTGCAGCTTTAGGTATCTTCATTAGATGTAGAGATATTGACCTTCAGTGCATTTACGAGGATGTATAACAGAGAAAAGCAAGCATTTATCTATATAGCTCTGCAAACTATTCTCATCATTTCATATCCTCCTATACTGTAGCAAGTCCATGGCTTGTGTTTTCTTATTGCCTTTGAGATGATATGTGAAGAATTTGTATAACATTTAATTCCTAATTCAAAATAGGTCAATTTAAAACAATGACATATATTTTACAACCATTGCAGTGAACGTGTGACTGCATCCGCCAGCCTGCATCTCTTTCTTAAAACCTCCTAATCACCAAACAAGAAATGAAAAAAACATTTTATTGTACTCCAATAAAATGTAATGCTTTCTATTAAACCAGGACTTGTCTTCTAGAAGTGTTAAAACATAACTAAATGGAAACAGCTTTATTTGATCCAAACTACAGAATGTCAACATACCAAGACATCTATAAGAAGTTGTCAGGACCATACAATGATCATATTTTAGGTTTCAAAGGTTTGATTGACATTTGGCATATATGCATGTAGAACATATGAAATAAAACCAGTCTCTTTAAAATTAACTTAGGAAATAACTTAAAATAATAAAGTGAAACAAAAGTTAATCCGCTGAGAGTCTACCATATTCCATCAGCAGTAATTTCTGTTACTTTTTAGCACCTTGCTGTAGGTTAGAAAGTCTGTTGGCTTGAAGCACTTTACAACTGTATGTGCTGACTCAACAACTTGTTAATCAAGCCCACAGTTATGCACACACAGTCAGCTGCATGGAGCCCGCTGAGAAATCCTCAGATCCCTCTTGAATATAGATATAATTAGATTGTTGCACAAGATCTTGCTGGCTGAATTATGAACTCAGGCGCACACTGTATATTCACTAAAAATAATGTTATATACACTGAAGTGCCCGTTAACAATATGGCACTTAAATATAAAAACTAAGGTTTGGCTTTCAGATATGGAAACATTGCTATCTACATTGTGTGGCATGTTTGAAATTAGCTGAACATTTGAACTTATCCACATGTGTAAGATATTGTAATATTCTTCTCATATTGTAAGTTATTTACTGTGTGCAAATGTACAATTACTTATCCAACAAGAGCTCCAGCTAAGAATGTCAAATATAAAGATAGGCCAAAAATATCAGAAATAATGATCATGCTGAAATGTCACAGAAAAATGTTAAAAATTAATTACTGATTCAGAATGAAAATGCCATGTTGTAATTGCCTCGAAACTTAAATGTTTGAGGTGATAACATTAAGACATCATATTTCATACATTTATATGTCGCAGCACTTATTCGGCCCCTGAGTTATGCGACCTTTCCCGGTCTCTTAACTGCATACAGCAGGGCTCTGGGGTAAACGCTGTTTTTCTGTATGAAGCGTATGCTCATTTTATACAAATGCAATATATTATCTTGCAGCTCCCCAAACTGACTCATAAAAAGCATATTCCCATCAGGTTTGGTGGAAGAAAACATGTACAAAATGAGTAATTGCTGCAAACAGAGGGAACTGAATCTGTGTTTGCACAGTTAAGAAAATTCTTAACAGCCGCATAGCAAACACATATGATCACAGATACCACGGAGGTGAGAGAGGCAATGTTGTAATGTATACAAAATATGCTGAAAAGGATAACAATATCAGATATGAGAACAATCTAAAAACAAATGGCACTATAATTCTGGCAATGCAGATACAAATTGCATCAACATGTCGTCTAAGTATCCTAACATTTACATATTATCACGTTTTTTAAATAGTAATGAATCATAGTTGTATTGGAAAACATGAATTGTGATTGCTAAGTGGGCTTCGCTGTTTGACAGATTACTCCTGGCCGAGTTGATAGAGTAGGGAGGGCGCTGGAAACAAGGACACTGCCATCTTTCCCTCTTCACCTCTGGGATTTAAATATTAAACATAAAGGATGGCAGATTATTATCCCTGTCACCTTGCCTTAAGCAATGATATTCTGTTTTTACAGGGCCATCAAGTACCTGCTGTGTCACATATTAGTGTGATTTCAGGTTCTCTGAAATGTTTATGCGGCAAGTGAGTTAAGGGACAAACCACAGAGGGTTGTTTCTTCAGGCTCATAAGCATTGGTTACAGTCTGAAGTAGTTAGTGTGAAGTGAGTTTAAATTACCATAATGAATTAGATTTATTCAGTAAAACAACTCTAATTGAGGTTATTGTTCATGCAGATTTATAAAAAGTCTGAGATAGAGTCTTTGGGTCTGTCGTTTACATTTAATGTGAAATATACGATGTTGTTAGGTAAGAGCTGTCAAGCTATTTTTACTGTCCTAATCGTTTAACATAATGGAGAATGATCTTTGCATAACACTTGGCAACAAACTTACATTTACTTTACTTAAAGGGGACCTATCATGCAAAATGCACTTTTGTACGTCTTTTATACATGAATATGTGTCCCCGGTGTTCCAGGGAACTCACCAAGTGTCAGAAAACACAACCCTCTCTATTTTCCTCCATACCCAAATCTCTAAAAAAGGGGCTGCAACGGATCTGATACAGACTGATCCAGATTTGAACACTTCTATGTCGTCACAGAAGTGGCGCGACGGCTATTGGGCCAACTCTCCACCTTTCAGGGGAATGTGGGGTTGGGCCACGGCCGGCCATTGCCGCTCGAAAGCGCTGGAGACGCTGTAGTACATATGCCAGGCCTGTAAGTGGCGCTGTAGTCTGCCACAAAAGCAGCGAAGAAGACTTCCCGCCCATAGTTACCCTTCTGTTTATTCTCCGCTGTGGCTTTTTTTCTCCCTCCCCGAGGCAAGCGTTTGCTCCCGCTGCAAACGAGGCAAGCACTGTAATACTCTCCGGCTAGTCCACCAGCAGATGACAAACACCCACCTCTCCGCCTCTTCCAAGAAACGAGGGGACTGTGCGGCAGAGTTTCAGTTTCAGTTACTTTCGCCGGTCAAGATGTCCGTTAAAGTTTAAATCTTCCGGACAAAATTTGAAAAGTGCCGGTCAAAGGTCTTCTTTGTTATTTATTGAGCTTTAAAACAAATGAATAACGACTCTATATAATAATAGGCTATAATAAAACACGGAGGACGGAGATCTATTTTTCTCCCCCTCTTCTGACTTGATCAGAGCGGCTCCCCTCTCCTGCAGGGGGGTGTGGTCAGCTGCAGCTCACAGGGCTGGAGAACAGCACATATGCCCCTTTCACACCGGCGCTTTTCCAGCTCCTGCTGGGAGCTAGAGCCTGAAAAGCGCCGGTTTTTCCTGTTCACACCGCAGCGGCGGCGCGTCATAGCTCCGGAATGCGGTTCACTTCCAGCTCCAAAAAGTTGTCGGTCCAGAGGCAAGAGCTTTGGAGCTATGACGCGGCGTCGCTTACGTCTCTTACGTCGAGGCGTGCAGGAAACCTTACTTTGACCATCCGTTCGCTGTTATTGATCATTGTGGAGAGCAGGCAGACGTTTGGTTTGTTATTATAGCAGCTATCGGATGGAATTAATACATGGGCTGTACAGGTTGTCATGTCCGACTATCACAAGTAGAATCATAATGAAAAATACGCCGGTAAAAAGTGCCTGGAGAAAACGGCTTAGCAAGTAGTCCGTTTAGCTTCGGTTGCTATGCTAACATCACCCATGTTATACCAGAGAAACTTTCATAACAGCGTTGTGATGCCAAACAGTGTCAATTCAGACTGACACACATTCACTTAAGGGGAACTGGGGATATGTATCAGCTGCTTGTGTGACAGTCAGACAGTGAATACTTTAGAGCCGTGTGAGCTAACCTGGAGCTAACGGGAGAATACACTCCCGTTGAAGAGCAGCCAGCACTGTAGCGGTCGGTAAATGCTGAAACACATTAATAAACAATGAACCACGGCACTCTGGAGAAAAGTATAAGGTTGGAGAAGTCGTTATTTAATTTAATCTGGCTTCGTATGATTAAAAGCAACACGATCGTCGACCCGACGCAGTCCCCCCCCCCGTTGTTGTGGGAGAAAATCTCTCGGCAGCTCTGGGCAGTGTGAACAGAGCGGGAGCTGAAAAGGGAAACGGGAGCTGAACCAGAAAAGCTCTCGCTAGGAGCTAGAAAGGGAAAAGCGCTGGTGTGAAAGCCGCAATAGAGCGAAATGAGACACGGAGGACGGAGATCTCTTTTTCTCCCCCTCTTCTGACAGCCCAGCAGCTGATCAGAGCACGTCTCCCCTCTCCTGCCGGGGGGCGTGGTCAGCAGAATCAGACCCGTAGACAGCAAACAGCACATAGAGCGAAATGAGGCATGGCTAAAATGCATGATCTGTTTGGTATTTTGAAAACAGAAACGTATAAATATACCTTATATAGGTCCCTACAATATATAATTTAAATATAGCATGACAGGTCCACTTTAATTTAGAATCCCTACTTATCTTTCTCAGTTCAACACAAAAGACATGAAACTCAAAAATAACATTGTTGACAATTTACAAAGTCAGTAACTTATCTTTTTTTTTTTAAATATAAGCCTGGTGTATGTTTGAAATCTGGTGCATAGTACATAATCAAATTAAGCACAATCAAAATGAGCTGTTGAAACGCAGAGGAAAATGATACCAACAAACCACAGGTCTGAAAATAGCTCTGCGAAAGTGACAATACAATCAATACTCAGAGGTCAATCTACTTAGAGCTAGTACAAACTGCTAGTGAGTGCTGGGAATAAAGAGCAAATGTCACATGTGGTTCTGGTAAGTGCACACTTAACGCAACAGCATTTGCAATTCTGCAAAATATCACAAGTTAAGTCTGTCCCAAAAATCTGCCAAAGAATGTCATTGTGTCTTTTTCTTTTTTTCATCTTTATCTTTCCAGATTTGTTCATTTCACATTGTGCATTTTTGGCAAGCCAACACATTACATGTCAGTGCAGGAAGAACTCAGCATTTCTATTCATTTTTCTCTAGCCCGTTTCCATGACAACATTATCAAAATGCTGTTGCTGTCATTGGTCTGCGTTACAACCGAGGTTTACATGACCTACCTGTATGGGCTCAGAACAGTCTCATAATACACACATGCACACAGAAGGATTCACACTTGTATTTCCGGATCCACACTTGTGTTTTTCAATGCACACACAAATGTGTTCCGTTTCATATACATGTAAATAAAATCCAAATACAGAAAATAGTTTTACATATGTATTTTTGATCCTCACATATTTGTTTTCCGTTTAAATCCCCTGAACCTGCAAACACAAACCGCTTTCTGTGCATGGATCGCTGTGCATTCGTGTGTGGGTTTTTTGAGACTCCCCTGACGGTCACCCGATTCGTACTTGTAATTTTTTCTATCTATAGCCAATCAGATGTCTCCTCAATTCTAAGCCAATCACATGAGCGCGCCCCCACGAGGGTAGATTTCTTGCGTTCCTGTCACTTCATATTGCGTAGTCCGGAGCAGGGTTTCCGCAGACAGAATTTAATTTTACCGGACAAATTTGAAATTTACCGGTCATGTTTCAATAATAATAATAATAAGAATTGTGTAGCAGCGTTTCCGTTAGGTAATTACCGGACTATGACCGGATAATAACACGGGAGTAAGGATCATCTATTTTCCTCTCTCCCTCCCTCTCTCCTGACAGCCCGTCAGTTTCTCATGCAGCTCGCTAAAACTTCACTCGCGTTTATGTCCATATCGATCAGATCCAGCTCTTCTGATCGGCCTTTATGGAGAGCACCGATCAAACTATTAAGAGTGAATACCGGCCGATAATGACCGGCGGGGCTCCCCCCGTTGACAGTTCACTGTCTAGCACTGGCTTCGTAGTGCACTGATCGATTAGGCTAAGCTAACCTGTAGCTGCTCCCTCCACACTCACAACAACTTCATACAGACATAAATAAAGCAGCTGTATTCGCCATACAGGAAACACACATTTAAAACAGTTTTGCCTGCCGTTTTTGTGTACACAAGCATTCATTAATGGTTCGGAAAGTGGCACTGTACCTTAATAATATAAAGGCTTGTATTTGCGTGCATTTCCTGCTCGGAAAGTGGCAATGTACTGAGAGTGGAGGTGTCCTGAGATTAGCGCCTGCAGGCAGGCTCCATGGACCTGTCAGCTCCGGACAGCGCAAAATGCGTACATGAAGCGCTACGTCATGAACGCAATAAATCATACCCTCGTGGGGGCGCGCTCATGTGATTGGCTTAGAATTGAGGAGACATCTGATTGGCTATAGATAGAAAAAATTACAAGTACGAATCGGGTCACCATCAGGGGAGTCTCAAAAAACCCACACACGAATGCACAGCGATCCATGCACAGAAAGCGGTTTGTGTTTGCAGGTTCAGAGGTTTTAAACGGAAAACAAATATGTGAGGATCAAAAATACATATGTAAAACTTTTTTCTGTATTTGGATTTTATTTACATGTATATGAAACGGAACACATTTGTGTGTGCATTGAAAAACACAAGTGTGGATCCGGAAATACAAGTGTGAATCCTTTTGCGGATCATGAAATACAAGTGTGAATCCTTCTGTGTGCATGTGTGTATTATGAGACTGTTCTGAGCCCATATACCTTGGTTCATTCAATCCAATCAATACTTACATTGAATATGGTTTTACTGAATGCAGAGTACTTATAGATAAATAAACAACATTCATAAATTCACCACTGCTCTAGACTCCAGATAATAATGTTCCTGCTACCAGAAATAAAAAGCTTTGTGGCTTTGCCTGTTTTAAAAAGGAAAATGGGTTATCTTAAATTCCACAAATTCCAAATAGGATAGGGGAGATATAGTAGAAGACTTGACTTCTGTGGCCATAAATAGACTAAGATGGGTAATATTGTAAACCATTTCAGCAAAAACTTGTTTTCAAAAACTTTATTCAGCCAGCTGCTGAAGGATTTCACACTAGTTTAAGGAAAGCTACAGAGTCAGAGGCATAATATTACAAGTAACTTTGTAGTGTCCTAGGAGAGCTAGAAAATCCTCAAAGCCAGAAAAACATAAATCATCAGTGAAGCACAAGACATATCACTTACCGAGCTGAGCTCTGCACTCACATGAAAGTCCGTGCTGGAAAAATCAGTGAAGTAAAAATGTCACCTGTCTATACTGGTGTGCTTCCTGGCTGCATCCTCAAAGTCTCTCTGTGGCTTCATCTACAGAATAACTTAGAATAACTTTAAAAAAAAAACAGATACTGTACCCTAGTCTCCTTGACACAGCTTCTTTTCTCACAGAACTTCTAGCATAATTCATGTCTTCCCAAGAAATAGAGTATAGTGTACCAAATAAAAAGTACAAATACAAAATCAAAATGATAATTCCAATATCCCTGCTCAGTAAATATGATTTCTAACTCTAAAGGTCATGCTGGCAGCAAGTAAAAAACCCAAAAAGGTTTCTTCTTTTTTTTTCAACTTTGTTAAACACCTACAACTTCTACAACAGATTACCTACTCTATGTGACTCAACAAAATAAAACAACAGCTTAAAATGGCAGGCATATATCAGAAAGATCTTATCGATTAGATCATATTGACTGTATGTAATGTGAGAGTTACAATATTTATCAGCCCTATTTGCCTAGTTTTACTTATCCTCCCATGAACTAATTGTGTTTTTCTTTTTTTTGCTTTTAAAATAAATGTGAAAACATCCATAAATAAAATGCTAAAAATAATTAACACCAAGAGGAACAATGGCAACAACAATTTGTGATGAATAAGGGAGGTTAAATAAGCTGTAGTTAAATCCTGTTTGCCATTAGCTGCTCACTTAATGATTGAATTACGTTTCTATGACATTTGTGTCCTTTTTAGTGTTTTAATTAGAGAGAGTAATTAACAATACGTTGCTCACAGTTCCTACCTCAATTCCAATACACAATCTTTGCAAAACAACTTCTTTTGGCCTCAGCTCGAGCTAATTTGAGTTTTGTTTCGCCATCAGCTTTAGTGTTCGGCCGAAACACTTTCTTTAATGGAATTCAATGCAACACAAGAAGCATGCCAGCCGTCGCCCTAACCCCAAACCCGCTCTGGGACTGAAAAGTGTTTCTGTCCTGTGTTGCTGCAGGGGCTATTCTCCCTGCATTGTGCCCTTGTTTCCCATATTTCATTCTACATTGCACTCATCTTGGTGTTTTTCTACTGCCAAAATAATATAAAATATGTAGTCATCCATGACAACCTCCATGTTGTTATCAAGGGATACATTTTTTTGGCTTTTGGCTGTAGCAGCATTATTTATTCATCTATACTGAGTGCTATTTTTGCAGTTAGTGATGCTCTGAGGAGATCATTTATTCAGCTGTGAAGTAGTTCAGATATGCAAGCTACCATTTCACCATCTTTTAAAGTGAAAATGGATAGGTGGGTGATCTGAATGCAAGAACATACACTTGTTGTTTTGTGAAGCTGGCCAGACTACACTGCATTACAGCAGAGGTCACCTTTAAGCATTCACTGAGCATTGGGAACCACTGAGAAACAGAAATAGGGAACCAAATAAGTCTCTGTTGGTATGCTTTTGTTATGGTTACTATAGTGATAGTGCGGCAAACATAATCACTTAAGTCTCTAAGGATTTCAACTATTCAAGGTTAATAGTTTTGTATTGAATATTTTAATTCGTGTTTCAAGAATTGTAGAAATGTATTTTCTGTGCTAAGTCTATCACTTTTATAGCAGGATGTGAAATATTGAAGGGAAATGGCAGTCTCATGGTTCATATAAAAGATGAAAGTGTTGCTTCAACCAGACAGTGGGTGGCATTTACATCTTCAACACATCACCCAGAGATTTTGTCAGACTGTTACTGAATATGGAAAATGTGGCCCATGATACTGAAATAACATTGGATTTCAATTTGATATGTGTCATCTGCAGCTTAGTCTGGAAACTTCTTGCAGACCTGTCAAGAAATCACACCTTTACAAATCCAAACTTTCCATAACGTATCTCTTCAGATGTACAAAACTAAATGAAGTCCACCTTTGAAGAGTTATGTATATTTAATACCATCCATACGATATGATCCCTGACACATGTATCCTGATCTGCACATCTAATATACAAGTTCTAGTTCAGGTTCTCTTATTAATATTAATTCACGTGACCCATTAGCAGAGATTTTTGATAGCCTTGAGTTGATGAATACCTTCTTTTTTCTAAAGATTTTCTTTCCAGACTTTCTATTAAAATAAAAAGATATGATTGGAGTCATAGGATGAAGCACAACCTCCTTTTGACCTAGTTATCAGTTGACCTGGTCTCCCTCCAACTGAATCATTACCTCTGTGCTGTGATCCAAACCAGACAGCACTCCTGTCCATTAGCCACAGGTGTCTTCAAGTCACTTCTGACTTTGCCAGGTCTAGCTGTAATTCCCATGATATATTATGGGATGGTAATTGGATGGGGAGTAGCCATGACTCAGAGTGGCCAGAACATGAATCAAGTTGGACAGAGCATATCTTTGTACCCAGCGACACACCCGAGGTCATAGCTCTGTTTTTTTTTTTTTTGGATGGATGGATGGATGATAACGACAGTACTAACATTTTTACTGTTGTGCTACAGTATTATGATGGTTATTTTGATTTCCTGTCCTGCATCCTTGAACTGCTGCTGGCTGATGACACCCTGTGTGACAACCATGATTTAAAAGATACAAAAATAGAGTTGACAATGTTTATTAGCTAATGTGATTTAGAATGCTATTTGTTTTGCTTGGTTGTACCTAGCTCTAAAGATAGTATATTGTCATTAACAGTTAGACAATCCATCGCTAAATACATGGCTGATGATGTGTTTTCATCTTTAAGAGTGGAACATATGCTGATTTGATTTCTGGCTAGAGAGTTAGATAAAAATATTGATACCCCTCTCATGTGTGTCTGGTAATGGCAGAGAAATAGTCTGGCACATATACCCGTTAAACCAAAACATGTTTTTGTATGTGTTTGGTACAGACTAAAGATTTATTGCGTTATCTATTGAACTTTAGATGTGATGGCAGGTGGATTTTTATCACCATTTGGACAGAGCCCGTCTAGATGCTTCCTCCTGTGTCCAGTCTTTATGCTAAGCTAAGCTCAGCTAAGCTAACTGTGTACTGGATGTAGCTTTGTATGTTAACTATATAGAGAAGCTTGGAACCACATCACCAGCTCCAAAAAACATGTTTTCTTTTACATTTCTGTGTCTGTAAATGAGTTTCATTAGTAGCCCAAGTAACATTATAACATCATGCACTTTCTAATTTGATGTCATACTGTAATGATTTGAAGTATCTTCTCTATTCGTTTACCATGATAACTTACAAGAGAGTATTTTGTGGTGGGATTGACGACAGCTTCTTCTTTTTTACTACATTTATAATGGTTTTAATGAGGTTAAAATACAATCATTTGCAATTATTATTTTCATACATTCAACGATGGGGTATCTCATAATGAAAGAAGGCCAACGTCAACAAAATCACCATGCACAAAAAGATCTTAATATCCACAATTGTAGCTGCAATTACAAATGAGTATCAGAGCAAAAGCAAAATGAATATAACCCGGTAACAATTGGCTGGTCAGGGAGTTTGAGACCATATCTCTAAAGAAGCTTTTGAATGTGAGCTGCATTTCATTGTCCTTGCTGCACCCAGTTTCCAGCCCATGGTTATCCACCAGGAGCTTGAACTGGATCAATTGTGCCTTTGTGAGGCTTCAGAGGCTGCTCGCCTTGGAGCTTCCCTTAGTCAGCACGCCGGTTCCTTAGATGTAATATCCTGTTTCCATACTGTGTGCTGAAAGTTATTTGTTATATTTCCCCTGGCACTTCATACAATATGTTGTTCAGATGAAGTGTGCCTGTGCAGTATAATAGCTGTTTGCTTACGTTAGATACATTGCAATATTTTTAATTTACCTTATAGGATAATGGTCCGCAGACTATAATGCTGCATTGATACTTGTTTGGTAGAAGTCACACTTTCTACATCCCTGTTGTAGGACTTTTAAAGTTCCTAATGAACTATTCAAAGCAAACATAAACAAATTAATGCATACATGTTTCCTCTGGGCCTGTAATGTATCTTTCTAAAACATTGTGTTTTTTTGTGCAAGGTAGCGCAATTCCCTAAAGACACGCATCATCAAAGGCATGAGTCAGCCTTGTAATTGAAAACTGAATTATTTCCATATGCAATGCTATATATGATAATATCAATAACATGATTCCACTAGTTTACATGCCCTTGAGACCCCTTACCCACATTGTTAATCAAGAGCCGTGAATCGCAATGTCGATATGTTACCCCATTCAGTAATAAATTCAGACCTGTGGGGATAAAGACAACAAATATATTTTGGTATTGTTTTGGAATGCCATCATTTTGACCCAGTTACCCATCAGACTTTATTTGCACAGACAGCTAAAATCTCTGCATCTGTGCTCGGAGGAAGAGATTGACTCCGCTCATTGCATAATCATTTATTTCTCTTTGTTTGCTATACTTAAGAGACTAACCTGACATGCATCTGAAACAAGGCCGACAGACACCTCCATCCTCATACACTGTTTTCCAAGGACTTTTAGCTTTGGTGTATGTAGGCCTGGCATTGTTAAAAGCAGGAATGTGTGCCTAGCATGCAAATACAGAAGATGTTGTGATGTGTAGGGGAAAGCAGAGTGTTTCCTCTCAGGATATGTTTTACTTGCTGGCAGAGCTGAAGGTTAGTGTCTGAATCAGGCTGGATTAGGTGTGTTTTTATTTACAGATAAAATAGTGTTTACCACATCAATAAATAGATTCCTCAAAATATGGTCTGAAGGAATATTCTGTTCCATTACTTTTATGTTATGTTTTTCACAGTCATGCAATATAAAGTGGATTTGATTAAGACTGAATGTGATGAGGGAACACTTAGTAGGAATAGGATGGATGATAACAATAATCTTATGCAATACGTTGATGAATTAGGTATGTTTCCCTGTTATAAACATATTTTAATGAACAAAGCATAGTTCACATGAATAAAAAAATACATTTGCGGTTTTATTTCCTGGTGAATTGCAGTAATTGACCAACAGCAATAATAACATCACATGACAACCCACAAGCTGCTTGTAGAGTTTCCTAACAACCTCATAACTCAGCCGCTGAACAATAAAGCATCCTAACACTAAAACAAGACGTCAAAACAAATCACAGATAGACACCAAATAACTGAGAGGAATAGATACCCTGAGGCGGAATTAATTTAGTTGACACATTATCTGCAGCTGTTGGTTGTCGTTTTAAAAAAAATAATTAAATATTAATTCAAGTCATACAAAATTACAAATCAAAGCAAAGCGAAGAACAGCATTTTAACAACAAAAGTCCAAATTGATGATCAGAAAAGATGAAAGGAACAGGCAGCAGTGCAAACATCTAAGATGAGTGTCAGTTGCAGTTTTGTCATGACATTTATTGAATGTTCTTTTTGGTACACTTTGATTTCACAAAACACAAGACTTTAAAGGCTGTGATGCTCGTGCCATGAATCCCCTTGCAAGAGAAATATTTCTTAACCAAACACGCCGAAGCTGCTTTTAGTTTGTTAGCTCCCCACAAATGGAATACACTTCCAGAAAACCTGAGGTCTTCACCAACGCTGAGTTTATTTTAAGTCGCGGATAAAAACACTACTTTTTTCAGCTGCTTACCCAGAAGTCTTTTAACTTGTTTTAGCACCTACAGTATTTACAATGTTGTGTTTAAACTATTCTGTATCTCTTTTATGCATGGCTTTTATGAATCTGTTATTCCATTATGTGTATTTATTGTGTTCATTTCTGTTGTCTTCTTGTAGAGTGATAATGATGATGTAAAGCACTTTGAATTGCCTCTGTGTCTGAAAATGCTATATAAATAAACGTACCTTACCTTACCTTACCTTACCTTACCTTACCTTAAATAATAAATAAACCATTGATTCATATCAATTATAAACGGACCATGAGCAATTGCTGGGATTGTTCCAACAGGGGACTTCCAAACAGAAGGGAAGCTGGTATTGCCAAGTATGGATGCAGCAACAACGCCAGCACCTTGACAGAGCTTAGACTGCTCACTTTAAAGTGATGCAGCCCTGGTTGGACTCAGGCAGGTGGAGAGGAGGGCTGGGAAAAATGTCAGATGAGTTGATATGTTCCGGATGAAATATACAGTACCTGTGTGAGAAATTGATAAAGTGTCCATGAAACCTGCAAGGCTCCCTTGAACCCAGCATTTTTACTAGCATAGTAGCAATCATAACAGAAATAATGTTGTTGAAGTCTGCCCTGAATTTTAGACTTTTTAGTGATGGAAGTTCAAAAGTCACTATGAGAAAATGGCAGGGTGGAAAAGGTTTATCGGGTTGTGTGGTAATATGATTTCAGATGTTTGAAAAGCATGGGCCTTGGCATAAAATAAAATGTCTCCTGACAAAGAGTTTCTGAAAGTGTACCTTTCAAAGGCTGTGATGCTGGTAGCCTTTGCAGATTATTATCCATCCTCTTCTTTCAAACAAAGACCTGCCTTTTATTTAAACCCTTAAAGGTCAACCTGAGTGGCACAGAAACGCTGCTGCCTGTAGAATAGGAGCAAGGTTTAAGATGATCGATTATGGTGACATTGTATTGACCTTACCTTTAACAACGCTGTTTAAAAAAAATCTAAATGCAGTACACTGCACATTACAGACAAAAGAAAAAGTAATGTTTGTAATGTTTATTAGACCTAGTTCTAATGGATGCTTTACTGCTCTCAGATCACAGTGATTCAACCATAAGGGTGTGTTTTGAAAGCTTTTTAACCCTCCACACTAATGACAGAATGAGCACTCAGACACAGCCACCATCTTTTGAAATACACAGACAGCGTACTCCCACTCACTCTGCTCCCAGAGTCTCTGTTCTGCAGAAAATATCTCCTGCCAGTATCAACTGCTCCCAGTGGGTTTCTGTCTTCACCGTACGGGGTGGACAACAGATAGACATCGAGCCTCCTTTGTGCCTCAGGCCATGCAGTTACAAAACTGAACAGGACAACAACAAAAACCCATGCATGAAATGTAGAAACAACTTTCCCCAGCTATAAGTAGCAGCTGAATAAATGCACTTACTCTTATGACCTGTGCCGTTATACGACTGTGGTTGAGTTACTGTGAATCACTCAAACAACTCCCCGGATTAGATTCACTGAAGCTAACAGACCATGAACTAAACTGAAATGAACCAGCACCTAACTGAACTGAGTTGGTGGTGTATAGGATGAAATGCTATTCCAGAAATGCTAAATGAGGTGTCAAGCGAATGAAATGTGAATATGAGCAATTAAGAGATTCACCTCACCTCACCTCACCTTTACTTTCGCTCAATCCAGGTAGAGTTTGTACTAAAGTGGAAATGTATGTCTGGTTTCAGGGTTACTGCTGCAGAATAAAACCCCGCAACACACAGATATCTGACAGTTTGGTGATGTACTGTAGCTTTTGGCACAGAGGTACCTGTAGTGTCGGTCTGTGTGGTCTGCTGCCAAACAAACATATATACGTATACGTACTTTTGTAACATTCTTGACCACACTAGTAGCATGACTCCGGGGATTGCTATCTCCGTTGTCCGGAAAAACAACTCTGGTCAAGAATCAAATATCTCAAAAAACGATTATCTGGGGAGCCATAAAACTTGGATAGAGCGATTTAAATGTTAATAGGGATCAGCTCTCAACAGACTAAACAGCGTGTAAATAACACATTGCTGATAAATATTTGCAGCAGATATCAAGAACTCTCACTCCACCTTCTTTTGGCATTTCAGCAGCATACCTGCCAAATACAGAGATTTCTTCAATTTTTATAATATCTCAATAAATATAAAATGGAAAAGGAATGCTTGAAACAACCAAAACACTCAGTAGCCTTGTGGGTGTTCAAAAGTCAGCTTTTTGTCAGCTTGCTCGTTTGTTGTTGTTTATTTTTACCATTGGAATCCCTCTTACTAGTGTTCAAAGAAAGATACATAATAGGGTTAACTACCAATAGAACTCTTTATAATTAGACTTTGAATCCCTGTTGCCTTGCACCTTGCTCACAGAGACGGGACACGTTTTGGGGTCATAACATTTAAAAAAAAAATTGCCTGGTTAGCACAAATGCATATTAATGAAGTGGTGTGTTTGCAGAGGAGAGAGCACAGGGCATGTAAGGGGCAGGACAAAGGGATTGTATTTTATAAGCTCTCTAATAAAGGTTTTGAACCATAAAATCAAGATGTGCACTGATGCTAGGTTGTCAACCTGCCCCTGTGACTACAATTACTCTCAGTGCACACCCGAGCCGGTTTATATGAAGCATGTAGTCTGTTAAATACAATCATATAATTATGAAGGATGGTGAAATATATTAGATAATTGAAGTGCTGTTAACAGTCTTTGTCATAAAACTGTCTTTAAGTAAATGTTTATTTCATGGGTATAAATAACCATGGTACATTTTAATCCAACGTCTGAACTGGAGTAAAGCTTCACATACTGACTAATTAGCATGAGGACTGTAGCTGTGACTGGCTCGCTGGTAAATATGTGAAAGAATTGGAACAATGTGACCTTTTGCAAATATAAATGTCTCTCACAAGACAATATAATTGGCTCCGCTGAATACCACGGGGAGAACAATTAAGGATAACAACCAAATATCGTTGTCCCTAAACAGTGGTGCAATGGATTTGAAAAATAAATGATTCAAAGCTGTGCCTGCAGGCTTTTCGGCTAACTTAGCATGGCATTCATACGTTCACAATAACTCTTTACATTTACAGTAAATGTACACTTTGCTGATTAGACGCCTTTCTATTGAAATAGATTAGCCACGCAGTGTGCTGCAGAGGTTAAGCAGAGCTCTGCACGTGCAGGAGATGACTGCAGCATCCCAGAGACCTGCTATAGCTTACTGCACAGCTGACAACCAACAAGCAGCTCAGCCCCTAAATATGACTTGTCATGTCTTTGTAGTGTAGCAGAACCTGCAACACACAGCAGTAACTTCAAACTGATCTCAATCAAACACATGTTTTCACAACACTGTGAAGAACATGAATTTAAACCTAGATCTGTTTTCAACATCTATCATTTTCAGATAACGATGGCAAAGAACTTATAAATGTTGCATTCTTCCACATGCATAGTGTGCAACATTTATAAGATAAAAATAAGAACACTATATTGTTAATTTATAAATGACTTTGTCTGCTTACTTTTATTCCTGAGGAGTTTGTGGAGCTTGTGCAGCACTGCTGCTGCAGTGAGGCCGTGCTTGAGGAGTCTGTTTTTTTGTTGTCAGCAGGATTTTTTTTCCTTCCCACTCCTACATAATTCATAACTCTGTCCTTCACTTTCATATAGTTCTAGTTGAATGCAAGTCAACCCCCTCCACATAGACACACAAATAGATTTGAGTTCTGAGCATCCTTTTCCTGGCACAGTAAACCCCCTAACTTCCATCGACTTGAAAACTGAAATGTGTCTATGGCTAAGTCTGACTCAGTGATGATTACAATGGAGCTTGTATTTGCACTGATACTTAGTGTGCATGTGAATAAATGTGACAATCAACTTTTCTGATATGGTAAAGGAGTATATTTGAGCCTTTTTACCACAATGAAATGGAGCGTTTCTTTCAGGAACATTCTTTATTCTAAGTAATCAACATCTATTTTACTTTCATCAACATTAACTACACCTTCGCAACAACAAGCCTCCTCTGAATCTCAATGATCTCAATATTGATGGTAAAAAAAAAGCTAAAGTGAAACAATTAAATGGAGCCGTCTTGTTAAGGTAATACATTGACATTGTGTTTGCAACTTTTTCGTTTTAACATTTGTTTTTGTACGATTGAATAATAAACAACTTTACCTTTGTTGGTACTGCTAGACAGTTTGAGGAAAACTTGGAAATACTTTTGCTAGAGTTTCTTTATTCTTTAAAACAAAAAACATGTAATATGTAGCAATCTTCTAATCAACTGGCAAGAAAAGGGAATACACATAATTTCAAGTTTACAAGTAATCCTGTAAATGTTACATGAAGCATCAACTGTGCAATTAAAGGAAGCTAATTCTCCGATAAAGTTGGCATGTGTTTCCTTTCCTCGCATGTTTCAAGTGTTGTCATTTCTTCTAGGTTCAGGATAAGAAAAATGATTTCAGCAACAATAATAATTTATAGAGGCTGAAAAAACACAGGAAAAATGCATAATTAAAAAATGTGTCAACTATTGAGTACCAGAGAGAAAAGGGATTTTATAAGCAATATTATGATATGTTTCTGTTTGGTGTTCATCTTGTGCCATCTGGGGACAGCAATAAGGCCAAAAGTCTAGTCTGTCTAAATGTGCTAACTGCATTTCTTGGGATGTGTTTCCAGAATAGGTCAAATCATGTTGCCATTAATATTTCAAACATGCTAAATGGAAAAAGATGTTCATACGGCGTCCAAATAGCTGTCCCCTTTTCTAATAAGACAATATATATGAGAGACAATTTCCAACATCAGATCGGGAAGATGGCTCTATCAATTTCTTGTTGGGCCATTTATCTTACCAACATTGATGAATTCATTATGGTGACAATTTCTGTCGCTATAATGAAATGCCACCCAAAGATTGGCCCCTGGTTGAAATGGAGAGCATATCTACCCCAATTATTATAAAATTTCACTCCTTGGGAGATCCATCTTTCATCTTCGGGCTGATATTACTCAGCACGCTATTGTGTCTGCCGTCGCTGAAGGTCCCTTTGACATCTAAAAGAGTTTAGAACATCCCCCTTCAGCATGCACTCTCCTTTAATTGGACCCTTTACACAGGTGTAGACAAAGATGCTTTGATTATAGCTTATTAAGGACTAAACCTGTATCACAAGTACAAATCCACATTTGTATTAGAGTATAGTATAAGGTCCATATAATGTTAGTCTTAGAAACATCATTTTTACAACCATACCCTTTCATTAGCATTCATTAATTAGCTGAAATCAATAGCTTGATGCAAACTAGAAGAGAATAGTGCCCATTATCTTTTATTTTATTTAATCCATTTAAAATGTGGATGTATGAGTAAGTAGCCAATAATAGAAAAAAAGGCTCACTAACAATATCTCCTAGGCAAAGCATACTCAAAAGCCATTAGGCAAAACACTTCAAAATGCTGGAAAATAAAACAAAACAGTCTGATCACGACCCTCACAAGATGTTATCACTCGCTGCGGCCCAGTGCTGGAAAAGTTTTGATGGGATGTGTGTCACTGGATTATCTTGCCTACATCCCCCCCAGGCTTTCATTGGAGATCTGTGAGATGGGCACAGGCGTTTAGTGCGACTCCCAAGTGTCACTGGCAGCACAGCAGGACCCTGCAAGGCTCCAGGAAGCACCATCTATCATTGTCATAAGACCAATCATCCACATCTGCAGGGCCTTTCTTTCCGCAGCAACCATGACACCCATTAAGCGGTCTCACTGACCCTGTTTTGGTATATATTATTTCCCTTCTATCTTGTTTTTTTTTTATCAGGTTAAAAAATAAATGGTGCTGCTACCATGTTGAATTCACAGCAATTACTGTTTGATGAAATTGCTCATAAACGTCAGGGCAGAGTTTAAGTTTTGCCTGCTAGATATCCAGTTGGATTTGGGAACTAAATTCTCCAGATAAACGTCAAGGTCATTTTAAATCACGATCGATAGAACATCCTACTTTGTTCCACACCAGATAAGAAACTGTTTATACGATAAGCGTTATTGGATATTGGACTTTGAATATTCACAAAGGGGGTCGTCCTGTAATAAACCCTGTGTAACCACAATTGCGAAGGAAATTGAAGTTAATTTCTTTATTTCTCCAGAGAACACCCGGCTATATAATTCAGGGGCGGTGAGGAGAGTATCTGCATGAACTATTCTGAAGACAGATATGATGATGGGGAGATAAGCTCAATAAAGTTCACATTGAAGCTTACTGTGTAAAATCCCTGCTAAATAAGACGTCAAATTATATTTACAAACATCTCTGCATAAATGCCTATGTGATGTATACTTAAAACATATGGTTATTTAAATAAATACAACATAATGAAATGTTTTTGGAGAGGACTGGATGCAAGAAATGCTACATGATTGACTCATGTTGAATTTATCTCAAATGTATCCTGAAAGCATTCCTCTGCACCAATGTGATTTACGCAGATATTCTGTTATTACACTGATATTTCCACTAAAGAGCAATATTTCTGACTTTTTGAATATGTCTACTACTAGAGTTTGCTTGAGCCTCATGTGTACATATACAAATCATGAGGCTATAGTCATGCTCCTTTTCTTTGATTAATTCTAACATTAAACTCATGGAAAAGTCATGTGTGCAAACTGTATGTTGTGAGATTTGCACAACCGTTGTCCTGTTATATAAGCTAAAAATTATTGGTATGAAAACATTTGGATTTGAGTTGAAATTGAAATTAAATTGCGACCGAGTCTAGTGAGCCAAGAAGTACATTTCAAGCCATGTGGCGGAACACAAATGAAATGCAGTTTATTTTGGTCAGTAAAAACTTTTCATGAGCCTATATTCCTTGCATGCTTATCGTTCACTTTACACAGCCTGTAGCTCAGCCGTGAAATCATACAAAATGTAAAATGACTGGTCAATCAAAATATACACATCCCAAATCTCAATGCACCGAGGGCTCTTACAAGACATTTACAGGCGTTACAGTGCTTGCTGAGCGCTCTGCCCACACTGCTCCCACGCTCCCGCAGCTTGTTAATGCAGATTCCAACAACGAGAACCTCAGGCTTTTATTCTCTCGGTGCAGATCATGAAATAGGACGTTAGCTCATTCAGTTTGATGGAGCTCGCTGCTTGGGCTTATCGGGTGAGATAGTGCTTCGGCTGCTGCCTGTGCAAAGATGAGCTCTGGCTGTACACATCTGGAATAATCCACCTGCACCTCTGGAGAGTGGTATCAACTCAGGGCATGCAGCCATGTTTCAGCAAACCTGTGTCAAAACAGCTTACAAGCAGGATAATGCATCATTTCATTTGGTTGTCCAAGCAGCAAATGGTCATGTCAATAACTGTGTCAGTCAGGCATGAAGGAAACCATTTACATCTAGCATTAGAATTTTATTTCAGGATTTTAAATGATTCCAAATCCCAGAGTACACATTTCTACAGGCCTTTTATTTCTCCTCTGTTGCACACATATTGTTTGTCTTAAAATATATGAATATCATTTAGCTCAACCCTTGAGTAACTTGAATGGATTGTCTATACATCAATCATAAACGAACGCATAGCTGCAGAGGACAGCTGTTTTGCCCCAAGCTGGAGAATAAGTGCTTCTGCGCTGTCCTTTTGGAGACATTCGTTGTGAGAAGCTGTGTTGAACAGCAGAGAAAGAAAACATCCTGCAGCAGAACAGCCATGAACACGATTGATGTCTGCGACCGGGACGTTTGACTCTATCCAGTCGAGCTTGAGAAGGATCATTCAGCTTCATTGAGCTGTACTGAAGTTTTGATCAAATAGTTTTTACCACAATATTTTCTTTACCTGTTGCCAGACATTACCAATGGATGTCATATAATCGGAGGATCAAATGAAAGCAAATGTGGTTAGCTCAAAAGCTAACAAATGTTATGTGATGCCCTTTCACCAGGGATACTGTAACGGTTTAACAGAAGATATTAAATAAAAAATGGTTTACTTCATGTTTCGAGTTGAAATGCAAACTCTCCTTCTCTCAAGAACATTAAAAATACTTTTTTTTGGTTAAAATACACAACCTAAATTGAAAAATTGAAAATAGATATTTCTAGTAGAACTATGATTAATTAGCATCCCAACGAATACGCTCTGAAACATATTCATTTAAATCACATTACATTCAGTTAGAGATATATATGTTATATATAATGTATTTAATGTTCATAGACACTTTAATTAATATGAGCTTTTCTAAGTTGAAGAGAATTATATTGATACAGATCACAATAGAAATACACTACAACGACAAACCTTTGCTTTCACTGTAGGTTCAGTTGCGCTATTGAAATCCTGAAGAAAGTGGATCCATTTATTTGGCCATGAATAAAGATGACATTAGTTTGCCTGACACTCACATAGAAGTTAAATGACGCATTCATGATTTGAAGCGTTAAAACTGTATTTGAATTCATCCTTGTGTTTATGAAACCACTTTTGTTTTTGTTTTGTGTTGTGCTGGGAGCATTCTGCAATATTGAAACATAATGAGGGAACACTGTTTGCACCATAGGATGCACTGGTCCTGCAGAATATCTTCATATTCAGTGGGAGCTACTCATAATGCATTGCAATCATGGGACCTATTGTCTCTCCTGCAGGTGGGCTGTCCATACTATTACAGCACCACCACCAGCATCATGTTAAACAGTCGGTAGCAGTCATTGCATTTTGAATGCAATCTTTTATTTTTTCCAGACTGAAGCCCATCTGGATCTTGAAAAATGGCCCTGAAATATGACTGTGTCCTGTTGCCCTGAGGTAGACCTACACGTATTCTGCTTTTTATAGTAAACCTTGAACACTGGAAATGGATATTTTATTAGTTTGTTGCAAAATTAGATTAACTAGATGTCCTTGGTTTCCCGATTATTGTTAAATTGTTACTGTATCACCTGAAAAATATAAAAATCATTATACAATATACTTGCTTTGTCACCAGACTCAGGGACAGTTTGATCCCAAAGGCCATACGACTGCTAAACACCTGAGCTCTGTTAAGTGCCCCGTTAAACATTCCTGTTGTCATCTTGCAATATACTAATTTATATAAATAGTTATCACAGCAATAAACCGTATTTAATTGTGTCTTCATTTACATTATTTAATTTCATATTCTGTTCTTGTACATATCCCATATTCTATTGACATATATAGAGACTTTTTGCACTACTTTTTATTTTGTATTTTGTATTTTTGTATTGTATTATAATATGTTGCATTGTTGGAGGAGCTCAGGTCAGAAGAATTCCATTGCCATTTCTACACTGTAGCTTTGTGTATATGACAATAAAACCTTTGAATCTTGAATCTTGCTCTTAAGAAATTGTTCCCTCTGCCAACATTAATCTGATGGTGGTTGAGGTGAGCTAGGTTAAAAAATGGCGAGATTAACAAATGCTACTTATCTTTTTAAGCTACATTTATTTAGTGCATGTCATAATGTACAGCCCCAGGTCGTCTCAGTCTCCTCTCTGCTGGGCAGACTGTGCCACTGAAGTGTGTTTGGAAATAGCCTACATTTGTGGTATAATCCGAGGCGGCACGGGAACACATCCTACGACATCTCCGAGGCTCTGCTTATTCAAAGAAGAATTTGGGTGCTACCTGCTACACTTTTCAATGCACCAGTTCAGGACATTGAAAAAGGAAACTGGAAAGAACAATCTAACCTAAACTTGGTCTCAAATTATTCATTTTAAATACATTATTGACCTACATTCTGTTATATTGCTTTATCATAATATTTCCAAAAACTGGATGTAACAGGGAAGTAATAATATTATTTCCCTCCATTTCTTGAGTCCTGTGTTACAAGAGCATGGATTTGTTGAACTGCAAAATTATGATTGGTTTTCTTCACATTGGATTCCAGATGAAGCACACCAGGCACAATTCATACAAAAATGAGGGCACAAAAACTTCACTGTGCTAAAGCAGAAAGTAAAAAAGTACCAAAAAAAGGTAGGGCCCTAGTTCCTCAAAACTCTTATAGCACAATTTGCATGGTATAAAGTATACAACACAATGTCTGCCAGACCCTTTGTTTAACTCATCCATTAAGGTTTTGACTCACTGTCTTTCTTTATTTTTCTCTCTCATTATCTCATTTTAATCCCACATATAACACAACACACAACATGTCATTTAATTGCCTTTAGAGCACTGGATAAATAGATCCTGGAGGATGCCAGACTGAATTGCAACTGTATATAATTAAGTAAATGCTATCAATTTCTGTGGTAGCAATTTTGCTGATTTCATGTCCTGGGTGAATACTTGATTGTAATCAAAATAGCCTTATCTAATCACTGCAATGCAGATTAGACTAAATTATGCCAACTTGGGTTTAGAGAGGGAATGTTTGAAACAGTGCAGCCTGTGCCCAGCAGTGAGTATCTTGTTTAGTGTAACGACGCACAATGGATTTGAGACTGCAGATCTTTTACAAAATGATTAATTGAAACCCTAAGTACTAATGAGGCAAGTGTTTGTTTCAGGGAAGAGTTTTCCAATATGTTGCTGGGATAAACGTTTCACTTAAAGGGGACCTATCATGCAAAATGCACTTTTTTATGTCTTTTATACATAAATATGTATCCCCGGTGTGTCAGGGAACTCACAAAGTGTAAGAAAACAAAACCCTCTCTCTTTTCCTCCGTACCCAAATCTCTAAAAACGGGGGTACAACGGAGCTGATGCAGATTTGCGTCCGATATGACGTAATTCACGTCATATCGGAAATGTGGACCCACGGCACTATCAGAAAGTTGCTATCAGAAACAATGCCCGACGTGTTTTGGACGTAATATGGTCTTTGTTTACATTAGCAAGCATCGCTAACACTCAGAGCTAACCTGTACTGGAGAGAGTATGTGTAAAAAAGCAGGAAATAAAAAGGAACTCACCTTGTGGTAAACCCGCAAGAGAAAAAGCATTTGAGCTCCATACTGTTTCAGAAATAATCCTTGATGTGGTTTAAAACACGATGTGGCCTTTCATCACGCAGCATTTAGCTGTATCTCGTACACCTCCTCTTCTTTCTTTTTTCTCAAGTTAAAGACCCCAAACCTGTAGTTCTCTAACAGGGCTGAAATAGAGGGATATGAGGGATTTCTAAAATGCATGATCTGTTTGGTATTTTGAGCAAAACACATCATAGACATGTTTTTTATATATTTGTATATATCCGAGACCCATAATGTATGCCTAAAAATAGCATAATAGGAGACCTTTAAAGCAATTTATGCTTATAAATAATGGAAAATGCATGAGATGACTCAAGGAGGGAATGCAATGGCCATTTTTATAGCATATAGGCACAAAATCCACTGCTGCAGTGCTTTTTGGTTTGCACATTTAGTGAGTGATGGCAGCAAGTGCACTAACTGATCATACAGACATGCAGAAGCAATCTTACCTCTAACCCACAGTGGCATGTTTACTCAGAGCCTCTGAAGAATCATGAACCCCGGCATGCTGTAGCAGCAGCCCGATCACTAATGCACAATGTTTGAAAAAAATGCCTAAATAGTTATATTTAGACTCCTTTTAAGCATGGTGGCAATGTTTGTAATTCACTTCAATTAACTGAGCATATTTGTAATTACTTAATACGTTAACTTAATCATGCCCCAAAAAGATAAAGATAAAAACAAAAAATTGAGTCAGCATTTTCTGTTGTGTGTCAATAGCTGAAAGGATGATGAATAATTAACAGGAGCTCCATTTAACTAGAAGAATGCTGATGAAATGCCTTCCCATACCTAAAGAAATGTACAACCAACATTAATATATATTGAAAATGGAGCAGAACACATTAATATAGATTGGTATTTTCTATATGGGTCAGTTGATCTGGTCAAATGTCATTAATGTAACTCGGGTTTATGAAGAACGTTGTCTAGTTTCTCGACAGCTCACTCAGTTTTAGCTAGGTCAAAGCCTATTTACAGGAGAGTGTGATCCTGTTATGGAGATGTGATACGGATGACTGAAAATAGTGGGAAGTGAGGGCTTTCCGTCCGGGATGAATGCTAATTCTTGTTAGCTGCAAATGAGTACCTGACAAAACTGTTGTTTTGCTAACATGGCATCATCTCAAAAGCATCAAATTATAATTTGTGTTGGGTTGATGCCAAGGCCGTTACCTGTGTGTGAGGCCTTGAGTCCACATTCCCAGCCACAACACAAATCCTTTCTCCCAAGAACAGTTTTAATGGCCAGTTTTTATATGTATTTTTATATTTCTTATTTAAAGTATTTAAAACGTTATGTTAATCCCTTTGCTTAGATTGAGTTCCTTTGGTAATTGTGTTCTTAAAGGGAAAATAACATGGTTTCTTACTCTATGCTCTAAATTGTGTCACCTAACACTGCCAGGTATGATGTTCTAGTGAATGATTTTACATCTTTCAAATGTACATTTTGGTTTATTTAATTAGAACATGAATTTCAATTTGAATGGTTTATCACAAATGTAAACATAGGTAAACCTTCATCATATGATCAAGGAAAATCGAATGTGCCATTAGTGACTTGTGTCTGCACAAGACAACATCCCGTAAATATGTAACATTTGTATGAGAAATGTAGTAGATTTTACAATAAAATCTTTATTAATATAGTCCTCTGCAATGTTATGTATATTCACTACATATTTTTCTTGATCAAACATTTCTTAGAGTCATTTTCTGTTAACATTTGTACATTTGTAGTAAAGATAAGGTTTAAATAAAACATAAATATGTTTTTCTTCTTTTACCTCGGGTATGGTTTGAACCCCTTCTCACAGATGATATTGTTTATTATGAATATACGAGGACAGAGAAAGAGAGGGAGAACAATGTAAAAGTGTCTATCACGATTAAGCCACTTCAAAGAGCAGTCTCTGTCGCCACTGTGGGCTTTTCAGCAGAGGCTCTTTCTGTTGAAACTCATATTGTTTTTGACAAATCATGTGTAAATGTTATCTGCTTTAAAATTCTGCTCGGCACACAAAAGAAAAAGCTCTGAGCAGGTACACCCCTGTAATCACCTCAGCAGGAATTAAAACGTTAATAAAGCAAACGACAATAAATGCAATGTGAATACTTGCAATAGTTGCAGAGAAGCTTTGAAATAAATGTAAGAGGAACATTCCAAACATAGTGCTTTCACATTGTGTGACAATAAAAACGCCTTACTGTTAAAGCACGTGTTGCTGGGTAAATAACCCACTGTATTCAATGGGTATATTCATGATGAATTGATTTTTTTAAATCAGTGTTTGGGAACATTTCCCATAAGTAGTAAGGACTATTTTCCACCCTTCCAGATCAAATAGAAAGTCTGTGAACCATGGTATTTCCTCACTCCTGACTTTGTGCTTTTCATCATCCTAAGCAGGTATTATCTGTTTACCGCTCTCACTCCTGGGACCCAGTAAATATTGTTCCTTTTGCTCTTTGCAGCCTCCGAGCTCCAAGTTTCACTTTCCAATGGCTAAATGCTAAATGTGTTTTTCTCCCTGCGAACACCGGAGCTCCAGGATTGAATTATAAACAAGGAATACAAACCAACCAGCTGCACCACAACGTGTACACGCTTGCATGTAGAGTGTAGTAAACTGCTCATAACCCCCCGTGCCTACAGCAAGGGATGGCTTACTTTACATTCAAATGAATGTCCTATTATGCACCCAGGGCACACTGTTGCTAACCTTGGTCCAGCTGCTGTGGCTGCACTGTGACCTGGGGGAAGGACCCGAGTTATTTGGCTGACCTGAATCCTGCTGTGACTCCCCTTCTGTGTTTGGTCTCAGTATCTATTCTATACACTATACCTGCTATATTGTGTATGCTCTTTGAATCCTCATATGCAGCCTATTGTAGCTATAGCATCAAAGGCAAAGACACATGGTGACCTAGATGTATTTTGTACTTTGAGAAAAGCCTATTTTCACTGAAATGAATTGAGGGTGCTGGTATTATAAAAATGTATCCACAAAAAATGCTGAGGGAGGGCTTTTTGAAGTAACAACCAATGGCCTGAACAAAAACAGAATAACTGAACAAAGAGAAAAGGGATAAAAGTCCAGACAAATGAAAGTCCAGAAACATTTTGTTATTGATTGAATTTAATTATATTTGAATGAACACAAATAAAGGTATAATAAATACAAATAAATGTATGCTACTTGATAAAAATGTAGCAATTCATGCATATGGTATACTACATTTCTGAGTGTTTTCAAGTGCTTATTGAGGTCAATCTGTTTAGACCCGATCATTGCCGGTTGCAGCAATATTTGCTAAAAGGGTTTGTGAAGCCAAAACTGTAAGACCAAAGATCACGTATGAATTACGTGTACACGTGAATAATTTATCATATATCGAATCGATCAATATGCACTAAATGCATGTTATTCATTAAAAGGATTTAGCAGAGCTATTTAAACACTTTGATGTTTCTGAAAAAAATTGAATAATTAGATGTAATGATTACATGGATGACTACATGGATACATTGACGTATATCAAACAAATGTAAAAACGTTCTATTTATTGATCCTATAGTGTTCTTATTGAAATAGGTATTTACTAATCTGCAATTAACCCGGGAAAAAAAAGGCTGGATAATAGCACATAGAAATATGTATATGTAATACAGTATTCAGTTAAGTTCAGTCAGAGCCTAGAGCTGCAGCCGCCTTTGCACCGCATGGCAAAGAGCTGGAAATGTGTCTAAGCCGTGATCTTGTGATATAATCGAATATCTGTTCACATATGGTGCACAGGCAACCCATTATGTTCTGTGGTTTCTCCTATTAGTTAACCAATGTTAATGATTTATCACCAGCAAACAATTTTTAACTAAAAAACGTTTATTCTCTTACCATCCATAAACCCAATGGGAATCATCACACTCATTCAATTTGAAAAGGGGAAAGATGAAAAAAAAAAATGTGTTAAAGTATTTGGTCAAGATGAAAAAGATGTTCCCATTTTGCTGTACTTTCTCATTGAGGTGAGCACTGGAGTGGATAATTAAATGTAAACTGCCCTGTGTAATTTGTCATGTCATGGGAAGGACCCAAGGCATTTTCACAGCGAGCAGATGCTACTCAGCACTTCTCTAGCAAAAGCTTTCATATGGGTCACAATTTCCTTTGCTGTTGTTCGTGCCAGATGGCTAAGTTAGAGGGGTTTGCCTTTCAAAACCACCTTTGTTCACATGTTAATAGCTTCTAAGTGTAGCATTAATGATAGGCTGGAATATGAAGATGTTGTCCATGTGCCTTTGAGCAAAGCGCTTGACCCCCCAGCAGCTCAGTGATCAGCAGTGAGGCTGTGGATATTGATACTGGGGGTGCGTTTCACTTCGGTTAAATGGATTCCTTGCGTCCCTCACTTGCGTCGTTTCCCCGCGTTTAGTCCCTCCCACCAGGGAAGCATGGAGAGACGCAAGGAAACCACGAGAAGCAGGGAAATTAGTTTTAAGAGCAATGGGACGTCTTTTCCTCCGGAGCGTCACGTGAAGCGACGTCCGTCTGTGATGACGCCGCACAACTGATTGTCTGACAGCAGCCAGATCAGTGCATGTGCTGCATCGTCCAATCAGTGAGCGATACACAGTAAGGGGGCGGGGCGAGTGTATGAGGATTTCACCGGAGGATGGTCTGGTAGTTCCTCGATTATCGCTCCTCCGTTATCGCTCCTCGCTCCTCGGTCCTCCGGCACAAATAAGGCCACTGGGACGCTACTTAAGATGGCGCAGACAAATCAACTTCCGGTGATACCGAGACCGAGGAGCGAGGAAATGAAAAATAAGAGAAGTGAAACGCACCCTGGGTGTAAATACACTGTTGCCCATGAAGTTGGAATAACATATTTGTCCATCTTCTCATGAAATGATTGTGACAATGTGATTTATTCTCAAAACGTTATCGACTAATCTCTTCCAAACATATCACAGTGAAAATGAAAAAAAAATTAAAAGTGGAATGTGTCTGAAAACAAAATGAGTCCAACTTTATGGGCAACAGTGTACATGAAATAAAGAAGTTTTTCCAGTAAAAGGTGAAGGTACAACTGATCTCGTCATATACAGACACAATAATAATAATAAAAAACACTGAACGGACATTTACATATACTCTTTATATGTGTATAAACCAGAATTCATGGAGAGGAAACTAAAACAATATTTTAACTGAAAACATTCAAATCAACTTCACGTCACTCTGAAACATAACAATCTATTTTGTGGGCAACAGTGGGCGTTTAGCTTGTCCTAAGTAGACATAATATCTGATTCCATTATTTCTTATGACACTTTAGTAAGCATATTGTTTATGTCACAAAGTACAGGTCATTATGTCTTTCAGAGCAAATAATAGTTGAAAATGGTATGTCCTTGTTGCACCAACCATAGCTTACAGTTTAAGGTCTGGTGCAACCTGAAGCACTTGGATCTTATAAGATGCTCTGGACAAATTCAACACATTTCAAAGGGGGGGTTTATTGGTCACAAGTGAAAAAAGGCCAGTTGTACTGTGTACTGCAAGTGAGCTGCATTCTTCTAGTCACAAAACACAAAAAATCAATGGCAACAAATCTGAGCTATCAAAGCTTGTGCCCAAGGGGCCTTCATCACAATATATTTCATGGACTGATTAGCAGATGAAGAGTAAATAAGGTCAAATGTCTGGCTGTCTTATTTGAATTTCTTATAAATCGTTGTCGTGTTAAAAAGGTTCCTCATCTAATCAAAAGCAGAATATATTAATATAGTGGATGTTATTGGTATGACTGGAATACATTTGAGACATTTATTTGTTATTCATAGGAGGGAAATGTATTCATTCACAGCGCAATTTAAATACAACTGATGTTAATGTGATCACCCACTGTGAAGATACTGCCGATACTGTATGCCATCTACATTTGTAAGGCACTGTGTATATCTTGAAAAATGTACTGTTCTTAAATAATACCATTATCTTCCGCAGAAATAACACAATGTATATTGGTTTTCTGTCTACTTAACACATTTATAAATATGCACCCTTATTAAAAGTTTTAGAAAATTAAATTAGAAACAGATTTTGTATGCAAAACAAGAAAGAAAAAAATGTTAAAGCTCTTAACTATGAATGTGTTGGATTTAGCTCAGAGCAAGGGCTGCACACTGGAGTATATTTAAAAAAATAAAAAAATGTATTAAGCTTGAATAAGATACTGAGAGCAAAAATGTGACCTTTTGTTACTTTGTGAATTAGTTAAAGAAATTCAGCCTGTGATCACATTTTCACCGCTTGAACTTTATTTGCATTTCAGCAGGAAATGTACAAACTTAAAAAATAATCGGAATTGTGTTGTGTTAGTACTTGGGTCTTTGTTCATGAAGGCACTCATGACCTACTTGTTACTTATCCCCTGTTATTCACAGAAAAGAGCTTGAAAAAAGGGAGGTTTGTACAGAGCGCTGCACAATATACTAGCACACATAGTTCCAATTTGTAAAAATGGTTCAGCAGATACAACTAAAACTATCTGGATAAGATAATAAGTGTAAATGAGAAAATGTGTTTTATGCAATTTTAACAAATATGTCAACTTAGGTCGAAGGGGCAATAATAAGTTTGAAAAATAAAATCTCCAAAAACACACCCCCATAAAACCACATTTTCGAGCAATTATTTTGTATGGGGGTGTGTTACAGAAGACCATTTGAATTTGTGTGCAAAGACTGATTTTTGTTGTTGTTGCCTGCTTGCCAGTGATGTGTGATCTTCACATGTATTTTTTGCGGTCAAGAAAACTGCCCAGAGGCCAAGCTGTATTTTGGTCTACGGTCTACTGTCGGAGGAGTAATTATTATCTCTTCCCAGCCTATCATCGATTCAAATCTGTATGATCTTTGCAAAATGGCCGCTGTTGAAGAAAGCGATTGGAAATGGGGAAATATGACATTGATGTATTCAATCAATACAAAATTCAAACTAAACACAAGGTGTGCTGGAAATATCATCTATACATTAAGGAGTTTAAACCACTATAACATTTACATTTGTCAAATTATGTTTTTTAATTAAGATTGGGAATTGTATGGTGAGTAATACATAGTATAACTTTAGAATAAATAAGCCAGTGGCCATTTTTTATCCTGTTATCTTTTAGTCATTAGGTCCTGCAGACTTAGTTTGTCAATCTTTCCATAATAAGCCCTGTTTTAAAGATTGGTGGTTGTGTTCAGGCAAAACATCTGCAGTTATTGATCCACCAGGCTCTAATGCCCTTCTGATCCATATCACTGTAAGGCCTTATCAGTGACATACAGGGATTTTCTGTGAACTCCATAGTCTCCACTCACGTTTTATGCCTGAAAGGATACTAAAATATGCAACTTCTCTTTAAAGCATTAGCACAGATTAACACAATATTACATGACATGGAACATCAACATCACATACAGTATTTTCTATGAATTAAATTGCCCTCAGGGGACTTGTGGTATAGCTCAACTCTTTGTAGATTACAGTTCTTTGAAAGCATAACCTGATGGAGATAAAGACATTTAGTTGATTTGTGCTCAAAGTGACTACATTGCTAAGAGGGACTATGATATGCGCTATGAAGGCATTCTAAGGATTGTCTAAAGCAAGAAGCTACTCTTGGTCAATACTCATCACATTTACTTATTAAGAAAAATATATTTTGAATTTGGGACAGGACTCTATTACAATATAACATCATTGTGGTCAGATTCTTCATCTTCTATGTTCCTCAGTCTTTGGATGCGCACGTTGCAGCCACTACGTGAGGATGTCACCCCTCGTATTCCCTCTTTATATTCCTGTTTTTAAGCCCCCTTCTTCATTCTCTTTCCATCTCGTCTCCCCTATCCCAGCAGAAATCTTACCATTGATTAGCTCGAGAATTTCATTACGATTTTATTGCCAAAACCTGAATCCACCTCATAAGATACAGAGAAAGATTACGGAAGCCTTTAAACATCTCTCCAACCTAATGACCCCTTTAGAATGAAGTTCATATGGCAAAAAAGACTTCTGAGAAGATTCACGACACATACAAATACGCCAAAGAAAAAAGGAAGTATAATATCTTACTGGTGGCATTTAAGATAATGCAAAACTAGATTTATGTGTCATGTTAATGCTTTCATTTGTGCTCATGTGAATGCGAGAAGACATTTGTATACAAGTTTGTTTAGTTTTCATAGTATTTCCAATTATTTTAATGTTTTATTTCGTCTTTATTCTATTGTTCGCCTTGACCAAAAGCATCATGGCAGTGCGAGGAATATATAGTTTTTGTGCGTGGTCTAGTGTAAACAAAACAGGGTTGATATCTGATATCTGAATTTCAAATGTAACCCTTCCAATCATTTGTGGGTGGATAGAGAACACTGCCACAGACGCGGTATGATTTTTGTTATGACCCTACGGAAAATATGTCTATTAAACCTGCACCACTTCAAATGTCCAGCATAGAGAGCGGAAATACTTGAGACAGGATAGCCTTCCATTTTCAAAGAGGTGGACGAAATATAAGAAGGAGAATTTTTCAAAAAAGCTTCATATTGCTTCACCGAACACAAATAAAACACATGGTATATTTGTTGTTATTCAATGCATACAAGCACATTTAAATCAACTACGTGCCAATTTAGTATACTTACATATTTCTAGTTAAGTGAAAACAAAACTGTACAATATGAGCTGCCATGTTGTTCAAAAAAACAATAAGGTTTCTGTGTTCATGTTTTTTGCAAGTTGCCTGGGTAAATGTCAACAAGCAACCTCCATTAATGCCAGACATCTGTCAGTCATGTTAACTGTTGAAATAACTATTATTATCTGAGAGAGTGTTTGCAGCCAAATTAAAACATTATTAAATAAGAGGTTGCCACTGCCTTTTCAAATAAGTCCCATACAGTATGACAGTAGCTAAAATGAGCATTATTTTCTGATCCGCAACCACCATGGTTGGAGTCTGGTTGAATTCCTGGACAACAAAACTAACCATTTAGCATTTGGTAGTGATCGTGGACACGGTAAAAATAATGCTTGTGTTGACTGGTCAAATGCTTTAGATCACATACAATTTAGACAGTTTAATACATCAAGAAGATGTCGATTATTTTAAGCATTTGAATAATAACCTATGCCAAGGAAAGGTTCCAGCAGCCACTTGTGGTACTCTACCTTAAGGCACGTTGGCAATGGCATCCCGTTTTGGACATAACTGTGGCCACATGGCTTGCTGCCTTCTGTTGAAATCCAGGATAATCATAACGTATGCCTTCCATTGCATTAAAGATAAAGATGTCATTGGTTGATTTGTATCACTTTCACATTATTGGTTCGGCTCAGATCCCATCATTTATAATATTAAAATCTTTTAAATAAAAACGTTAACTTTGAGTAAACACAAAAGTGCAAACTTGTTAATGTAGTTGTTCCTGCACATTTGTCTCAATAAAAACATTTTTATTACTTGAATTAAATTCATTTCATCACTGTCCTGCACTAGAAACATCACATTGTAGGCCAACATTTTTACAGTTTATGTTCCTTTCTTATAAGGCCAAGGGTTCATTGGCATCATAGTCCGTAGTTTCCTATAAAATATTAATGTGTCTCTGAGAGTCTTTTAAGTCTAGCCAAGTTAACACTTGCAGCACACCTAAACCCCATATCAAACAGCAGCAGCTGCAGAGAAGCCCCAAGCCACCTCAGCTTAATCCAATTTGACTGGCCATCACTGTGGGCGATGCTGGATGGAACATTATGTGAGGTGGATAGAGCGTTTTACTCTACATTAGTCAAGAGGGATATATCAGACCACTTTTGACTTTGCTGTGTAAAAATCATGGGTCGAATGCTAACATTTATACCATTTAAGTGATGAAATAAATAATCTGCCAATCAAAAGTATTAAGGACAACACTGGGTGGAAATTATAGGTCTATGTTGACAGGTTGCTTATTATATTTCACACAATTATTCATAAAAATACAATTGTTTGAGAAATATCCCTAAGCAAATGGTTTGTATTTCCACTCTCTGACCTTGAAATGTGAGATGTACAAGTTGGATGACCTCCATTTCTGTTGCTTGGACGCTTCAAAGCCTACAGATATTTTGAAAAGTGGTGAATACTTTGAGGAGTCTGAGCATCAGTGATAGAGAAGGTGCAGAAATAAGGTTTTAGCTAATCCATGCCAAACATATCAGACATCTGTCACTCGCAGCGCCGGCCAGCCTTCTGCTTTGTGAGCTCATTTGGCACTTCAAACTGAAAATATTCCGAAGACAATCTTCAGATTGTGCTGCTATATATCTGTCTCTGTAGTTTCCATGGTGCACGCACTCGATTCCCACTGCCAACATATCGGGGGGCTCCCTGTGGTTTAAATGTCAGAAAGACGTTCATTCCAACCGACAGAATTAACTTACAGTCATCTCAGCAGGAGGGGGGGAGGGGGGGCTCAAATGATAGTATGCACCATCAGGAGATAATGGTAGTCACCTGAGCTCCAGCAGAGTGAGAACAAATAAGATGTGAACGGATGCAGAGCCACTGTGGCATTGCGATGACCGCATAACAAACAATTAACGCTGCGGAAATCTCATGTGACAGAAAATATAGCGTAATCTTTGTCTATCTTTGACAAAAACAAAAAAAAGCAGGCAGGTATTGTCAATTTATTTTCACACGCTCAAAACACATTTTATATTCTGTTGCATCCTCTTTCTATGTCTGTTTCTGTTTCCCTCTCATAACAGATGGTGAGGGGGATTCACTCCCGGGTCAGATGCTCGCACAGAACAGGTACGGTGTACACTAGTAACTCAATGAACTTCACTGCTATGTCATGGAAGAGTGTTTTCCCCAACAGCTTAATTTGAAGGATATAAAGTTTGCTTAATGGTATAGCGTGTATTATCCGCCTGTATTATTAACAGTACTTGACACGGTTGTGTTAGCACAGTAACGGTTGCTTCCAGTGAGAACTAATTACCAGAAATAGAGGGGTGGTGTGATAATGGCAGCATTAAAGGTGCCGCTGTATGTTTAACTCTTTTATCATTAAAATAGTGATGTGAAATCAGTGGTGAAAGATAAAACAGGAAGAAAGGAAGAACCTACGAACCAACAAAAGACAAAGGAAAAAGGAAAGAGAGATTACATGACCGACTTTGTAGTAATCTTAGTTATATTGAATGCTTAAATTGAGAACCCAAGGGGAGAAAAAAAAACCCTATAAAGTAAACATAGAACTGGAAAGTCAGCTTTAAAAAACACCTGGGAGTGAAACAATTGAAATATGCTGATCGAGAGCAGCTAGAGGGATTATGTAATGTGGTGTTGACGGTTCATTTGACAACGATGTGTTAAAGAGGCCCCGGTGGGTTTTTGACTTTACATTAAGTCCCTGCTATTGAGTTGGTTCAATTGGTTTCGATTAAGCAAATTGTATTTCTTTAGATCTTGGAATAGAAACATAATCTTGTGCCTAAAAAGGGAGTATAGAAGAAGTGAGATTCAGTGTGCCTAGGAAATGTAAAACTGAAAAGCTTTGGCACCCTCTGCTGTTATAGTGATTTCCAGATGGCAGATATTTACACAGGCCTGCTGTAGAGATGCAGACATGGCAGAGGGCAGCCTGCAGACAGACCGGAAGATAAAAAATAGCTCCTTGTGCGATTTTAGGAAATGATTATGCTCTAATTAACCCTCCTAATAAGGTGACTTTGTTATGTTAAGAGGGACTTGACACATCTTGATTTATGTTTAACTCATTTAGATTGGTATCTCTTCTTAATCTCAAGAACCTGGATTTGTCTAAAAATATGAAGTTTCTCTATTTTAGTTTTTTGTACATAGTTTATTTTCCCCCTGGATGATGATTCCCAAAGGAGCACCAGACTAATTGTTGCAGTTGGTTGTTTCATTATCACCTAACACCTTGATGCTTTTCTCCTGCTCCCAGGAGAGCTTCGCCCAAACAGAGTGTGTTCTGGATATGCGGGGTGAACTAAGACAAACATTAATTGGTGGCACAGGATCTTCTGCTCTGTACCTGCTGTGCGCCCACACGCCGCTTCGGTGTGGCAACCTCATCATCCCTCCCATCCCAAATCTCCTCCGACAGGGCCAGCAGCACCGAGCTCCCGCTTATCATTTATCATCCCAGCAGATTGGCTCATGTAACACGCGGCAGACTGATGGGTCATCCTCATGCTGGGGACCTGGCTGGAGTAAATCCGTGGCCAGTTGTCTGCATGATTTGCAGAGCTGAGAAATGGAGAGGAGGGCTTGTCTTTAAAGAGATAGGAAGGACGCATCTAATTCATCTCTGTAGACGTCGCTCTGCAGTATAAGTGCTTCAGACAGCTCCGATATCGTATTAGCACACCTGCACAGGCCCCAAGAGGATAGAATAGGGCTTCTTAGTGGAGTTCTTCAGCAGCTCCCTCGGAGATGTACACCAGAGATTACCCCATTAATACATCCCACTACTCACTAGGGTGGGCGGAGTAGCTCGCCTCCAATGAACATCTGTAGGAAACTACAGGTGGCATCCACTCTGCACAGGGAAGTACCCTGATTGTGTTTTCTGGGGCTCCTCAGTTCAGTTGAGAATGTTTTTTCTTTTGGCTTGTTTCGACAGCTGCAGTGTTGCGCACTCTTTACAAGCCATCAAATCACTTCTCGCAATGCCATGCAATGTTCATGCAATTTTATTTCTGACAACACTTTTCATCTTCACTCTACTTCATTTATTGTGAATGCCTCGAGTTGATCAAAGGATGTTGGTTGACAGGTCATCATTAAGTCATAATCCGCCCCAAACCTCTTTGTTATTCTTCCGATCTCAGGCAAAGCGATGAATACATACTTATGAGCAAGGACTATTGTTTGGAAAAGGTCAGACCCAATGCAATCAATGAGCTGCTCCATCAACCAGGAGGTGACATTGTGGACTCAGGGGGATATTTTCTGTAGCCTCTACACATTAACGAGCTTAATTTCATAGCAATGATCACCAAGGGAATATATATTTCCCTACTGGCTGTCACCATGGATACTGACTCTTATTGTGTGTAAATGGAGCAGACATTGACAGTTTTGCATATTGACTTGCTTTTATCTGCTTTAGAAGAAATATGGTCTCAGACACAGACCTTGATTCTACTTTCAACCTAATAGAGGTAATATAAACTTGGTTTTATAAGGTAGTTTTACTTTCATGGAAAATGTATTTTTGCATTTCACTTTTTGGGATTTAGACTGTCTCTCTGTTACTCATTTCCTGTGATGGACAGACTCTGACGGGTCCTACGCAATATAGAAGGGTGAGTGAACTGTGCCAGATATTATTACTGGTTTAATAAACAAAGCTAGAGCCCAAACAATCATTTGAAAAATAATACTGGGGGTTGCATCATTATAATACACATTAAAAATAATAAAAAATATTTTCTGAGTTCAAAAACCACCCACCCACACTGATATGTGAAGTTAGTCATAACAGAATTGAAATGCTTGTGTAGGAAATTCTCTTGAAAGTTGTGTGGTGCGATTTAAACGGACGGCCTGGTTGTGATGACATAGGCACAGTTTAGCCTGACCATTCATTCCGTTGAAAGCAGCTCTCTGGGCAGATGTGATCAGCGGAGGCAGTATCTCCCCCCCGACCAGATTGACAAGCCAGACCAGACTCGCGAGATGGATATCGCGAGGGACAGCTGAGCTGCAGGAAACCAGTGGTGCAGGCAGTTTCCAGCCAGCCTCATTACAGAGGACAGGTTGATCCAGGCACTGCTCCTCAGAGAAGGGTGACTCCAAAGCACTAATTGTAAAATGCATTATCGAATAACGATTATTAAACTGTTGTAAGATGTTTGTTTTTACCTGAGAAAAACATATGTGAGCTGTATTATACTGTAAGCAGCATGCTGTGGCAGAATAAAAACAGTGTGACAAAGTGTGAGATATATTGCTGAATGCACTTGACAATCTAAATCCTTTATAACTTCAGGAAGGCAACACAGGAACAGAAAATGGGCAATGTATTCCAACAGTATAAACTACACCTTCAATTGTAATAAGAGTAATGAAGGAAACTCATTTGTAACAGGGCATTGTTTGTTGCTTGTTCTTTTTTTAACATCAAAAAGCATCAGATCAATTATCGCCTTTGCACCGTGTGAATGCATTTAAGTATTCTCTTATGTGCTTCACTCATCATAGCAAGAGCATAATCTCCGAGCATTAATCTTTATTACTCAGCAGAGCCACTGCAGAATTCAAATCACCAACCATATAGTCAAGGTCAGAGTAAAAAAAGAACATTTTACACATTTTAATAAATCAAAGTGTATGCCACCACTCAAAATGTAAGTGGCACACTCAGTATTGATTGAGGTGTCCTTATTCAGCTCAGTAAAACCATACTGAATACATATTTCATGACACATCCAAAAAAGACTAAAGGGGTTCAATTCAAACAGCCTATGTTTGCTTTTCACTTTTGTCTATGGAACTGGCGATCAAGCATTCTGAGGCTTCACCTACTGCGCTCTGGGAATGCGTATACCGAAGACAAGAAGCTTTCCCCAAACGTGACGTGAGAGCAGGCAGATCACTGCTCAATTTACTGATTGGACATTCATTTTATGGGCACTGAAATAGCAGCAGCCACTACTGAACACATACAGTAGGAAGCCTAAATGCAATGAATTTCTCAAATTGCGAAATGTAATGATGTGTCAGAGATGTTATAGGAAAAGGGTAAACTATTCAAATTCAAGCTGTTGTGAATGGTACAACAATTATTTTCTGTTTATGTAATGTTCTCCTTTCTGTGGACGGTCTGTGCAATTGACCATTGGCAAAACCACTCTCCTGAGTGATGATGTTTCAATCATAGCTTAGCAACTGTAGGCTAACTCATTCTCGTTCTGCATTTGGGACAGAATCATAAAAGTGTAAGGGTTGAATGGCGTGTTAAGCAGCATTTATAACCTTGCGGTATGACCAATATCACTAACTTCATTAGTCTCACAGGTTACTGGTTAGTTTAGAGGCAATAAGCAGGATTTTTCGAACAAACAATTTCAAGACAAAAATAATCAATTATCGGCTTATGACCCACCTAAATGTGTGGCGGTGTTTGTATCTACAGAAAACCTCCCCACTGCCTGTTTTCTATTTTCTTTGTAATTTGCTGGTGGAGACGCTGACTTCTGGACATTACAGCAAAGCAGCAGTAGTTAAGTTTGTGTTTCCCAGAAAATATAAATAGATTTCTAATTAGTCAAATGAAAACCCTATGACTCAATGTATCATGTAGCGGTTTCTTTTGAAATGTTAACTTGGTTTCAGAAAACACAGGTCTTGCATTATGTTTTGATCCACAACTGCATATCCACGTGCTGGGATGCGGGCATTCATCCAGGACATTGTACTGTTTTGAGTGAAGTGTAGGCCTATAAGTGAACATTAGTAAATGAGTTGTGGCTGTCCTATCGACAGCAAATTGTTGGATGCTTGAAAAGTTTCTTATCAGTTAATTTGAGTTATTATGAAAGCATTTCATTCTCCATTGTCTGCCGGGGAGGCTAATTATTTTATCACAGACATTTTAATTAGCTGTATCTCAGTTTTCCACGGAGCTACAAAAGCTACAATAGATAGAGCAAATAGTGTATGTGAGTCTTTTCATATGAAGAACGAAGCTTCACATAGAATAAGACAAAGAAAATACGGACTGTTCAGGATGAAAGAGGAAACAGTGCTTATGATTAAAAAAAAAGTTGACGTGACATTCTGCAATGCTTTCAGCACAGCTCAAAGGAATGTCAGTATTACTGTAAAACACATCACACAAGGAAGTCAGCAGTTGCATGAATGTTTGAGTTGTAAAAGAATCACCAGAATCGGATTTCAACATACGGTATCATCTGAAAACACGAATGTGATGAAAGGATTGTGCAAACACAGGGAGATCATCAATAAATCCAACTGAACCTTGGTCAGATCAGGCTGCATAATGCTGCAGATTCAAAGTTATGCTCATGATTGATTAGAGACACCAAAGCCTCTGGAAGACAAAAGAGCACACTAAAGCCAATTACAAAATTATAGGGTTAACTTATATTCATTTCTATTATTAATGTCTAAGCAGCCACTTGCCAGGCATCTTCAAGATTGTCAGTGTTTTTCTTTCCCGCCCCCTCAATTCCTCATCGCAGGGTAAAATAAATTATAGACAGAAAAATGAAATAGTGGCAGGTGATTTGTCGAAAAGATAGTTTGTTATTGTGTGCATTCAGAATTGATAATTGCCAAGGTGACCTGTGATCTCCTTGATTAACAAGGACACAGCTCTCCATTTCGACTGCTGCAGGGCTATTTCCAGAGCCCTTTGTCAGCACGATTTCTCCGCCTTGTTATACTTAATGAATCATGTGATACGCTATCAGTCATCCATATTGTCTCCTTTATCCTAAAAAAAACCTGAGAAATTTGAATGATGTTTTATAATTTTCCCTTTTGGAATTATAACACCTATAGCAAGGGAAGTCCTTGGCTGTTCCACATGAATTCAAATAAAAAGATTTGTCATTTCTTTTGTAAAATAAAGCTTGGGTTATCTATTTTTTAGACTGTTTTCCAAACCTCTGGAAGTTTTCAAGTTAGAAAGTGTTGTCAATCCACATGTGTGGGGGCAATGGCTCATGGAATATTTACACAGCCAGAGAGGGGGAGGTTGCCGGAGTCTAAGGCCTGGTGGTTGGAACCACATTCAAAGGAAATGGATAAAGGCCCTGAGGATTCATGCTGTGCAGTATTGTCTCTGACAAAAAAAAAGACATGAACAATGCTGGGGAAAAATACCTTGATTTAAAATTCATTTCTAAACCCAGGCACAGAAAAGGCAAATAGAAGTGTGAGGTGAATGTAAAGCAGAGCTGTATGCACCAGTCTGGCATAGTTTACGTCACACATGCATGACAGACATATTTTTCTGAAATGGTGCCTTTTGAAGCTTAGTGGTATCAATAAGGCTGAACAAGAAGCATTTACAAAGCTACTTATACAAAGAATCCATCTGAATTCCGTCTGGATTCTTATTAAACATGTATTCAAAATGAGAGTGAATCTATTAATATTTATACCATGCCATATGGTAAACAAGTAACACTGTGTCTTGGAGATTTGGTCCGGTTTGGTGGCATCATTACTCTGAAAGGAGAAATCTAAAAAGCAAATTCCTTTGAGTAGACAGCAGACTGGTATATTTAACATCAAAAAGACCAGGGAAGGAAAGTAATGAAAGATGCTGATAGAAAGCGCACTTGTCATCATGGGAATTATATGTATCTTTTGGTGTTTGATTGTTTGAGAATACAGCCACTGATCCAAAACGTTGCTATTCAAAATAACACAATAAAATGCTTTTTAACTTTTTTCAGAATTATCCGTATTATGTGTTTCATCAATGATTTTTTTAAACGCTGATCCCATTTTTCAACAGTCCCAGTGTACACATGTCATTGACAGCACCATCACAGACACCTGAACCCCTCCATTTTTGCTCCAGCTCTCCATCATATAAAATGCCAAATTGCAATTTTCAAAGTGGCAATCTATGGCTTGGTTTGCACCTGTAGTATGATTATGTCCTGGTGGCTGGAGGGTAATTATATTGGGAGAACTGGGATGTGTGATTATTTCCATCTGAACATCCTGCTTCCTCCAAAGATATGTCAAACCGCTTAAGCGAGACAACATCAGTTTCCCCTCTGATTTTGCGCACTACATCAAAGCTTTGGAGGCTTTGCTTATTCAAATACTGACACTGTGTGGGTGACTGCTTGCTCAACTGTGTACTTTAAGTTATTCTACAATGATTAATTTAAGACAGCACCCACACTGTTGGAGCACCCAACCTCATTTTAAGACTCAACGTCTCTCCTCTACAAGCACCATTCTTGTCACAATGTTATCAATTAAGACAATGTTTGTGACTGTGACTATTTATCACACAACACAGTTTGCAAACATCCTAAAAACATAGCTATCCCAACATATTAGCCACTCTGAAAGTGACTAAAGCCTTGATTACAGTGATTTTTTAGTTTTATTTCCTAGATTTATGTGTTATCAGTGTCAACGGTTTTAGTAAAGTCCAAGGTTCAAGATCAATGCTTTTAGCTTTTTTGCCTGATCACAAGCAGCAGCAAGGGTTAAAAGCAGCACAGTCTCTGCTGTTAAAAGATGAGATCATATCACCCCGATAAAGCATTTTAACACTGTTGACTAACCGACTTTTCCCTGATACTGCAAAGGCATATTCAGTACATTTAGACTGGAACATCATATAAGATAAGATAAGATAAGATAGTACTTTATTTGGGAATTCTTTATGAGACAGACCATGGCCTAATGTCTCTAAGCAAAGACGTTTTAAGACTGTGCTCTTACTGCGGAGGCTATCAGAGTTCAGTATGTCAGTACACCTTACATTTCACCTCATTAATCAGGCAAGGTTATTCTAAGTTTGAATTTAAAGTATGGTTTAAGTTGGAAGAACATGTCTCAGCAAATGAGGTTGTACAGAGGCTGTGAAAACATTTGAAAAACATTTTAACCTATAAAATAATAAAGCATGTTTAAATGTTAATGTTCATACATTTTTCATACACATTACAATTTCGATAAAAGTGGACCTCTAAAACTTTGATTTATTGATAAATGTTTCAGATTTAGAAATGTGGCAGTTTTGTTTTCCAGAGAGGCTCTGAGAAATAATTTTATACAATCATAAATGCAAATATACAGTATGTTATTTATAGTGTTGTTTATGCTGGTAAAGAAACATCAAATGACTGCATTATTATCTTCCCTCAGCACCGATTTGAGTGATCACTAGTTCATTTCATTACATTAAAATTGGGTTGCAAGCAAATAATAAATGTGGTTAATAATGCATTGGTAGTGAGCAGCAAAGATCATGTGTGCTCACGAGTCAAAAGGGTCATATCCCACACATGGCAAGTCATTTTGATACATCGATTGCATGTGCAATATATCTTCAAAGTGCCTCAACTATGCATCTTTTTGACAGACATTGATTATCTCGTACGGTTAACACACGTTTCCCTTTGCACTCACTTGAAGTGTTTATGATTGCCATACAAGAAGAAGTGCAAGAACTGCCCTTAGCACTTAACCTCATCTCGACTTCAGCACTCTGCAATATCTGCAACAGTTTTTAATTAAATATGAAGAAAAATGGGAAAACAGCCCTTGAAGGGATGCAAGTACCCACACTTTAATTTGTTAATAGAGCGGTACATCATTAGTGTAATGATTGCATCGAACCATAAGACACAAGCCTGTATACACTAATAATGACATCCACTCGACATGACACATGAAGAACATTACTGTAAGCGTGAATCCATAATGCTAATAGTTCTTGAGCGTGTGAAAGGAGTCAGACTTGAGGCATTTGTGAATACCCCCATTCTCACGGTAGTCTAGACATTCTCACAAGTTTCCTTGGCATTGCCGTGTCTGTGAACGTGATTGTGCACTTCTATTGGTAAAGGCTTCCTTATTTAATCATGCTGCTCTAAATAGTAAGATCGTAGTGTTCCTGCTGTGAGATTATACTATTTTTACATGAAGCTGTAGGACAAAGACACATTTTATTGGTTAAGGGGAAATATTTAAGAAGATGCCTTTCTGTGAGGCTGTAGGCATAGCAATGCTTTTAGCTTAATGCTAAAATACACATGTTGATTAGATTAGATAAGATTGGATTCAACTTTATGGCAGGTACAGGGACAACGTAATGCAGTTAGCATCCAACCAGAAGTGCAAGAGTAGCAGTAAAGTGCAGTGTAAAGTATAGGTATAATATAAGTATAGACATTTGACAGATGTAAAAATATATATACAGTTTGGACAACATTAATGGGTATAAATACTATAAGCAGTATTGAATTGAATACACTCGTTGAATATAAGTTTTGACCTGATGATTGTGCTACATGAACAGTTAAGGGAACACCAATGTTATAATTCATCTTGAGTACAGTGTGAAGATGTGTTGTAATTAATATTTTCCAATATATCTTTCAAAACAAAACAAAAAATACCTAATGGTGGCACTAAAGGAAAAGTCAAGGAATCTCTAAAGTCTGTTAATTCCAAAAACCAGAGAGACTTGTGGACTGACTCAAAACAACCAATCAGCATCACCATCTAAAAAACAGACTAGTTACATATTTTAGACAACAGGAACCTAACTATCTAAACCTCCATACTGTAAATTAAACGATATACATTAGCAGGAAAAGCAGATGTAGTGCTGCATGTCAATTTGCTAGAGAAAGATTACTGCAGTTGTGAAATAACAAAAAAAAGTCCAGATCCGACCATGAAGAAACATATCACTCCTGTAATGACACATTGTACAATAACGTGTTCCACAACAGCACAGGTGGATACACAACAGTATACAGCACTCCAAGAAAAACTTCTTTCAGACGCCCTCATTTGGGGTTTACCCATAAGTCATCCAGCTGAGATTCCTACAGGGAGAGAAGCCCATTATCACTGTGCTCAGACAAATGTAACATATGGACTACCTGATGGTGATGGAGTTGGGCTGAAAGTCTGAATACATTTCACCGGTGTCTGGAGAATTGTGGGAGTGTGTGTGAGTCTGCGTGTCTGTATGCACTGGTAGCTACAGAAAAGCCATAATTGTTCTATGAGAGTAATAGTTTATATATACCTAAAGCAGTCATGCTATAATGATTCATAATGGTTGGTCTACATCAATAAACGATGTTTACCACATGATCGATAGAGTGATGTTTATCGTATGAGATTTTGTAATGGACATAAATGTTGTAAAATAGCCATTATATCAAACAGACGTTCTATTCATAAACACACACGTGCCGAACACACAAGTGCATGCTCAGTCACTCAAACAGGAGCAGGTGATAATAGGGCTATTATTTATCATGAATCATGAATAATTCAAAATCCATGTGCTCAAACAGATTCTTGAGTTGACAGAATAATGTGACGGATTCTGAAACTGCTATTGGTTGAGAAATATCACAAAGGTTTTTGAGATCTAGGAGGGGATAACTGATCTGATGTGTGAGCTAGTAAGGGCTAACCGAATGCAATATCAAGATGTTTCATAAAATCCAAAGGGATTTATGAATGTTTATATATGTTAATATGTTGTCCTTCCCCAGCTATTCAATCTTTTGTACTTACTGTATAGCCATCCGATAGTCCTTTGGCTTGGACTATAGGAAAATAATAACGCATTGTTTCACATAGAATTTAAAACCACACCACAGACCACATGATGTCATTTATGTTGTGTTTATTTATTCATTTTGAATGTAAAACCATTGCAAGGAATACATAGTTCACATTCACATTGTACACCATTCCACAGTAGATTCGACCTCTTAGCCATGCCATTACTTTACTCATTCATCTCTAACTACATGGAACAATGTTTTCTCATGAAGTTCATTTTTCCTCCAGGTTGCTAAATCACCTAACGTGCAGGGTGCCATTTGGACTCTTGAATCATCTTTGCAGGGGAGAGTGATGGCAGCTTTCCTGAAGCTTGGCAATTGGCCTCCCCATGAGTCCAAGAGAGACACTTATTGTCTTTTCAGTGTTCAATAAGGCTTTGCTTGAATTTCTTCAACCTCTTAGCTTAGTCAGCCAAAAGCTCCCTAAACGTCTTCATTATGGCCGTGGAAAGAGTGGCTGGCTTGAGGTCACCCCTGATGTTCCACTGACTGCCTCGGGAAGACTCAAATTAGAAAGCTGCTGCAGTCACCGGCCACGGCAAGCAACTGTGCTGAATGACTCCAATCTCCTTTATAAGTTTGGCAACAGATTAACAGTGTTGTAAACGTTGCTTGGGAGAGGACGTCGGGGATATAAACAAGTTCCTTCAGATTCTGCCAATGCGGTGGCTGATACTCTCAGTTCTGGAGCATTCTTTGGAGAGGCTGGCTTACAAACACTTCACACTGAAACTTCCTGGAAATAAATAAACAAATAGGCTCTTCATGCAGCATCTGCTCAGATGGAACGCATTCAGTCAAGGCCTAAAAAAAAGACGGCCAGGCTAATGAGAGTTAACTGCACAGCAGAATGATTAGAACAGCTGACCAACCCTCCATAAAAAGGGGGGAAAGGAATGTGGAAAAAACAATAGGTTATATCTGCACTGACCAATTTAATGTCTCCTTTTTCAATATGCAAAGCAATCAAAAAAAATGCTAATTTACTGAGCTCCAACATTTGTATTTGGGAATGTTTGCACATTCCTTTATTATTTAATTGATTAAATTATGAATATGATGCTGTATTTTGCATCTGTTAAAAAGACCCAACAAGACCCTCCCTCCATCTTCAATTGGAGGTTGATCAGCAGGCGATTCAGATGACCCTGTATCAAAGTCCATTATAGTCCCATTCTAGCAATGTATTTACACAAAGGACGCTATTGCAGAGTCATTGATGCCGCATTGTCAGTGACCAACTACTGAAGCCTGGAGCTTAAATTGGATTTAACTGACTGTTGATTGTTGAATCTCAGAATGTCTCTCAGAAAGTCAGGGTAGAGTTTTTAGAATAAGTAGAAAGGGCTATTAGATTACAGTTAAGAGTTTGTTAATTTAATTAGGAGGTCATCATGAATACATCTTATTCTTACCTTGAATATACTGAAGGCTACACACTTAAGTATTCTCCTGATGTCTAAAAAGAGAAGTGGGATGGAAAAAAACACAGCAGGTTTGAGCTGCACCTGTAAGGGGAACAACTTTCCAAAGAGTGCACAAGTTGCCCCATAAACATTTGTTCTTCCAGCAGCGTGCAGGCGGCACACAGGCAGGCGAGCAGCAGGCTTCTACACCACTGAGCAGTGAAGAAATCAAAACAACAGCGGCTGTCGCCCATCAGGAGAGAATGGAAAAATTACCAAATACACCAAATACACGCTTCAGGTCCCACTGATACATGCGAGCAGGATTTACCTCATGTTTTTCTCATGCCTTCCCTTTTCCCCCCTAAAAAAAGTATATAAAAGTCCATGAAATATTCCTGTTTTGGGTTAGGCTGCAGCAGCAAAGCGTGGCGTTGTCTGAGTACAACTGAGAGGGTCCAGTTCAGGGGGGAAACCCTTTTGACTCGAATTAAGGGGAGGCATACAAGAGAAGAAAAAAAAAAGGAAGGAGGAGGGCAGGGAAGAAAGTATTGGTGGTGCCAGACGCAGCGGCAGTAAGAAGCGTACGTACGTGCTTTATCTTAGCGGCTGAGTGTGTGACGTGTTATTGCAGCCTGCTCCTGGAGCTCTGCAAGCACCAAGCAAAGCGCGTCTATTTCTCTCTCTGTTGTAACTCACTGGCCCCCCAACATCTCACATCCACCCACTACGGATCTTTTTTTTCACCCCCTTATTTTTTTTCAGAGGGGGGGTTTGCGCGATTTGCTGGAGAAAACACATTGGAATAGAGACGTGGAGTCTGGCGAATTTATTTATGGTAATACTGTAAGAATTGCCTCTATTCTTTTTATCACTCCAAGAATTTCTTTCTCTCTGTGTCTCTCTCGGTCTCTCTCTCTGCCTCTCTCTCTTTCTCGGTGGCTGTCGTGCGTTGTTGCGCTCCGTTTTGATGGGAAAAACCCAGAAGAAGAAGAAGAAGACGGGGGGGATATGAACGGGCAGACCGGAGTGTAACGCATTTTATTTTCATCCATTGAACCATCTTGTTGCGCCGGACTTAGTGCTATCGGGAATGGGGAGTACTGATTCACTGGAGGGCTGCAGAATTTATTTATAAAGGATGTGGTCAAGTATGTTGGAAAAATAGCCATAGCTTCCGCAGTGTAAGGTAAGATTTCTATCGTCATTATTACAATTATTTGTTAACATTGCATGGAAAAAGATCATTTGTCATGTCATCCCTCAGTTTAAAGTTTAGTCTCCCCATGTTTAATACGTGCCCAGTCTATTCAACATGATGGCTTTGGAGCTTTCATCCGCTCACATTAGTCCAGGGTGCTTAACAGCTGATTTTTTAAGAGCTGATCTCTCTCCTAAGAGGCAAAAATCACTTTAAAGCGCCGTGCGTCGAACTGACACTGCATGAGATGCAGCCCGTGTCTCTATATTCAGATGTCCTCTCGAGACCCAATTGCTCATAGAAGCCCGGCAATAAAATCAGCGTCTCTTGACGACCGATCACTCGTCTCCAGAATACAGATTTTTGTGTTGTGTGTTGCGTAGCCTTGGCTATGAATCTTGCGGAATCATATGGATTAATCGCGACTAAAAGCTGATTTCACTAAACACTGCTGCTACAAATTCTTATGTAACTCATATTATCCTAATGTGGTCTGCTGGGCAGGTTTTTATAATTAAAAAAAATAAAAATAAGTTAGAGGCATACAATAAGTGCGATATTCGTTGGACTCTCGTATCTATAGCCTACTTCGTATATTTCAACGCCCACACACACACACGCACACACAGTTTGAGACACACGCGCACGTTCTGCTGTGACACTGCTCACAGCTGCATTGCCTGTAGGATTAAAGCAATCAGGACATCGCATTGCATTCTCTCCCTCTCTCTACCTCCCTCTCTCCCCCCACAAACGCACTTACACGCGCACGTAAACACACACAGAGGCACACACCACACATTCACACACACGGGCTCTTTATCAAATTGCATTGTCAAACATGTCAAGCCTTGAATTTTCGGAGACATGCAGGTCGTGTAGTGGACCGAAAGCGCGCAGAAGGAGAGAAAAGCCATGATGACCAGGCAAACGCAGAAAGATTTTTTTTTTCTGTCTATGCATTTGTCTTCCTCACATTATCTAACTGTCGTGTGAGGAAACAGGCTAAATCACCAAGAAAACCGCTTGATTTGAAAGAGATCTTGGTTACTGCATGCGTAAAAATGAGCAGTTGCATCCCTCAGCTCGTGGGTACGGCACTGTGACTTTGGATACCTCTTTCACAGTTTATCTTGTTGATGTCAGATAATCTAAACAGCTTTATTTGAATATCTCCAGGGATTGTGCCATACCAAATACGACCCAATTAATAACGTCTAAATGACTCACATTATTGCACCCAACCCCAACACCCCCCCAAATAAATAAATAACTTAATAAATCACGACCAAAGCAACCACAAGGTGGCAATGTTTGCACAAAGTACAGTAAAGAGGGAGGCAGGATGGAGATGCAAAATACATGTTGCTGAGGTTAAGTGCCCCCCCCCCCCCATTCCATTTTCATGATAGGGCGTGATAAGAAGTGTGTGAAGCACATCAATAAGACTTGACAGATGATCTCTATCAAGTGTGATTGATGTGCTTCACGTCCTCTGGTTCAAACATTCTCTTGTGTGACACTCTCCATCTCTCTTTGCAGGCCAAATGACATAGGATGAAGGCTGTTCGAAACCTGTTGATTTATATATTTTCCACCTATCTTCTGGTTATGTTTGGATTAACTGGTGCCCAAGATTATTGGTGTTCCACTCTGGTCAAGGGGGTCATCTATGGATCATATTCGGTGACTGAAATGTTTCCTAAGAACTACACAAACTGTACATGGACGCTGGAGAACCCAGACCCTACCAAATACAGCATCTACCTGAAGCTATACAAGCGAGACTTGGGCTGCTCTGAATATTCTTTGCTAGCTTATCAGTTTGACCATTACTCGCACGAAAAGATCAATGAGTTGCTGAAAGTCAACGAATCTATAGTGTACCTGTGCGATTCAAAGAATATATATGTATTTTTGCTGTACGACAAGAATTTCGCTCAACTACGGAGAGTTTTCCCATATGATTACAACGGATTGACAACACAGAAGCTGGATGAGGAGGAGAAATCCAATGTGGAGTTTTTGGTCTTGAATAAGGCGAGCCCCAGCCAGTTTGGCTGTCAAGTGCTTTGCACGTGGCTGGAAAACTGCCTGAAGTTAGAGAAAGGGACAGTGGAGACATGTGGGATCGTGTACACAAAATGCACATGTCCTCAGCATTTAGGCGATGGAGAATCAGAGAGCGTGCTCATGCTCAACAACGTGGTTTTACCTTTAAATCCACAAACGGAGGGTTGCTTGTCACCTCAACTAGAAGCTGGGCAGGTCTGCAATCTGAGTGCAGAAGTGAAGCGTCCTCCTAAAGAAGGTGAGTATCCACTCATTTTCCCCTAATGGTGAAATAGATGTAGACTTAATGGACTACTGTATGCATAGACGAGATAGTAATCATGTCAAATGTGCACGTCAATCACTCCCTTCTCTGCCCTTATTGCATGTTTGAAGTGTGATGGCCCATGAAACAAAGAGCACACATAGACCTTTAGACTGCAGTTGGCTCAGAAATGTGTCAACTTCAAAAACAAAGCTGCCAGAGGAGTTGGGTGTAGTAATGACCACAGCAGCACAAATCAAACCACCAACAGGGGGTCTTTTTTTTTGGTTGGACTGAGTTCAAAATGCACTATCATTGCTGTGAATTTAAAATGGCTGTTTTTTCTACACATCAGCACAGAGTTAAAATGGCTGCAAATCTAAATACACAATTTTTAATGTGTTATACATTTATGTCAGTTGTCATCTTTACAAAGATCAACAGTTGCCAATATGGACGCATAATTTGTTTTATTGGCTTATGGGACATGGAGCGACGGAGGCAGCAGCATCAGGTTGGATAACATTGCTCATGCAATGCAACATTGATTTTGGTGCTTTATCAAATCTGACATATTTAAATATATTTTGAAATAAAAGAGAAGTAGTATTTTCAGAAGCTGCTCTATTATATAGGGATGCTAATTGTCCAATGTTGCCATAGCGCAATGCAACGTGTTTATATGTTGGAATTGAGCGATAATTAACATCAAGTCGAGTGCTTACAGTAACAAAAATAATGTTTTCAGCAGACCAGCTTGCAGATATAATTATGCATGTGCACAACTGCATACATAAAACCCCTAGACATCCATATGTAGACATCTGAATGAACATTTAATATGAAATGATAATGTTAAGGTTATAATGATTCTGTTCATTAGTGTCACAGTGTAGCAGGGAGGAGTGTTTTGTAGTTACTGTGTAGGCCTTTGAATTGCAAAGGGAGCCCCTCTCGACACCTAGCTGCTTGCATATTAACAGATAGCAGAGGAAAAACCCCAGAGGAATATGCTGCATACTTCAGAGGTGAGGTGCGTTTCACCGTGAGACTTAAAGGAGGGGCATTCATCACGGCACACATAACCAAAAATAATGAGTCAACCTTTAGATTTTGGGGAGGAAAAATAATGATAGCAGAAATGTTATGGAGTTATCTCCCTTGTGGCTCTCACCAAAATAACAGTTGCTATAATAGCTCCCTTGAGAACAGGTGGCAGTTTTCTAATCAAGAAGAACATGTGAACATCGATTTTAGGAGTTCAGCCCTTTGGTTGACTCTTCCTGACTGTTACACCACATTTTTAGACAGGTTCTTGAATACTAGGAGGTACAGGTATTTTAAATGCTCAAGTTACTCTGCATATTTCTAAATGATTTATTAAGGGGCTTGCCTCCATCAAATCAGATGATAAACTCATTTTCAGAGTATCGTGCACCCACCCTTTCACTATAGCCCTTAAGCAATAATGCATACAGTTTCTAATTCAATCTAGCATTACAACTCACCCTGCAGTTAACAGCATCATAACGTATGACTCAGCTGGGTGTTTTTGGTGAATTATTTCATCATTTTATGAATCTCACGTTTAAATTACAACTGACTAGGAAGCATTATGCTTATTTCCATAGATTTGTTTTGCTCCAACATAACATTTGACATTTTTTTCTATCAGCATGTTAATAACGGCTTAAGAGCACAGCTTATTTTTTTTTCCCTCAGAAGATTTTCCACTAGCTTCTATTTATAGGGCCGGTTGATGGGAGGTTTGAATAAATCCGTTTTCATCTGGATAACGGGGAGATCACCACTGGGTTTAAAAGAGCACTGTGTCTCCCGTGGCATCACAGCGACAGACTGGGTGTTCCTGATGAAGAATAAAGCATTACAAACAGTCGACAAGGGCTCCATTTGATAACATTGCTTGTCTTTGATCTTCTCAGTTCCTGGTAGAGGACGGCTTCAGAGCACATCAAAGAAAAGCAGGGCTAGAGGTTGTATACTCCAGCCATGCCACTGAAATGCCCCTTCAGTGTTTTCCTGAGGACAACATAATTTTAAAGGTTAAAGCTCCTAACTATTTGAGGTGATTATGCAGACAAAGAACAGACCTCATTCTTTGATATGTGACATTTTGGAAACCAAAGAGTCACCAGACTACTAGGATGACTCATTTATGCAGTCTTATTTTTGTCACATTCACCCGTTTCAGGAATACAATTGTAAAAGAGAATCGAAAGGATTCAACACAGATTGAATTCGATGTCTATTCTCTTTTCTTTGTGTTTTGTGTTTGCCTGGTTTTCCTCCCACATCCCACGCATGCAAGTCAAGTGGGCTGCTGACTAAGGCGGTGTTTACACGAGAACGAAACGGGTTGTATCTGCTACTTTTCTCTCGCGTATAGCCCGTTCGTTCACACGAGGCCGTAACGGAACCGCGGAAACGGACCCCGCAAACGATAACGGGTCCCAAGGTGGATAGATCTGCAAACGGAACGCTCTGGGGGGCCAAACGGCTCCGTGTGTACGCCCTATACGATCATTTCCTGATAACGATGAAGCCATAGCCCCACCTCTGCTGCTCACTGCTGTAGCATGGTCAGTAGCTACTGTCAGTAGCTACTGCTAGTGCTACTGCTACTGACCATGCTACAGATGTTAGTGCAAAATCTACAGCTCGACCATGCTACAGATGTTAGTGCAAAATCTACAGCTCCTCTACCACAACCATCAGCAACAAGTGGAAATGGAGAATTACATGAACTACATGTTGCTAAATCTACCGCGGGGCATAAACAGAAGGGCAACCATGGCAACCATGCTCGGGGGTCTTCTTCACTGCTTTTGGTGTATTTTGTGGCAGAAGTACAGCGCCAATTACAGGCCCGGCATATGTACTACAGCGTCTCCAGCGCTTACGAGCGGTCTCGTGCGGAAGTACAGCGCCACTTACAGGCCCGGCATATGTACTACAGCGTTTCCAGTGGTCTCGTGTGAACGGACACGTTAAATGAGCCGAATGCGTGTGAACGGAAGACTTTTTTGCTAACGAATTTGGTCCGTTTGCGTTTGCGCTCCCGTGTAAATGGGGTCTAAGATACTCAAGGTGAATGAGAGACAGTCTACGTTAGCTCTCTGATGCCATGCTGATGTGACCGGGCTCTTTTTGGCTTTTGATCCAATGAATGATCAGATAAACTCAAGCTAGAGGGAATTTTTTTGTATTTTTTTATAAGTAAAAGCTATCAGCTGTCACATATGTAAATGTCCCTGCTGAATTTATACTGAAAAATATATCAAATGCATAAAGAGGCTGCAGATAGCAACTACAACCAGACATATTCGACTTTTAAATTCCCCTTCCCTGTGCAATCCAGTGCAGATGCCTGTGTTTACATGTATACAAGCTCAAAATCCACATATTCACAATGCACTTTTCAAATCATCCAGAAATTGAACTTGGCTCCAGGAGATAAACAACAAATGATGCATTGTCTTGTTTTGTGGCTCAGTATACTGGAATGTCCTCGGCTGCAGAAAAGTGTCTCAGTTTCTTTTAGTTTGGTTGGAAATTGAACGTTTTCAAGGATCAGGGTTGAGGAGTGTCATTGCTTGGGAGGACTCAGCTTTGTTGCATGTCCTCCGAGCTTGGATCTTATTGTAACTAAAATAAAATAAAATAAAAAAAGCAGTGAAAATATTGACTAAATAGATCAAAATCAATACCATATTCCCAAGAACCACCCAATTAAAACCCAAACTATATTGCCATGTTAAATAACAAATAGAAATGTGTTAAAAGTCATTGCTACACAATTAATCACTGTTGTTTTTCTCATGATTTCTTGAAGAATTAAACTATAATAACTTTTTTTTTTAAATTGTAGAATATAAAATGCAATTCAACCAAGCTACTCAGTGGAAATCTAATGTTAATAAACTGGGGCCAGGATGACATCATGGGGGGAGTTTTTTGTTAGTATTGTAGTAAAAAAGTACTTAAATGTATTCCTCATAAATAAATAAAATGGTCAGTTTATCACCATTTTCCAACAGTGTATGTTCTATATGTAGCTAGATACTTAAAGGTAGGGAAGGTAAGTTTGAGAAACCGGCTCGAGATACACTTTTTGTTATATTCCATGGAATGCTCTTAACATCCCGATAGCAATGAATATCTTAAGTGCTTTGACAAAAAATCCATAAAAAAAATGTCATCTGTGGAAGCTGTGATACTGTAAAAAGCACGACCAATCATTTTAGCCGGCCCGGCTAAAATAACTGGATGGCCTACCTGCCTGTCAGCCTTCCATCTGTGCACAAACTTATCTCGTGCCCTCATTGGTCATGTGCGCGTTCGTGTGTGTTGGAGGAGGGGCTCTATAAGGAAGTGGCAGATTTTCTCCGGTTGTGTATTTTCAAATTCTAGCGATCTCGAGCCGGTTTCTCAAACTTACCTACCCTACCTTTAACTCAGATATTTTACGTTTAAAAAACTATGTGAAAGGGAAATTTGAGTCAATTAAAATAAAATAAAAATAATTAAAAAAATATAAACTATTATAGTCAAGTACACCTTGCTGTTCTCTAATAATGTTGCTGAAAAGCCAATACACCAAGTAATTCCTTTAAAGTAAAACGTGCAATCATTTTTCACTCAAACCCTATTTAAAGTCTATCAGATATTTCAGTCTGTGTAACTGCACCCATCTCTGCCCTGACTTTCCATTTCTGTGTTGTCATTGACGTATACTGTAATCGTGGGCAAAGATGATAAATGTGACAGTGGCAGCAAGATGCTTTCTGGAGATAAGGCTTCATAATTTGTTTCAAACCTGATTATGCTACAAAGAACTGGAGCTCATATGCATGCAAAAATATTCAAATACATATTTTATGAGTCCACAAAGTAGGCCTCTAAATGCATTGTTAGTACAAGAAGAAGATTAGCATTGACTGTGACATCACCGATTTACAGAGTCCCCATATTCAGTTTTCTTCTTGATAGAAACACCAATTGACACATTGGTGTTACTGTATATTATATAAATCCTTGCTTTGTTTGACAAGGGGGATTTAAGTCAACCGTTACAGAACGTACAAAGAGGGAAAGGAATTTAACAACTCCCAAAGGTTTTCATCAAATCTAACGTATCCACTCAAAGAATAAACGCTGATGCTTATTTGTGCAGTTGCAGATGCTTATTTGATCATTGCGGTATCTGACGGCACAGAGCGCGTGCCATGTGGCAAATGGCAATAGGATTTTATTGGCAAATTAAATGTGTGTGAAGCGTTCTAATGCACTGTCACCCGCCAAAGTCCTGAGCACTGCAGCTCAGCCTAGCTGCCTCACATAGTGAGGCCTTTTATTCACTTTGGATCTCAGTCAAGTCACTCAGTAGTCACACTGCATTATGCTCACCCCCATTGTTCAGTACACTTGGAGGCCATTTTAGTTCCAATTCAGTGGAGGAGAGCGCTCAGTTCAACAGCACAAAATATGTTTAATCTTAGACATGCTTTATTTGTCTTTAACTATAGTAAATAATCCTAAATAGCCCATGTCCCAATTCCCCCTAAAACCCTCTGAGCCTACTGTAAATAATGTTGCCGTGAATTTTTAAGAAACAGCATTTTATTGCTGGTGTTGTAGCTCTACCTGTGTTCTTTTTTCTGTAATCAAATGCAGCTGTGTTGAGATGGAAATAGTAAAGAAAGAAATTAAGGTCAACACATTTTGCCTTAAAAAATTGAGGACATTGCAGGGTGGGGAACGTTCAAATGTGTTTCATGCAGCGATCAACAAGAAGCTTTTGGTCGATTCCAGTCAATTTTGAGAAACATATAAAGAAAGATTAGGTCAAACATTCCACCAAACTGCCGGATCTCAGAAATGGAAGTGAAGGAAGTCATGGTCAAAAATACATATATTAACTGTGTCTTCAAATGGCCAAAGACACGGTTTCTTGGTGTAAAAATTCATGAGGCTTGGAGGTGACTCCTAAGTCATTTAACGCAGTGATATAAAACCAAAAATAATTCTGCTAAAACCACTTACACTGGAGGCAAATGGGCTCTTTGGAACCACAAAAGTCTCTGTTTTCCAACCATTACATATTTATGATATGATAAAGTATATGGTCAACCACATGAGGCCTGGCATGGTTTCTTAATTTTGCACAGCAAGTGAAAGGATTAAAAGGTAAAAATCACAAGTGGCAATCTCTAGGAAGTGACATCCATAAACGGATCTGCAATTTCCGCTTAACATCATGAATGCCGCCAAAGAGAACAAAAACCTTTTCATTTGAGCAACTTCGAATCAAAATCGATGACAGTTGTGTATCTGCCTCACTGTCAAAATATGATCAATCCACATCACGCTATTGCAGCTGATATAATACTTAGTACGAGACACAACATGTAATTCAGATGAAATAATCTGAGAGTTACAATATGTAGTGAGCCTGCTTAACATGTTGAGGACAGGTAAAACTGCTGGAATCTCCATAAGAAAGCTTTTCAAATTTCTAAACTTCTTTTTTACGTTAAAGCTGTGACATTTCAAAAAGTCAAAAGTTGCATTTAAATTGAAATTGCACATATGGCTGTGTAAAATGAGTATGTATTTATGCATGAGGAATAGCTGGTTCTGTTCTTAGGTTGTACAGTACAATATATTGACATAGACATTGACTCAAATTGAAAATTATTCTGGGTATGTTGCTCATTCAATTTAGCACCAGCTTTGATGCTAACAATGTTAACCTGGCAGTGGGGATGGGGGGGTGATCAGCTGTGTATACTGTGGTTCATTTGACATGGATTTGTGCTGCTGTGTTTCAGCAGCATGGCAATTGAAAGTCAGAGTGAGACCCACTATATCCACTATATCCAGACTGTGTACTGCAACAGCCTCCGAATAATTAAAGGCTTGTGTTGTCACAGCTGTACTGCGGAGAGGGTGTTGTAATGAAATGCAGTACGCCTGGAAGAAAATCTAAAATACTATTTTGAGAAGTGTGGACATGATTCATGGTTTCTACACAGGAAGATTATTGGTGGCTACATATACTCAAAAATCACTGCATGATAACTTTTTAAGCTTAAATGTTCCAAAGTTGCTAAAATGTTTACAGTAGCTTTGCCTCTAAAGCAAAAATAATTACTTTAGTATTCATCTGAATCTAAAAAAGGGAAAAGTCCATAACTGTTATTAGTTTAATTAAGTTAAAGTTAAAAAAAGTAACTCAACATTTCAGAAATAAATGGCTCCTGTGAGTGTTATACCATTAGTTATTATACATTTTGTAAAACATTATTCAATAAAATAACTATATTTAGTCATTCTTGTTCTTGAATATATACAATAATTGCAGTAAAGGTCAAAAGTACAATTTGCTGTCTGAACTACAAAGTCAGATTAAATGGACTTAAGTAAAGTACCTTAGACGTCTTCTTAAAGTCTTAAAGTACTTGATTAATTCATTAATAGCATTATAGCCTTTCAGTTGAAATGAAATATCACAGAAAGTGCCTTTAAAATACCCAGAAAGGTCCAACCAGTGCATCAACCACAAGTGCACCTCCATCGTTTCTGCTGTGTCATGTTGGTGACAAATCCACCTCTTTAACTCTACTGTTTACAATAAATACAATTGTAGTGAAACCGGCAAAAAGCAGTTGTTGCCCATAATAACGTCATACTGTATTACAGTAGAAATCGTAATCAGAGTAATGGGTCACGTAACATAGTATCTAATTCTCTGATGTGAAGCAGCCACTCCTCTTGTCTTCTAAATTGTGGAGCGTCACCAGTAAAATCCCGCTTAAGCAATGAGGAAGTATGCGTGACGGATTTATCAGCGTGAATACTCCACCTATGTGCATGTTTATGAAGGCAGATTTGTGAGCCAGTATATGTGCGCTGCACCAGCTCCCACAACTATTCATGAGTTCCTCCTGAAAAATGCAGCAGATTCCCCCGTTTAACACTCAATCCCTTTGTCAACTCTTCAGCTTTCACCATACAAATAACACAAAGCAACAAACCTTAACTGCCAATGATTGTAGATGAAAGTATTGAATGAAATGAGGCTGGTTCGATACACAGTATAAAGGTTCGACATTACAAAAGAAAAGTGAATTTGTATTTGAGTATATAATCTTTTTAATTCAAATTGTCTATCACTTTGCATACTTATAAATTACTTACTTTTACATCTGAAACATACTTATTGCATGTGGTCTTGTGAGATTCAATGCAAAAAGAAAATGTTTGGCGTAATAAATAATTTGCAATGTTTAAGTCTTATGTAAAGCGTGTTATCCTATAGCTAAATATGTAGCACACGGGTGCTGCATATACTTTTCCATGATGGTCTTTGTCATGCTGGCTCAAGACAGTATGATAATGTTTCATCCCTACAAAAGCAAAGTGTACTTATCATGAAACATTTCCATATGTAATTGCATGTCTTGCTTTGACATCAGAGCACCCGGTCCCTATTTTGCAATTTATGAGTTAAAGATAAGTGAACCTTGTAAATCAAAGGAGCAGCCATCGTTGTGCTCTTGTTTCCTTTGACTTCAAAAAGCTTTTCTATATGAATGCAAACACAACACGTAATGAGTCTCTGTAGATGAAGAAGAGTGTCTCATCTTCCTATTATACAAATTTGATTTGTTCACTGCCATCATATGCATAATTCAGTAGTAACCATCATATCTGATTTTCTGCCATGAAAAGTATTCCTGCAGTCTCATTCAGGAGAAAAGAGGGAACACCATTTTTCCATTGGATCAAACCAGAACTGACTGCGAAATGAAGGTTTGGTATCTTTGCAGCTATTCGTCTCTTTGTAAAAAATACAATTGGACAAGTACAAAAGTGATTCTCGTGTGACAAATTCATTTGGAAAACAAAATCCTTCAGAGTGGGCTCAGCAAGAGGGATATTCATCCTTTTAAAAAAACATGAACATTCACACGAGTTACAGCTTTGCTCCACAGTTCTGAAGCGAGGGCGAGTCTTTGAAGCTCTTAGGGTGGATAAACACTGTCAGATGTCTAGAACATTTATTGTCACTTTGGAAATAGGCTAAAAAAATCATATATTCAAACTTTTGTGTGGGCTTGCTTAATGTTGTAAATGTTATAAAGCCCTTGTTATGCGGTGCCAGATATGTAAATGTAAATTATGCGCTGCGTTCAGCCTCTCAGTAGCATGTTCCTGCATTTCAACGCAGTTCGTTTTGGCCTGTCATTGGATGGCTATTTCAGCCCACAGAGGAGAGGCATTTGCATAAACATCCACCCACAAACCTGGCAAATGAGTCTGTCACTCAGAGATACGGTCTATGTGGTAAAGTGGAGGCAAAATCCTTTTTTACTCTCATGGGGCTTTTCTCAGTGGCAGCCCCTCTGCAGAGTATGGCAAGTGTCTTCATGTAGCTGTAATGGATGCTGCCTTTAAACTTACATGATCTAGGGCAGCATACACACTTACATAATGAGTGTTGCATAGTAATATCATGTCCTATGTACATATTCCACATGGAATTAAGAAGAAAAACTGAAACGATAGAATCTACATATTGTGTCAAATATAACCATCTATTACAGATCAAGTGCAGTTTAATGGAGGTGCATTTAACTCAACTCAGGTATGTTTTCTTTATTCCAGATTGTTCAATAAAGACATGAAACTGTCCTCCTGAGACTAATTAGTCAGGATCAGGAGACTCCAAGTGTACCATAGGCACCCTTTACTTATTTTATAGAATAGTCACTTGTCACTGATGGGGTCTGTTGCATCTCTACTGGCTATTGCTTTAGTCTGCTGCAGGCTGGTCTGACTACGGCCAGCCACTTAACATAGCTACACACTACTAAGCCCTTACTATAGCAACCAGTGCAGATGGGTTAACAATGCCTGAACATACAATTCCTAATCAATCTCTCACACATAGCAGTGTGGACAGTTCCTCTTTAAATTGGATATCAGAAACAAATTGGATCTTACAGCTGTCTGGGTATGGTCTTTTTGCCAGAAAGCTTTTATCAGCTGTCTTTGGTATTCCTGCCGTGGTTGTCAGGGCCTACCCATGCCATGACGTTCCTATCCCATCTTACAATAAGTGGTCATAACCATAGGCAATTAAAAGTCCTTGAATCAGTTTAAGGGATGATTGTGCTCATGAGAGTCTGCAGCCCTGCTAGCGGCTGTGCTCAGGCTTTGCACTAAATGGTAACCCTGGTAGCATGCTATCATTTACTGTATATCTTACAATGAAGCATAGCTGGGCTGATGGGAATGTCAGATATGTTCAAATGGGACAGATGAAAAGCCAAGGGATCACACAAGTCATTTGTAATCCATTCTCTATAGACCTTGAATATCTGTAACAAATGTCAAAGTATTCCAGCCTGTTACTTTTTTTATATAATTCACTCAAAACCAAGAATTCCATGTTAATCCATCCAATGAGATATTTAAGAAATTGACCCACCAATTGCCACCAACAGAGCCACACTGCTAGCATAGCTAAAAATGACAGTTGAAGTTATGTGTCGGAAACAAAAACGACTTCGTAGGTTGGGAAAAGATTGCTGTGGTTAACTGGCATCTTCCTCTTTTGCTCTATTTTTGAGATAACTGCTCCTTTTCACCTGCTTGAACAAACAACCTCTGCTTTCATTTTACCCGAGAGGACACTTTTCGTTGTTTTCCAAGATTCTCTTTTGGATCTCCAAAGTACCCAAATGATGAACGACTATTTCTGCCAAATGACTTAGAAACATGTTATTTCTCTATTTGAGAATTCAAGTTTCAAAAACATCCTCTTCCTTAAAGGTGGGGTAGGTAAGTTTGAGAAACCGGCTCGAGATACACTTTTTGTTATATTCCATGGAATGCTCTTAACATCCCGATAGCAATGAATATCTTAAGTGCTTTGACAAAAAATCCATTAAAAAATGTCATCTGTGGAAGCCGTAATACTGTAAAAAGCACGACCAATCATTTTAGCCGGCCCGACTAAAATAACTGGATGGCCTACCTGCCTGTCAGCCTTCCATCGGGGCACAAACTTATCTCGTGCCCTCATTGGTCATGTGCACGTTCGTGTGTGTTGGAGGAGGGGCTCTATAAGGAAGTGGCAGATTTTCTCCGGTTGTGTATTTTCAAATTCTAGCGATCTCGAGCCGGTTTCTCAAACTTACCTACCCTACCTTTAATATAATATGTATTTATTTTGTATTCACACTGTCCTTGAACTTTAAATGCCGTATCAGTCCAAGATCTCTTTAAACCGTATAATGAGAAAATCACACTCAATCAAATTTCGAGAAGGTCTACTGAAGTGAGTTTTATCCATTCAGCCAATACAGACACATATCAGATGGTTAGATGCTCTCTGCAGTATCATATTCAAGAGAAATAGCTTCAGAGCACAGGGGCCATAATAAAATATGACAGATAAATCAGAAGCACTTGGGAGATGGCTTTGGATTACTGGATCAATACCACAGCTATAGTCTGGACTTCCTAGACCTGCACTGTTTTAGCAGAACCTCCGTAAAAGCTTTTTGTTTTTTCCTAAGACATTGCTAGATTGTTGTTTTTGTTTTAGTACAAAAAACAGGCTACAATATATTTGAGAAATAAAGGCAAATATGACATGAAGTTGTACGAAAACATCTCTCACATCTGAAATCACCGTATTATGTCTCAGAACTTCTGATAAAGACAAGGGGCTCACACTGAGTATTTCAAGCTTTCTACTGTGAAACACAAATCATTTCCTCGTGATAATTCATAAACAGTGACAACAGTTGTAAAAAAAATTGCTGACCGGTTAATGTTCTCGCTTTGCTGCAGTGATGTAAAGGTGTCCTGAGGGTGCGTTCAGTACATTGTGACATCCCTGTGAGAAGCCATTACAGGAGCAACAGAGCATGATCAACCTCTGATGGCATAAAGTTTTACCTTTACCATTTGACAGAGGTGTTCTGTAATTGCATTCCTTATATGGAACATGCAAATGAAAAAAAAAAAAATGACCCAAAAGCTTGAATATATAGCGATGATCTGTTTTTTACACCTCCGGATTGAGGCTTTCACAGCTGACAGAGTTTGTTCTTTATTACAGTTTATATGTATCAATGTATGACTGCAAGAGGTCAACCCAGCAGAGTAAGGATCAGCAGTCCTCCCTTAATGATGGAGAGGTCCATCTCAGTGTGAGGCAAAGTGTTCATTACTGGTAACTGAAGCCCTGCTGTGGCCTTAGCATGCACCATGTCATCTCTGCACTGTCTGCTGGTTATTTGAATTTCAAGTATGACGTGTGGCAAGGCAAAGCTGACATATAAAGAGCAGCAGTAATTGTAAATGTTCTGCAAATGTCATCCATACTATGTAAACTAACATAGGGAACATATTGTTTTAAACAATGTTTTCCTTAGACAAATCCCAGCATTATTAAAAAATGTATTAATACATGCGAGTAGACTATATGAACAAAAGCATATAAGGCGTTTGAAGGGATGAAGAATTAATAGTACATTAACTTTCACCATTACAGCATTTATATTGAATATTAAAACATTATAGCGCATGTTTTACTCCTACAAACATTATCAGTATGTTTAATTACATTGCATATGATTTATTATTATTAATATTTTTGTTGAATATACATATCAATATGAAAAATGTTGTTCAAATCAAATCAAGTTTTATTTATATAGCACATTTTTAAAACGATTTTTGGTCGAGCCAAAGTGCTGTACATATAATAATTACCTTACAGTAAGGACACTTTACAGCAAATACAACAGCACAGTTTGTGCAGAATATCAGTATGAGAAAACGACACCCTCTGTCCTTAGACCCTCACATCGTACAAGGAAAAACCTCCGGAGAAAAAACCCACAGTTTAAGGGGAAAAATGGGAGAAACCTCAGGGAGAGCAACAGAGGAGGGATCCCTCTCCCAGGACGGACAGACGTGCAATAGATGCCGTGTGTAAGAGATAATACATTTTACAGCGTACAGTAGGTAGACCGAATGATTGTTGAATATATAAATATTATTATGAATAAAATACTGTAATAAATACTGTATTCTAACAATACGGTATTCTGTACTTTTTTTTTTTTCATCTGTTCGAAATAAAGATTGAAATGAAATGAATTAACTGTTAGCTGTAAGAAGTAATAGCTAGTCTGCTACAGCAGATGTACTGAAGTTACAGTATAATAATTAGAACTAAATATTAAACATTTTAGGAAATTAAAGGTGGGTTATGTCAATTTGGAGAAATCAGCTCGAGTGCGCTAGAATTTGAAAATACACGACCGGAAAAAATCTGCCACTTCCTTACAGAGCCCCTCCTCCAACACACACGAACGCGCACATGACCAATGAGGGCACGAGATAAGTTTGTGCACAGATGGAAAGCTGACAGGCAGGTAGGCCATCCAGTTATTTTAGCCGGGCCGGCTAAAATGATTAGTCGTGCTTTTTACAGCACCACGGCTTCCACAGATTAAACATTTTTATGTATTTATTGTCAAAGCATTTAATATATTCATTGCTATCGGGATGTTAAGAGCATTCCATGGAATATAACAAAAAGTGTTTCTGAAATAAATTACATACCCCACCTTTAATGGAACGCCACCTGCTCATTATATTATTGATTGCTATTGACATCTCTGTATTTGTGATCTTTGATTTGGTCATGGTAAATCTGCCCTCTGTTTGATCATCTCTTGGAAAAATCAAAGCATCATTTTTGTATGATTATTAGTAGATTATTTTCTACATCCACGGTTTTTGCTGTCTCCTGGGTAGTTTCTGCCACTCACAGTTTGAAGCAAATCAATTATGGCTGCGTGATAAATACTGTGTGCACTTCTGTTGTCTGTTTAGTCTTTCATTTGGTGCATTCAAAGCCACCTTTGTTTGCAAAGGAAACATTAATAGATCATTTCTATGTGTGAGGCAGTTTTACAACCCTTTGATTCTGTCTCTTTGAAACGCATCTATGAAAAGAGGTCATGAACACAGCTGCTGTGTGTATGCGTATTTTATCAAGCTAATGAATATAGAGCAACTGGCACTGAAGTGATAATGTAGAAAATAATCACTCTGTGATTGTTAGCTCGCCGCTGAGCAGGATATGGTTTCTGTCACTAATCATGAACAACTCTTGCAATTCTAGTTCATTATGACTGTGCATTAAAATTACTTTGCCATTGTCTCTTCTTGTACTATGCCGTTGTGCCCACTTTAACATTCAACTCACGTTCATAATTGTGCAAGTGACAGACTTTACAAATTTTACATTTGTATCGTAAAATAAATACAGTTATATAAAGTGCACTCAAGTTTCATTTGGTTTTATCCTAGCTTTATTAATACATTACTTCATTCGTTTTCATTTAGAATAAAATTGGTTATTTTATTCAGTTGCTCTCAAAAGCTTAATCGACACTTGTTTACACCAGTATCCATGGAAACTATTACTGCAAATGGATAATGCATTCAGAGTCAGTGGTGTCGTACTGTACAGTCTCTTTAATCATTTTCAAACTGATCCACAGTTTCCGTACACATACCAGCGCGCTCATAATAAAGCAAATGCTGCCTCTATGGTGAATATAAAGGTGACCCTGCAGTTATGTCAAAATATGTTTGAAGCGCAAATTAACTTTGCAGAAGGCTTTTTATGAGAATAACAGACTTATTGTACAACTCAAAGTGTACATTTAGATGTAGGGATGTAGGAAGACAACATGAACATAAACTCTTTCAGCCCATGTCAGGCCATAACAAATATCATATAGTACCGAATGTTGTTAAGCCTTGCTACATAGAAAACAGAGCGGAACACAAATTCAATTTTCCTCGAGGCAAACCTCCAACGCTTCAATTTATAACTCTCTTGCCAAAATAATCTTTTGTTTATATGCTTTGGGTTGCATTGTGAACTAATTCTCAGTTTTTGTTTTCTGGTATATTTCAACAATGTCATGTAGAAAATGTGATTGAGGCAAAGATTGAGGGGTGGTACTTGCTGGTGTACATGTACATTAGTGGTGCTGTTTATGTCTAGCAGGGGTTTGACCTGACTTCTTCAACCCGATACAAAAAATACAGCAAAATTCCCAATAGAAGCCAAAGTCCTTCGATGCATGAGCAACCAAAATGATAAGTCCCATTATAAGCCATAATTGGGGACGGATTGACAAAGCAACTTATTTGGCAAAGCTTATTTATGTCAACACAAACTGAAGAAAGATTGCTCTATATTAAAATGCTCTATGAAATCAGGGTTAGGCTAACCCTAACCCTACTAAACTTTCAGCATTAATGACTATTTATATGAACAGATATCTGTATTTCCCATCAATCAGCAATATGTTTTAAATGATGGGTGTCATGCATTCCCTTGAACAATATAATTCAATGTATGTATCATTTTCCGTTGGAAACACACATTACAAACAAAGTGCCCATTTACTTTTATAGCGTGTATAACCATAAGCCCAAAAAATGTGTGACATTACAGTTAGTGCTGCTGCAGGGCTACTCAGCGATAATAGAGGCATTTCAGGTTTCTTTAGGCGCAAACACCTGGACCCGCTCTGTGGATTTACCGTTCGATGGGCACATTTATATGAAAATGTGTATACCCTCCAGCACTTTCACGCAGCGATCGAAAGCTATCATTTAGGAGGTGCTTTGGAGCTTTGAGATCCTCCAGTTAAAGAGCTCTGCTCCTCAGACCATCTTGCCTAACCATCAGCTCAGCGGTGTCCAAAAGCCCAACTGTTGTGATGTTGTCTCAACAGTTAGTGAAGTGCAATAATTGCAGCTTTCTTCTCTGATGTGAGGTGACAATTAGAGGAACGGGGCGAAAGAAGAGGATTAGCTGTGAGAGTGAGAGAATACTTTGCCATTTGGCAGAGTGAACGCACACATACTGAATTGCTTGGGAAAAAAAATCAAAAGATTTTGTAAACATTGTTCTTTGTGGGTGTCAAGAGATGCAGCGTTGACATTTTTTCCCGAGTCGCTCCAGATAGGCGCTAAAGCCTGAATATATTTTCTTACTAACGCAGAGGCGTATTGTGTTGCCTTTTGTTTTCTTATTTCACTTTGAAGATTACAGACTTCGCCTTAGCTTTGCGACTGTAAAGAGTAATCGACAGAGTTACGGTCAGTGTTGTCTCCTATCTTTGACCCAAGAGACCAATAATAGAATAGTGACTGAAGATGTTGATTTTGTTATCTGTGTCCTGAGCAGACTGTGGCATTACAATAAGCCTCATAGGTCAGGGTCAGTGAGTGGATGCAGAGATTGCTCATCTTAATGTCAGCGCTTATCACAGGGGCATGTTATGAAGTGTCTATGTCTTCTTGTCCCTTTTATGGTCCGTCTCAATCCATGAGCCCTTACTGTTTAGTCCATCATGGGAATTTCACCCTCTGTTTCCCATTACAGACTCTACCCTCCACTCTGCTGTGCACTTAATAATGTGCACATCTTACAGAAAAGCTGATTGGAAATCTTTCTTAAAGAAATTAGCCGTGACATTTGTTGCTGGCACAGCAGTAAAAAGTGGACAACAGATGTTAATGAGTTACATATTATTGGTGGGTGTATTCCCACAGCACCAATGCTGGTAAGAGGAAGAAACAGATATGCAAGATTGATCAGGATAAACAGAATATTTAAAGGGCCTGAAACCCTATAGAATAAAAAGACTATGACGAAGATAGACTTAATAAAAACCATTAGTGCAGCCCTACATTTTAGATATGGTGGTCTCAGAGCAATGCATTATTTATTGCAAATAGATGTGGGTGTATGCGTGCATGTTTAAGCACAGAGGCAAACATAGTGAAAAGAGACTTCGATGAATGAAATAATCTACAATTTTACATTAAAAAGCATTTTTACTTTGAGTTTGAAAGAATGTAATGAGATAAAAGTCGGATAGGCCACAATAGCCTCCATGGGTCGGGTTTTCCCTTCACTCGCTTCTCTATTGCTTGCACTTGCTGAGGTAATGCTGTGATTGAATTACATCGGAAATGTTACTTTGGGGGCTGCTGAGCTCAGCGAACCACTTGCAAATGTATTTGACGATTCAGATATTAAGCCAGGAGTTATTTTGACAAAGCAGGCAAGTAGAAGTATGGATGGTATTGGTTGGATCATTATCAAAGCAGTGATATTGTCGAATGTATAAAATTGCAGACCTGGCAGTCAACTGGTGAAGGTAATGGTTTAAAATGTAATACACCACATTAACAATATTGCATTCAACCATTTTGGCTCTGCTGGGAATTAAGGCAACTCCGGAAAAAAAGATTGGCTGATAGTTTATTACAATAACAGAGGTGATGCATTGTCTTGAATAGATTTAGTTGGACGGACAAAAGTAAAATTATACAAAATACAAAAAAGTGTATAATCACAGATTTGCTTTGTAATTAGTACCTCACTGATTTGCCAAATGAGGCCTCAAAAATCCTCCTCTGAGCTACAATCTACTTCAACTAATTGTGTGTTGCTGTCTCATCGTCACCGTGTGCAAAAGGGTTTTTGTTGTTTTTGGTTCAATTTGTAATTTCCTAACCATGTCATGAAACTGATAAGAGAGCTCTCATGTGGGTTACTCTCCACCAGCACAAAACAAGCTGAACAAATGTCTGTGTATACTTTCTGCCCTAAAGCTACACTTGTCCACACAGAAAATCATACTTTTTTCTGGCCCTTAGGGGAGAGCATATTTGGATGTTTGGCCAGTACTTTATTTGTGCATGTCCTACAAATGCCCTCCATCAATTTTGTCTTATGTTCGTCTGACAAAAGCATTGATTTATTGGGCTCGCCGCATTTTTTGGACATTAACAGTGAACAAATCTCAGAGGGAGTGTTGGTTTGTGTCCATTCTTGCAGCATGTCAGGTGTGTAACTCCAAGCCTGACTGAATTCCCAGATGGACTGAAGCCATCAGAGCCAGCCAGACAAATGAATCTAAAGCAAGCAATGAGATTTCTACCCGACTCTGCCTTTCAGGACAGAACCGCATTGGTGAACTCGGTGTGAAAGAGGTATTTGGTCTAGACAGTGTCTCCCTGATTCTTATGCGCATAGCCAAGGCTTTGTTTAGGAGGCCCCTCACGTCCTGGGGTAGGGCAAAGCCTGTCAAACAGGGACTGTCAGAATACCTCCTCGCTTAACAAAAAGAGGAGCACGCTGATCCCATTTAATTATTCAGGACCTCGGACTGGCAAGAACAAATAAATGCCGCCCATAAGATAATGTCAGTGTTGGCTTCGACAGAGAGAAAACACCCACACAAATCTGTCACTGGTTTGTTAGTACTCCATTTTCTCATGAGATCTTTCAAATGTAAATGAAATGTCTCTGAAGACTACATGTTTTTTTTTATTTTAAAACTGTGAAAATCAGTAGCCATGTAGAAACAGTTAGTATCAGGCACAGTAGAGAACATAGTACAACCTGTTCTTGGTTTCTGGCCAAAATCATAAGCATATCTGTTCACACTGGGATCCTCAGCTCCACTGAAAAACCCATAGCCACCTTCTCTTTACACAATTAATTAAATGCAGCACAAAAGGTTTTGGTTTTAGTTTTTTTTGCCATATCACACACATTGCATTTTCATTCGGAATGGCGCCAATATATTATAGAATAAATAATACATTTAGAAGATTTACTGTATGATTAGGTTGCATCAGACTTCAAGGTCCCCATAGTAAACACAAATTAAAGCCTTATATAGAGAGGCTGAATTGATAAGGTTTTGCCTTTCAAATTCATTTTTTATTTCATTACTTCCACTGCAATGAATTACAGCAAGCCCAGAAACTAAAACACAGCTGAACTATTTTTGCCTTTAAAGTTTGGCAAAGGCACCAGTGCCAGATTTACATGAAAGGTTTTAAACAGCACATTTAAAACAGATTGGCTCATGGGCATTAGTACATCACATTATGTTCCCATTATAGTTTAACGCATCCCCATTGGAGATGGATTTCAGTCTCTGTTAAGCTTGTACTAGTTCTGATCATCCCTCGGTGCGCTCTGTTAGAAACTGCTAAAAATCAGCTCGTAGACAAGAGCAGAGGGAAGTTCGCCCTTTAAAGTCTACACTGTCAGATTGAGAGAAAAAAAACAGATCTAAATTATAAAGCCACATATTTTAGCTTCCAAAAGCAGATAAATGATGAAAAATAACACCAATGTGCTTGATAAAAATGTAACTCAAAAAGTGTTACATTTCTCTTCTACAGTATAAATATAAATTCTGTCGGACCAGTGGAGCCGAAGCTTCATCATATGTAATTTATGTTTCCATCGGATTGCAGTTTGGCTCATGATGGGGAACATGTTGTCTGAGTTGATTAATTGGCCTATAATTGTGGAAACAAACACGTGTGAGGAATGAATGCTGCATTATAATGCACTGGAGAAATCAGCTATTACTACAAGACAAGATATTGTGTTCAAGGTTTTTCTACTACTGCCGTTTTCAAATCCTAATTTTGATTTCCTAATGAGGAAGGTTAAAACTATGCCTAATTTAAAATGTTAGAGGTTGATTTCTACCTCCATGATAATTTCATCCAAAATATCATGAACTTTTCAAAAATCTAACAAACTACAATGTAATTAACATATTTATGTGTGTGATGACTTTTGTTCAATGTTATATCTACAGTTTATGGTGGTTCATAAGAGTGAGAAGAAAGAGGCGAGGAGAGGGCGTAAGATGCGTTAAAAAGGGTTTTGAGCTAGATTAAAAATCACAGTATATTGCATGTCCCCCGCGTGATGAGCAACCAGGACACCCTATGGCATGTTATATTTTGATATTTCATAAACATGTCCTATTATTAGCTTGTCCTCAAGCTCTTGTGACATCAGTCTCAGTGCAGCAGTCTCCCTTCATGTCTTGGCTTTGCCTATTACACTTGGTCTGACTCACCAGTGCTCTGCGCCTCCCAGCTGGCCATAGGCTGACACTTTCTTCCACCTCATTACCAGGAAGGCCAGTGAGTGAAGTGAATGTGCCTCCTAGTCTAGTTAGAGGATGGCACCTGGGGCGGTACAGTACCTTGGAAGACAACTGAGAAACCAGATATAATGAACCGGTTAGGCATGTATCACACAGCTGTGAGATTCTTTTTGATATTTCATCGTTACTTGCGCAAGATGAAAATACAGACTGAATTTCCATTTTTCAATATGCCTCTTGCAGAACAGTGATTTTGTCAGATGCTGGCCAGAGCAGGGATATTCATCCACAAAAAGCAAGGGGAATTATTTTCTCACAAAAAGGTGTCAGACCAAATTCATATTCTCAAATAATTCCCCTCTGAACTACACTGACTTTCCTCTAAGCATTTGCTTAAACAAACTAAAAATGCTACAATTTCCAAAAATGTTCCAAACAGATATCATGTCATAATATATTTAAGCGCTATCTCAAAATACTGCATGGAATGTAGTAACTCATGCACCATTAAACAAGTAATTTGTTGACTAAATGATTTGGGCCATGGTAATGCATGCTGCTGTTTGGTCTCTGTGCCTGTTCTGTGTACAGTTATCTTAGTCATAGCTCATTTGATTCTTAATAGCAACAAATATATTATCTTTTTTTTCTCTTATGAATCAGAACATTAATTATGTTTTGATATAATTACGTTGGTATTTTTGTTTTAATGAGCTATGGACGGAGAATAGCTTTTTGCTCGAGTAAATTCAGCCCTTTGATTCCAGTTCAAATTTGTATGAGGCTCACACCAAATGTGAAGTCATCTGCTGCACTTTTCATTATCAGTAGCTTGTTTGGAGCAAAAGCATAAGGTCACCTTTGTTGCTTTCAGGGGCCACGCCGGCCCTGCATTTGAAATGTTGCCATATTGTTAAAAGGGACTCAATTATGGATAGGCTGAAGCAAGCATTTATCATATTTCACATCCAATATTATGACATATTTGTCAGAGCATTAATTTAGATTAATGACGGGAGGGTTTTGGGTTATCTGCAGAGCCCTTGACAGCTCATCCCTCAAGAGTCATATGGTTTTAATGAAGATGGTCATACAGTGGATGAAAGTATAAGAGCTATTCAAATGTATTTAAGGTTGCTGTGAAATTCTGGAAAATGGCAATATTCTATAGGAAGATAGCCCTAACCTCCATCCAACCACGTATGTATCTGTGCAGAATTAAGAGGAGGCAGGTGCTCAGTCCAGAAATAAATAAATGAAACAGTGAGGGGGGAACAAATGTTCTTCAGATAAGAATAGATGAAAAGAAAAAAAAATAGGTTAGTTAGCAAGGGAACGGTAACCTCAGACAGCTTCAGTGACCCCGGTGTTCATTCTAATTTTGAATAATCTCACGTTTAAAATCAGCACTTTCCTTTTGTTCCATTGTTCACAAAGAGCCTTGTAGACACAAAAATGTGATAATAGTAACTCCCATTAAAAGCCTCTTTATTTAGGGAAGTCATGCGGGTGTTTGAGCAGTAGTTGTATTTGGTCTGTCTACGTGCTTTTCGCCCATCACCTCAGCTTCAGCACCGCGGCTCGCTGGGGAGCGCTTGCATTATTCAAATGCATTTTGTGTCTCCGTTATCTGTCATGCTGAGGGCTGTCAAGTGCCATAAAAAGGTGGGTGGTACTGTCATGCGCTTCCCGCCCTCTGTTGAACTGAAATGAACTTGACACAGAGGCAGGAACAAAAAACATAGGATGGATATTGGTTGTGAGTGTGGATGACTTGGTAGGGGCGGATGCATTCTGCCCACTGTCATACACATAACGGGGCAGCTGTGTGCTTTAAAGCACTGTGCTTATAATAGTGCATGACTCAGGGCTTTCAGGATGTCTGCTCCAGCAGCAATAAGCTACATGGTGTCATGCTAAATTAATCTTAATTAAACATGGTAGAGAACTTAAAATATATAGTTCAAGACAATCTGATGCTTTGAGCAGATATTTTTTCTAATTTCTAAATGAATGCTTTTTGTTGTTGTATTGCCTAAATGTGCCCCTTTAAAAGCTATCTTATATGAGGTAATTGTCTATAGTCATTAACAAATAGTATCATCTGTCTTTCTATATGCACACATTGATAAATGGCTGCCTGCTTTCAGGTTTATACGCCAGACTTCTGAAAAAAAAACACATAATGAAACTGTCTTTACTGATAATCCTTATCCTCTTATTGTGGCTTACCAGAGACAAAGTAATACCTAAAATAGCCCATACATCTCCCCCTGTGAGCCTCTCACATCCTTCCCTTTTTACTTGTTTTAAAGGCCTGCAGAGAATGTATTGCCCTACCCATCACCACTAGCCAACTGCTTTGGATTCAAGTCACACCAACTTGGGAGTCTCAATAAGGCCTCTAATTGAGCCAAGTTCTCATTAAAAGGAATTTCCAACCCTCCATTTAGACTTGATTTGCGGTCCACATTCCTACTGCTTTGTCCTTTAACAGAGAATTTCCAAAAGAAAGAAAACTTGAAATCAGACTGGGAGCCCAATTCCCACCATCCTGCCGTCAATACGGGCAGAGTGGTATGCACATTGGTTGACTTGGTTGCTTGGTAACAAGAAGCTACCCATGTGGTTCACTTTTATGCTACTTTGGATTTAATTAAGAAGCCCTTTAATAAGTGATACACGGGTTGGCTCATTTTGGACCTGTACTCATTTGATGCATTTGAGATCATCTAAAGTGACCCAGCTCAATATCACACAAACAAACCAAAAATGTGCCACATTCTTGAGCCAGAGGATTGAAATGAGTACAGTGTTGAAGTGCAGGATGACTCACTAAAAAACTATCACTTGGCAGGTTTTTAATCCTCAATGTAATATTGTTAGATTTCATCTACAAGCGAAAATGGAAACATAATTGCTCTTTCGGTAGCTCACATTAATACATTGATGAATGTAGACATTTTTTTGGAACAGATCTAAATCTAGCAGACATCAGAGCACTGAACCCCACTGAGTTAGCAAACAAAAGTCTTCTTGTTCCAACTCCAGAAGCCGCACTTTGTGCTGCTTGTGGCATTGCGGTCTCCTTTGCCCTCCCCTTTGCTCGCTCAGAGATGCTGCTGAATAGAAGAAAGGCGTGACTCTAGTGGGGTAAGAGGCAGGAGGGGGTGGATAAAAAAAGTATTTTGCGGGCATAAATATAGTTTTATTGGCTGATATTTGATTGATCGTTTGTTGATTTACCTCATTAACATCTGAATCAAGCTAAAGCATCCCCGAGCATTCATCATCAAGACAAAGAGTCTGGCACTGTAAAGCTGTAGTTAGGCACAGCTGTGCTTTGAGCTACTTGCTAATGTCGGCACACTAACATGCTCTTCATCGCAATGTTAACATGCTGATGTCGAGCAGTAGTTATTGCAACTTTTCGTTAGCAACATACTGTATATTTCAACCTCGTCATGGCAATACAAAGTCATCAGAAACCCTGAAAGTCATCTAGTAAATGTTGAGATATTGCACAAGATACGTTAAAAATGGTAGAAAGGAAAGGGATTATAAAAATCAATAGGATCCATCCTTGAATGTCTGTACAAAAAGTTCATGACAATCCATCAAAAAGCTGCTGACAAAGTTCAGTCTGAGCCAAAGTGGTTGACCAACAGACCGACAAACATTGCCATCCCTAGAGCTAAGCCGCGAGCAATGAAAAGAAGCATTCATGTACCACATAACTATTCCTTTCTTAAGGGCAATGTTATTTAAAGTGCTTGACAATACAACTATTGTGTTCAGTTGAGGTTATGATAATGTGTTATATTCTTATTATTGTTTCTACTCTGCTATTTCTCCCAATAACTAAATACTTTAATTTAAAAATGATGGCATACTAGATGAATAAATACTATCTGAAACATCGAAAAACCCAATTTAACCACTTTGGTTGTTAACCAATAACTAATTTGGCATTTAATGAATTATGTATCTTAAGTAGTCCCAGAAGATACTATTGTGATGAGTTTGAAATATCATATCCAGTATATTCTGTAATTGCTTATTTATTGAGATGCTAACTGTGCCGCCTGCTATGGAATATAATGAGAGAAAATCACCTACTGATTTGTGCTCTTGTGAGATTTCTCTTGGAAGTTACTTACGTCCGCTGCATGTGTCAAATGCCTAATATGTGAGGGAAAGTATGTGTCCCTCATGTGAGTTAAGAATGTCATTTTCACATAGCAGGATGTCTCATTTGAGTCACTCATTTCAAGATGCCAAGCCATGGTTGACCGCGGCATTAAGACAAGGAGAAACAGGAAGGCTCATTTGTAATGAATTATTGAGGATGCCATATAATGAATCCAGTCTCCTGTCTCTGTAGGGTACCTAGAGACACCGGAATTGCTCTAACTTCAAATGAATGTATTGCATTTTGCATTAACTTATAAATGCAGTCATGAGGAAAGTGTCCGGCTCATTAGTTTAAGCTATTTACTTGCCAATGTGTATTAGATAAAAAGCCACATATAATTTTAGTTTTGAAATGATTATCCTCACTTCAGAAAAGACCGCCACAGTCGTGATTTGCTTGGAATATTTGTGTTTTCATTAGTGATTAACATAGCAATAAATGTTATCATAAAATAAATTGATTGTTGTAAAGGAAAGGAAAGATATATTTATTGGATGTCATTTATTTTTTCATTAATTGTTGTGACAGTTTCTCAGTTAAGTATTATGGGAAGCAAACCTTAATTTAGTTTTACTCCTGTTGGGTATCCTGCCAGTTATAGTTATGTTTATTTTACGCCCGGCTGGCTCTGAAAAGAAGCCCTAAATGCGCTGGACTTTATTTTTTTTTTAAAGACTGATTTATATGCCCATATATTTTGCTAAGAGAATAGCATTATCTTGACTACTGCTAGTAAAAAAGCTTACCAGCATATAGATGTGTTTAAATATCAATGCAATCTGCTCCAGGAACGCCAGTGGAAATTAACAACAGGGAATGCTAATTGTTGTCATGGAAAATGGCTTTGTAGACACTAGCTGAAAATATGTTGCTTTTAATAGACAAAAACACAAGCAGCAATAAAATGTTGCCATGTGGGACTAGATGAATCAATAATGTTATGTAAGCAGGCCTATTATGCTCTCTCATGTTTCATCTACACAGTCTGGTTAACGTGTTTTAATACAGACACTTGATGGAGTGAAACCCAGCATTTTATATTGTTGATCCTAATTAAATGATAGAAAAGTTGCATTATTTTTGCATTTTTTCATTATACAGTAGTAGCTATTTTCTTCTGAACCAGACATTAAGTTAATAACAAACTGTTACTGTTAAAAAGTAGGTCTGTGAAGGTTTGCCAGGCCTAAAGCTAAAAGAAGAAACATCTGTCAGTTATATAAAATGCCAAACAAGGGAACATCTTGTATGATTGAACCTATGTGCCTTCTGGTGGGTAGCTCGCTGGTTAGGAAGGTAGGACTGTTTGGACATCAGCAGCTGTGTGGGGGCTGTTTGTAGGAGGCTTTAGCCCCCAGTAGTCTGTGTATGGTTTTCTCATTTTTATATCCATATTACAATAAGTATTTTGAGTTCTACCAAATATCTCATAAAAGGCTTTGTTAATCAGTGCTGTCAAAACCTCACTGAAGTTTTACATACTGAAAAATTATCTCAATATCAAGGACTGAGTCAAAGGTTGGCCAATGAACAACCGTCCCCCTCTCATAGGTGATTTCCCTCCCTTGATGCCACAGCGTTTTAGATGTCTGTCAGTCTGGCTCTTTGATTTTTAAGACCAGCAGAACAGCAACTAGACTGCTGCTGTTGTAAGTACAAGGAAACATTCTGTACTTCAGGCAACTAGTAAATGTGAGGTATAAAGTTTAAACACATGAATCAGTTTGACAAGTTAGTCAATCTACCAGTCATTCATGTCTGTCTGTAATCTGACACTTTACCCATAACCTAAAATGGCACCCGCTCGTTTTGTATTGAGTGATACTTTCTTGGCCCATATTGCAGTCTTGCTATGGCATTGATGTTTTACTACAGTGTTCACTGTATACAACATTTAACGGTTAGTGTGTAGAATTTGGTGGGATCTTATTGAAGAAATGGAATTCATAACTATGTTTTCTTAGTGTATAATTACCAAAACTCAGTGGGTGAGACAGTCCCGGAAGGCTGTTCAAAAGCTTCTGGAAGCAGCTGTGTGGAGGTGGGGTGAGGTTAATCAGGCATACATGAAAAAACGACCAGTTAGTTCTCATTACTAAAATCCTTTCTCTTGCCAAACCGAAAAATAATGTCAGAAAACTCTTCATGCATTAATCTCACATTTGTGTCACTTCTCCCAAAATAAGTTTTCTAGTGTGGCGTCTTCTTCGCCTCAGTGTAGTGTGCTAAACTGTGAGGGGCTTATTACCGCCCCGTGAGGCTCACTGCTCATTTACATTTGGTGAGAATTACATTTTGTAGTAGAGGGTATGCAAATGTATGTCTGGTTAACCCTCCCACATCTGTTACACACAACAGAGCTTTTATAGGAACGGTAGAAGGTATAGGCACAAAGCAAATAACTAAAATAATTCTGTTTTTAATTAAAGAACAGACAGTTACCCTGCAAAAAATATTTAAAGTGGTTTAACAGAAAATTAAAAAATGCTCCCAACAATCCTTACTCTCATTATTTGCACACATTGTTTAAATATTCAGCAAAATGGTCAGGAACTGGTCCTTTAGAACAAAGAAAAGAGCAGGACGAGGCCACATGTCTTCGAGCTAGTGTGATGTGTTTGGCATATCCCAACACTGGAAGAAATAAACAATGGGTCTCGTACCAAGACTTGCAACTGGTTCTGTACTGCTTACATTTTGGGGGTTTTCCTTAAGGTATGGCATAGCATATACCTGATTTTAGATAATAATAATTTAACAACCATAAAGCTCCCTAACACATATAATAATATGTTTAGCTGTTAGTCATTTAGTCATAACATTTAAAAAAGGACATGACAGTTCGGGGGTCTGCAAAATGATTCCACTGGTAGAACAGTTGCCTATAAATGTAAATGTACTATCTGCAAAACACAGATATTGTCATTTTCGACACATTTTTAAATGTTAACTGGGTCATACCTTCAGAATCAGAAAGTGGACCTTGCAATACAAATCCCAATTTCCCCTAACAGTCTCAAGTGATTTTCTTTCAGCCCAGGCAGCCATCCCATCATCTGAATTATTTTCATATATTAAGATTTTTATTTTTCCATGTACTGTTGCATTTTAGTTGTAGACATATTTAAGGGTGAACATAATGTGGCTTTTATCATTCTGCTCTTCTTTTTGTCTGCACACTGTAATTCTCCGTAAATAAAAGAATAGTACATCGTGCCCTCTGATTACCCTCTATTTTGATATCATCTTATGTCCATGGAGATTCAATTACTGGCTGAATATAGTTGATTTATGCACCATTCAGTGCCGCTCATTTGAAAATCAAGAAGAAATGTAGAAAATATGCATTCATCATTCCCTCTAAATGCCATAATGAGGTGAAATGATAGTCAGGATTCAAATGGTTCCATCATCCATTTGATGTACTATCCTATTTTACTGTGTAAGTAGCTGTGTGTGGAGGAAATTGTAGCTATTGATGTCCTTGAACTTTTGCCTAGTTAAATAAATTCTAATTAGATTAGAGCAAGGGAGTGCATGTAAAGACAGCTTTTTTTCCTTTGCTGATTGGAGTGAGGGAGAAAATATATGCATGGGACTCCCTTTTTTTGCACTGGAAAGCTCATCAAGGCTGCTCTCACAGAAGTGCAAGGGAAGTGGAATGAAATGGTTTTGTCAGCCGGCCTCGCAAACAGATCACAGTTTGTTTGTTGTGTGAGTAACACAGAATGAACAAGTGGCAGCCTTCATATGTGGAAAATGTTTGATGCATCACTCTGACTGCGGCATAAGTTTTGATTCTTTGCATGTACACACCCGCAAATCTTCAACGCAAGTATTTAAAAACTATTTATTCCAAGCAATTCAGCGATTTATTTTAACACTGTGAGTAACATTAATTTTGACATATTCAACCAAGCAAGATTATGTCGAATATGCTATAGCCATGACAGACTTTTCTGCCAATGAACTGCTTCACCTGGTACTATCAATGAATGGAAGAAAGAGATACGTTTGAAATCGACTCCTTTTAAAGCCCCTAGAGCACTTTTGGTGAGAGGCAGGAGACGTGAGGGCTTTGACTGCATATCAGACAGGTACATCGACAATAACGTGAACTAGCTGACAATAGGTCAGACAGGCTATTCAGCAAAAGCTATCGGGGGGCCTTTGGTGTCGTGGGCCTTTTAAACTCCACGTTTCTCTGCAGTGAGCGTGTTGCCAGCTCCCTCTTTCAGTTCTCTGCAGAGCACAGCTGAATGGACAGCGGCCATTGTGTGCTCAGATAATGCACTTCAATCATCCTTAATGTCATCACAGCCAAAAAGGCTCAGGAGCTGAGTCGAAGAGGCTTTATTTCCTCCCATATCCGAGAACAAAAAGTTGTAATAATAAAATGTAGGACTGCACTTGTTTTGCACCCTAAATGTACTGACCAGCTCTACTAAGACCTGTGTTTTGTGTATAAGGATAGAAATGCAAAAGGCTGCTATAGTTGATTCTGCATGCACATTTGAAGTGGCCTGTGGGGGAAAAACAATTTAGCAGTCATGTTAGGGTGATGCTGATTTAATTTACTTTGAGTTTAACTATTTTTTACATAACACTTAATATTCTGGACATGGTAGGCTGCAGGGAAAGCTTGTGGTGTGGTAATCAATTCCATATATTGGCCAACGGTAAGATGTTGAATGGCTAATTGACCACAGTAATGGTGCATGGCTATGTGGTGGTGGACGATGGAGACGTGCACATTAAAAAACAATTAATTTCCAATACTAATGTCACTCTTGGCTGCGTCTGCTGCTGCGTATAACAAGGAGCTGTCACTGATTAGTCCTTTCATACTTCATCTAGGATTTGATCCAGGCTATGTAACAAAGCCTTTTTGTTTCAATTGAGACACATACTTTAGCTTTCTTTTTGAAGCTACCTGATGGTGATCTGTTTTGTTTTTTGAAAGTATTTTCTCTCCTTGTTTGCAAAGCTCAAGGTCATGGTCTAGTCAATGACTGATATAATGTTCTGCTTCGAGCCACTGAGTCAGATTTATTTCACTCTTGTCTACAGTATATTTCAAGCTGCAGCAGTTATTCTTTGGCATCTCCACATGGCAGCAAGACATCTTTATCAAAGTTTCTGAAATCACAACATGACTTCAATAAACTGCAATCTCTTAGCTCTAATTATACTTTGATAGCGGCTGGGCTGGATTGGAAATTAATTTGATTAAAAAAAGCCAGCAAGTTCAGCCATCATGATTCATTTTGCTTTCTGGTTTGGGAGTGTACGCTGGCTGTGTATTCATTCAAATTGTGATTTATTACATCCAGCACATGTTCATTTATTCATGTATATGCACATGGGTACTCACTTTGAAATGGTTACAGTGCTAAGCAACCATATAGAAATAATGTAACCACACTAAGGCAATAGTTTGATTATCGAATCACAGTTAACACATTTCCCTTATAAAGTGTCTTAATGATGCGTTTCATAATCAACTGTATGCCTTGATTCTATTGATAAATGAATGCCGCTTTCACCCAGAACAGTGATGTTTTTGTTTTAAGTCACATTGGCGAAACAGCTGTTTGTACTCAGGCAAAGCAAGTTGCATGTGGTTGTCACCATGGCTTAATCAAGGAAAATCTACCAAAATTAAAAATAAAGTGCACATTTATGGAAATGTTTCTCTATTTGTTTACTCTCCTGCTCTTCATCAAATCTTATAATTATGAATATTGATATAAAGGCTTCTAGTGGAAAATAACCCAAGACCTCATCCCGGATACCAAAATAAAAACAACACGAGCTGATTATTCAAATATGAAACTGTGCCCTTCTTTCAGATTTCACACAATGAAATGCCCTGCTGAAATGACAATTATCCTCCACATAGACTCAGCATCATTTCAACAGCGCTATTCAGCATTATTTAAAATTACGATAATGCTTTTTTCTACTAATTTACCAGTACTTAGCATATCTTTGATACAGGGTTGCAAAAGTTTGAAAAAGAAGACAGTGAATTCATGGATTCAACTTCAAATGTGTACCCAGCAGTTTATTTTAGATGCAATATCCTTGCAGAACCTTTCCTACTGTATGTGGTTGGCAGTTTGAGGGAAAAAAGGGCAAATGATCATTTTGAGAAAGTGACATTTTACTGGGAGTTTTTTTTCTCTGTTCATAACATTGTGTTGCAAGTTTTTCTCTGAATTGCTCCGTGATTCCAGAGATCATCAAGTGGCTAAATCCCCTGCCTCTTGAACTAAATGCCCCATGTTCACTGATTTTTATGATTAAAGCATGACCATTAATAGAAACGATAATACAATGTTAAACCAAAAACAAACACATAACTTTTTGAGTAGAGAACTTTGTTTTACAACTGAACACATATATCAAATAAAAAACATAGTTGTTTTGAAATGGGAATAAGGAAGAATAATATATTGCAGCATAAATACATGATGTACTTACACAACCAAATTACAATCCAGTGCAGCCATGCATTGCAATTGGCAATAACTGGGATGGTTCTCATGTTCCCAGACATGGCATTAGAATCCATTAAACAAAATCCCTACTGCGCCACTGTCGTGCTCTTGTCTGAGGACATTTCAGCATCGCCAATGTGTCCTTGTAATTATTTTGGAGAGTGCATTTGCTTTAACATGAGCTTAGCCAATGAGCGAAGACAGGGCATGTTGCAGGCATCTTCCTCATGACTAACTTGCATATGACACAATGTTCCCTGTACTGATAGATGCAGGGTGGCAGTCTGTAGCGCTGGGTTTTACCCCCGCAAAAGGATCAGACATGATTGGTGCTGTGGAAAAGCTGACAGTATGAATTATGTAAGTCTCATTAGGGGCTGTTGGAAATGATTTATCTTGCCACAAAATATGGCCATCCAACCACATTAGCCTCCATTGTTACAGAGTCCATATTGTGTTTGGCTCCTTTAATTTCTTAGCTATACCATTTTCCGTTTATTAGCGAGTAGTTTCCATGGACGGCAAACCCATGACTCTATTAAATGGAAGGTCATTAGTCGGTATGCCAAGCAAAATGGCTTAGAAAAGGACAAGGTATGCTCTTTGAAAATTGGCTGCAGCCGCAAAGGTGCTAAAAAATGTGTCATGTTTCTCACTTGACAGATGCATTGCTTGGCTTGGTGGCATTGAGCTTGGCAGTGTGTTTGACTGCCAGGTCATCCACCAGGGTTGTGTGCTTCTATAGTGATGCCAAGAGCTGCCTCCATAGTCCCTTAGCAAGAGCATTGTAGTGCAGCATACCCCGAAAGATAATCATGAATAATTTACTACAGTATATTAAAATCATATCCTGCTGGTCAAAAAGGGAGAACAAATATCAATTTTTTTTTTTTGAGGCCAAAACTTACAAGAGAATATTTCATGAAATGCTTTAAGCAACTGACGAGTGTCCCAGATTTGAGAAGGCCTCAGCTTTTCATGCAGGATGAATTGTGTAGTTTCTATACTATTCATGTAACCTGACTTCTCTCTCTCTGAAATGGTTTCATTAGTAATCCGCTTCCATCCTTGTTTCTGTCGGCGCACAGTAGTCCTTTCAGTTTGTGTCCCTGCAGCAGCCCCACTTTTAGTCATGGGTGGTTCAGCAGAGTCGCTTTTTGAAAAGGCTGGTGATTTTGCAAGTTATAAGCTGCAATCTTGGCATTGCTTTCACTTAAAAATGCTCTATAGGCGGATCCATTTTCTGATAGCATCATGCAGCTGAACTGAAAACACGACACATTGCTCACATTATCATGCGGTGGGTACATCTTTGTGAAAACCCGGAATAGATGACAAAGAAATGAATATCTTCAATTGTTGTCTTTTCCAATTTCTTTCTTTTTTTAAAAATCAAAATGAAGTCTTTTGGGACATTGATAAGCAATTGTTTGCGAGCCCAGAAATGTGGATGTTGCTTTTGATTCTTGTGATGACAGATTATTATAGTATAGCTTAGACTGTGGAATATATATATCTAAACAGTGTGGCTCTAGAAAAAGATTCAATTAATACATGTTTGGATGAGTTTAAATGATATGAAGAGAGAATGCTGAGGCCCGTTCCCTGAAGTGAGCGGAAAAGAGGGGGAATGATCTGCTCAAGGCACCCAGCAACAGGGCTACTTGATGCAGTGCTTTGATAACGTCAGAGCTCCATCTAGGTTGCTTTGTGAGGTACTGCTCAATAACCTTGTGATTTAGCATTGTGTTGTAAATTATCAATGCAATCTGCAGCAGCCACTCATTTGTGTACACATCAGTAATACAAAATACATCTTCTCTACTAACAGCAGACTAGTTTCTGAGTGCTTGTATCACCACACTCTCCATTTTTAGGCGAGTTCACACGATGTCTCAATGAGGTGCAGTGGCAGTTGCATAGCATTCTAATTTGGCTTCAAGCTAAGTCATTAGGAGAGTCAACAGGAAGCAAACAGATGGCAGAAGGAATATGATGGATAATTGTACGTCTCAGAGGACAGTTCGTAATTTGTATCTGATTCTGTGCAACCCCCTCATTTTCTTAATGAAGGACTAATTGAGTTTTTTAGATTGGCTCAAGCATATGGTCGCATCGATGGTGAAGGGTTTGTTTAATGGCTGTAAGGAGAGACATTGAGGACATTTGAGAACACTCATAAGTAAGTTTATGAATGGTAGACCGATTTTCAAGGTTTAAGAAACACTTAAGTGCCAGTTTAGATTTGGAAGTGTTTTAATGAGCTAAAGTATGATGCATCTCCATTACGTCATAATCATCATCATATTTATGATTATTTATTTTTTATTTAAAGAATATACTTACTGTGACAAAATAAAATGTATTACCCTCTCTCCGAATAGTTGGAACTTTGCTTTACATATAAATAAATGTATTTTCACTGTTTTTATCTTTGTCTCTTTTATGTATTTTACTGTCATCATGACTGATTTTCTATTGTTTTTCTATTATAATGTTTATTCCTCTCTCTATTGTAATAAACTTGTGTTGATTGTTAATTGTTTATTTTGTAGCGAAAAGCACATAATTAACCATAACAGATTTTGAAAAATGTTCTGCTTCGATGTCTAGGTTTTATTACTTTCAGGAAACAAGCAAATAAAAAGGCGCTGTCGGAACAAACAAGATTTTGAAGGACCATAAATTATATTGCAACTGTTTTAGCATGTGGTCACTCTTGACTAAAAGTCAATGTCTGCTTTTAGCGTTTGGCATATTTCCATTGTAATTCCTGACCGACTGAACACAAGCCCAATATACTGTATCTATAACTTTAAGCATGTTACAACCCAAATGTATATCTTAAATTTGACCAACATTTGACTGTAGCTCACTTGAGACATGGTTTACAGAAAGTCAAAGGGAAGTAAGGTATTATTCATCCTGGTCTGCATGGACTGTCCGCCTGTCTCTACTTTGGGAACTCACACACTTTAAAGTGTAGTGGTAATGAAGTGGCTCTCATTAAGAGCTACATTTGTGACAGTCAGTCAGTCAGTCAGGCAGGAATGCATGGAGGGCAGGAAGCGTAGCGCCCCTGATAGAAGCTCCTCGTAGGGGCCTTTGAGTAAAGGCTCATTTCATGCAAGGGTAGACACGTCAGTCATTGGACATGGGGCTGGCTTTTACTGCCTTTCAATAAAATTACACATGGAACGCGTCCACACAGTGAAGATGAACCTGGAAATCGAATATCTTCCATTAGGGTGTCTGCTGCTGGCGTTATCACTGCGGGTGTGGAAGCCTAAAATTCTCTGCATGCACTATTCAAAGCCTCAGTGGTGATAAAGGTCATGGACCCTTTCATCCTCTTTGATTGTGTGTCGTCGAGTCTTTATTTGTTTGTAATGTGCGCTGCGAGTACTTGTGGGACATTCATTAAATCAAGCGTACGTTTGGCCACTAATTAAGCTTGAAAGCATCAGTGAGCTGTGCTGGTCAAAAAAGGCTTTGAGCCCACCAGATCAGGCTCACATGAATAGTTGGGCTTGGGCAGGAGAACACTGTCCAGAACTATCCATGTTTGCACATCTTTGACACTGTGATGAAGGCCTGTGCAGGCCACAGCACACTCAGTAACACTGTTGCCTTAAAATGGAGCCCTGGTACCCCCCTGTTATAACCTTCATGTATTGTCACCTGCTGAGGTCACAGCACAGTGGTTGCTAGATTGCACAGCCAGTAATTTGACCGGACATTTTGGCCAAAGGTTTCCATTGTTTTGGCTGCTTTCGGCTTCATCATGCAGTGCTGGCTATGCTAACAGATGCACCCTTTGAGATCAGCTACTAAAGCTCATTCAAACCAAAGAGTTATAATCCTTTCCACTGCGCCCAGACACGATAAGATCAACTTGCAAAGCAGTGTGACTCAAAACACCAGCTGCCAAATTACTTCAGTTTCTTATAAGTTATATAATATGTTAGACCTTAAATGTCTAATCTTATCCCTCACCTCTTTATTATTCTCCTGATTTGTTAATAATCCCTGACAAAAAGGAAGAAATGGCTGCTGTTATAAATTGATGGCACAGCACGGTTCTGGCTTACTCCTTTAAAAATCTCTACTGCCTCCACTTTAAGTAATTGCAGGTTTGATGTAGCACAGTGTTACTGAATAGAGTGCTAATTCTGCTTCTTACTTCAGCATACTAGGACTTTTTAAAATTGTAAAAACTGAGCTACAGGAAGGGGTGTGTGTGTGTGTGTGTGTGTGTGTGTGTGTGTGTGTGTGTGTGTGTGTGTGTGTGTGTGTGTGTGTGTGTGTGTGTGTGTGTATTTTCAGGTGTCTGTATTTCTTCAAAGTAGACAAATATCAAAGTTTGATTGTAGTTACTTATATCTCAGATACAGAATACTGGCAATTTTAGTGAGAGGAAATCATGTAGATGGTAACATATGATGCTGTTTGTATATCAGTATGAAAAGGAAAGTTAAGAAAATAAACAGCATATACGAGTATATATTTGACCAGGGGTCCCTGTTTACAATGTACACTGTATCTTTAAACAACTTATTTATTCCAGTATGATGCAAGTTGCTATGATATTAATTATGGCCTTTAGCCTCACTTTGTTCAGTAAATACAGCACACTGTTCATTTACATCATTTCCATTACAGTATCCGATATATAGACTAGCTTATGAATGCTTTCTTTATATGCCAATTGTTCCATCAGTTCTAACTAATTTCATGCATTTACTATCACTATATACTGAATATAAACTAAATTAGGTCTGCTTCTAAGCAATTCAGCAGCAACTTGTTCCCCCCATTGGATCCAGACTGTTGTAGATTATTTACTTTTTTAAATGCTTGCTGGAACACGCTGCGTGGATTTGACCTTGTGTTAAAATGTGTTGCCTGCTGGGAAAGTAAAAGTGGCCATTGCTGATCTGTCTGCCAAGGTCATTGGAGTCATTCTGCTCCATATTTAAGGCAAATCTATTTAACCTTTCATAAGTATTTCTAAAGAGCAATGTCACTGTTACTCAGCTGTGTCAATCCTGCTCCATTTATTGGTCACAATTAGAACTCTATAAATGTCATTCCTTAATTCTCAGGCTCAAAATGCATGCATAGTCATCGTTTAATTCCAACAAGGGTATCTGCATGCAGAACAAAGTGAATGAATCTGTCATTGCACAAAAGGAAAGAACGCTAACAATGACGGATTTCTCTGAAAGGCATTGCCCCGTGCTGTTTGAGCTTGATGGATATCAATAATAAGTGTTCACTTCAGTCTTGTCTGAAGGGCAGACACCTCATTCATCTTAAACTTAATTTTCTTAAAAACACACTGTTCTGAATACTGGCCAGAACATGAAAATGATACCGTCTCAAACTGAGGAAATGAAATGACAGGCTAAATGCATCATCTGCGCTTTCTGCCTTGTAATACAGTGGGAGACACATTGTTTTGGGCTGCTTTGAATAATGGCAAACAGTCGGCCACCATCAGGTATTAAAATGCAGGTTTGTCTCTGATGTTCACGTTTACAGTATATAGCTACGGAATTGAATTAAATCAAAGTAGTTCAATTATACCGTTGTGCTTATTTCTCCTACGTTTTCTGATGTCGTGTTTCGAGATTCTTCTATTTTCCATTCTACCTTCAGGCTCTACGAAACGCAATGTTAGGATTAACATCTTGGCTTTGTGGCATCAAAAGTGATTCCAGTCTTGTACAATTAAAACTGAGACTTATTATGCACAAAATTACCCATTTTTTATTTGTGTACTAAGAGATTTAGCTTTTTTTTTTTTAATAGCTTCCTGTCCAGATTGATGAAGATATAATTACTCAAGCATCAGTGATGGAGAGATGAATCTGTGAGGATGAAAAAACTCTATTTAAAAATGTGTGAAGTTTGATTTATACAATGTGTGCTCTGTAATGAGTACACAGTAAGTTACTGACATCACGCTTAATGACATTTTTATAATCCTTTTCATGTTTCAATGCTTGTGTTGTATTGTTCATCACAAGCCGCATAGAGCTAGATGAGATTAGGTGTGACTGACTGCAGGGCCAATATAAATGTATAATAGGCTGAGTTGATCAATGTTTTGCCGAGGCAAATCATTTCCAAAGGTATGATGGAGTTACGATCAATGATAGGCGAGGACGGTCGTGTTGATTAGTGTTTAAAAAGGACAATGTAGAATATAATAGCCTGCAGCATTATATACTGTAGGTCCTCCTTCATACAGACATGGAACAATCTACTTATATTAAAGATGCTTCTAAAAACAGAGAACTGGGTAGTATGTAGGGCTGCTCGATTATGGCAAAAACCATAATCTCGATTATTTGGGTCAATAATTGATATCACGATTATTAAAAACGATTATCCATTTACTTTGAAAACATCAATTTATTGGAGAAAAAAAATGTGAACAGTATGTTTTTAACAGTTGATTACCCTGAACTTTAAGTATAATTCAACTGAAAAACCAATTAAAAAAAATGTAATTTGAAAAAATAAAATAAAAGTAATAATAACAAAATAATCGTTTTATTTCGATTACGTTGTTTTCGTAATCGTTGCAAGCCATAATCGTAATTGCGATTAAAATACGATTAATTGAGCAGCCCTAGTAGTATGTAATAAAGTGAAATTCATTTACTTTAAGCCCTGTGGCCTTGTCTACGTTTGGGCTACAACTGTTGCTATGTTAGGGGTTACAGAACAGTAGGAATGATAATACAATTTCATTAATTGTTTTTTGCATTTTATAATGTATCTTAAAAGTAAAAACAATAAAGAAAATGCAAAGCCATTTTGTATGTATTGTCTAGCCCCACTGAGCCAAGTGGCATGAAAGTGCCTCCATATGCTTATAGCTCTCAGTGTTTAGTTTCACTTTCATCAATTCATCAAAAACCAGTGAGCCCTGCTTTTTGTATGATTTCCTGCAACGAAGCAGACATGCAGGCCGACTAAATCAGACAACCCTTTTATTCTGCTAAATGGGGAATTGGTTTATGATCCAAGACACCGCAGGGTAGAGCAGAACACAGTAAAGAGGTAACATGTCAAAGTATAAGTAGTTAGCATCGCACGACTGAACGCTAGATTAACTGCCCGCTGTTTGTCCAACCATCAGGGTACCTGCACACTTTTTGGTCCGGCACAGACTCCAAACAGTGTTTTCTGCTTAAATTGAGCAAAACAGATGTGGACACGATCAAAACAGACTGAAGGACCTTTGAACGCGCTTATGAGGCTCGTTACTTTGTGCAGTCATGGTTCCTGAAGATCCAATCAGCTTCAAAAGGCTCCGATGTTTGTTTCTACCTGGCGGCTTCCTCTCCTTTCATTAAACCCTCGAAATATTCAAATTTTGTATGCAAACACAAACACAGCTTTCCTGATGCTATAGTGGGAAGGGATGTTGTTTGAACACAACCAAGTCTTTTGGTCTTGATTTATTTATTAATTTTCCTTAATCCAATCATGGAACATGTTTGTTGATATCATTTGGCTAATGCCAACAGTCTGATGCGTGGATCAGACAACTGTCTTTTCATGTACTAGAGTGATTTACCGTATAATTAGTCCTAAAATTTCAGCTTTCAGTGGAACATGATCAGATGAGATGACAGATTTCTCCCTCTAAGCCTCACTGTGAGGGAGGTCAGTCTCTCTAGGCTTACAGTCTGCTGTAGGGAATAAAGGAAACTGAGGCTACAAACTACATTAGAAGAGATGATTCAAACATCCCCACCATCAATGGCTGATGCATTGTATTGTCTAATGTACTAACATAAGCTATGTGTGAATTTGTTGTTGATGCATCACCTGCATTGCAAATTATAAAATCACCTCATAAGGACCACACTGTTGAAAGTAATGCTTTTGTTCAATTGAAATTCAAAAACAGTACGCATCAGCTTTCTCAGTAAGTAAGATACATATAACAAAGAGTGTCGATTTACTTAAAACAGCTGCTGCAAAGTCTTAATTAGATGCAATACTGCAAGCGTCACTTTTCTCAGTGTGGCGTCGGAACATTGTACTCATTGTCCCTTTACGGGAAACAAAGAGGGCATGCATTGTAATGAATACAGCTCAGAATACATTTGTCGAATTTAAAAAAAAACGCTCACAATATTTACGACTGGGTAGACAAAAAAGAAATCCTGCAAAGATGACAAACTGTTGAGGAAACTGTGGATCAATAGCATGTTATGTCCATGACCCCCTCCTCTGTGGCTTCCTGATGGCTTACACATTTTTACTTTCATTCTGTTTTTCTTTTGTTTTCTGGGTGTGCAGGAGGGTGGGGAGGGAGGGAGGGAGGGTGGGGAGGGAGCGGGTCTGATGAAGTGTAAGAGTTTTTTAAAAACAATGTGAGTTTATCTGCATGTTTGTATGTGTCTACGCTGTGCTTACAAGCTCAATTAATACTTCCAACTCACCCTTATAAATCCGTTGCATTGTTCTATGCCCTAGAGTCAAGGACAAATTAAATACAAACTTGTGTGGTCTTTGTTTCTAGCCATGTACTGCAGTTGCTTCGAACATATTGAAAAGAGTATGTAATAAGCTTTTGTTCTCAGAAAATCATGTTTAAGCCTAGATTTTTATATGAACCTCTACTTTGTCCCATAGAATATGGAATGATCGGAGAGCATACAGTAAAAAGTCAGCGGCCAAGATCAGTTCATGACACAAAGGCCCTGCAGGAGCAAGCTGAATCTGCTAAATTTATGGCACAAACTGGTAATACCGTAGTTATGTTTCTTTACTTTATTTTGTTAACTAAACTTAATTTCATCATGCATGCTCTCTATTGTACTGCACCTTTTAAGTGGAAATGTTTTGCATTATTATTTTTTCATTCTCTATTGCTACATATGAAGTAGGAAGATACATTTCCCATTTCTCTTAGAGTATTTACTTTGAATATTGAACATAATTGGGTTTTGTGGGTCTGTTTGTTTTAATGTCACACAGTGAGTTGGCAAGTGGGTTACTCGTACAGTATATTCAGAGAACATTAATTAAACAGCAGTTTAAAACTAAGACCCTGATGTAGCTAATTATTTCCTCCAAGGCATGATAAATTAAATGTCATTCGATGAACTGATAGATGCTGCCCTCAGAGATAAAATGAGGCTTTGTTGCTTAATCAAGTGTGGCATCCAATAAATTAAAAACAGAATTTATCTAAATTCATAATGAGTTTTACGACCTTAGCATTTGTTTTTATAAATCAGAGAGTATTTCAATAAGTGACAGAACTATTAAAGCAAACCTTCATTTTGCTTTTTTATTATTTAGTTGTTTTTGCCTTTTTTCCACAAGAAACATTGAATCCCAGTGGGTGGGTTTAGATCTAGCTGAGACTTTTTTATATATTCTTTTGTTGATTTTTGGGAAATGTTTTCTTTTTTTCATGTGTTGTTCCATTTAAATTGCTGTCATCATTCGAAAACTCCTTTCATTACCATCTTAATTTGCTACACACCATACATACCTATACTAACATATACTCATTAACACCTCTCCATTTTACACACGCCCTAGGTATGTTGTTTCCCTGTCGAGTCGCATCGCTGTGCTTTTCTGTTTCTCATTCTCACACAATTGACTCTCCCTGTACTGCCTCATTTAACAAATTGATCCACCTTTCAGTCTATTTTATGATCTGCAAAATTAAGGGCAGGGTTTAGATCCCTATTTGGCTGAATCTACATGTCCTCGATAGTACATGCTGAGAAACTACTTTAAAGCATATTGTGCTTAAAATTATTTTACGATTGATTTGATGACTTCCAATGACATAAATGTATTCAGAGCTGCAATTGAAACTATTCCTCACATTAAATGACATCTCTAATGCATAAAGCCTCAAAAGGAAATGAATACTTCACCTGAGGGTTCAACATAATCAAACACCAATTATTCGGTGACTACTCTGATGCAGGAATTTGATTGTCCATTCACTTGTCACCAAATAATTTATTCCTTTTTTCATTTAGGCTACCATGGCTTTGGAAATCATCCCACTGCCTCATCATGATAATCCACTTTATTTAGCATTTCATGGGTTTTTGACATCTGACCCTTTTAGACAATGAAGATTGAAAGGCTCAATGCTGTTTCTTCTTATCTTCTCTAATCTTTTTTGATTTAACTCTAAAGATATCTTGAGATCAATTTAACAACTATGATTCATATATTTACTTATCTGGAACCAAATGCAAAATGTGATTATTTAATTATAATGTGAACACATGCAGATTTAAAGTCTACTTGCCAAAACCTTGCATGTGCACAAAGGCCTGGACAATAGAAAGTCCACTCTCAATCTGTGGCTAAAAAATTTATATTTCTTCTGGGTACTCGCAGTGATTGAGCTTTGAGCCACATTCACACAAGTGTAAATGGCTGTGACCTGCTGAATAAAATCAGCTAACTTTTTTCATTTTCCTCCACCCTTAGGAGTTAACAACTTAAGATTGATCATTTTTTTAAACAGTCTCCTTAAACACATAATTTTCTCCACTGTTGTCAAGGTAACTAGAAAGTTTGCTGCAGTGCAAGGGAATCCATATCTCAACCTTCCGAACTAACACCCATCCAATTCCATTTTATTTTTCTCCGACGTTGTCCTTGCATGTACCCATGTTTTTATGACTTTTTCCTTTGTTTGTTGTCTGCTTTGTTTAAACATATTATTGGGTTTTATAGAAATGCATGCTGTATTTTCTTAAGGATGAAGTGAAACAGTTAGATGTTACCCTAATAGCTACTGTTATTTCTATATAATCATAGCTATGCCTTCACTGTGATCTTTGCATAAATGCTTATTTTGATGTAAAAAGAAAATCTCTCCTGAACTAAAAAGATTATTGTCAATGCAAATGCTTTCTCTATGATTGTAAAACACTTTATTATGCTACATACAAATGAAATCAACTGAAGAACTAAGCCAGTATTTATCAAAGATCACATAGAGGTAGTATACATGTACGATAGTTATGTAAATCGTAAAGCCCCCACTTCACCCCAACGTGCCTCATGTTGGCCGCTCCCCATTTGACTCAACCCTGCCAACCTTGCCCCGTACTGTAAGCCCTGCACAAGGACCATATTGCTGCATTTAACTAGTGTCACCCTTCTCCCACACAGGTGAATCAGGTGCAGAGGAGTGGTCCAAGTGGAGCTCATGCTCTGTAACATGCGGTCAAGGGTCGCAGGTGCGAACAAGAACATGTGTCACACCATACGGAACACACTGCATCGGCCCTTTAAGAGAATCAAGGGTTTGCAATAACACTGCCCCTTGTCCAGGTAGTGTTAGCCGCAGATTCTTGAATATTAATGTTTTGCTCATTTGTTGTGTGTAGGAAGAAATGTGTTGCTGTGTTTTAACAAACTTTTCAATGTCTCTTATTTAAGAATGTATGATTACTGCAGTTATTATTACTATAATGAATCTAATGCTTTATTTTCTTTGATGTTATTTTGTGAATGTGTTTTTATTATCACGTTTGTGTTTTTCATTTCATTTAACTGTGAAGCGATTCATCAGCATTGAAATGGTTTAATGACATTTGGTTCTGCATCGCGCTTGGGGAGCAGTAGATTCTGATATGTTGTCAGCTTCATTTCCTTGAAGGTCAGCCGTACATTTTTAAAATAGCTTGGCAGTATTTCTGCAAACGCGCTGGAAGGCATTTCTTCCTCAATCCATGACGGCAGGGCAGATGAGTCACTGGCAGGCAGGTATCCGAATCAGATGCTTCTCTGACTGGTGGTTGCAGCGCTAATGTTTGTCTGTATGCGGACAGAGTGTCGTCCTAAACAAGTCTACCTTATCCAGTTTTGTTAACAAAGACAAATAGAAGGGATGAGACTCTGTACTCATGTTTTGTTAAGGTATTTGATGGCACTGGTTAAGGTAGTGCTTCTAAATCTGCACCACTCTTAGGTGATTATGGCTGGTAAAAAAATAACTACTGCAAGCTGCATCCTCGGACAAACTGATCTATGATGTACTGTACTTCATTTTTAGATGTGTCATGTGGAAGTGGGAAGTTGGCAGTTGGCAGTTGGCAGTTTTCAGAAGGGTCACTCTCTAACTGTGCGTGGATATTAAGAGCTAGAACGAAAATGAGTCATTTCAAAGAGCAGTTGCCTAAATACCAGGCTTGGTGTGTCTCCTCTTTTGCCATTATTTTTAGCCCGGACAGCATTAAAGTTCCAATTTCTCAAAAGCTACACAGCCCAATCCCAGGTATATGCATTCATTTGCATGAAGAATTATTCATTTAGAGGCAGAGCTGCCCATTCATTAATATCCTTGATTTATTTTAAGACCTGTAGACATTAGGCATTTGCTCATGGCTTATTGTAGATCAAGAACTTCCCTCCCCATCAACACTTATCACCTAATAACTGGGCCATAACACTCTGGTTCAATTCAAAAGTAATTTTGACTGCGTTAGAACTTCTCATTTTGGGAGAAAATAAAAGAGGGAGAGGCTTTTTAATGTATAAAATGTCAGTATTGTTAATTTATTGTATTGTGTCATTTGATTTTTGAATTAGACCACTGCAGTTCTGTTTTCTCTTAACTTAGGCCTAGTTATAATAATAATAATAATAATAAACTAGCACGGGGATATCAAAGTAAGTTTTGCCTTAAGTCATCTTAAAAAAATACAGGTTATAAAGCACTCCAATATCCCAGACAGATCAATTCCCTCTGTTCAAATTGTGAGTAGTATGCCAAGGTGGAAAAATACCTCCAAAATAGCCTATTAAATAACAGACACATCACAACCAGTCTAAAAGCAACCTTACCTTAGAGTCAACCGCCGAAAACATCATAGTCATGCATGAACAATGGATCAGGCGCTGCAGGCTGAAATCAGGTCTGTTGTTGGACATTCTGGGCCTCCAATCCCACTTGTGATCCGGCTCTTCCAACACAATGCTTCTGCCAAAATATGATAAAACTTCTGCTTTACAATATAGGCTATTCCTTTTACCTGAATCATCCCCTTTTTTTAACCAAACCATTAACCCTCAGATATGTATTATTCTCACAGAGAATTCTGGAGTAGTTTTGTAGAAGAAAGCAGTCCAATCCTATTAGACTTTTTTTACAGTAAAGGATTTACCTGCAGTGCCAATGCTCACATCCAATATAACATTTGTTTTTAACTATAGCACAGAATACAATACAAAAGAAAGACAAGGTCAACATCCAGTATTGTGATGTAACTATCTAAATTATTTAAACTCACACTGCATGGTTTCCTCAAAACACTGCACACTAAGTGCAAACAGCAATATCAGGAATACAACAGAGCATTGAGTCCATTGCGTCATGGGTGGTGTACTTTCAAAATGGCTAGACTTACTTTCATTTACTTGAGTTAATATAATTATTTATTGTTACAAACATTTCGCAATGTGTGGTTGGGCTTTCATTAACTTATTATCGTATCAGTCAATGTGAGAACACTAAATAAATCGCTATCTAATTTAAAATAGTTTTGCACTAGAGATATAGTTCCCTCCATGCCATTAAAGCCCACTGCCACCAAAAACACATGTAAAAGCCATACCTTTAAATTCTCATGCAAATGCGTTTTCTCAGCTTGTTAAACTAGCAGAGTAAATAAAACAATGCGCCAATTAATCGAGCATGCGCAGACGCATTTGTAACGCACCTTCATACAGGAAGTCAATGCATCCGCAGATTTATTTTCAAAATAAAACTACGCTAGCTGTGCTAATGCCACTGAAGTGTGTTACTCAACGGCAAAGGTAGCGTTTCTGTGGGTTTTAAATGTGTTTTTGGCGACAGTGGAGTTATTGTTGCTTCAGGCTTGGGCTGTTGTTTGATTGTGGTTTTGTTATGGGATTTGTTGACAAGAAGCCTGGTAAATGGATAAAATAACGTCATAATTAGCATGTAAACAAAGTTTAAACATGCAAGAACATAAAATAATTTGAGTGATTTTTTTTAATCTATTGTAATTAATTCAATTATTAGACCGTTTCTTTTTTTAGTCATCAACTTGGTTTGAATGCAGAATGTAGTTACCTGGAATAAACAGAGTAAATTAAGCAGTATTAGCTTCCATGGAAACAAAACAGGCAAAAACGGCAGGTGCATTACAAACTAACAGAAGAAAACACTTACAACGTTACAATCTATAAAATATTACAATAATGAAATCTGATCATAACCACATCTTATTTCATAAAGAAACAAAGGAGGAAAAGTGCTTACAAAATATTACAGACTGAAATAAGTTATTTATTTTATTATGTACCAGTTAAGTTGGGCACCAGGGGAAGGCTAACAAGTGAAAACATTAAAACCTCACTGGAGTGATATGACAGAGATCAACTAAATCCCAGTTTACCTCAAATTAATGAAAACATTCTTGGCAAAGCATTTACTTTGTCCACCAACTTGTGCTGGTCCAATCATTTCCCCTCTTACAACACAGTAAAATTCCTCATCGCTACCCCAGTAAATTATGGCTACAGTTCAGAAGAAAAAAATAGGAAGCAAAATCCTATTCCATCACTGATACAGAAGCTTTGTTGACAGCCTGCTTTGAACTTGAAATGTTCAAAGTAAATGCTTTAGCCACCAAGGGACACTTAGCTAAGTGCATCAAAGCAGCGCCTAGAGGCAGGGCCTGGTACAGACACTAACCCCCCTTATGGCAGACCATCAGCTTGATCCCAATATCCAACTATTCTACAACCGATCCTGAGATCCAACTAATATACTGCAGGAACATTAAAGCTATAGATAGTGAGCCCTCTAAAGTGGACAAAGTAGTCCTACATACATTTCCAAAGGTCTTAAACCCCCTTTGTATTCCATATCTCAGTGTTGTTTCTGATTGTATAATTTAAGCTTTATTTAACCAGCTAGGAAACTTTTGGTAGTGCAGTGTGATTTTGGTTTGATACAATTTCAGTCCCCTGAAAGCTTGTTTGGGCGCCTCAATTCTGTCAGTAAATTCACTTTATCCCTGGTATAAAGAAGCCCGATGCTTTTGAAACTAATAACAGAAGTTCAGCTTTTACATTTTGAATTGTATTCATTATTTGAAATTGCTCCTACATTTAGCAACACTGCAACTGCCAGGACAAGGCAGGAGGAGACTTTTTGCTCTCCACAGAAAAAACTTTAAGCCAATAGCAAATATTCTCTGCAGTTCTTTAATAACTCACCACACCGTCAGCTAGAACCCAGTTAAACTTATACTCAAACCAAATTCAATAATCGCGAGGAGTGATGCCTGATATTGTTTAAAATTATATAAAAAAAGTATTTTAAAAGCATCAATTCCAATATATGTATTTTAATAAGAAATGTATGAATATTACACATTTACTATATTTTTTTGAAGAAAATTATCTGATGTGTTGTTCAATAGTGTAAATGCTGAAAATGAATTTGAAAAATGTAAAAATTATCCATTTAAATTATAAGTTTGTGAAATGATTAAAAAGAAACACTATATGCCAGACAACATTATAGGCTCTGAAACATTTAAGCATAATTTGCTCAGGCTCTGATGAGGAAACACCATATTAAACATGTCAATAAACATTTTCCCCTTGGATTTGGGCTGTCTATGCTGATACTGAGTCTGGGTGGCCATTTTATTACGAATCGTAAAATGTTGGCAGTTATTCAGAGGTCTGGAACCAGGTTACGGGCTGTCTGCTTTGAGCATTACCATGATAAGTATGTTGGTGTAACGACAGATTTGCAGAACCATTGTCAGCCCACATTAACCTGAAGGTTCGCAGCTATTAGATTCCCAGTCAACCAAGAAGACTCAGCAAACTGTAACGCTGTGCAGACCTGCTGCTCCGACACCCACACCTTGAGAATCAGGCTTCCCATGTTAAAAACTGCTGTGTTAAAGATTGACATATGTATCATATCCTTTGCCTTTCCTGTGGCTAGAAGCATTGTTAGTGGGATGGCATTTATTATAATGTATTAAATGTATGGAGGTGATTGAAGCTTGCGGCTGAGGCTTTGTAAAGCCCCGCTGTGTTTGTGTGCTCAGTGTTTCATTTACATTAGTTTTGATTGATTTTATTTCATTTATTGCGTGCAGTTTTTGTTATGGGTGTGTTTATGCAATAGCAGAGACAGAGACATTGATTAGGCCTGACGCCTTTTCTGTGCCCGCAGTACACGGTGTATGGGAGGAGTGGTCACCGTGGAGCCTGTGCTCATTCACATGTGGCCGGGGGCACCGCACTAGGACTAGGAGCTGTGCCCCTCCCCAGCATGGAGGCAGGGCCTGTGACGGACCTGAGACCCAGACTAAGCTTTGCAACATAGCCCTATGCCCAGGTATCGTCTATCTGCTCTGTAAATATATTCAAAATAACAATATTTACAATTTCCCCTGAAGGCATCATGATGAATGGTCTCATTTCAAAAGATCAATTTTTGAGAATGGTAGCAGTTTACCTTATATATTTCTATATATAATCCCCAATCAATACAGAGCTTCAAAGGCGAGTAAAAAACTGAAAAGGAGCCAGGTCTGTGATGCGTTTAAAGAAACAGTTCCTATACTGTAATGCGGTTTAGGAAACCCTGTTGAGAGTCACTAGGCTAATACTCAAAATCTCCTACCCATAATTGCCTGTGAATGGTAAGCAGATTAGTAAAGATGAATTATTCCACACAGTACATGTTAGCTTTGCTCTTGTAACAGACTACTTGAAAAAAACACTGTATCCCTGTTGCTTTCCCTCTGCCCAGACAGGGAAAAAGGAAGACAGCTGACATACAGTATAAACTCTGCAGTTTTTGCCCTTGGCATTTAATAATATAAATCTTAACATGATGATATTGTAAACACCTTTTATGTTTTATTCTCCTTTTGCCTTTGGCTATGTTGGGAATTCTAACGAGAGCAGGAAACAAGCAGTACAATTCTCGAACGATCTTCAAGTAGTCATGTCATTTTCTTTCTGTTTTTTGGCTTCCAATCTGAGAGAGAATAGTGATCTGAATATCTCCTCTCATTTCTGTCTGCCCTCTTTTTGCCTTCACATGGGACATGCTTGTTGGGTTGTGGTTGGTGCCTCAGTGGACGGACAGTGGCAGGAGTGGAGCTCTTGGAGCGATTGCTCGGTGACCTGTGCCAATGGCACTCAGCAGAGGACCAGGCAGTGCTCAGCGGCCGCCCATGGGGGATCTGAGTGTCGCGGTCACTGGGCAGAGAGCAGAGAGTGCCATAATCCTGACTGCACAGGTAAAATCCTGAGCCTCTTAATTCTATATCCGCTTTGATGTCTAAATACGAAATCATGAATTAAATTGAGGGGGAAAGGAAAGACTCAAAACAACCCGTCCCATATTGTCCTAATCATCATCAACCTATATTATCATAACTATCAGTTTAAAATATAAAAAGCCACCAGATTTTCCTGAAATGTATTACTCTTTCTGTTGCGTACTGAAAGGCTCTGCAGCAAGAATCAAGCCATGTTGTAAGAATCAAGAATAATGTCTAAGACCATGCTCGATCAATTGGATTTGTGAAATCCATTTAGATATACTATGCCTTTCACATAATTCAGGGTTAGCTGTCGGAACTGTCTGTCAACATCATAGATGTATTAGAGGCTTGACTATGTCAGCTTAGCGGTCTCCATCAGGCTTTGAATTGTCTGATCATATGAAGGGCCCGAGCACTCTCATAATCTCCTGATGCAATTTTCACTGTAACAGCCTAAAACAGCTGGCTTTGTTTCACTGGTATGTGTGTGGCGAAGATATTCCTCTGAAATATTTTTAACCAGTCAACCTTTATGCTCTCTTGGTCCCTTTTAAATGTGCTTCTGAATGCGTATTTCCAATTTGTGCTTATGATAATGAAGCAGGAGATGCTGTTGTTTGCCTCACGGTGCGATGATGCATTATACAATTTATTCATTTAATGAGGCCTACCTATTTAGCAATTCTTATTTGTTTGCGGGGTGAAAGATCAAACATTCGTGATACAAAGCCGTCTAAGCCTCCATTGAACACGTCAGCATGTGTCCATGACTGCTGGAGGCTTTGCTCTTCTCTGTAGAACAAAAAAAGAGTTCATTACAAACCACCCAATATGTTTTTCAGAAGCAGTCAAAATTATCTTTGACTTTAAGTTAGTGTGCTTCAAGGCAACAGACATTCTTTTGAATGAAAAACAAATAACTTAAATATAGAAAAAAAACGGACTAATGACTACAATAGAGGCCTGTGTAGGATTTTAATCAAAGGTATTTTTTTCAAGATTTAAAGATTTTCTTCAGGGCTGCTGGCACAATGAGCTCTTTGTTAACCATGAGCATGCATCTGTCTGAGGAATCAGCTGCTCTGAGGAGGGGCCGAGGCTTCACTATCTGCAGGGATTTGATCAATGTCTTGCGAATAGTCTTAGCCAACATGTCACAATGGTCTCGGTTTTGTCTCTCTTTCGGATACATCCGCGACAAAGGTTAGTTGTAGGACATGAAATGGCCCCGCATGTGTGAAGGAAGTCGTAAGCGGAGGTTAAAATGAAAGTGTGTTTCCTGCTCACTGCGCGTTGTACCTTTCCGTTCAGACAAGGGCATGTGATTTACTACATTGCTGAAGGGGAGCATCTGTTTTTTTGTCTAATGCACAATTTAACAGTGTTCATTACAAGGGCATAAAACATGCTGCTGGTTTGGAAACTGCAGCATAAATGCCTTTTAATATTGGCAAAGTGAATGGAATAATCACCACTCACAGTGCAGCTTCTTTAGCCATAAAACACACATTCTCCTGATTATTCAAAGTAATCTTCAAAAACTGTATGTAGAAACAGAATGATTGGATAGCAAAAATAAATACATAATAATCAACTCATCAATCAAATAAAAGCTTCCATTACATATAATAAGATATACACATGTTATTGTTATGCCACTGAGAGTATGTGTTTCTAACAGAGGATGATTTTGTTCCAGCTAACGGCCAGTGGAATCCTTGGGGTCCGTGGAGCGGCTGCTCTAAGTCGTGCGACGGCGGTTGGAAGAGGCGAGCGCGAGTGTGTCAGGGGGCCGCGGTCACTGGGCAGCAGTGTGATGGCAACAGAGAGGAAGTCAGGAAGTGCAGTGAGCAACGATGTCCAGGTGAGCCAAAGGATAATAAGACTAAAAGCTGAATGAGAGTGAGGAGATGATTATCTCAGAGTGTATGACATGTTACATAACAGATTCTGAAGAGGAGATGCTTGTAAGTGGCTACAGAGGAGAGATGAACAAGTATGATACATTCCAACAAATTAAGTCAGATACTGCTGACTTACTCATGAATGCAAGTATCATCAAATCGTATTATGTGATCTTCAATTCAAGTTCCTTTTTGAAGTGGAGTCTTTCTCTTAAAGTCACTTAATAATACTGTTCTCTGAAGTAAATAAAAGAGTATTCCCGAAAGATAAGTTATTGTTTTAATTATAATGATCATATCACATCTATGCACAAATATTGTGATTAAAGAAGAGAGTACACGTATCATCAACAGCATACTTGTATTCAACAATACTATACCGCTTTGATCTCCTATATTTCCATACCTCCGTGTGTGTCATATGAAGAAAGTGTTGCATCATAATTGGAAATACTGAAAAGCTCCTTGAGCCATGTAGTTACATTTGTATCACTTTGCTTTTAAGCGCCGTATGAGATTTGTCCGGAGGAATATGCAGTCTCAATGGTGTGGAGAAGGACGCCTTCAGGAGAACTGGCCTTTAACAGATGCCCACCCAATGCCACAGGTAAGGACAAGAGAAATTACTTTATGTATTTGGTCTATTGCCCCATTTCTAAATGGGATAGTCTTTTTTTACATTGTGATTACCTGTCCCACCTACCCTAAGGATGCCATTAACATTTGAATACATTTTAATATGTACAGTGTGAAGTCAGCCTTTCTCTTTGATAGGTATACAGCTGCTTCATTGATTGACCATAATTTGACTTATTTTCAAGGAATTGCAGTTTGAATCACTCCAAGAAATGCAAATGTCACACTAGAATTACGCTGCAATTTTACACTCATTTTAAATTGTCAGTGTTTGAATACACTATACAATCCTACCAATAATGCTACATAATGATGCATAACACTCAATTTCTGCCACCGTAGAAAGCTGTCCCTCAGTATAGAGGTTATTTGGTGCAGCAAATGGATTTTTTTTAAAACCATGATTCTGAGAGCATTGTTGAAGAAAAGTGCACGGAGGTCTGTTTTCAGACATTAGGCAGAAGCTTTAATATGTGCACGGAGGAAGGAGCATTAGAGCAGAGGATGTGAGTTCTCCACTGGGGCGAGACTAACACTCAGCTTTAAAAAAAAAAGAAAAAGAGAAAGAGCGGAGAGGATGAAAGGAATGCATCCTCTGTTTAAGCTGATATGATACCGGGTTGCTTTTGTTCTTGTTGAAGGTCAGTTCGCCAACAAACAGACAACAGGACAATGATGTGCTGTTGGTTGCTAAAGTTACAGGTTGGGTTGACACGTTGAGCTGTTTAAATTTAAACATTGAAGGTGTTCTGAGTGGACATTTCCTCTACAACCATAAAATGGCTAACTGGCAAACTAGATGTAGCAGCAAACACACTGTCATTCACAGATGGCTAACCTGGGGCAAAGTTACGAAGAGCAAGATTTACTAGCCTGACATTGGCTTTCCAGCTTGACATTAGTTTATATGGTTAATAACAGTTTGGCACCACAAAGCTGTTTTCAACTCACAGTAATGTCTTTTTGTGTAGCTTTATTTTCTCTCTACGATGTTGATGTAAATTTAACATCCCTGCTGATTAGGAGTATAATTGACATCAAGATGTGGCTTCATTTGCCAGATTTAGGTCAATCTGTCAGGGTTGAGACATTTGGCGAAATAATTTGGGTTCCTTACTGAGAAGTATCCTATTAATATGTAAAGTAATGATATTTAAAAATGCGGGTGTGGACAGTGGACATTAATAATGAATCAATCCCACTTTAATTTGCTATATCAGGGGTTGCATTGACTAATGTAATACAGAAATGTGTGCACAATGTAGTGTTATTTTTCGATAATCACACAATAAGTCATACAGTACATTAAAGCAGACCTTAGTTGATGGTCTCGGTACTTCTGTAATCACAGGATGTGTGCACCCCAATTCAAACACACAGGGTGCCATATTACTCTACCAGAGAGCCAGGTCCTTTGAAGCATGTGCAACAGAAGACCAGTATCATGATAAAAGGCTAAAATAACAGAGAGAATACATTGTTCATGTTTAAGCACAGTGCATCCCAGGGTCACTGACCAGAGGGGGGTCAAAGAAAACGATGCTGGACAATAGTTCAGGTTAGGTCAAGTTTATTTGTAAAGCCATTCATCACAGTTTCCGTGTCAGCGGCTTTCACAGAGCCCACATTATGAACCTATAAGTGAAAACAGCACCACCCAACCTTTGACTTGTAATTAGATCAAGGTCAAACTCACATAACTCCTAATTAGAAAATGTGAAAAGAAATAAAAACGCCTCACAGACAGATCTCCTGTGTCCACGACAGTGAGACAAGTAATGGCAGCTGCGAGCAGGTAAACAAAGATGAAATATTGATCAGCAAAGGCAACAAAACAAAATGTGCGACATGGATGCAGCAAGACTGCTTTGGTGAAGCATCAAAATGTGTTGGGGGGGCTTCAGCGCCCACTCAGCCGTGGTCACTGTTTTCATCAAGGTCAGCGTAGGAACAGCACCCAGGGCAGGGGCGTCAGCACCACCACGGTCATCATGGATGACAACTGCCACCACAGGCGAGAAGGGGGTAAAAGTCGAGAGGATACACACACACACACACACACACACACACACACGCACACGCACACGCACACACACACACACACACACACTCAGCAGATGGATTTGTGCACTATGGATCACACAAAGGTTCATACATTGGTCTTTCCAATGTTATTAAATATGCTAATTTATGCATACCTTACTGATACTCCCATGTAATATTTACCCGGCAGTAGAGATTCTTCTTGTCAACATTATGCTCTTATTTATATGCCTCTCGCATTAGATCCCCAAATCTCAATGATCAATTAAAGTTTGAGTCACCCAACTGAGAGAGGAGCACTTAAAACAACATAACCACATGTTATTAACAAACCCTTCACAGGTTAATGTGGAGAAAGATGATGTTTAGCAAACACATGAGACAACATCATTGAGATTGATTGAGGCAATTTTGTTTGTGACATTTAAGTCTTTCATTTTCTTGATGGTATTGGTGGCAGAGGTTTGAACGCTTCTTTCTTTCTTAAAGTAGGAGATTTTAGTTGTTTTTCCATGAATGGATTCAGCAACATTCATCTTAGAGTGCTTTTAGACATCGCTTGTGTGTTACTCCTCTGTCAGTAAACACTATTTTGGAGAGCATTGTGTGAAGAAGAAACTTTTCTTTAGTACAGTAGCTGCAGAGTTGAGGACGCTGAACCTGTTAAGCCCGAGAGACCCCGGTACCGGGGGACTCCCGCAACATCTTGCAGGAAACAGTGTCTGAGGGCATCTTAACATTTAATAAACTATGAATGTTTTATATCCATGTAACGGGAAGAAACTCATCTAACTGATCTTTTTTTATTTATTGTTTTTTAAAACCCCACAATGCTAACGCTGAGCCTCTGAATTAGCAACGAGCGAAAAATGCTTACAGATTTACTGCACCGAAACCTTATTATTTATCCTTTCTGCACATCCAACCCATCGATCTGATCGTGAGATGACACAGAATCGATGGGTACATACATTATCACTCTATGATAAGAACTTGCGACTTTATAAACAAAAACAGACATCAAAACATGTGGCGCTAGGTAGCTAAAAACGCTAACATGGCTTACCTGTGTCGTTGTCTGGTCAAAAGTGGTCTTCAATGGCATTAAAACGATAAAAACACTGCTGAAGTTAATCCATAGGTTAATCTAATGTGTCTGTGTCCCTTTGAAATTATTTCTGATTCTGATTATTCTGATTTCTAATCCGTTTCCAGATGTCAGAGCGAGAAATAGGTTCACTCTGATGAAATCCTGCATGCGCAAAGCCCCCACCTTTTTATTTTACCATGTGTGTGTGTGGGGAAATTCCCCTTCGATTCTATTGGCTCTAACGGTCAGAAAGAGATGTCAATCACCAAAATCGACCACTGGGTTCCAGAGAAACGGTAAAACCCCCATGTCCACCCAAATCACCTCAGAGGTGGAGTTTCTTTTGCTAAACCTCTCTAAAAAGGTCAAATGTCACTTGTTTTGCATCAATCTTGATACAGGGTACTTATTATATGTTGTACTTTGGATTCCTAAAGCTTTTAGTCTACCTTACCATCATCCAAGGGTAGTTTTCACTATAAGTAAAAAATAATTTTTGGACGGACACTATTATTTACAGTTTTTTACTATGTTCAATCTGAATTTTCTTTAAAATAAAAAACATCTATATTGATTCTGACTTTTCTACATCCAACTCACAGGTTTATCATTACTTTGAGAAACAAGATTATTAATTTAACCGTTTTAGAAGGGAAGATATGGTCATTTGTTCTGGGAATGTCATTTTCGAGCCTGAGACTTGAAAAACAGGCTCAGGGCTTAACAGGTTAAAAAGGGACTGGGACAGATCAATGCCATGGAGAACTGCAGCCTTGATTTTTGATCAAGCTAGTCTTCATTGACCAATATTTACATATTCAACCTACTTTACATATATCACTGAGGGAACAAGAGATGACAGATTGGTGCAGAATCAAAGCAAAAGCCTCTCATCGCTCTTCTCTGACCTTTTTTGATCCCACTACGGACATGGATCCAGGCCAGGAGGGATCCAGTTCTTACTACCTGAAAGAATATATCTATTAACCTAATGCAGATATTAAATGAAGATGGGACCCTTTGTATAAAATAAAGTCTTCATCTCTTTTTGACTGTTATTCATTTAAGCATATCACAAAGGCGCTTAAAGGGTGCTTATGAAAATGTTTTAATATATTTAATTTTATACAGCTAATAAATAACAGCAGTATTTTTTTTAAACACGTTTTTTTCCCCTGCTAAAAAGCAAGGAAAAAAAGAGCTCTAGTCCAGGCATTTTACCTTTAAATTGTTTTGGCCTCGGGCAATTTATATGCTGTTATGCTGCAATCACATCATAATTGCAAAATGCAATATAATCCTAAAATAAAAACAAACAGCAGTTGATAAAACATTGTCTCACCATTGCTTCTGATTCATATATTTTTATAATCAATAACAAATATTTGTATCTTGTATTTTAGGAACTTGACCTCTTCTTACTGCTTTGTGTCATTTTTCCAATTCCCCATTAGAGCGCAGTCTTTCTCCGCTTACAATGACCTTTAGGAATCTCAGAGCCACAACTGAGGTGAATCCCTAATTTCTAGGTAGCAAGCCATCATAAAATACGTTCTTTTTTTGTGAGTATGAGCTCCTGGAAGACAATTCGAATAACATTGTGAAAACATTCTATTCTAGGCCGGCACCAGGACTGTAAAAGTGAACAAAAACAGCTCAGGTGGAGCCATTTTGGAGGGAGACGTATGCTCAGTGTGCCGTAGAGCTGTGGGCTGTCTCATAGTGCTGCATGGGCGCTCCCGGGATATAGCAATGTTTGGTGTGCACTCATGGCATCTCCAGGTAGTAGCAGTGGAAAGGGTGGGCGTAGGAGGTGTGGCTTTGATCTCCCTCTGTCTGTGTGTGCTAGTGTGTGAAAGACAGAGAGGGAGAGAACAAGAGATAGCGATGGGTTTATGTGAAGCACCAATGCCAGGGGAGATGTTTTGTACTGTGGGAGTTTTTCCTCAGGATGTCAAGCACCTGTGTTGGAGCGGTGGGGTGATGTGTGAAGTGCACTCCACAGCAGAGAAGGTGTGATGTTGGACCCTGATGTAGGATGTGTACAGCAATGTGGGTGGATATTGGGTGGTTCTGCTATTTTGGGATCACTGTTTAAATGCCTGACAGCTATCATAGCTGAGCTGTAGCATGCTTGAATAAGCCCCTGTAAGTTCTATTAACACACAATATGTATGTATGGAAAGCAAAGTGGCCGGGTCTTATAATATAAACCGGTTCTGTTCAAATACTGCAGCACTCTCCTTCCAGAAACCTCTCTCCGTCTTTCTAAAATGTGCTTCAACTTTACTGCAAAATGTAATGGAATACATCAAATTTTGATGGTGAGTGATGGGCACCAGAAGGGGAGAATAGGGAAAAAGATAAGTCTTTCATGAAAATAATTAATACCTCTGTCTTCTTCTTCCTTTTTTGTCTCTCTCCATCTCCCAACTCCCTCCACCACTTCCATCTGCCTTTCTTTTGCCTCGCCTTTGGTCTTAATCCCATACCCCCCTCCCTCTCCACACTCTCATACGCCTGCATCCTCATCTCCCCTCTCCTCCCTCCCTCGCTCTGTCTCCTCTCCAAATCTGTCGCTGTCTCCTTCCCCTCTACAGGCACCACTAGTCGACGCTGCTCTTTGGATCACCGTGGTATGGCCTTCTGGGAGCAGCCCAGCTATGCTCGATGCATAACAAATGAATTCAGATACTTGCAGCAATCAGTAGGTGCAAAGTCAGCTTCCTTTCACTGCCTCTGTTTCCAATGCATCATAAATTACCTCCGCGGTGTTTTCCCCCTCCCCCTCATTCCCATCACACCAGAGCCAAAGATTAACCACTTCAATAGCAGAGCAGATTTAAACACTGATTATTCCATCTTTTCTGTGTAATACATAGTCATCCTTAATTCCTTTTAGCGTTTTGATTTAGTTGTTGGTATGTTCTTATCTGTTTTTGATCACATTGTAAGGGAAACTCAGTGGAAAGTGACCTTGTACTTCTCAATAGTATCACTTTTATTTACCAAAATAACCTGGTGTGAAATCTATCGCTTTCATCCGTTTTTCATCACATCGACATCTGGATCACAATGAAAATCAGTTTTTTATTATAGTCTGCCTCCATTTTAGAGAGCTTTATTTAATAACGTTTTTGCTTTTGTGCGTTTGCCTTTAGTCTGGTAACACACTTCCACTAGAATGGGTAATTTGGTAACCCTCCATCATAGATAAAAAATAAAAGAATTCATAAGAGCTGAGATAGTAGATATAGCCCTGCACCTGTGAACGTGTATTTATGAACATAAACCCTGTGCAATGACGTGAAATGTCATTTCACAGTGCAATTTATCCCTAAATGTGTGTCTTCTGCTCCAGTTAACTCTTTTATTCATATTGGCCTTTTTCAAAACATCCGTGAGGCAGAATACATCCCAGCCTGGCTTAGATATAAGTGTCGCATTAAGGGCCTCAGAGAGTGCAGTCTTTCTTCCTGATGTTTGCACTCCATTTAATCCAAATGGGTAGTTGAGCGTCTATCTTGCCAAACCTTCAGAGGACACCGATACCCCAAGTTCTTTGTTCTCCTGTTTTTGGAGGTTCAGGGGCACCTTGCAAAGGGCCAGAGGATGCTGGCTGGAGATGGGATGTCCCAGGTCACGAAGAATCTGCTGGACCTCACCCAGAGGAAGAACTTCTACGCCGGGGACCTGCTGTCTTCTGTGGAGATCCTTCGTAATGTGACGGAGACCTTCAAGAGAGCAAGCTATGCGCCTTCTTCAGATGATGTGCAAGTAAGTGCGCAGTGGGCTGGTTTTAACACTAAGTGACATATAAATATCCTTATCCATGGTTGCTCACAAATCGTGACAAAAAGACTGGACAAGAATAATGTTTTAGTGTGTTCTATATATGAAGGAAAACAATGTTTCGTAACATGTCTGAAATAGCACAAAGGCTGACGAACGCTCAGCGAGACTCTATTGTATCAAGAGATCTCCCTCCCCGCCCTAAGCTGTTTCATCTCATCATGTTGGGGTTGACTGCAGTCTTGATCCTCTTTATGTCAATAGGATGATGGAGATTATAGCTAAAGCTCCACCTCCATCACCAATAACATAGTTTATGTCCTCAGAGCTGTGTCATTTTTAAAGACGCCCTTCCCAGGCCTCTTTGTGCTGTTTCAATGTCTTTGGCTCGTGCCGTTTGTTAGAGGGAGCTAAACGGGGAAGGAAATAAATGTTACTCGCTATTTGGTGGGAACAGCAGAGCAGGCTCTGAATATTGCATTTGTTTTAATGAAAAAGCCTTTTCTCCATTATAGTGTTTTGTTGAGTTTCTAATCTGTCTTTGTTGCTGCAACGAGCTTGTTTTGTTATTGTTGTTGTTGTTCTGCATAGATATGTAAGTAATAGTGGCGGAAATTGGAAAGGCAAGATTCTTGCCCATTAGCCATTTTCGGTTTTGCAGTTGAAATGATTTCTGCTTAAATAATGTGAAAGTTGAGCTAGTTATTAAGACCCATAGCACAGTGCTGTTTCCACTGATTATACCTTATTTTCAATAAATGATAGAGGATATTTTTTATACCACAGAATGTTGGGTGCAACACTGTACAAAGCAATCAGTATCAGTGATTTTAGATGCACGTCATCAATTTGAGTGTCTTTTTAATGTGATAGGATTTAATTGGTTTGGTGCTTTACTTCAGGTTAAGATGAAGGTAATTGAAAATGTTGAACTCTATGAATTATGGACATCCAAAGCGCAGTGATATTTGGACTCCAAAATGTCAGGGATCCTTTTTTTTTCTTTTTCTGCACATTTATCAACAGTTTCCACTGAGCTGTACGGTCTGCTGGTAATATTCCTGCAGAAATAAAACCCAAATGTGCTTCCCATGGATGGGCACACATAGGGCCCATTTTCCCACCATAGAAAATCTATGAGATGTGGAAAGCATCCTTTCTCCGGTTATTATGAGAGCTCTATAGTGTGTGTGGGCAGACAGCAGAGCAGTCAGCCAGCCCACCCCCTCCGCGTGTCTCTGAGCTAATGCAGTGTTAAAGTGGGCACATTACCACCAGAGGGAGCATAAGCATTCAAGTAGAAAACAAGATAGCCTGTGTCAAGAGAGAGAGCCACTCCCTCAGGCACAATGTAGACCAGACGAAATAACAAGGCTAAAGATCAGACAGGGGTCCTATTACTACTGCAGGCATGCACCCCCTGCAGCCCCTGCCGCAGAAGGAAGACAATCCACACAGCTGCTCAAACATTCCCTTTCATCTTTCTTTATGACTGCAGCTTCTCTCCTCCAGCATAATGTGTTTGCTGCAAGCTGCAGGTGGTTTGATGTGTATTTGTGTCAAGATCTTTTTTTCCTGATGACACCATAATGGCGTCATTGTCACATTTCCTTTGGGCTATTATGCCCTGCAGTGACCGTTATGATTATAGAAATCCCTGCGATTGCGAAATGTCAGTTTATTATCCATAATACTCTTTGAGTGCGTATATGATTTGTTCATATGTCATGCTTTTATAAAGCATCTTGCAGCAGTGCCTCTAATACGTCTTTGTGGGGTGTTTGACATATTTTTCCGTTTCATCATCTCCACAGAACTTCTTTCAAATCATCAGCAACCTCTTGGAGGAGGAAAATAAGGAGAAGTGGGAAGACGCACACAAGGTAAGCACAGCGCTGTACGCAGAGTAAATAATTCAGGTTTCTGCATGAATGTTTTGTGTCTAAAATAAACTCGCTTATCTGCAGTCGCTTCGTCTGAGTAAAAGCAGAGATAAAGTAAAGTCAGGTTCGGTGTAGCGAGGATGTTACACTTACACATATCATTGTGAGAGGTCATTTTGCAGCTGTGACATCTGGCCTCATTTCGAAAGCTATTTCCTCAGAGCTCCACTTGGTGGCAGCAGCACTGCCACAGAGACTGGCCAACGTTCACACTGCAGGACTCACTCACTCCTGCGTACTCAACGTTTCACCCAGCTGGTATAGATCGCAGCAACCAGTGTGATTATAACATCATTTTTGTAGAATTACATCATAGAAAAAAACAGTTTTAATGTTTAATTGCTTCTAAACTTATTGCCTTTTCTGTATTTCTCTGACATTGTGAGGAAGCTCATTCAAATGGAGACGCAGTTAAATAAAAACATAGTCTCATATCAAACACAAATTGTGGGAACAATAAACTACAGTAACGTACTGTAGGCTAGATACAAAAATGTGTACAGAACAGTGCACTTTCTTGCCACCGTGTTTATCCAAGGAGATCGGCTTCTGGCTACGTCCTCTGTCGGCCACATCTTTCAACTCGAGAGGTGGCAAATGTTGTTTTCAAAAAAGTGCCACTGGTGTCTCAGACAACCTGAAATCACGCACATCCAGTCTCTGACAGAGATACCATCTGTGATGGACGGCGAGCCCGCAGAGGGCATCTGCTCCGTTGTCACCTTCACTGGTAAATTGACTTAAATTGGGTATATCACCGGCACTGACACATGGCTGAGGGGTGTCTCAAAATCACCCGGGTCTCTTTTTTTGTCTGCGTTTCCCCACGCTTGACTTTTACTTGGATACAAGGGGAAGGCACACAGTTCAAAGTCAGTCTGATGTCTCTACAGGCAGTAATTACTGTGTACTCAATGCAGCTTTAGTTTTGCAGGACAAAAAGGTATGTTGTCTGTGAGAAGAGCTCACAAATGAGCAGCTTCATCAATGCGTCAGAGATGGAGACAGATAGATCAGAGGAAATATAGGAATAGGAAAAGTTGTCTCTGTGATTGAACGCCCAGAAGAGATATGTGTTAATTATTTCTGTCGTTATTAATGTGCCTGTCCGAGGAGTGCTGCTGCTTCAGATTCACCAAGAGGACGTTGGTTAAACGACGCTGTCTGATTTCAGCAGACAACGACGCTTGGACTTCACAGCTATCAATTTTTCTCACTTGCTGGCTTGTGGTACATTAATGAGTGTTCTGAGCTCACACTGCACAGCACCCACACACTGTGTGCTGTGGGCATTCAAAACACTCACATGAAACACCTCACTATGAGGTTTTACTGGCTGCGGAGTTGGCTCTGTCCAGAGATCACTATATATTCACCTCCTGTCACTGTTACCATGGCAAGGAAAGGAAGAGCTCTGTCTATAGATCCACCACTGCAGCCATTTCCCTGCGCTGCTTTCACATCTCAGGGTTGCCATGGAGACCAGCAGAATGAACATGACTGCACTGTGCGTCAGACATGCCGGAAGGGGCGACGTGATGTGCTTTTCTCCCCCACCATGGCTCTCACTCTGCTGTGTCAGAGGATCTCAACTTCAGCATCACTGGCTTAGCAGCAGCACATGTGGCGGCATGTGTGAAACACACACACACACACACACACACACACACACACACACACACACACACACACACACACACACACACACACACACACACACACACACACACACACACACACACACAGGGGGGAAATAGCTGCCTCAGGTGTTTGTTTGAAATCAAAAGTGAGGTGTTAATTGTTAATTGTAATTAAGTGCCACTCACACGCTTTTTCACACGCAACATCAACATTATGTGCTCACACATTTGTTCAAGTCCTGCAAAAAAAACATTGTGTGACACAGCTCTCTTACAGACATTTTGAATTGTTAAAACAGTATTGGTCTGTGCAGCTGCACAGAATGTCGTCATTTATGCCACAGCTACACAGTACTAAAAAAATATTCTCAATATCGGGGTCAAAGGAATGCAAAACTGCTCTCCACCCCATTGAAGCCTCTTATTAGATTCAACCCATCCGAACTAGATCGGCAGCCATGACAGTGATCCAATCTTTTGAAGGTCAATTATCGGATTAGTGTGCCTTTGATTTATCGACTTGAGGAAAGAGCTGACGGGACCAGCAGTGTTGCTGGTCGTGGACATGAAATCCTGCCTCTGCATTCCCCCACTGAGTGCTGCTGTCCGTGAAGCGTCACATGAACCCTGGCAATCACCCTTGAGCTGGCAGAGCCTTTCAGAAGAGGAGCCAACCAGCAACTGTGTGTGCAAACACGGGGGTTATCGCTCTGATGCTGGTGTCACATGGTTCAATTAGGCTGCATTCAATCCAGGCGTTGCGGTGAAAACACCACTCAGGTATTGCTTTTAAACTTTGGTGGTGGGGTGCCAAAATAAAAGAGAGGCCTGCAGCAAAGGGTTAAAAAAACGTTTTGAAAAGCAGGATAAACACAACCCAACATCACTCTGTGTTGGCCAATCACGTATCTGGCGAACCAGAGCTGTACACCACCGCCATGAGGGAGTTCAAAGGCGGTAATTGTCATGCAGTCACTTGGTGCTAAATGGGCCATTTAAGTGACATTCCAACATCGCAGCATAACCCTGCGCTAACTGCTGTAACGCCTGATTTAATGTGATCTATCTACCCACTGCTTTATATGACCGTTTGATCTGTAAAGTATCAGAGGATAATGAAATCCCATAAAACATTCCCAGAACTCAAGGTTACATATCTACATTGCTTATTTGGTATTTACAAAATGTCAAATCGTCACATTGGATAAAGTGAAAACAGACACTGTTTTTAGTTTTAACCTAAAGACTACTAAAACTACTACTACTAATGATGACAAATCAACTATCGAAATACTTTGTGATTGTTCTAGATGGTTCAATTTCCATTATATGACATTTGGATACATTTACGTGAAAATACTGTGAAATCAGTTTCAAACCACAATACATTTTAAGCATAATATAAGTATGTCTAACACTGTGACCCATGTGCTTATTGATCTCCTTTTCTTCTGTTTTTGTTGTTTATTCAGCTAAATGTCCTTTTTAATTGTGTTTTTTTAATGTTTCTTACAGCGTCTGCGTTTAACTATATTCCTGAAGTTTATTTACAATATGTGTGTGTAACCTGCTTTTTATTTGCTGTCTTTTTCCATTCTTCTGTCGTGCTACACACTCCCATCTTTCCACTGATAACAACCGTTGAAATTGAAAATGTCTCCTTGGCTCTCATATCTCGTCCAGATCTATCCCGGAGCAGTGGAGCTCATGCAGGTCATCGAGGAATTCATCCACATCGTCGGATTGGGCATGAACGATTTCCACAATGCCTATTTGATGACTGGGAACTTGGGTAAGAATCGGCCCTCTTCTCCTCCTGGCCCTCAGGCACAGAGTTTGTTTTCTTGTTTATTTCCGCATGACACGGACACACAATCCCTGCCGACTCCTTGTGTCAATTTCTCCACCATCATTAATTTAGGATAAATGGTGCGTGGTAAGGGTGGGGGAGTAAAATTACTGCTAATCAATAATGTTAATTAAAACTGAGCTTGTGGTCTTAATATGCTGAATTATTATGAAAACACTTAACATTCAATCCAATATCATGAGGGTGCAGTGAAAGAACCCCCACAAGGCAAACACTCTTCTTTAATAGAGTTATAAAGACAATCATACACACAGCACTCCTTAAATATACAATGTTGATGCTTTACTGTTATTTTAGATGTTATTATATGCTAAAGACAACTGTTTTTGTCTTCACTCTATTGTCTTCTAAAGCCATTTACTTTTCTTTTATTGTACATTTTCCATACAGCCATAGTTTGTTCCCCAATAATCAAAGTATGCTTGTGTCATATTTGAATGGTTAGTAAGTATTTGTGGTGTTGTACTGTACTGCAATTCTTTGAGAGAGACATCATTAGCAGAGCATAACCTTAAGTATGTTGTTCAGAAGTGCCGTAGCTTGAAAAGAGATGGTTTGTCAGCTCCTTTGAAAGATAAGCAGTCATGCAAAGTAAAATATTGTTGGTGTATCTGATAAAGGGCTATACAAGTGGAAGTCAAATTACAGGTTTTTCTTTGCAGCTGTAATGAGCTTGAGAACATTGTTGCTGCGCCACTGATTGTGGACCAGATTATAACTCCCACTCTTTAAGAAAAAAAAAGTATTTTAGCAACATTTCCATTCCCTGATGTTCTGCTGGATTCTTTTTCTTCTGTCGCGCAGCCTTTTGGATGATCTGAAGTCTCCATGGCATTTCATTTCTTACTCAGCCATAACTGGTGTCTTACTGAAATGGAATAATAGAGCTGCAGTCTTGTTTTATTCATGCAAGTGAATGTGAGCATGTAAAACCTTGTGATTGCTCTGAAGGAGCAAGGTTTCTTCTTCATATTCTTTACAATACAGTAGCTAACATTTGACCCACTTCTAGCAAACACTTGCACTTGGTGGCTCTTTATGGTATATAATCTCTACAGTATATGGATGAATAGGTCGCCCAGCCAGAAAAGCATTTCAAACATGGCACAATGAATTCACTCATCAAAATGCCATTACGAAGCATCATGAGAAGCAAATTAAGTAATCGGCACTTTGAAGTAAGGCTTGAATGCATACCGTAAAGCCTTAATGACTTATTTCACAGACGTGAGAATATTTCTGTTTCCTTCTCCTGTATTAGTATACTTCCTTCAATTTGGCTTAATGATAGTCGTCCCTCTTCAATGGCAATGCCCACTCTTTCTGCCTGAGAAAGCATTAACACATGACCCCTGATGTATGCTAAATATGCAGCCCATTCTGTGAAACTGACTCTAAATAGACAGTTAAGTGTTTTTATCCAGATTTATGGAAATTCCTTGAACAGCCGTGTGAATCGCATGGCTCAACTTGGATATAAAATACTTGACCCTAACAATATTAGTCAGCCATATGACAGTTGAACCCCCGCTTAAATCTGTGGCACTGCAGATTAAACCCGTGTCAGACACAATACCACAGAAAATCTTTGGGTAAACATGAAGTGGTGATGCATCTCAGCATTGGTTTGCAGTCCTAAAGAAAGCTCTGACTAATATCAGGGCTAATGTTCTTATAGTGCTATACAGGAATTATCGCAATTTCTGTAAACATATTTTACAAGAGACTATTTTCTAATAATTTCACATTTAAGAAGGTTTTTAGTTTGATTTTAAGTCAGATTTCTTTATTTATAAATACATTTTCAAGTTATGTTACTCTGTATATCACTGCATTTAAAGGGGCATTGATAGAAACATTTGATTTGACTGAATTGAAAGTCAATCAATGTCATTTTTAAAACAACTGACATCATGTTTTATGATAGATAACCTACAATAAATTAGGAAATTACTCTACAATCGATGGTCATTTAAAAAACAAAACCTAATAACCTGCAGCCACTGGAATATATTACAATTATATATTTAATTTTAATAGGATAAATAAGGTTTTAATGTTGAAACTTTCTGACTCAGGCAATATTTTCACTAACATTACCCTAAGACAGACATGGCATTTATGCATCAAAAATAAATAATAACTTTCTGAAAGAAAGCAGATTGCAGTTTGATGTTTTGCCTCTTCTAGTTCTCCTGGTGTGACTGAACTATTCCTGATTACTTCATGCACCTTTTAATGAGTTGCAGCTATGTTGCTTCGTCAGTTTTACTAATAAAACAGACAGTCCGTCTTTCCTTAAAATGTATTTAGTTGAAATACACAAAACGGATAATTATAACAGTTGTAATATCTGAGTAATCTGCGATGTATGTACAATTGGACAAGGTTGTACATTATTGGTTTGGACAAGAGCGATAGGTGGGAGGTCAGAGATAAACATTTAAAAAACATGTTTTTAAATAAGCAGCCTTGAAAAATATGTTTGAAAATGGCTAGGGGGCAGTTAGTGATGGCTTGTTAAAAAGCACATTATGTCCCAATGAACTCTTGGAGAACAAGAGCAAAGAAATGGTGAAGTGCAGTATGATTATTATTTCTGAGATGCAGGACTGAGGCAGAAATATTTCTGAAGCAGCTTTTTGAGAAATGATTGGAAGACGCAGCAGTAATAAGCTGCCTCTGGCTAGGATAAAGCAGAACCCTCCTGCTGCTGTGAAAATGTGAAGGTGTTCTAGCCCAAGAGCTCAGAATAATGTTTTACCTGTTAGTTGAAAATGTCAGGACAAAATAATTATATCAAAAAAAAAATCTGACTTTAGTCAAAAGTGCATTTATATAAAGGTGCATTCAAAGGTCACCTATCATGCAAAATCCACTTTTTCATGTCTTTCATATAAACATGTGTCCCCTCTGTGTAAAGAGATTCTGAAAGTTTCAGGAAAAAAGATTCTCTCACTTTTTGTCCTGATCCATTTATATAAAAACCTGTCTGAAAATGAGCTGATCAGATTTGGGCCACTTTGTGATGTCATAACGATTTTTTTGGCTTGTGTAACCATTAGCCAATAACCAACCAAGGTAACAGGTATATTTTTACACCGTATTTGGAAAATAAGTCAATATACCAAATTCTATTTCAATTATACATAAATAAGAGATGGATAATAGATTGATCCCTGGACACACAGAGGCTTTGATAGTCAGACACACTGCTCTCACTACAGTGCTTCGTTGTCCACGTGGCTCTTTTGATTAAAAGAATGGGACGTTTTGTGGACCCATCGGTGGAAGCCAAGTGGAGAGCATCTGGCTGAGTAAGATATTGCGGCATCATTTCGTCACTAATTTATGGCAGCCTCTTGACACCTAGATAAATACTGGCTGTCACCGCTGCATCGTCCTCTGTCCTCCTACTTTTAGTCAAATAACCTTGATTGCGGAAAGCTCTTCAATCCGGCAACTTGTGCTCTCTCCTCACAAGCAAACACTCGGAGGACAAAGAGAAGCCTGGTGAAAATGAAACTCCACGTTGGCGCTGAAACACATCATGCCCTTTTGACATTTGTGTTCGGGCCGTCTATTTTGAGGCTGTACTTCATGGAAGTGATTATTATGACACTAATAATGATTAATTGAAATTACACACAGACAAGCGACAGCTGCGAACGTTTATTAATTTATTTTCCATGAACGCATTCAGACGTAATGAGCGGTGCATTAATTCCCTCTTATGATAACGCGCCATACAGAACACTCTCGGTGTTCAGGAGCATCACAATTCTGCATTATCACTTTATTTGTGCTGCCTATACCCATCAGGCAAGTGCAAAGCCCCATTTACCAGCAGGATTACCCAGGACTCTGAAAGACAGCCGCCATAGCCCCCTGTTGTGTTTCACAGTGTGCCCCGTGACTAAAACCACCAACACACACTCACACACACACACACACACACACACACGCTTCCCACTGCTGCCTCTAACATCTGGTGCTGTGAACAGGACCCGTTGCAAATGGCAGGTCTCGCGGTGCTCTGTGATTTCGTGCCCGCTGCTGGATCATCCCAAACACACAGACACACCTTCTGTCACAGATCTCACTCAACACGGAGTCTTGCCGGGAATTGTATTATTGGCACAGCACAAGTAACAATAGAGGTTTTGCATCAATGAGGATTAGCCTCAGATTCCCCAGCTGACTGGGACTGGATGTGATACCAGGGAGAGAGAACAGTACAGCGTTATCCTCCTCTTGTAATGCTGAGGCCCTTCCCGTTGATCCTGGGTATTTTCCTTGTCGCTGCCTCGGTGCACGGACTGGCACCTCAGCAGGGAGCGAGAAAAGGAAAGAGTGATTAAGGAGATTTCAGTTGTGGCTTTGATTTTGCACTTAGCGGTAAATGTGTAACTGAACGCATTAAAAGCCCAGTTGGAGATTATCTGACGTTTAATTGACCTGCACATTCACAATTCAGGTTGACAAATGAAAATAGGTTTTTCTGTGTTTTGTCACTCTGTAAACATATACTGTAGGCCTGGGCCAAAAGAATATGCCATATATGCATTGACCAATATGCATTGCTCCATTGTTCAGTGGTGTTAGATAGAGCATTAGGGATCTGACTTAACTTGGGAGTGATAGCTGACTCTAATCCTGTTTTGAATATGGGTCGCAAAAGTGTTGCACAACCTCTGCAGGATGAAAGGACGACATACAGTATAATAGGTTTGATTCATGTTATTAAAGAAAGAAAACCCATTCAAATGGCAGCATTTCAAAACAATGAGCTGCAGCCACTTAGCTTAAAGACTCGAAAAAGGAGATCTAAAGCTAGCCTGGCTCTGTTAGAAGTCACTGGTGCCAGTAAAGAAAGATAAAAAAGAAAAGATAAGAACTAATAAATAGTAAGACAATATGATTTTACACAAAGTTTATGCAGGAAACATAAATACTCACTTAATAATACAAAACACATACTGCACACGTGCATTTGTGTGTTTATGTGTGTGTCTATCCTTTAATTCTTAGTTCATAGTGACCTGCTGTGTGTACGAGACAGCAAAAACATCTGCCATGTGAAAACATTTTTATTGCAGGGCGTCGTTTTATTAACTGGAACCAGCATGATTCTCCATGACACAATCTATAAACTCATAAATACTCTAAAGTATATCGATCATCAGTATTTCTTCTTTGGTGTGTTTGTTTGGATTCTGCAGTGGCCAGCATCCAGAGGCTCCCCGCAGTGTCTGTGATGACTGACATCAACTTCCCCATGAAGGGTCGTAAAGGCATGGTCGACTGGGCCAGGAACTCGGAAGATAAAGTGGTCATCCCCAAGGGCCTCTTTGTTTCCCAGTCAGCAGGTATGTAAGCGTTTATATATCAGAGCCACTCTACTTCTGGTCCAACATGTCTTCATCTAGCAGCTGTGATGTGTACACATGCTCCTTGTACTCTACAACATTTATACTACATAATGTTTAAAGTTTAATTCCAACTTCCAGTAACATTTCCAGAATCTGCAGAGGGCACTGTGGTAGAATTGTATGATTAATGCATCGTAAATAGACAATGATAGATTCTCTAGCCACAGCTGAGCAATGAGAAATAAATATATGGACATCTCAGCAAAAGCTGAATGATTTTAGTGAAATTGCGCTGTCTGACTTACAACATGACTTGCATACAGACACATCAATCCTGTGGGGAAGGTCTTTTCTATTGTTTAATGCTACACCACCCATTGTTTTGGGAAAGTGAAATAATGCTACAAGCCTTTAAACACAGCCTGCTTGCCTGTGCTTGTTCAGTCACTGAGTTTCCCATCGACTCAGCATTTTCAGCATCCTTTCAAACTCTGCCAGTCGCAACTGTATATCCTAATCCAGAGCCAGATGATTTGGTTAATTGGTGTAATCAGTTTTATCCGGAATATATCAAAGATAACAAAGGATTGATTAGGAATCTGTGCCACGTGCCTAACCCCAGCCACTCTCATTTGGACCGTGTAAAAAGCTGATTCGATAGCAAGTATTTTACTGGAGTCAACAAAGGCTGCTGGAAAAAAGTTACACTTTACAGTAAGTATAATTGGCAAAAACTACACTAAGAACTTGCATGCTTACTTACTGTAAACCAAGAAGTGTCACTTCCAATTAAAAGTGTTCTCTAAATTATGAAAATTCAGCATGTTATTGGAAGGAAAACCCTACAGTATGTGCATTTTGAATATACACTTTTATTCTATTCAAGCAACCGTGTCAACATGAGGTTGGAGGACATTAAAAAGAAGGGCTATCAGTATAAAACCTGAAAATAATGTTTATTAATTGTCCTTCTTTTCGTTTACAGATATGGAGGGATCGCCCGTCTTCATTTTGGGAACAGTTCTCTACAAGACTCTCGGACTCATGCTACCTTCACCAAAGTAAGGGCCGCATATCTCCCTGTCTGCATTTTCTGGTCTGGTGGCTAGAGGAAATATGAGGCAGATTTAGCCCCTCCAGAGGCTGCAGGGGTGTCCATTTTTATTCAGAGTAGTAGATCAAAGCTTAAAAACAGGGCTGCACCTGTCTCCATTGTCCCTGATATGTTCCATTTGAAAGACTTGAAATTCAGAAACTTTCCTTTACTGCGTTTGGTTTGTATGGTCCTTTAATAGTCCTTAGGGAATAAGCTCGGGATATGGCATGTATACAACTTTTTAAAATTAAAGATTAGTGTGCTTTTAATGAAACATAGTCACTGTAGCATGGAAAATTTAGTTAATTAAGGAGGACATTAGTGTCTGGAAAAGCAGCGGGACGTTGCAAACAAACACCTGGTGTCACACCCCGATCAACAAGTCCCAAGGACAGAAGGGTCATTCCAGGCCAGGCCAGCTGTCACAGGTGGAGCCCCCCCCCCCCCCCCCCCCCCCCCCCGGGCACATGTGGAGACGAGCCCATAATGGTACCCTGAAGCCCGGGAGGACGAGCAGATCAAGTGGCAACTGATTTTGTTCCTTTGCCAAATGTCAAGCTTGTGAAGTTTCAAAGAAGAACATAACTTTTTCACTGCCAAATGTCAGAGGTATTTTTAGTGCATTAAAAGCAGAGAGCTAAAGAACTTCTTGTGTGAACAGTCAGATAAAGATGTTCTCAGCTCGGGCAGCGGGCTGCTCGGACTTAACTCTACTTTCCTTTAGATAAGTTGACATTGCTCATACTAGTGAGATGCTCTCATGGATATCAGATTCTAATATTAAGAATATGTTGTCAACTGTACAGCTGGAGATGTGTTTTTTTTTATAAAAGCATAGATACGAAGAGAAAAATATTGTTCAGTTCAGACGGGCCTTTGATTTCTACTCTCTGTTTCCTGCTTGGATGTTTTCAAAAAGCATTACTGGCAAACATCCTGAACAGCTGCTTGAAGTTTAATGGGCAGCTTTTTGACATCCTGCCTTCCCTGATATTTGAGTTCAAATTCAATACAAACTGCCCTAGAGAAAATACCTTCGACTATTATGCAATTAGTTTAAAAATGTATTCGAACTACTGGCACTCTACTTTTGATTCCAGGGCAATTTTAGATTCTTCTTGCATAAAACCTTTTTAGAGACCTTAAATCCGGTTTGATACTAGTGTTCCTTATAGATCCCACATAAGTCTCACTGACTCTACACTTAAACCGTACCTGATCATGCTTCTGCACAGAGCACGGAAACAGGTATTTAAGGTCAAATCAAGGGTTTGAGTCTTTGAACACTGGGAATGTTACTCATCTTGCATACCAATAAGCTCTGTGTACCATTTGGAACTCAAGAGGATGGCCTATGCTTGACTGCGTTTGCCCCTAAATGACATGCAAACATTCTGTGTGTTAGGAACTTCAAAGATGTGTCTTATTTTCTGTGATTTGTGTTTGACTCAGGAACCACACTGTTGTGAACTCCAAGGTCATCGCTGTGACTGTGAGGCCTGAGCCAAAAACGACTGAATCCCAACTGGAGATCGAACTGGCTCACCTGGCAAATGTAAGCACCGCCGTTTTTTTTTACATTAAACACATGTTGTATGAACAAATGAGTGTTGCTCTCTGTGTTAGTTGTGGTATAAAAAAACGACTAGAAAGTCTTTGTGTCTGTTGACTGAATATTGCAGAGCACATATAACTCCCATCATCCGACACAATGGTGGTTAATTGACTCGATAATTAATTTGCAAGCAGCCGGTGTCAGGAGAGCGTACCGCAGTCAGATAATTACATGGACAATCCCTTTTATGATTCAGGCCTCTTCATTCATCTTGGAGATAAAGTGCCAGGAAGTCTGAACGTGTCAGCAAGTGTGTGTGTCTGTGTGTGTGTCCGGAATATGTGCTGTATGAAACACAAAGATCTACAATGAAGGACAGATATGCCGTAGATGTATGATGATTATGATGGTGATGATAATGATGATCAACTATCATCATAATTGACCTGATAAACATTTTGTCCTTTCCTTGCCTCCCAGGGAACAATGAACCCTTACTGTGCGCTGTGGGACAGCAACATCATGTAAGTGGGCATTCGCTTTCACTTTTCAAACTCTTCCCATGTATCGCTGATGTTGTTGTATTGCTTTTCTATCACGCCCCTGAGATTGGGGCTGTGTGCGTTCTTTCTTCAAATATCTCTAGTGCACTTCTTGCAGCTTCTTCTTACTCTAATAAGCTGGGTTAGCACAGAAAGAAAAGCTTGAGAAGATACACCTGCAAGGCAACATTTGACATTAAACCCTTACTAGGGATGGGTCAAAATAATAGGAATACCAACATTCCAGCTGTAAATGAAACAGTTGTGAAGCATAATGTGATATGTATGCATTTCTGAGATTCACATGTTTATTTTGACTAACATGAATCCAGTTTGTGAAGTTTTCTTTTTACCTTCAAACTCTGAGTCAGTGTTTGTAAGTTTTGCAGTGTTCCTGCGTCCAGCATATGCCGTCATGATTTCATCTTATCAGAGCACCATATGAGTCACTCCTGACTGAGTCATAAGTTTACTCCTATGAATCCAAGTTTTAGAGACTTGTGTTGTGCACGGAAGTCTTTAAAAGTGTACGTAGAGTTACAAACAAATGAACTTAATCATTGGTTCTCAACAGTCATCTGAAAAATCATTATTTCATAAGGAAAGTCACAGAGATACAAATAGGCTGGGTAGTCACTGCCTGAAGTGGTGGAGCCATAAATACTGCAGCATTATGTAACATAGCAGGGGGAAAACTCCCCAAAATCATGAGGACATATACAAAACACAGCTGCATTGGCAAAAAGAAGCACCACACCACAAAGTAAAATGTTAACGGAGACAAAAGAAAGACGTGACACAATCACAGCAGAAGTTAAACATAAGCCATTATGGAAAGGTTTTGAATTAGGTTGCAATATACTAATAATGTTTGTTTATTCCTCTGTCCACAACCTACACATCCACACACCCAATGAATGCTTTTCTGAAGCTTTTGGTCATTGCTGAAAAGTGAGTGAGTTGGACTTGTTTTGTCTGAGGTTGCTGTCCTGATGCTTTTAAATGGATTTGATGTCACCTTGTTTGCGGTGGAATGATTTTCTCGCCTGCCCCGTTAACATTTGACACAGCAATGTTCTTGTCACAGTGTCACTTGATAAAACGAAAGTTGTTGGAGCGTTTCCTCTCGCGGAGACTCAACCTCCTTTGCTACTTTGCAGTGAGGTCTGTTCACTTATTTAGCTGAGAGGCAACGATTTACTAATTACACTAAAACAGGAACAGAAGCTAATAGCTGTTGAATTATTTACAGCTCTAAGCTTTCAGAATTTCATTATGGCAAACCCTGTTTTGAACGTTTTTTGGCCAGCTATTTTTTATATATTGCATTCTGTTATTGTCTCTGGATGTTTTAATTGTTACAGGAAGATACTTATTATCCTGTGCACAAGGGACACTGGAAAAATGCATTTCCCATAATGTTATGTGGAAGAAAACATTTGGTGTCAGAGAACATTGTTGAATATGGGGAATTGTTGCAGTATATGATTTGTTTTTCTGCGCTAACACACTAGTTTATCTCCTACCTTTGCATTTCTGATAATAATATCATTCTGACAGTAACTGCGCAAGGCACGTTTGCTTTCCCTAATAGTCAATACCTGTTTTTGAACGCAACTAGGGGACCAGTTGTATTACTGTAGAAGGCACTTAACGCCACATCCACTGACTAAAAGTGTTGCTGAATAAACAAGAATCTTTATAATTTCATAAGTGTTAATGTGGTACTTTGTGGTGTATCTAATCATTTTTGAGAAACATTTTGAAAGATGGCACATTTATGCGTTGCTCATTACTAAAAACAGCCCTACACGTTAATTATTTAGTGTGTTTTGGTGTGTAACTAAATCATTTTGGATGAGCAGTTACTGGAAATACTTTGGACCTCAGTTTTGCTGTGGTTATGGGAAACAGCAGTTGTGGCTGAAGCATCTCAGTCAACAGCTTGTACAGTAGGAGGATGTTATTCTTACTTTCAAATAGCATGTGAATTGTGCTGTCCTCTATCGTGCTGCATTTGAGGGCAACCGGTCTATTTTTGAACAGCAAAGTTACAACTGGGACAACTCTGCTTCATTCTCTTTTACTCTTGACTTTCACGAAGCAAGTGTTTTAATCGCAGCGTTTATGCAATAAGTCGTTGAGAGTGGCATGATTATCATGTTCACTTCAAACAGTCGACTCGTTCTATTACACAATAGCTGCCACTCTCAGGACTCTCATCGAAGGGGTAATAAGCCATCTGTCAGCCATGTTGGACCAAACCAACAGAGAGTGCTCACTGTAACAATTAGCAGAATGAAGAAATGTTGTTCACTGACTCGTGAGGTCCAGATTCAGATCATGTGAATATTTAAGACTGGAGGCAGCCACAGTGAATGTGCGAGGCTGAGAGAAGCTGCCACACCTGAGCCTCTGCTGCTTTACTTTCACAACAGGGGTGGAAGCCCGAGGGGTAAACATGGTTACGTGTGAACACGAGGAAAGACTTGTGATTTGTCTGTTTATGTGCTGGGAATATGAGAGGGACACGCTGTTCAACTCTACAAAGCTGCAGCTGATATAGCGGTAGAATCTATACATTTGTCTTTTTCTTTCTGTGCTTTTCCCGCATGTTGCTATGCAGAGGGAACCAAATCAGTGCATTTGTAATAAGGTGCTGTTAAATCTTAATAAAGGCAAAACTAGATCATTGGAATCTTCTGTTTTTAGCATACGGGAGCAATAGGAGAGAAGGCAATAGTTCTTCATGTTTTTCATACCCAGAAATACTGATGTGAGGACCAGGTTTAATGAAAATAATTTGACATATTAAAGTCCATTAACTTAAAGGAAAGAAAGCCAGCCGAATATTTCATTAAATTGTAAATGGGCATTAAATTGGGCAATTCTTTATAACCAGTATTGAGTAGTTTTATAAAGTATGATAACAAAAAAATGCAATTACTTTTGTTAAGAACAAGATGCTCCTTATACCTGATACCGGTTGGAAATACATCCACTACAGAACTGTAATTAGATACCATTTTGAAAAGGTTCTCTTTTCAAATGAATTACAACCTTTGAGTGCTACTTGTATGATCAGTGGCATTACTCTCAAACACATTTGAATGCTGGATTCTTGTAATAGAGTATTTTCAAACTGCAGTATAGGATCCGAGTGAGCGTTTCACATCATTTACAATATTAAGAATAAGATAATTAATGTGAAAACTGACATTATCTGCTTCTTTTTAAATACTGAAACACAAGTCTTGACAGAATAATTAGTTGTCAATAAATCCTCATTTAATTATTTGCAATTAAAGTAAGATATCAATCGGGATATTCATGATTTGACTCTTTTTTAACCCAGAGCACTGTTGCATCTGGCATTGGCTTACAATCAAAAAAGAACATGAATGCAATAAAGAATTAAACAAAGATAGGAATAAACATACCTCTGTGCAGCTCTCAGTGTGAAAAATAAAACATTGGAGAATCCAGAGAGCCAATATGATCAAGAGAGCCAATATGATCAAGTCTCCACAGCGCCGGGTGTAAACAGGTCAGATGCATACACTTTTATTACTCTTTGAAATGTCAATATTTTCAGCTATCAAACAAGCCTGAAATTGCCAATATCCCACCACTGTGCCAAGGGAAAAATGTGAAATCCAACACAGTGATTTTAGATCAGCTGACTTCCCTGTAGTGTTCAAATATAAATATTTGGGGGTGATAGATCCAACTACCCAAGATACATAATATTTTACATTTATGTGCAATATCTCGGAGATTAAGTAACACTGTGAATGCAGCATGAGTTTGAATCAGATCACTTTGTAGCCGATTTTAAAGCTCATAACTCATTCTTATTTAAATGGTAAACATAAGTAATCTAATTTTGAGCATTGTAATCACTTGCATAAATTCTAGCTCCTCAGTTACTCCAAACCGCCACTAAACTTGCAGGAAAATAAAATTACAGAATTACATAACGAGCTAGTTTGAGCCTTTTGGCGTTATCCTGCAATTAGATGCTTTTATAATCCTCTGAATCCTTGTAAAGCGCACGGGGAGCCGAACGAGAGTCTTTCTGACTTTTTAATCGCAGATGTTTTTGCTTCCCCCTCTCAGATTATCCACCAAAGTCTTATCGAGGACACCCTTCATTATTAACGTCTTTTAAATCCTGAAATAACTTTCCAAATCAGACTTAACAGCATCTTGACCCCTCTTTAAAACACACGGCCTTTTTACTGACTGACATATTTATGACACCTATTTCTTATGATCTGATTCTCCTTGTTTCTTGCTTCCTCGCTAAACCTCTCTAAAGGTAATACATTATATCACAAAGTCACGATACAGTATAACCAAACAGATTGTAATCTTTATGGCCAAACGTGTATAATACATTTTCCATACCTGCAGTGGGCTGAAGCTCGGACCACAAGATTAGGGGTTTACTTACATATTTGTTTTCTTCTAAAGTCAATAGAAGTCAATTTAGATGATTTACTCGCAACACGCAAGGTCACACACTAAATAACAGTGGCCTTAACCCTTAGATGCACGAGTGACTGGACCCAACACTCTTCCATAAGTGGGTCTAAAAGGACCCGTATTAGAATAATATGTGTTTTTATGCAATCTTTGTCATTCTGGTTAAGAAAAATCTCTTAAATAATATTTAGTATTATATTTTGGTTCACACTAGAAATATTTTATATTTAATTTTTCACTATTTATAATTTTAGAAATGTCTTTTACATTTTGAAAAAAAACGTTTTCCCATAGGATTCCATAGCAAATGCATGCGGGTCAGTTTTGACCCACTTATGGAAGCTTGGGGTACTAATAAAAAAACTACAATTTCTTAAAATGTAAATTAAATGTGAATGGCATGATATCCAAAACATGTTTTTTGAGGAATAGCTGGAATATGAAATGATACATTTTTTTAATTACAAAGATACTTCAAGAAAACCACCTGACCGGGTCCAAAAATACCCACTTATGGAAGCTTGGGGTAATAATACAAAAACTACAATTTCTTAAAATGTATAACATTTAAATTTAAAATTAGAATGGCATGATATCCAAAACATGTTTTTTGAGGAATAGCTGGAATATGAAATGATAAAAAAATGTAATTACAAAGATACTTCAAGAAAACCACCTCACCGGGTCCAAAAAGACCCACTTATGCATCTAAGGGTTAAGGATATTTAAAAAAAAAACATGACACAACACAAGACACAAGACCAGGCACCACCAAGTAGCTTATTGGTGGATTTAATTTCGTGTTAATTCCAATGTTGAAAATAATAAAAGATACATCTTAAATGAATGATCAATGGAGATTGGAACTATTGGTGGAAAGAAGAAAAAATTGTTTATTCAAAAGGTAAAAACAGCTGCGACAACAAAATATAGTCATTTAAACTGATAGGGAGTCAAATAATACTATAATTGAACCTTCTTTAATGAATGATCTCTAGAAAGAAAGATCAAGTGCTATGGAGTTCATAACATGAATTTTCCCAAGAATGCTCTACTTTCCGCAGAACCGAAGCATATTAATCATTTATGCGTTAAGGTGTGAGAAGCAGCTGTTGCAGCTTCAGGTTCTAACAAACATCTGGATATCCTGGATTTGAGCCAAACAGGCTGCAGTGAGGCAAGGCTTAAGAACCAAGAGAAACATTTAGTAGGTTCTCCATCACCTTGGTTCTTAAAAATGTAGATCATCTAAACGTCAGAAGATGCACGAGTTGGACACACTTATATTTCCAGCTTTGCTTTGCTGATGCTTAGTAACAAACAAACAAAATCAGGCTTCTCACGGACTGTTGGACCGAAATGAGAATCTACTGTCATCAGGTTCGGTGTACTTAAGTTAAGAGCCACTTAAGAAATCCACAAGTTGTTTAAACAGTAAGTGCACCTGCAGCTGGTGATATATATTTAGGGCTTTACTCCGGCTTCACTTTTCAGTTAAAGTTGTTTTCGATTTAAGGTTCACGTTCTGCAATTCTGTTGAAAGCGCTCTCTGATGGTTCCCTTCTTTGACGTCAAGCTTCTTTGACATCGCCATCTCTGAGATCAGCAGTTGTCAAAGTTTTTCACATCATAGACCCTTAAATAGACACATTCTGGCTAAAGACTCACACTTGATCAGATTTAGACTTCTGTTGTTCTGGCTCTGTTTTTGAACAGAAACCGTCAAAGCTGCAGATGCAGAGACGATAATGGCGAGACTTATTGTAATTCTTTGTTTTGTGATGAAATTAAACTGCTTCTGGTCTGCTTTTCAGTAATTGCAAGGACGTTAGGAGGCAGAAGAGGTAACAATGTGGGCGATGTTTACAGTAATTCTAAGCTTCGCTCCGGCAGAAACCATGCATTAGTTGACAGCAGGACGTTTTGCTGTGTTTGCGTGGGAGAGCATACACGATGGTGTGAGTTAGGGTAAATTACAAGTACACCCTGAGGTAGGGCTGAAATCTCATTATCAGTCCTGACTCAATTCTGTTTGCCTTCATTGTTGTTTTTATATAATGCCAATATAACATTTGTGGGTTTTATTTATACACAACAGTATAGGATTCATTTGGCAGGTTTTACCCTGTAATGAAGAAACAGAGTTGCAATACTTTTTCACAAATGACATATCTTATCATTTTTCTGACAACTTAAGCAAACTGATCCGTCTACCTACATTTGAGGGGTTGCGTTCCAATCATGATTAATTAGATATTCTTGCTACTTCCAAAAAAAGCACTCGTTTTTATTTTCTCTTCTTTCAGTTAACGCACGCAGTTTGGCCCAGAGGCTGATATGAATTGCCTGTCATCAAGAGATCCAAGATTGATGGAATCATTTCCCGGCATTGCTCCCACCCTCTTCTGCCTGTCATTGTGTCTTTCTAGACTTTATAAAATTGCCTAAAGGGCATCGCCTAAGGCAGTCCTTTAAGCCCTCAGCCCAGCGCCTGGCTAATCATAAGTGGGCATGTGATGAATTTAAAGAGCTTTTTGGATAGTTATCCCCCATTCCTGAAGAAATACTATATGTTTAACAAAGCAGTGTTATATCAAAAATGGTCATGTAGAAGAAGAACACGGACTAAAAAGCAGCAGTCTGATATGTTAGTCTATTCGGCTGCAGCAACCTGCTTAGTTGGACTATCATGAGGTCACAGAGCTTCGCTGTTTGACTCTTAAGTGCACTGCTTGGAAGTTTGGCTAAGTTATGGGTTCAGTAATAAGATCTTTATGGCTGCAGGAACACCATCTGTCAAAGTTCAGCAAGGAAGACAAACCTAATTGGAGTTTTGAGCACACGTCTATCAGTTTCGGCGGGACACAAGGGTTTATACACTGAACGTGTGTAAAACTTTGTGGACTTTGTATGTCACTCTGCTGTCATCCTAAAATTGGAGCACGATCGAAATCTGTCACACAGGAAGTTTGACTAGAAAAGTTGTCAATACATCAGTGCATGGATAGAAAGTGGTCAACCAAGGGTGTGTGATGAATGTCATGTCATCTGTCTCACTGTGGTTAACATCAGCACTGACATTTTCTCTAGGGGGCTTTTTATATTCGGAGGCCACCAGGCCCCCCCCCCCCCCGATAAGGTCAGACAACATATCAAACGTGGCGTACATAAATCCCCCAGGCAGGCATGTTCTCCTGTCTGCCTCTTTCGCTGGCACAGAAGGGAAGCAAAGATCTAAGTCAAAAAGTTAGGAAACACATTATGTCGAGGATTGAGTTTTCACCGGGGGGGGAACGGTTCATTTATCCCAAAGTTATCAGGATTCAGCATCACTCAAGCTATCAATCTGAGCACAACAAAGTGTGCATTGGAGAGTGAATGTGACGAGAGTGTTGTGAGAGTGTAACAGCAGCAAAGGGTGATCTCATGTGGGCAGCTGTGTGAAGGCTGTGAAGCTTGTTGGTCACACAGAGACTTCCTCACTACCCATCTCTGTGTCCTACAGGAATCATCTGAAACAATGACAAACCGGCACTGCTATTAAAGGAATTGTTCCCTGACTATGTTCTTTATCTTTTGATTGCGCTCATACATATTACAGAGTTTTTTTCAGGCAGGCAGGAACCAACAATCATGTTTTCTTTCAAAGTGGAAACTCACAGATAGTCAAGAAAAGCTGAAAAGCTAAAACAACTAACAATAAATGTCATTATGAATTAATTTGCTGTTGATTTTTTAGATTAATGTGTTGTCAATAGAATGTATGAAAAATGGCCATCCTAGTTTCTCAGAGAATATGGTGATGTCTTTGAATATCTTGTTTTTTCACTCAAAACCCAAAGATATTAAGTGTAATGTGATATAAGATGGAGAAAAAGCAGGATCTGCATCCTTTTCTGACAATCGATCAATCAATTCACTAATCATTGCAGATCTCTTTGTATTCTGATACAATGTTCTGCTTATGCGGCAGTTTGGGCTTCTGTCAGCCACATTTGATTTTTGTCAGTGAGTGGATGTCACCATCGCAAAGCTTTTTGTAATCTGTCTTTCCCCCCGGTTCTCAAAGAATGGCTCCTATTCTGGTACCACACTGGGGTCCTTGTTTCACTCACAGATGTCTATTTATCAGCAGCCCAGGTTAATGCCCGGCCTTTCTGTCCTATAGATCATGCACTCATCAAACTAAAAAGAAATGTTTGATATATTATGCATATAAAACACCTCTCTGTGCTTGATGTGAGAGTGAATGATTCATATTATTCAGTGCGGCTCAATAGAGTTACTTATGAGGACTTGTTTAAGAGCCTGGCCACAGACGTTCATTCATCATTGTGCGACGTCAGTGTTCAAACCTTCCTTTATGAGGCCAGCTAAGAAATCCTTGAAACTTTAAATCAGCAGAATGGTGCGTCATATAGACCTTTATGGCGTGAGTTGGCGCACCACAGCCTGCAGAGAATATGGGCTCTTTTCATTTACCCTAATCCTGTTATGTTACTCATGTCATTTAGTACTAAAACAAATGTTTTAGTTGCTACTGTACATGAGTGTGCTTAACTACTGAATAGACCTGTTTACTGGTTACCGTGTGCAGGCTGGAGTGAACAAGCATCAGTCGTTTGCACTAAACAGTCACAACCCAGTTAAGAAGAGAAGAGATGAGGGGGTGTGATGTTGAGAGTTTTTTTGTATTGTTGCATTGCTGTGTACAGACAGCTCAGAGTACTGCTTGGGAATGTGCAAAGGGCTCACAGTCCCTTCCAGGAATAATAAATATTGCAGCCATATTGATCAAATGACAAGGCAGGATTGCCTCACACAGCAGAGGCCACTTGGCACACAAATCAACAGCCAGAATGCTCTGTGTTGTTCTAAATCACTGGTATGACTCTTCATATCTCATGGGAATTGTATAGCAGGGGAGTGAGCAGACAGCAAGGTGTCTTTCAGGACAACAGGTGTTTGTGACACGAATCCTAAAATGAGGCTATGTGCTGCGGCAAAAAAAAAAAAAATCTGAATATCTTCGGGAACATTAAGTTTCCACATTTAATCAGAATCGTCTAAAGATGTGAAATGAGTGGGGGCGATAACAAATGGAAGAGAAGCGCTCCTTTCATTTCACCTACTAGCGGTGTGAAGTGGAGACTGGCTGCAACCATTCGCGCTGCTTCCGCGGGGTGGTATTAGTTCTGCAGTGTTTTTTTATGCAAAGCTCTTCGCGCCGAGCGGCGACAACTTTGGTGTAAAATGATTTTTAGGAATAATCCAAAAGCATCATGTATTCCCGGCATATCCTTAGACCTGCAGGCGAATAAACAGATCCTGCGACAGCGTGCGTTCCTTTTCTCATTGTATCAACCTCCCCCTCTCACCAAGCACAGAGGAACGGAGTATCAATCTGATGCTGTCCACCGTTTCCAGGGTGAAAATCCCCTTAAGGAAGCATTCAAAAGCTGCTAATTAAAACAGTTGAGGAGGGGGGGAAAATCAACCGAAAAAGGAAAAAAAGACAGGGGGCATTGAGAGAGGGGGGGAAAAAGGAATACAGTCGTTTGGGAAACATCTAGAGGAGTCACGCAGACAGACATGCAGGTAAATATGAGCGCTCTTATCTCTAAGCTTTATGAGGGAATAACGCTGTTTTCATATCACGCTTGTTTTTATGTGCGTTTAGAGAATCAATCAGAACCGGTCTGCTTGGACAGCTCCGTGCGTCCTCCCCCTCCTCCGAGCCTCTGCCTCTCTATCAGCTGAAATGCTGCTCGTAGCCACACAAGAGCCGTGTCGATGTCTCTGATCGCCTATTTATTTTTTTATCTAACAGTCTATACGGCTCTCTAGCTCTCGATTGAAGTAAATAATTAAATAGGAGACGCGAAGCGCTGTGGATAAGTCTCGTGAAGTCGTGCCACCGCTGGAATTAAAGCTCTAACTGCCTCTGCCTTCTTCTTGCAGGAACGATTCTTGGGGAGCCTGGTCCTCAAAGGGATGTAAAACGGTGCTCACAGATGCATCCCATACAAAATGCTTATGTGATCGTGTATCTACCTTCGCCATTTTGGCTCAGCAACCAAGAGAAATAGTAAGTAGGCTATTGATTTGTTATTCAGTGTGGGCTTTATAGGCCAATGTAAAGGAGAAACGCTGCCTGTGTGTGTGTGTATGTGTACCTGTGTGTGTGTGAGAATGGAAATTGAATCTTTGGTGTGCTAATCCTGTTAAGTAGTAATTCAGGGGGATTGTGGGGGTTGTTAGTAGTTTGCACATAGATTTAGATAACTATGTGTGCGCGTGCACGCCAGAGGGTGTGTGCACCCATCAGTTATGCTCATATTTGGTCAGGGGGAGGGATACAAGTTGTCAGATTTGACATGTTTCTCTTGTTTTCCTCTGTTTACATCAGGAAACCTGACCTATGTGGGGGTATTTTTAAAGCATGTTTTAAGCTCATGTGCTGAAATTAGATAAATGTAAAGGCCTGTAACATCTTGAGATGATAAAGTAGAGAACATTGAGAAGAGTGCTTACACCATGGCCTCTGCATTAGTACACAGTAGGAATTTCCCTATCACAAATACATCAAGTATCTTCTTCTCTATCAGGCCTGAAGCATTCAACAGCAGAATGACAATCGTTCATTTAGCCATACAAGTGCAGTTTTGTGCTAACAGTTAACTCATGACTACTGTATGTAATGTATACAAGCACTCACAGTGTGTCTGGCTTCAGGCCTGTGATTGGCCGCTCACATGATTTGATATATGCCTGGAAAACAAACACAATATTTTGTAATGCACTTGAGCCGGTAGTTTCCAGTGTCTCTGCTACAGAGATAATGTCCCGCACATAGGTGGATAGACTAAACTGCTTTCAAACCCACGCATGCACTTCAAACCTCACAGTATATTAAGGAGCCCACAGTGGACTGTTTAGATTGGTGGTGGTTTGTTTTGATTGGTTCCCTCTACGGGCAACAATAAAGATTTACCGTCCTGCATTGACAACATCCCACCTCCCACTGACTGTTGTTCTTGCTCTGTCTCCCCCCACAGAGCATGGAGTACTCAGGGGTCCCATCTGTGACATTGATAGTTGGCTGCGGTCTCTCTTGCCTCTCCTTGATCACGTTGACCGTCATCTATATTGTGCTCTGGAGGTAATTGCTACGCTATAGGAGCATACACTGCAACCATGTTCTGTTTTTAAAGTTGGTTCATTTATATAACGCCATGTTTGTTTCATCATTGTCTTTTCTTCAGGTATATTCGCTCTGAGCGATCCATCATCCTGCTCAACTTCTGCCTCTCTATAATCTGCTCCAACATACTGATCCTTGTGGGACAAACGCAGACGCACAATGCGGTAAGTGTCATTTAAGGATTGTTCAACTCAAACTACAAAGCATGAAGGTTTACAGGTTTTTAAAGTAAGTTGGGATAATGTGGCAGTGGACAGATCCAAGAGACACTTCACTGTGGCCTTGTGGTCTGAATAGAGTAGAGAATAGAGTTTTGTATCGGCCACTGGGTGCATTCCTTTGAAATCTTCAGGGTTGTATGGCTTTGGAGATCTGTATAGTACAGTTTATTATGCACAATATCATCAGGTTCCTCAGCAAGATTTCAAAAGATAAACAAAAGCAGGAAGTAGATCATGTTTCCTAGTGAATTTGAGGCATACACTTTTTTTGAAAAGGGCTAACATTTGATGCAATAGTGAATCTCACTCTACAGGCCTAATCTTAAATATAAGTCCTTATGTATAACAAATGTTGGCTTTGTCATTGAAAGTGAAACAAATAAATAGCAGTCACATTATATCCTATTTCCAGCAAATGACCATCTTCTTTTGGGTCTCTCGCGGACCAGCTTCTCATTTTTCATCCAAATGGAATATTAAGTGTTTCTAATGCCTCTTTAAGATGTCGATCCACTTTGCGTTGGCTCAGGACCATTTGTGTTACATTGTCCTCTGGTAAACTTGGGACAACCCCAATCTGCTGGCGGCGGGACAATAATGATCTTTAATTGCAATTAAAAATGCGATGCCATAAAGAAAACAAAAAAATGAACAAAAGAGGACGCTCAGATCACTTTGAGATGAAATCATGCCAGTTTCATTGCCGTGGTTCAAACGTGAAGCGCTGCATAATAATAAGCCTATTTCAACAGAGCAGCAAGGCCGACATGATGCACACCAGAAGACATGGGACACTGGTCATAAAAGAAAATAAGACTTATTGCAATTATAACCCTGGAATGGGGGAGAAACGTTAAACTTGGCTATAAGAAATCAAATCAAATCAAAATGTATAATTGCCCCAAATCACAAGAAATGGCTCAAAGGGCTGTACAAAGCAAACAAAAGCAAAGACAAACACAAAATACAAAGGTCATAGCATAACAATTATAAAAACATTATACAACATTATACAACAACATAAGTATTGCCATGTGATAAAAAGTGTGTGACTGAGGTGATGCTAATGTAGATGGAAACTAGGTGATGGAAATTAGTTGACAAGGAAGACAAATGTGAAGAGATGGGTTTTGAGTTTGCTTTTAAAGGAGTCAACGGAAATAGCTTCGCAGAAAATAAAAGAAGCTCTCATATTGGGATTTGTGGCGTGCATTACTGAAATGACCCATTTTGTGTTCAGTTGTCAATTAGACCTTAACTTCAGAATGAGTCAGCAGTATTCAAAGGGGCAACTTCAATAGTTATAAAGAAGGACTTCTTCCAATAAATACGTATCACTTCCTCTATCGTCTAAATAACTGGCCGGTACACAAGTGGCTAATGTAAAAGATTGTTTGGCAAACAGCAGTTGGGATTTACAAGCTGCCCACGCAGATGCCCTTCTCAGTCATTTGGCAGAACTACAATATGACACACTGTCCGTTTCATTGTGTAACCATATTATCGCTGTACCTTTAGACTGTATGGTTAACAAGGAACATTGTTTTTTTTTTTTTATCCTCGTGTCATTACAACCCAGTGTTTCTCCTCATTAATCCGTTCTCTTCAGTTTTTCAGCTCATTAACATGTCTTTGGGCAAGCTTACATATCATAAGTCATAGATTTAAGTAGAGATCAGCAGTGCATGTAAAACTGAGCCAAAAATCTTTTTAAATGCTTGCAAAAAAAAAAAAGTATGTTTTTCCATTAGCTGTTGATGTATGAGCTTATAGGTGTGACCTATTCTCGGAGCAGATATTGAACCCTACTCATAAATCATATTTTTATTTGACTATTTTCAACAAACAATTAATTATGAACAAATTAACTAAAAGAAAAATGGTTGTAAATGTGTTGGTAAACAACGCCTGATTCCTGGTGACAGTATAGATTAACGGACATAATGTACTAGCTGAAACCATTCATCAGAAACTGAATTGGCTCATATTGTGCAGAGCATTTTTAATCTGGTGAAATGACAAAGAAACAGATTCCACAATTTGCAAGTTCATCTGTTTCCTTGCTGGCCCTTACATTTCTGGCACACAGTAGAACCCGAGCACAAAGCTTCGGGGCATTTTTTAAAGCTGAGCTGATTTGAAGCCTTGTCAGATTTAATCAGGACTCCAGTCATCTCCTGTCTTGATTATGAGGACCACCACTTAACATGGAATACTCACGTGGCATGCTGCTAATAGGATATCTGTCTCTGAAATCTGCAGAAAGATTAAGTGGTTTTCAGCAAATCCAAGGACATACTAAAGATGTCATTTCAGCATCTCCCAGAGTGACTCGACAAACTGACTCATCCACAGGGTGCCGGATTGAAGAAACACTGACTAACTGCTTTGTAATCTGCCAGCATTTTTTGATAATTAATGGCACGTAAATAAATATTTCTACTTGATTTGATATTTAGTTTGAGCTTGTGGATCTAACGACACTGTAACATGAAAGGGTTGTACTAAGTGACGAACCCATAAAGAGTTCTTTTCTGAGTTCCCCCCAGCTCCAGCTCCATTGAGCATGTTAGCATCTTTTAGCACATTGTTTTGGTTTTACAGCGCTGCAGTTTTTGTCCATCAGAAGCAGCTGTTATAAATCAAAAGATCAGATTCAATGACAGATTAGATTAGAATCTGTAATGACCACACAGCCAGGCTGGTGGAATTCGTGTTCAGTGCAGATTATTACAGCTTGTTCCATACAATTCAACATACAATAAACAGACAATAAAAATTAATTAACACACAGCACAGGGCAAAGACATACATCATGACAGACGCAACATACAGTAGTGCATTAAGAGCCATATATGAAGCTAAAAGCAGATACAATATTTGACCCGAATGCATCATGGAGCCAGAAACTCCAAATCAATTCTAATAATGTTTTGCATTGGATTTGACACATTAGCCTTATAACTTTTTTTTTAAATGTCAATATTGTATTCATAGATGTAGTTATGGCCCAAAAAAGTCATTGATGCAGGTTTCTTTTTGAAGCAGATGTACAATCAAGTTAAAGGACTCTATTATTATATGTTCTAACTTTACAAATGAAACATAGAATACTTTGTTGTTGATTTATTTTCCTATTAGGAAAGCTGCATTTATCTTGTCAGTCTTTGCGATGCTGAGGATACAACTTTCAGGGCAATTACTTGTTCACATTGTTCTGTTTTGAATGTGTCCCTCTTATCTGTTGTAATAATATTTGTGAAGTATTTCATGAGTTTGATCAGACAGTAGAACCCAATGTTTGAGCGGTAGGCCAGCCAGAGGAGGAAACATGGCTCCTGTGTGGGTTTAATTGCCATGCTGCCATGACACTGCCTCACTTGTTTTTCCCCCATCTTTTGTAAGAAGTGCATATAATTGGCTCCACTGTTTTGTGGATTCAGACTAGCTTATCGTCTAATAGAAAATCATCTCTTTGGTGTGGAGGTGTCCTCTGGGAGCACAAAGTCAGTGAGTCACCTGTATTTGCTTTTCCTTTGTCCTCTGTCGTTATTCATCTTAGGAAGAAAACAAAAAAGGGGAATTAGGGAGTATGGCTGTAGGAGGGTATGTTCCTATAAATTGTCTATCCCTATTATGAGAAAAAATCTATAATGCATTAGGTGGGTGAAAGTCAAGGTAAGCGGGGTCAGCTAACACATTATTAGCTTTGTAGAGGGATTCACTTTTGTACAGGTAGCTCTAACACGTCGTAAAGTAAGGAGCATAGTGAGCTGACATAGTTGTTCCTCAAACAAGCGTTGTACTAATTATGTGATATTATCTCGTTTTTGGACATCTGAACCTCCCGAAGTGTCACAATATAACAAAAGATGACTACAGTTCCTAAACGTTTGTATGAGACATTTGATACATAACAAGCTCAAGGCCAGATATGTACTGTATATACACAAACTGCAGCGTGCCTATATAAGCTTGAGTTTATTTTTAGTACAGAGCGCTTGACCTCCCTTATAGTGAGGTGCAGCAGAGAGTGATATAAGCTATCCCACGTTCCAGTTACTTCTAGTAGCATGATGGTGGAAAAGTAACATGCATAATCCACATGCAGCTCATGCAACTACATGCGTGGCGGCAGCTTTATAACGCAGGAAACCTCTGGTAAATAGAATAGAATAGAATACAATAGAATCCTTGATTGTCATTATACAGGTACAATGAGATGAGTAGAGCTACTCTAAAATACAAAAAACAAACAAGAGACGTACAACATTCAGGAGAAGACAAACAACAAGCATTCAAGTGTGGGAATATACCGGTTTAAGTAAAAATAAATATGTTTGAATGTGTATAAAAAAAAATATATATATATTGTGTCAGTAAAGTTCAGGAGAATAGCTGTATGCTTTGTTTTCATCCTTTAGAGTGTTACATATCGAAATAAAGTAGGCAGAAGTAGAAGTGTCATAATTACAAGCTATCTATCGAGCAGTAAGTAGCCATTTTCTGACTCTCGCGGCAAAATCGATGCATTTCTGTCAGTTTCTCTTTGTGGTTCAACATCACTTTGCTGCCACCACTTTGTTGTCTGTAGTCCTCCACCCAAGCACCTCCTTTGTAAAGCACTGGTGCACTTGTTGCTTGATTTTAAAGGAGGGTGCTTCAATCAAAAATAGCACCAGCCTCCACCTCCCACACGGATTCAGGAAAATAAAAGCAACATTGGATTAAAAAAAAAAAACCCTCTACTATAGATACCGTGCCATTAGGAGCGTCTCCCAAGCAATCATCTTAAGTGCTTATTGCAGTAATAGTCATATGTATTCAAAGTTAACTGTATTCCCATATGATAAATGAATGCGGCAATAAATGATGGAAATAACTGAATGATAAATTGGATTAGCAAATAAATAATGCCGGGGGGAAAATAATGTAATCACCATGTCAACATTAGTTAAATCCAATTAGGAGGGACGGAGCTCTCAGCCTCACTGTGAGCAAAACTGAAACTGCTTTTTTCAATGTTTCGCTTCAATAATATGTGACTGCTGCTTTCTTTTTTTATTCCAGTGAACTGTCATTGCAATAGGAATCAAAGTGTGAAACAGTTCATAGCAATTAGATGTTCAGTTTTTAAAGCGCAGAGGCCCGTCCCAGACCTTTAAGTCTGAGTTGATTCAGTCCACAGTGAGAAATGACTTGAGATCTCCCGACCTGACATTAAACTTCTATTATTGAACTGTCTTAAAGAACACCCTGCCAGCCTCTACCCTTACCTTCATGTCTATCAGCTCTCCCATGTTACAATGTGGTCCCTTCGTCAGTTTCTCTGTTTCCATGGATACTGACACAGTGTGCTCAACATCTCCAGGCATTTGCCTTTCTAAAGGGCAGTATGAGCTCTGGGTTTGTTTGTGTTTTTGCTTATGTCCAACCTAGTCTGTCATAATGTCCTCATAATGTACCTTTCCTTGTTTTCAAATGCAGTTTTTTTTTGGAGGACTAATGAAGCTGGGTGCTATAGGGATCCAAATGAACCGTGAAACACAACGGTTGCATATGACCTGTTTCCAGGAAACAAGGCAGGCTCTATTTTCAGCACCTTGGACAGCACATGAGCAACAGCAACACTGGAATTAGCTCTGCATGAACAGGCAGTATGGCTGCTGCATACGACACACTGTTTCCCCTTCCACTATTGTCTCCTTCACTCCGTTTTTTTGTACTTTCATGTTTACATAGGAATAATCACATACTGCACAGCGGTACACTCACATGCAGGTCACTGAATTCATTATTCCGCACACAGAAAGGCAGGAACATTCTAGATGTAGCTATGAAATAACACGGTATATATTATTTCTTATTCACAGCTTTTGTACAAAACAGATCTTGTGTGTGATTTCAACCAAAGCAGGTGGTCGTGTGCAATGGGAGCTTCGTATGCTTTGATTTGATGTGTTGATAAGATATTTTCATCTCTTAACATTAGCAGCTCTAAAGCATTGTTTCTGAGTGATATCAATAAGTATATCAATGACCTGTTTGTGTTACCTATAACACTATTCACACAAAATGTAAATGTCTGCCAAAACTGACTCATATTAAAGTATATTATATTTCAGATTTGGCCAGTGCTGACTATGACTTAGCAGAAAACGTCAATTCGTATCATCATCTTTAAAATGTACCTTTATTTTGCAATTCCCATGGCAGGTTTGTGTCACCATTTCTGTCCAAGCACACTTAGTTCCTACAGAGCCAAGTCATATTACTGTTAAAACATATTTGAGATGATATAGAGTAACTGATTGTGTCAAATGGGCATGGGATATGGTTGCATCGTGAATCATCTCAAATACAAATGCTATTAAAGCAGACTTTGTAATATCAGGAAATATTTGCCTCCTTTCAAAAGGAGTGACATATCGTCTTGTGATAAAAACATCTCTACTTACAGAGTATGTTTTATGTATCTTATTAATGTAAGTAGGATGAATGTGTTTTATAGGCCACTCATTTTATACAGAGGTTTCTTTAAAGTCGGCCACTGAAAAACTTCAAACCAGCCAGTAACAAGAAGTATCTGAGACGTTGGCCATATGGCGGCAGGACATACTTACACCTGAATGCATCCTACTTACACTTTGATCAATATTTAGGGTTACATAATTGGGATCCCTCATGGACGTAGGTAAACAGAATTCCCCACTTCTGGCACATGAGGTAATGCAGGATTACTGTCTCGTGTGAACCCCGTGAACACTACAGGGGACGGATGGATTTAATGTGGTTTCCTCAGTGGGGATGGTAGTGGATGGCACATCTCGCAGTATGGTGTGGACGCCCTGGGACGAGATGATACACTTCAATCTTCCCCTCTTTGTGCACCATCGCTCAGATTACCACTTCTCCACACTGCAGACAATCAGAACTGGAGAAAAAGCGTAATCTCGTCTAACAAATGTCAGCGTGCAACGACACGATTCTTACAGATCCGCCTTTTTTTAAATGTCTAATCCTCTTCTAAACAATCGCATTTGGAGAGGCCTCTCGGTGGAACAAAGATGGACCGGCTAATGAAGCTGAAAAATGGTGCTTCATTGTCGAGCCTGAATGCAATCTGCTGTCTCCGCCGCGTGCATTCTGTATCATTTAAGCGGTGTTGTGTCTCTGTGTAAAACAGTTGACCTTGGCTCACATGCCTCCAGGTGGGATCCCCAGCATACTAATGAGGGTGAGTGCAGAGGAATGCTACGCTAGGCTCTCTCTGATCTTTACTACTGCTGCCACCTCTGCTGCTGCAGTTTAAACTGACGCTTTGTTTCATTCACTGCACAGGAAGGTACTCCAGTGGATGGTCTAGACAGGGAAATGCTGCCAGTGCTGCAGGGATATGAGGAAATATTAATATGATCGATTTATCTGCACTTGTGGAATCTGCATTAGTTCCTATTAATGCGGGCACCATTTCTCCAAGTTGTTTTGCACGTACTGCAGCCGATATACAGTATATCTCTGACTCTTTTTTCTCTTTGTATCAACAGGGAGTCTGCGTCATGACAACAGCCTTCCTGCACTTCTTCTTCCTGGCATCGTTCTGCTGGGTCCTCACCGAGGCCTGGCAGTCCTACATGGCAGTGACGGGAAAAGTTCGGACCAGGCTCATCCGCAAGCGCTTTCTGTGTCTGGGCTGGGGTAAGAAAGCAGCATGTTTCCCTAAACCTCTTCATTATCTCCCATCATCCCTCGCAGCTGCCGTTTCCTCCCAAGGTCTCTGGCCAAGGTGTCTTTCCAAGTATGTGTGTGTCTTTTTTTCCGTCCGCTGTTCCCATCCTCTCTCTGTGGGGCAGCCAGATCTCCCTCCTGTCGGCCTCTTTGTTGTGATGCTTTTGTGCTCCAGTCAAGCTCTCTGAGGGCCCGATAAATGGACCGGCCTTCAAGAGAGACCGGTGCGGCTCCAGCAGAGCAGGTTGAAATGACCTTATGTCTGATAAAGAGTGTGTGAGTGGAGCACTTACACTGCGGAGAACACACCGTGTGTACAGTACAACCTCAGAAAAGGCGTAGGAAAGAGAGAGGAAATGCTCGCAATGGTAAAATGGAGTGATTTATCATGATTATACATATTCTGAAATCCTTTCCAATTCAATTATTTGTAATATTAATACGAATCCCAAATGAAATAGTTAGTACCCAACATAATGGTTTTAGTACCCGTACAAATTCTAATCAGTCTGGATGTCAGATACTTTATTTCCCTGCCTCCCACGCTCTGTTCCTGACTCTTGAGTGTTACGTCACAAAAGAAGAAGCTATTGCAAGGCCACATATCTGTCAAGAAACACAGGCAGATCAACATCTGTATCAACATTTGAAAGATTTTAATGTGTTTCTTCATTTGGTAAATGTCAGTCTGTATGCTCGTCCAAACGTTTCGTTTCTTTCAGTCTGCTAGAAATCTCTCCTTAAAAAAATAAAAATCTATTTGATTATGAAAGAGCCCACACTCATTCTTCTTGTTACCTAGCAACAAACAAGGCTCTCTTAGTCATTGCAGTGCCACTGCTTGCTGCAAAAGAAAATGGACAAAGGCTGTTTCTACAATCACATGGATTTTTCTAAAAACGCCCCGACAGACAGTTTGTTGATAAATAATACAATCTATATCATTTTGTATGATAATAACAAAGCATTATTTAATATGAATGCTATTTTTCACTTAAATCCTCCTCAGATTACCCTCTGTGTTCAAATAGAAGACGATAAACCTTTTTAGAACAGATTTACAAAGTGAAACGCAGCACGCGGTACCTGTTGTCTCTTAATTCAGCCGGTTTGAAGTGCGGCGTCTCCGCCAGGCTGTTGCCAGCACGATGATTCATGACACGCTTGTGTACACTCTGCACTCTTTACCTCTTCAGCACTGCAGAGAGACACTGGATGGCCACAGGGTCTTCGCCTCGTGCCTCCGGGAAACTGATTACATCAATAGCACCTGCCTGCGCTGCTCCGAGAGGAAAAAAGCGTTAATATTCTGAGCACACAGTAGTAAGAAGAACCGACTCCATTACACCAATCCATAATGAGGAGTCATAATGCAACAGAAAATCCCTCCATATAAAACATGTGTGGAAGGCGGGGACATTTCTTACAGTAAATTGATGAAATGTCACAATGTGGTTTCCTGGACTCAATGCTCTGCTGCCATTTTGTGGAAGCACAGTACAGTACAGTACAGTGTGTTCTCCTCTGCTACTTAATGGAATACTGTGCAGCATGTTGATTGAAATATTGAAATGCATCATATACGTCTCAGACGATTGTATAATCTCATACTGTAGCATCTAATGGAGTGAATATGCGCTTTTTAAAATGGCTGGAAGGCAGAGTCTGACTTTTTCTGCATTGAAGTGAGCTTATGCTTCTCGAATAACTATTGATTGTTTTCTCTTTTCAAGGATTACCAGCTCTAGTGGTTGCTGTTTCAATGGGATTCACCAAAACAAAGGGCTATGGGACACCTTTATAGTAAGTGTTTCTTTTCTAAATTCTTATTTATATCAACACTTAAGGGAAATGAATAAGTGCTCCTGCAGTGGCTTAGTTATCTAAACAGGGCCATAAACAAAGTCCCCTCGACCCAATCAAATTTCAAAATAGCACAGCAAGACCCCAATTCTGTGTGACTTGTATCCCTGCTGGATACCATACCCATAAACACTGCTTAAAATCTCTTTAGCATGTTATTACCCAGTGAAACTTTGGAAATAGAGTTACAGCATATGGCACTTCTCCCTTGACAATTGAGGGGAATACAATTGTATGCTGGTGTGCACCATTAGCTCTGATGTTGATGCCTTGGAGGGAGTTAACAGTTTTTTTGTTCCTGTTTTCTCTGCAGCTGTTGGTTGTCTTTGGAGGGTGGACTCCTGTATGCCTTTGTTGGACCGGCAGCTGCTGTTGTTCTGGTATGTTATGTCCAGGTTTAACTTTTAAATGATGAATAGATAGGGGATTTACAACAACTACAGCTAAAGTTTGAGGCATCACCTGAAGAAATATATCCCAAAACACAAACCTTGCGTGGCTTAGACATCGTTTGTACGCAAACAAATCAATGTGCGGTCCTGTAGATGCTACAGTATCAATGTGGTACATTTGCACTGTGTTACAAAACGACTAAATGTTGCTCTGAAAATGCCTAAGAGGAGGAACACACTCCGCTTTCAAAGTCAAAGTAATGAGCATCCCATCAGGCAATGTGCTCAAGCAATTCCCTTTCATTTACCATAATGGTGCTCCATGTCGCTGTGAGGTTATAAAGTATTAATGCATTAGATTTGTTCAGAATCTAATATACTGGGGTATTTTAATCATCTTGTATTTACATTGTTGTACTGAGAAAATTACACCAAGAATGTGATTATGCAAATCACTAAATCTGTGTCAGAGGGACAGAGGACGCTGAATACTGAGTGCTTTTTTTCCTTTGTAAAACCACTCTACTGTGGTGGGATTTTTTAAATAAGGATATTTCAGATTTCCTTTTTAAAAAGCGACTAAACGACTTAGTGAGCTGAGCTTTAAATGCACAGAGGCGCCCAAGTCTTGCTGTGCTTTCGTTTTCAAATGTGATGAACCTCAGAGGAACATAAGCTAATCTCTGTAGAAACCGCAGAAAAGACCCTCTGCCGTGTGAGAATGATGTACTGTATTGATACTAGAACATCACAATACCATTTCTCACAGACACAAAGGGTGATGGGGATGAACTTCCCCACATGTATTAGTATAAATACTTAATAGTGTCTTCATCTCAGCTCAAGAGGGATTTGATATAAAGGAATATCTAAAATAAGTGTCTACCCAGCTGCTAAATCTGTAGTGTTATATTTGCCTAGGTGCTGCTAATAATAGGTGAAGGTGCCTTTGAGAAGACGAGTGTTTCTTGTCAAGCCGATCTTTTCTTCAGGCTGTTGTTCTGGGCTGGGTATCCAGGGCATGCCTCATCCCTTGGCTGAAATGTCACAGAGAGGAACAAACAATAGAAGCTAGAGGTCAAAGCTCAGCGCAGGCAGAGAAAATAAAAAGCCCAGCGGGATAATGACATTAAATCAGACGAAAAATGTCAAGCCCGGATATTACGCGATATATTTAACATCGGTTTTAAAACAATCTTGTTTGCGAATGTTTCATTGTAAAAGCTAATGTTTCCTTTTCTCATTGACAGGTGAACATGGTGATCGGTATCTTGGTGTTTAATAAACTCGTGTCCAGGGATGGCATCCTGGACAAGAAGCTGAAGCATCGAGCAGGGTATGACAGCCAATCCTTGTCAGTACCTGCTTTTTTTTCTTCTTATCATCATGCAAAAATACAAATACGCTTTGATATTTCTTTCACACACATATGGAGATTCAGACCTGCTTTTCGCGCTGTTGAAAGGAAATGTAGAAGCATAAACATAAAGAGGTCAGATCTCTCTCGGGGGGGGGGGGGGGACGTGGCTTCCTATTGCTTTGGCAGAATCAGTCCACGAGATGAAAATCATTAAATCGCCCACACATTGGCTACGTCTGCTGTTGCTAACATGCTGGGGGAGAATTTGAAAGTCGGGGATAGTGGCTGTTAGCGTTGTTTGTCATGCTGTTGTCTCTATGTCCCACAGACAGATGAGTGAGCCCCATACAGGATTAACTCTCAAGTGTGCCAAATGTGGTGTTGTATCAACAACTGCTTTATCAGCAACTACAGCTAGCAATGCAATGTAAGTGCCTGTCAGTGTCTCTGAATCAATAAGACGATGCTACAGGGAGTTTCTGCATGTAAAGCGTGTCCACCGCTACAATTTAAACCTTGCAGTCCACTGCAGCGTGAACTGATGTTGCACTAACATCTACAACACATCCGAGCTATAGTACAGGGATGTGTTTTACTGTAAACGTGTGGTGTTACATGTCTATTGTACAGCTTACATCACTACAAGCATGCACATTAAAGCCCTGGAGTAAAAAAAGGCTTTGATGGAGATATGGACTTTGTACTCCAGATTTGATCGTGTTGTCGATACCGATACTCGTGCTTTTAAATGCGCTCTCTTCCCTTCCTTCTCTCAGGGCGTCCCTGTGGAGCTCCTGTGTGGTCCTACCTCTGCTGGCTCTGACCTGGATGTCTGCAGTGCTCGCCATGACGGACAAACGCTCCATCCTCTTTCAGATCCTCTTCGCTGTCTTTGACTCGCTGCAGGGCTTTGTCATTGTGATGGTGCACTGTGTCCTACGGAGAGAGGTAGAGGAAGTCATGTTTCTTTCACCCATGATCACTTTTTTCTCTGGTATTCAGGTTCAAATGGAGATGATTCTTTTGAAGTTATCACAACCAGGACATACATTTTAAGTGTTTTTTGTTGCATTTTGGGAAATACACTATAGTTTCCCTACTTGACAGAAGACAAGACCCATTTACAAAACAGTAATGAACTTCCAATTGCTTATCTGTTTAAAGCATGTGATACACAGCATTAGTGTACATGATGAGAAACGGATTCCCTCTGTCTTTAGGTCCAAGATGCATTGAGGTGTCGGCTCAGAAACTGCCAAGACCCAATCAGTGGAGACGCAACAGGAACCTTCCCTAACGGGCATGCTCAGATAATGGTAGGCACATTTACTCTCTGTTATCTGACACCATTTGCTCCTCTGTAATTTAACAGACCTAATGTTCCCTGATTATTTACAATACACATCCAGAACTCCTTTTCCCCCCATTGACCTTAATTTAACTTGTGCTCTTCATGCATTCTTTGAGTTCATTATTATCCAGCTTTAATGTAGCCTCTAAAACATGAGGAATTGTTTTCCATAGCTTCATCATTTTCCACACAACGCTCTTGCAAAGCTGCAATTACATGCAGGGTAGACATTTGGCCTCGTGATAAATGGCATCAGCTCCCTTTGGTTTTCTTAGGCCCCGAGCCCAACACTTTATTTCCATTTGATTGAACTTACAGGCCGTGTTTGCGATGCATCTTTCTCATTTCCTCTCACAGGGTAATAGAGGACTGTTCCCTGCCTGACCTTTGAAATGGGACACCAGCCCTCTTCATCTAGCACAACGATGCCGATGGCACATCATGGCAATGATCGGCCATTAGTATTCTAATGCACCTCAGAGAGAAATAGTTCTCATGATAGCACAATGGTGTCAAGGCCCCCTAATTCAATGCAGCCATTAGCAGCACCACATACATGCAGCTAATGCATCCCCCCCCCTATAGATGTGTTATTGATATATTGTTAGGATGCAGAGAAAAAACGACCGCTTTGCATTTTACTCAAGCATTGGGAAATACAAATACAAAATATATATTCTATCATTATTTTGCGGCTGGCTTTTTCCACATGAATGTTTTGTATTCACACAGTTTACAGTATAAAAGGCTTCAATGTTTCGCGATACTGACCTTTTGACTGTCCTCTCTCTACAGACTGACTTTGAAAAAGATGTGGACATCGCCTGCCGATCAGGTAAAGAACCGACAGCCTTTTATCAACAGCATTCTCCTTGCCTTGCATGTAAAAAAAGAAAGAGGATAGACAATAAAAATAGCTGAGGTTACATAACAAGCATCAAACCCCACAGGAGACTTTTCTCACAGTTACCAAAACACTGACTTTAATCTGAGAACAAAACAGTATGAAGAGAGCTGTTGGATATTCACTTTAAGCTTAACAGCACTAAAGTGAAGAACATCAGCTTTTCCCATCCTGCATGTTTTCATTATGTAGACACTGTCGTAGGTGCTATGTGTTTCATTCCAAGAGGATGTTCTTCTAGTGGGAGTGTATAACCTCCTGATTCTTGCGTCTAGTTTTTGGTACTTTAAAGCCACACTAATTGTTTGGAGAGATGATTTAATAAAAATAAATATTCCTTAGAGATTGTGCAAGTGATCCTGCGTGTATCTAGTGGCGGTAACTTGGCACGAGCATGAGAACTCGCCTTTCTCCAATCCCTTCCGAACCAATGAAGAACACATAAGTGGATCTGCAGGGAATAACAGAGCGGACCACTATTAGGAGCTTTCAGAAACACAGCTTGTTAAGAGACGGAAAAAAGGTTGTCTGGCTCTTTTGACCAAACATTACTTCATGCCGTGCAGTCTTGTAAAGCTAAAGTGGACTTACTCGATACAAAAAGGCAGAGCTAACAGGTGTCATTCATAAATCATGACCTGAATCAGCTGCCAAGAGAAAAGCACTTCACAGATTACTCTCTGGGGTCAGCAAATTTAATTTGCCTGTTCACAAACGGGGATTATCATCGAGTGCAGTGGAAATATTCTGCTGTGTCACTTACAGAGTATAAGAGTAAAGTGAATACCAGACTCAGATGTGTTTTCCCCATGTCAACACTGAGAATTAAATTAGACTGGAACAAAAAGACAAGATAGATCTTTTGCACTCCTTGTAATCTGCTTGCAGACATTTTGTGAACAGACAACATAATTCCTACTGATTCACGAGGAGCATATTAAACTGCTCAGTTTGGAGGGCGAGTTGTTCTTATAACTGTAAAGTATCTCTGAATAGATAGCTGCTGTGTAATATTCAGTGATTCAAAAGGTCATCAGGACCATTAAATTATGATAAGGCTACATGTTTTATGGCAGGGAAAATGTCAGGATGCAACTTTATTTACTGTTACATCCTCCAGAGATACCTGCTGTTGTGTCCTTTGCCTTTAGATGAAATGTCACACTAAGCATTTATTAGCAGTTATTTGTCCTGTCTGCAGTACACAATCCTTTGAGAATTGCTTCATATTGACTTGAATGTCTTGTTCTTGTGTTCATATGTGGGATTATCTCCGACAAACTGTGACACAACTTTCATTACAGAAAAACATCAACTAATGGGTGTATCACTCTGCCCTGCAGCGCTCCACAAAGACATGGGCTCGTGTCGCGCAGCCACCATCACAGGCACCCTCTCCCGCATTTCTCTCAATGATGAGGAAGATGAGAAGCTCCCCGAAGGCCTCAACTACTCTACGTTGCCTGGCAACATCATCTCCAAAGTGATTATCCAGCAGCCTTCAGCTATGCACATGCCGATGGGTGATCTGAAAGAGCAGCAGTGCATGGTCGACAGTAACGCTGAACTGCGCCGCGCTGTGTACCTGTGCACCGACGACGCCATGCGCCAGAGCGACCACGACATGGGGGGCCACGACATGGAGGGCCACGCCATGCAGGCCCAGATGATGGAGACGGACTACATAGTCATGCCTCGCGCCTCTGCGGTAGTGTCGGGGTCGGGCACCCTCCTGAAAGACGACAACAAGATGAACATCAATATGGATACGCTGCCACACGAGAGGCTGATGCATTACAAGATGAGTCCTGACTTCAATATGAGCCCGTCAGGCATGGACCACATGAATGTGAACCTGGAGCAGCAGTATCCCAGCGCTCCCGAGCAGATGCAGAACCTGCCCTTCGAACCGCGCACGGCTGTAAAGAACTTCCTCGCTGAGATGGAGGAATCTGCGGGGCTTTCTAGGAGTGAGACAGGGTCCACGATATCTATGAGCTCCTTAGAGGTACATATGTTCGTGTGGTTGAAGCACAAAGGAGTCAGAGCTGCAACAAACACCTTCAAATACACCATTCAGCTTTTTTAATGTGTGTATCTTCTTAGACAATTATTAACTTCAGTACTTCCTGTTTTATTTTCACAGAGACGAAAGTCACGATATTCTGATATGGACTTTGAGGTACGTAAAAACATTTATTCCGTACTACATGCATCTAGCTTTTTTTATGCAGAAAAAAGCCATTTATTTTGCAGTTGTGTTTGTCATTTGATTTACTAGTACTTGTTGTGCCTCTTAAGCTTATTGGAGTTACAAAGCCTTGACTCAATGAGATTTATTTACCTGCTGTGTAGTTAAGGTAAAAGCAAGGCTGTCAACTGACAAACAGGGCAACAGTTCTCATCAACATTTGTTCCTCCTCCATCTCCTCCATCCATTAGCTATACGTTGATTTTCAAAAATGTATGCTTTTTAAAGTCATTTGCACATTTCACATCTGATTTCACCACTGGTTTCAACAATGATTATATTGGCTTGCAAACACATTCAAAACCCCCTTTGGCAGGTTTTTAGCATTCCTTTGCAATTATTTAAGCAGGCTTTACTGCATATATCTTGTGCGCACTTTCAAAGTAAAGGAAACATGAGGCTTCTGGCAGCGATTTTGGTGTGGGGTGCATTTTGTTTTTTAGCTTCGATGCACACCAACCCATTAAATGGAAGTTTTGTGCCAAGGTTTGATTATAAGGATTTCCCTTACGCGTACAAAACCCCTAAATGACTCAATTCGTCAGTAATGAAGAATTATGTTGAATTCAGATACTCCAGACATGGCAAATAAAAATAGTTTCAGGATTTAACTGTCCCATCCCTCTAACTTTAATTATATTGGTGTTTCCTTAATTTTGGCAGCCACTTGTATATATGCAGAGACAAGTAGATTTGTTTCAAACCTGGCCTATAAGTAAATTACCATGACACTAATAAATTGATCAGAGTTGGAGTGGGTGGAGAGGAAGATGCTTTTCCATTATTGGCTGTCAATACCAAAGAAAAAACCCTTGCCATTGCAGAAAGTCATGCACACCAGGAAAAGACACATGGAGCTGTTCCAGGAACTGAATCAGAAATTTCAAACCCTGGACCGATTTCGAGACATACCAAATATGGGCAGCATGGTGAGTAACAGGAATCCAGTAGGGTGGCAATCAGCCAATTAAATAGACTCCATCAAAATAGCCTTTTTTAAATATCCAGTGCAGGACACGTAATGTGTGATTGTGCAAATGAGCAGTTACAGTATGTGTAGCTGTACTCATGTGGCAGTGAACCTTCCTATACATAGAGGGCCTGCCAGCAGCTGGCGGGGGGGCGAGTGAGGGGGCTGCCCCCTAAAAAAGGCACTGAAGCATTTTCTCCACAAGGCCAGTGTCAGGGAAAAGACCTTTAGTAATCTTGTTGCAATAGAGTGCATCCATTCCAATGCAAGGCCATGAATGCACTTTTATTTACATGCACATTTATCTACTTAGCAACCCCATCATTTTTCCATTAATGCATGGCAGATTTTTTAACCTATCAACATCTATACAAATATTACCTCAAGTTCACTTTTCTATTACTGCAACTGTGTGTGGGAGGGGGAAACTTTTCTTCTTTGTCAAGTCAGAAGTTTTATGAGAATTTGTTCTGATCTTGCTGCAAATCAAAAAGTCCCACCTTCTGTCTCCACACCTGGCGGGAGCTGTGGACATCGGGCATGTCAGCAGCGTTGCTTTTTGTATTCAAGGCAACAAGTAGGAATTGGACTAGTGACCAAACACAGCCAGACATATTAGACAATGTCAGGCAGACTTTTGGCTGCATGTAATCCTTTTTTCACTCACATTTCATCCCTACAGCACTATGTCATTTGAGGCCCGTTGCTTAGTTACCAGTGCAAGATCTTTTATATAAAAACAGTATATTGTCACTGCCCTTTTTTCTTTTTTCCCCCCAAAATGAATCTACCACAGAGCTGGCTGCAGACATTAGTATCCATTTTATTTTCCCGTGACTGGGAGCAGCTTCTCTTCCTTATTCGTGATAGCGACTGTGAGATTGTCAATGAGAGCACATTTAAGTTAATGGCTCACACATGGAGCCCATACAGTGCATCCATTTCTGCGCTTGGGGAAAACACCATTTCTTAATGACTCCATGATAAGCATGGTCACATTTAATACACTGTCATTATCCTTTGTTATTTGATGCTTTCCACAGCATTAATCCATTATTTTCAATTAGCAATTGTAAGGAATGCATTCAATGCCCTTTTGAATGAACTGACTTGGATGGAAATGTCTTTTTTTTCTTCCGTTGTAAAAATACCAGTCTAGCCGCAGAGGAAGTCATGCCACTAATATCACACCCCACTGGCCATGTTCACAGGACAAGGCAATGCCAAACAAGAACCCATGGGAGAGCTACAATCCAGCCTGTGAGTACCAGAATTACGCCACTATGAATGTACTAGAATCTGACACCAAGGACTCACTGGAGATGACACCTGCAGAGTGGGAAAAGTGTGTCAACTTACCCTTAGATGTCCAGGAGGGAGACTTCCAAACAGAGGTCTAGAGGGCGACGAAGGAGGAAATGCAAACTAGGAAAAAGGAGGAGAGCGAGATGTATTTTGCACTGAATAAAGCAACAGACTTTTCTAACAGCCTTGGCATACATATCTGGATTATACGAGTGTGGCAGGGACATTATGTGCCAATACAATATAAGGACTGAGGAGAGAGAAAAAAGAAAAAAGGGAAAAAAACATCAGTGTTACTTTTTGTATTCTCACTAGTGTACTTAGTGTGGGGCAGCCTGGTGTACAATATTTACCATCATGTGTTTCAAATTATCTGTTGAGGAATTGGCTAAAAAAGGTAATCTCTCAAGATGAAACCTCACAAAGCAAATGACATGCCATGTCGTCCCAGCTTCATTGGATCCAGTTTTGATTTCATAAAACTGGATCCTGGAGCACAATGTATATATTTATGCAGGTTTTTAAAAAGTTTATAACAGTCTGTTTGGCCATTACTACACTTTTTACTTTATAATATAAAACATGGGAGGCAAAGAGGATTTTTCTGTCATATTAAAATGAATGTTTGTCAAGCTACATTCTTCATTGCTTTAAATGCAATAAAGATAATACTCACTTTTATATAAATAATATATTTCACAACTTTAATACTGCAGAATCTGCTTGAAGGATCCCAGCAAGCTCTCTCATCTGCAGCTCTGTATAAAATATTTAAAAACAAAATGTTGTATGGTGTAAATAAACTTTTGTCTACATATGTTTTACTTGTGCCAATTTATTTTAATGAGAACAAATGCCAACCTGATCAAAAGTTATAGCGAAAAATGTTAACATTTGAAAAGGAATGTAAATAAAAGAGGAAATATGTTCGTACTGCTTCAGAGGTTGTGTCAAGTTTATGTGGTTTGTTGATTGTGGAACTCATTACTCACTTTGACTTTTGAATGTATGAAACCCAATGAAGGGAATTTGACTGGATATGAAAATACAGCTATCCCTGTCTGAGGATGGTGAACATTAATTGGACCTATGAGATAAAAACACATGATTGACAGTGTCCTATTCACTCGAAAAATGCAAATTGTCTAAAAGTTCTCTTCAGTACCTCTCTGATGATTTGTATCTCATGTTAGTCATTCCCTTCATGATTTAGATCCTAGCTGCAGTTAAAGGTGAAGCACTGTAAAGTTTCCTGACTCACCTCATATCTGATTATCTCTCACACTCTTATCTGATTTCTGAATTTTGGATAGGAAACATTCGACTCCTAATAGGTTTCTGTGGCTCCAGAAGGCTCACCTGATAAGATCAGTTAAGATTTGTCTGGGCAGACAGGTCCAGACAGAGCACAAATGGAAGGAGGGTGTGAGGGCTTAGGGGAAAATCTTGTGTGTCCCATCTGGTGGTTTGCGGTACGGCTGACACTTCGGCAATGAGAGTCTCTGTATGAGTCCAGCCTCTAGGGAGGAGGGGTCCACCAGGAGAGGAGGAAGATAGGGAGGAGGTGAGGTGACTTTGATCGGCCCCATCAGTGAGGATAATGACAAGAGGGAATACAGGGGAAGATAATAAACACAGGCTAACATTAATGAGGACTCTGATGACGTCACAAAATACATGTAAGTTGATCACATGCAGAGCTCTGTCTAGACATAACCGTCTGAATTTACAGTGCATTTAGTTTTTCTCTACCAGACATAATGAGGTTAATTATATACTGCTGCTTGTTAGAGGCTCTGTAAGAGATTATTTTCATTAATGTGAAAACGTCCAATACATAGACCCATAAAATGTATAAAAATATATATACACTCTTTTAGAAACTGCATTTATTAGCTGCTGTAAGAGGACTTTATTTGGTGCAGTAAATGTATAATGACTTAGAAGTTATATTGTTCTAAAATAACTGTATTCTCTTCCTACAGACAGACATTACACATAACATCACCATGGCCTTCTCAGGAAAGCACACATCATTAGCTTTGAATGCATTTCTTTTATTTACAAGCTATGCAGCTGTCGAAACTTATTTTCTGCACCAAAATAATAATAATAATAAATGCATAGCTGACAGACTGTTTCATGCACAGAATGAATATCATTTGGAGACAGATGATATCAGACATGTTTCAGTGCCTCCAGAGATAATTTATGTGTGTTTATGACCTAATGGTAGCCGATTCAAATATGGAGCTCTTAATGTGTACAGAATTCTGCATCAGCTCTACTGGGTGAATTGTTTCAGTCAGATCTGTGTAGTGACTCACCAGCATCGGAGCATAACACATTTCACAATGCACATGCAGAAATGAAAAGGTTTGTCCACATTTCTTGACAGATATATTATTTATTCTCTACCAGAGATGGCAAAAGTACACACATCCTTTACTCAAGTAGAAGTACAGATACTCATGTTTAAAAATACTCTGATAAAAGTAGAAGTACTGACTAAACTTCTTTACTCAAGTAAAAGTAAAGAAGTATGGGTTTCGAAATGTACTTAAGTAAAAAGTACTCATAACTACCATCTGTTTTAAAGAGTAAATTACCTCCCTTTATATTAATAAAACAATAATGTCATTGTTAGCTAATGAATGTTTCGATGCTGAACAACGGCAAACGTTTTCATTGGTCCCTCTTCTTTAGAGAAGACCAGGAAATGATGGATACACGGATCGTGTTAAACTCAATAGGCACGCAATGACTCTAAATAATAATGATCACGCCACCAAACACAGATTAAAACTAAAGTAACAAACCTGTTTTGAAAATGTAAGAAGTAGAAGGTACAGGTATTTGTGTTCAAAATGTAAGAAGTAAAAGTAAAAAGTCGTCAGAAAAATAAGTAGTGGAGTAAAGTACTGATACCAGAAAAATGTACGGTACTTAAGTACAGTAACGAAGTATTTGTACTCCACTACTTCCCGCCTCTGTTCTCACTTATGTGTTAAAAAACTGTTTGCAGAAAGGGTTTTAAAAGGTCTTGTGACAGACATGCAGTCATGTTTTTTCTATCTATGTGGTAGTTTCATCCAACAGTACGACACAACTTTTCGAAACACAATTCCCTTTTTGTTTTGACAGCCTGCAAATAGGGCAAATAGGTCTCCAGACAAATTACTCAAATATTCATTATATTCTATACCAACACTTCCTGCAGTAGCCAAGTTCAAATACAAATATTAATAAGATCTGAGTACTTTTACTCAATTATTGCAGGATTTTTGATTATTTTCCTGCTTTTTTTTCTTCTTTTTTTCACTTTTATTGTCATTACACAGTACAGGTACTAAGTAACAAAATGGTTTCTCTGCATTTGACCCACCCTAGTGTTAGGAGCAGTGGGCTGCCATTATGAACGGCACCCGGCGAGCAGTGTAGGGAACGGTGCCTTGCTCAGGGACACCTCGGTAGCACTTGGTCTTGCCGGGACTTGAACTGGTGACCTTCCAGTTGCCAAGCCAAGCCAAGCCAAGCCAAGCCAAGTCCCTATGGACTTCGCCAAGAGTATTACGACAAAGACTGATTTATGACTGTCATTTAATGTTCATGCAGATCTTTAAATACAAATTAAATGGTCTTTGTTGCAAATGTGTGTTCGACCAAAAGGTCCTATGTGTCTGAAAGTGAAAATCTGTATTATTTAGTTGTTGGTAAATTGTGCAGGGACGTGTTGACAAGCCTGGTGGACAATTCATCATCTGGGAATGAGTGGCAGGCCCCACAGGCCCATAAGAGCTGAGAGGTTAACCTGCTGAGGGCCTGCAAACACTGAATCAACGTAATCACATTGATCCCTGCGTCACATTCTTCCCTGGAGGCATGACTGAGGGGTAGGCAAACTGTTCGCCTATCAAGGGCCTGTCAGAGGAGTTGAAGCCCAGAGGAAAGACCAGGGGCCACCCAGAAATCACAGAAACCATCCCGAAAAAGTGTTGTGGAGGACATAATGACAGAGCAAAAATGGTGTAATGTTCAAGTTCACCTCCATCAATTGTAATAACTTTGGCAGTCCACCGACTTTATGTATGGTGCCATGTTGCGTGGTCAAAATGTGTCAATGACTTTTATGAATACAAAACAATTGGCATCCACCACAGGATGCCAATCTGAGGTGTGCTCTGTGTGCTAATTAGCCAACGCTAACATGGAAGACAGTCAACATCTTTAAGAGCAAATGTTAAACATTAAGTTAACACTGTCCATGTAAGTGTGTTTGAATTACAGACATTTAAAGAAATCACGTCAAATTGTGTCAAAGGAGATTTATGACTCCAGAAAGGAATGGCATCCACCTCCACTACATCGTGTTTGCTAGCATCAGTGCTAACTAGCAAACGCTAACATGGCAAAGATAGTCTATATGCTAACAACATAGTCTACATGCTAACAACGTGGCTGATGCAAATCTTGCTAACAGTTGTCCGTTGCTAAGGCTAATTTGGCATGAAGGTTTACTCAACATATCGAGAATTAATTATCTAAATCCTTCTTTTTTTTTCAACTCTGACAGTATAATTGTAAAAGTTACAACAGTCTCTTGAGCTTTTTCATAGGCTAGCAAAACATTCATATCCAACAGGGAGAACAACTGCAGGGAGTTAGGAGTAAAGGCCCAGACACACCAGGTGGCCTAAAGCTACAATTAAATATAAAACTAGAACTGCACTTTCCAGTATTGTTGACCTTAAATAAAAAGTTCTGAAATGAAACTTTGTAGGACTCCACAGGAGGTAGGCTACTTACCATGCACTGTACGACGATAAATTATGTTCCTTCATCCTGTGGAGCAGAAATATGATTGGTAAAGAGGCCCCTGAAAAAGCTGTAAGCCTTCTGTTCTGTAGCCTAATTCCTCTCAGTATTACTGTACTTCAAATAATCATTATATGAAAACAGGGTTTGCCTCAGTAAAAATAAACTTGACTTTCCTCTTTGTCAAAAGCCCAAAGAGTGGACAGTTTTGATTTGTTTTAGTTTAGTTTTTTGGAGTTGTGATGTCGGATAATCAATTTTTTGGAATTTGTAAATCCTCAAGGCAATACACCTGTTTTACTTTATTTCAATTGTCTAACTAATAATTAGTTGGATGGCCAGGCGTGACACACACTGGCACCTAACCAAATTGAGTCTAACATTCCATTACTTTCTTGGTCTAGTGACTACAGAGGTATAATGGTATATATCTGTTTTTGAAATACAATTATTTTTAAGATCTGAAACATTATTTTAAAATCTCACCTGCTTACATCATACTGTAGGGCAGGGGTGTCAAACTCAAGGCCCGGGGGCCAAATCCGGCCCGCGACTTCATTTTATGTGGCCCGCAAGAGCTTGCAAAGAATATAATACGTTTATTATACGGTTACATGCTACTTTACAGTATATCTATATATGTTCATTTTAATTAATTTCTTATTTTATAGTTATTTATCTTCTTTTCTTTTTTATCTTTGATTTATCCTTAATTGTATTAATCTGTGTGAATCTGTGCTGTCCTGTTTTTCAATCTCACCCTGTTGCTGTTAAACTACTGAATTTCCCCACGGGGATTAATAAAGGTCCATTTTATCTTATTTTACAGAAGCAGGTTGCCCATAAACTATATGTCCCACAATGCATCTCATTTTGTGACATGCGCACTGAAGAGACTTGCAATTATTTGCCCTAGACTCCTGCTTTCAGACGCAGTTAATTATGAAGTTATACCCTATCCAATAAAAATCCAATGCAGAGGCAATAATATAATATAATACATTATTTCATATATATTATGTATTTATATATGTATATTTATATAGTTACAACCGGCCCTTTGAGTGCAACCATAATGCTAATGTGGCCCACGATGAAATTGAGTTTGACACCCCTGCTGTAGGGTGTCACTGCAAACGTCATACATATAAAGAGTTGATTAAGAGTTAAATTAAATTAAGAAAAGGTGGTGCACAAAAGCATGAATGACAAACAGAATTTGGATAAAAACTTTCAAATAGCAAAGACCATACACTTATGACAGTTTGACAATAAAACACTAAATTAATCTGTTATGTATTGCCCTCAAATATCCCAGCAAATATTACATTTTCCTGAACATATTTCCTTATTTATTCAATAAAATAAGTTCATTTTTCACAAACAAACTTGCAAACGATGCCTAAAAAGAGATAGAGGAAGGAAAAGAACGATGAGACAAGTCTGGCTTTTGAATAAGGGGTATGACAAGGTAGGTTGCACGCCGAACAGCAAAAATCCCTCTGATCTGACACGTTGATTACACAATCCTCTCTTCTAGAGTTCTGGGGCTCTGTGTTTTTGGCTCAAGGCTTATTTGGTTTATTAGTGTATGAGGGGGTGGCATATCACATAATGGTTTAACTCAAAGCAAGCTTGCACAATAGTTATGACAAGGTATGCATACCCCAAACTCTAATTTGACATGCACTCAACATTTTATGCAAATCCATCCGAAACAGCCACTGAGTAGTTATGCTAATTTACAGAGGGGTTGTATTTAACTGTCAGTTTCATTTGATACGTTTCCTTAGTCCTCTAAAAATGTCAAAACCTGAGTTTAAAGCAGGAGAATACACATGCTCTCACAGAATTACTGATAGAGCTATGTGGTAATGTACTCCTTGTTATAGTCAATGACTACTGAAGATAAATTAGAGAAAACTTGAATAAAGCAGCGCTGCACATCTGCTTTAAGGAAAGCAGACAGTTTTGACACCATCTGGAAAGATGCTCCCTTTATTGTGTTGCAATTAATTATATTGGTTCTAGTAATAAAAGTCGGGCTCAAACGTAAGCCATTAGAAATAAGAAGTGTTTTACCAAATCACTCTGAACCAATTAAATGACATTTTGAATTTAGAACTCACTAACAATTACTACAACATAAATAACTAATTCTAGAGCACATCAAATTTGGTTTTGATCTACTTGATTAAAACCACATTTGAAGTAAACATAGAAACATTGATTTCCTATGTAAAAACAGAACAATATTATCATTCAATGACTACTATCTTTTTAAGAAAAGAGTGTTTTTAAAATGGTTTTATTCAATATTGACACAAGAGCATTCTTATCACAGGCGAAAACGACAAGTGGTGCAGCTTTTGTCATCATGTAACCACATTTCTAACTGCAGGTAAACAGACTTCACCTCAAAGCAAAAACCAAACTCATCAGATTCAGGCTAGAAGTAGCACGTGCACGTACAGCAGTGTGTGCCCATCATGTTGCTATACATTCACGAGGCACAAGTATTTGGTTTCCATATAAATATGTTCAGATCATTTGTTAATTAAACTGTATTTATTCATCTTCACACTTCTAAATACACAAATAGCTGATAAAAAGCCATTAATAGTTCACACAAGCCTGCTGTTGATTATCTCTGAAAGAAAGTACTCTGTAATTAAAATAAAATCACATCCATATTAGATTATTCTGTTTCAATTTAGTCTTCACACTTTCCTCATGTTCTTTCAACACAGGCAGCAAAAAGCTGTTGAACCAATTCCATTCAAAATAAAGAATTCAAGAATAACTCAAATCTTTTGCGAATGGTCCTTTACATTTCACAAAGTGCAGGTACAGGTACAGTAACGTTCGTCCAAATAATGGTCTGAGATAGCAAATGACTAAATGCGGAGAAAAAGAAACAGCAAACCATCTAGCACTGTATTTAACCTCAGACAAAACAAGCAAAACAAAGCTTGAATGTTACTTCTGTCAACACCTAGAATGATTTTATTTTGACTTTGCAAAAAAACAATCTCACAGAACAATTTGTGGATGTTTAAATGTGTTCTGTCTTAAAAGGTATATTAGAGCCAACTAAAGGTGGGTGAGGGGTAAGGTGGTCAAAAAGTAACCATTTAAAGGGCCTAGAAAGTGCTAAGAGAAGGTAAAAAGTTAGTTAAAATAAAAGTTTCAAATAAAGCTTAAACATGCGTGTCAGTGTTCAAGTCAAGTGAATTCTCAAGGTAGGACTAAGTTGGAGGGCACTCCCAGAATCCCAAAGTTATTATTAAAATTCACCAAATAAGACACAATCATCAGTACCAGTAGTCTCATGTAGGGGAGGGATGAGTCAACTCAGACTAGATACATCACTGACATAATTGCACTTTCTAGTCCCTTTTAAGTTATGTGGGGAATATCGACTGATTATTAGTGCACATATTCATCATCACTGAAGTCCGAGTCGTCGGCCTCCACCTCTCCTTCGATCACAGACTTCTTCCCTCTGCAGCACGACACCACCAGACCGAAGAGGAAAGCCTAAAAATATATACAGCAAAGGAGAGCACACAGGAAATATTTCATGAGGATCATTTGATCAATAGAATGCATCAACAGCACCAGGAGAGAGGCTATTACATATTTTGCTGAGGAGATTAGCTGCGCGCAGAAAATCATTTTTCAGTAACCTTTTTTCCTGAGAAGAAATTAAATGATGTGCTTGGGCTCTCACACTGTTCCCCCTGAAGAAAATACTGTTTAACCGCTTTTAAACTCAATTACATTCTTTAATAGATCTTGTTTTTGTAAATGTTTAGTTGCTCAAAAGATAAAAAAACAATAATGTCAATATGTTTAATATCTAAGAGATATTGTCTGAGATTTCTCTCCCCTCAATAAAAAAAAAATAAGAACATTCAACTATGATTCCCACTCAACTTGAAATCAAAGAGATGACATTGTGTATACATCCTTGGACTTACCCCGATAAAGGCCCAGTTACCAAAGTAGTAGATGGTGCTGAAGAACCAGAACTTATGGAGGAACAGATATGATCTTGTCACAGTGCACTGGTCTGAAAGGGACGGAGAAAACAGGAGCATTCAATCATTTCATCTATACAACAACAGCTTTTGACTTGTATTCAACAAAGGGTTCCCGGATTGTTAAACACAGATATTCTAACAGAATATATTTAAATAGGGAAAATGTTCAATTAAGTGGTAAAGAAATGAGTTTCCACCTGTTTTTCTGGTGTAACATTTCTGCATGAAGCCAATGAACACCAATGGAAATACCTTATATGTATCTAAAAAATAAATAGGTAACTAAAGTTTGGCCAATATGTTTATTGGTTTACAAAATAAAAACAAAAAGCTTAATTTGTTCATTTAATATAAACAGATGAAAAAACGGTTTTACAACGATACAATGTGACTGTCCTACCCACAAATCTGAATTTAAAATAATATAGGTTCATTCATGTCCGTATAAACACATATCAAAAACTCAAGTTTAAGTTTCTTTGCCATTCCTGAAGAAGGCTGCGATATTGCCAAAACCTTCAGCAATTTCTTATGAGTGAAGTTACATTTTAAATCAACGATTCTCAGCTCATCAGAATTTGCATTCTTATAAAACAGATATAACTGTTATTTTTAAATTGTAAAAACTGAGCTGTTCAAAAGGTCAGTCTTAGCCAAGAATCCCATCCTCTTTAAAATGAAAATATTTTATTTAAAAGTTTGCTATATCACACCTTGACAACCTCAGCCTTTTTCTAGTTTTGATTAATTGATACAGAAACCCTTGAAGGAAGTAGAGGGAATCGTTGCAGAGAGAAGCACAAAATAGATTTCTTCTACAGAGTGACTGATGGTTGGCACAGGTAGAGGAAGAGTGACGACAGGACGAAGACAGACGGACAGCCCGAGGAAACAGGGTTTTTGTCTTTAGAGAAATATGAGAGGTAACCGGTTCCGGAAAAACAGCATGAGTGCAATAAAAGGTGACATATATTGCTAGATGGGGTTTATAAATGCACAAGTGTAGTTCTTGTTATACATCTTTGTTATAAATGGCTCTTCAGTCACTTAAGAGCCAAAAACAGGCTGCTATTACTATGGAGCAGTGCCTCGGGCAGATGTGTCACTATAACTAAAGAAGACAACCGGTCTGCTGAAAAGAGGAAATCCATGTCACTGTCAATGTGAATGTGACTTAACCAGTCGATAACACAGGGATGATCTAACATTTAATGGAGCCTTGCATCAAAAATAACCAGTATTACACATTGCAGAGGTAAAAGCGTGACACGCGAGGAGACACCAACATAGGTTATGGGTTATGCATGAAACCCCGATTCTCGGAGAGGGGATTAAAATGAATTTGGGACCCTCTCAAACTCTCAAGATTATTATGTGAAATGGAATTGAAGACATACTTGCTATAGTGTCCTCTTTAGGGTGAAACAGCATCTATCATAGGGCTGGGCGAAGTGAAAACAATCTATTATCTATGTTTGACCAAATACCTTCATATCCATATTCTTTACAATATCATAGGGCCGACCATTGAAGCTTTCGCAGAATATTCACATAATAAGATCTTTGAGAAATATTCATCAATTATGTGGATTTGTTGACCAAGCAGATCAAAGTTTATATTAGAATTGTGTAGAAAATGTGAGCATTTTGCTGTAATGCAGCCTTGAAAATCAGGAAAAGACACTTACTATATAACAATATACACAATATAAGTTGATATCAAGTCTCATATGACAACATCAATATAAAAGCCCTATTAAATTAGACAGCTAGCCGAACTACATTTACAAGAGATCTCAATAGTCAGGATGTTAAATATTCAATAAGCTATAACAAAAATAAAAAAATCGTATTGTTGTATACGTTGGGCTCAATCTAAGTTCAAAATATGTGAAGGATGTCTTATTGTTCCCTTTTCATTAGGACTACATGCTGATTGAGGTCTTGCTGAAGCTGTTTGGATGCGCCCTTCATATCCAACAACTAAGTGCAGCAACAATCATGAATAAACCAGTCCAGACAACACTTCAGTTTACCTGTGATGTCCTTGCCATACAGTAAATGGAAAGGTTCCCTAGCAAGAAGTATGAAAAGCTTTCTCAGCAAGCTAACCTTGTTTACCAAGCAGAAACTAACTCACTTATTCACCAAAGTAACATTTGTTTGAAAGTGAATGTAATAAGTTACATCTATTTCATAAACCAATTTGAACCTGACAGGAAGTTCTAAGCCATTTTTCTGGGTGCACCTCTGAAACCAGCCTTGGTCGAGATAAACAAGCCTTTACTCTGAAATGTGCTATTACCAAGAACAGTTCAATCAATATTGACTAGGCTCGGTGATCATAAATATAAACACATCAAAACCAAAAACTTGTTTATTTCTTATGAAAAAAAAAAAAAATAGCTTTCTGTGTCTGTGGAGCCGCTTTGTGCTTTATTCTCACTTTATTCCCTTTGAGTCTCAGCCCTCCAGTTTTTAACAGAACTTGATCCTGCTATTGATCTGTCTGGCATATACGGCAGGAATCATTTAAGAATTCTTAAGCTGAGTCATTCCCCTTTATGTGCATGCATGGGTATTGGCAGGAATGGGAAATGCTGATGACGTCAAGTGCGGCAAGAGCCAATGATATGCATTCGTCTGTGCTCCAATTGTTTTTGTGTGAAAACACAGGGAGAAAAAGGAAGCGGTGGAAAAAAAAAACCCGACTTGCCTTCAGATCACTTGTATTAATTAACTTACCATGTACACTGAAGCAACAAAAGGAGAAAGTGACTTCAATATACTCCTAATCAGACTTGTATTATTTCAACAGCACAAGTGGAGACGAAACGCTCTGTCTGGCTATGTTCGAGAGCCATCTGGAGCATTAACGCTAACCCTGCTGAGCTGCTCCTATCACACTGTTCCTTCCACAGCTCTTCACACTGCCTTGAACCCCATGAGCAGTACAATCAGACCTCAGTGTGCTTTAGGAATGACCCATTAAAGTGAGCATTTTCACAAGTGTTCCTCTTCAGAGTGTTCATCATTAGAGCAAATGACATAGTCACAGCAGCTGAGGGTGTACCAACAATCAGCTCGTACTCCACCAAGATCAACACATAATAGAAGAAGCTAGTCTAGCTGCATCCCCATGACCCCCCTCTCTTTTCCTCTGGTACCTCAGCCATCTGTAGCTCTCCAGCTGCTCGCCTCAATTGCAGGGCTCCGAGTGGGACCTACAGATGGTTCACAACAGTGGTCTGCCTAAATATATGATCATGTACACCACTGACCCACTTCACCTTGAAATCATTACCGTTTCTCCGATAAGAGCACGGGCACGGTGACTCATGATACCTGGGTGAGTGCTGCCCTGTGTAGCATGATGCATAATGTATAACTTTCATCTCATTCAAATACAAACAGAAAACCCTGAACACACTCACTCACACACGCTTTGTGAAAGGGTCTATCAGCAAGGCCTTGTGTTCCTACACTGTATGCTTTTACTTTCTCTCCGCCTTAAAAGCAATAGAGCACTTTCATCGCAATGTCCTTTGAGGATGTTGATGTTCCTTCCACTGAACTATTTTCAAATCGCTGGCTTCTCATATTGTCAATACAGTTTACACAAAAGCACATTTTTGCTTGTTCTAACTTGCAGCGAAATCTATTTAAGTAAGACATCCTTATAAGACAGAGATGGCAATAAATGTACACATAACCTTATTTAAACCACTCACCAACATAAACAAACTAAGATAATAATTGCTATTCACAATATGCATAGAGATATATCTCCAACACAATTTGAGTTCAGCCAATCACACAACTTGCCAACAACCGTTTCATTATTTAGAAGTTTCAAATATTCACTCCATTTTTATCTAATTGTTGGTCTCCACCATCTCCTGAGGGAAATACATGGACCTTTACGTCACAAGCACCACTATGTGTACCAGCTGCTCCCTAAGGTTTTCTATTTGCTGTTTTGTACTTGGCAGGTAGTGGGTTTTTCAGAGGTTTTTTTTCAAGGTAAAAACTTGAAAAATACCAATTAGAGCAGCTTTCGGCAAAGAGTATCATTTTAATGACACCTTATTTGTAGCCCTGTTCAGAAAGTGTTTTTATTCTATCAGTTCACAGTAGAGGTCTTTTGTCAGAATGCTAATCAAACAGATTTGATTTGAAAGTGTATTTTACTTCAAAAGGTAAGGGGTGTCTGTGGATTACAAGATGGACATTTTTCCTTAACGAGAATAGCTTTTGATTGACACATTCCATTGTAATCCAAATTGATGATGATCCCCTCGATACAAAGAAAATTACTATTAATTTGTGTTGGGGTTCAGGGAGCCTCCTGTTGAAATTGCTTAGGCACCTGACATCTCAGAGGCAACACATACAATTATGTCCATCTTCCCCCTGAAGCTCTTTCAAACTGCGCAGCGGAAACTGGCAAGTTGCTAGGAAACCAGCAGCAGTCTGCAGTGTAAAAAAAAAAAAAACTCCTCTTTATTAGAAAGTTTCTTCACTGGGATTCAAACTAGAAATAATGTGATATATCTTCTAAGCTGAAAACTGGACTTCAGCATAGTTAAAATTCAGCTTAAACTTCCAGCGAGACATTTAGAGAATGGCTCGGGCGTGAGGGGTCGAATACCACAATAATTATAATTGTGTAACTGAGAGTGTCGACCTTAATGGTGGAAAAGAGCAAGAAAATCATTAGCAAGAAAAGTGGAACGATGACCCAGAGGGCATTTCTTGGTAAATTGAGTTACTGTGTCAAAAACAAAAACATGTGGTTGGATCTATTGATATGAAGGGTGAAATAAACTCTGCTGCAAAGTATCGGAGCCGCTATTCCATTAGGAATTAAGTTGTTGTTGACATACTCAGGTTTTAAAATGTGCCTTTTAATGTAAACAAGATGCACAGGGTTTATTAAAGAGTATAACACAATAGACCTAAGATAATTGTTGTGTTTTGGGAAGACATTTTGTCAGGAGTGGTAGACAGAATGTCATTCAAATCATTAGTCAGAGACATATCATGTGATCATTAGAAATGGACATAAAGACAGATAAATCTATAATGAAAGTGGTCATAATGATGTAAAATCAAATGCATCAATTACTGACATTAGAACTTCTTTAAATTGGTAATGGCCCATTAACATTGAAAAATCCTCAACTTTAAAATAAGATCATTTGCAGCCAAAGAAAATACAACATAAATGGAAATCATCAAGTACAAGTATGTAAGATGGTAGATGTTGAAGAACTTTGATGCCAGTCACAGTCTGCGATCAAAGCGCTTCGCCCACCATGAGAAGCAGCGGGAGCGTCATGGCAGAAAGAATCATTTGAAAGAGCAGCCTTGTCTAATGCTGGGAAGTTTTCAGCAAGACTCCACGAAGACATACATCTTTTGGGGATTCATTAATAAAAATGACTTGAAATAAAGTGATTTACTACACTAAAACCACATTTGGACTAAGTGCAGCATGGGTTGAAGTTTGTGTCAATGGCACGAGTGCAAATGAGTGGATATAAAATGAATGGATTAAGATTGAACTTTTCCCTGTCTGGAATTAACAGTTGATTAAATAAGGAGGAAAGCAGTATCACTACTGTGCCGATACTCCGATTCTTCTTTTGCTTAAAATCCGTTTTATACCCCGTGTTAAATCACATAGTAGACATCAAAGTTCAGGTTGTCTGGAGCCATAGCAACTAATTCCTAAGGATTCATTTCCATTTGAGTACATACTCCAAATGAGTAATGGTGTGGTAATGACCTTAGAGAAGATAATGGAGAGCTTGGCAGCGAGCACCTGCTCATCAATATGTTGGCGTCATTACATCACTGTGACCAACCGGCCAATCAGTCAGCAGCTTGACTTATACCCTCTTTTGCCTTAGCTGTGGTTTGATCCAGTGCCATTATTACAAAGTGATGCTCTCCAGAGCCTCTTCTCAATCTGAGGCCATTTTCTACCCATTCTTATTTTTAACATCTACAGCAATGTGTCAATGCATATCTAAGTTTGTGAATCTCTTGGTCATGCCAAATACAAAAAAAGAATCTCACAGGAGAGGAAGCATGGCATGGAGTATACTATTTCTATTTTTACAAATGCTTTGCTGTTATGGCTCTACATTTAAAATAGCAAAAGATGAATACAAGGAAACCGAATTTGAATATTATAATACATTATGTTACAGATTTCAACATAAGGATTAGAGAATCTGAATGTAGGTATTATAGGGTAAGGTTTTTGTACAGTAAGGTATGTGACCATACTGTACATACTGTACTCTATGTATTTTGTATTGTACATTATTTTATGATAAAATGTACAACCTGCATTGAACCACGTAAATGCCTTTTTCCTATCAGTGGAACAGCATCAGTTTATGTCCTTAATAATGGGCCATGCAAACAGGAATTTAAGTATAAATTATTTAAAGAGCACAGATTATTGATAGACATTCAGATGAGATGAATGGACTGACTGGCACATAGCCATTAAGTCTTCGCCCCTTAATCCCTCTCCGTGCCTTTTAAATACAAAACGAATTTTACCACAGCATGATGAGGTACTCTCTACTTTATGTAAGAAAGAGTTGCAGGAATGAAATATTTCACCTGTTACTTTCTACAGTGTATGAATCGGTAAGCTTCTGATTATATTCCCTTGCAGTCGCATGTGTTGTCTCTGCATGACACTTCCTCCTCCTCATGGTAGGAGGTGCAACGGCTGTTATGAAAGCAGGAGCCATTTCCAAGATGGCAAAAATATGAACCTTTTTCCTAAACTGGTCCAAAGAGAGAGCAGAAATACTTGTGGCCATTGCCCGAGGGATCCTGGCAACCTTGACTCCACAATACTTTGACATGTGCTCTCAGTAATTAACACTGCTTGGGAAAAAAACAAACTTATGTTCTTACTAATTGAGCATCCTGTGGTGCCAACAAAAACATATTATTATAATTGTTTTAATTTTCTTAATCTAGCTCAACCTTTACAGCTTTTTTGGCTTCTCTTCTAGTGAAATACTCTACAATACAACTTCCGGAGAGCAATAAACAACACGACGGAGCGGTGCAGAATCATGGATGAATCTGTCGGGTTGGTTTGTAATCGTTGTGGGACGGGAAACAAATTATTTGTTTGAGAATCACAAACACCCAAATCAATCCATTTCCACAATTCTGTGTGAATAGTGATGTAAACAAGAGCATTATGGGGGATTGTCATTTCTGTAATTAATGTATGTTGGCAGCTTTGGCATTAGTGTACCAAGTAAACATAGCTGGATTAATTGAAAGCAAATGTATGTATGAATTTGGCAACAAAAAGTATTTTATTTGAATTTCCTTTATAGTTTTAGTCGAAGTTGTTATTATATATAATTATACGAGTTGTCTATTGTCTAGATGGGAAAATTATCCTCAGTTTAAGGGCAACGTAGTGCCAAATGTTTTGATTTGAAAGAAACATTCATTTAAAACTAAATACCGTCTAGCCTTGGAATAGCGACGACCACCTTTTGTGAAAGGTGCCATATATTCATGAGAACTTGGCCCAAAGAGGTAAGCTTCTTCCAAATGCCAAATACATTAGTCCATTAGCAACTCCATGTTGTATAACCCTGATATCGTCGCCAACCATTCATTACAGCCTCTTTTGAAAGACCAAGAAAACATGCTAATGGCTTCTGGTTCTTTCTTCGTTTTGTCTGTAGTTTAGTTAATTGTCTCAAGTTATTCCTATTTAGTTTAGTTTATTTGTTTATAGTGTCGAGGACAGTCCCCATTGATCAACTGTCACAAAAAACAGTAAATGGAGCTTTAGCCAACATGGCTAATTTCCAGCTGTTGTCCAGATGATAATAGACACCCTTAAAATCACAATATATCAACAGCATTAGTTATATGCAACATTAGTTATATGCAACATTAGTTATATGCAGCATTAGTTATATGCAGCATTAGTTATATGCAACATTAGTTATATGCAACATTAGTTATATGCAACATTAGTTATATGCAGCATTAGTTATATGCAACATTAGTTATATGCAACATTAGTTATATGCAGCATTAGTTATATGCAGCATTAGTTATATGCAACATTAGTTATATGCAACATTAGTTATATGCAACATTAGTTATATGCAACATTAGTTATATGCAGCATTAGTTATATGCAACATTAGTTATATGCAGCATTAGTTATATGCAGCATTAGTTATACAACATTAGTTATATGCAGCATTAGTTATACAACATTAGTTATATGCAGCATTAGTTATATGCAGCATTAGTTATATGCAGCATTAGTTATACAACATTAGTTATATGCAACATTAGTTATATGCAGCATTAGTTATACAACATTAGTTATATGCAGCATTAGTTATATGCAGCATTAGTTATATGCAGCATATTATGTGTTTTTTAGACGAGCAAGGTTTTTTAAGGTGCCGCAGAAATTCATTTTCTTTTTAAAGAAATGTATCCACACTTCTAAAGGGAAGAACCTTGTACCCACTAACAAATGGCATGTCATACAATGTGGCTTTGAATATGCATTACAGTGTTCTGAATTGAGGTAGATTCAGTTCAATCTATTCCGTATGAAGTATTTTTTAGCCTTGAAGACTTGTGAACAAATGCAGCAGCATCAGTACGCCACTACTTCCTATAACTTTAACTTCACTATAACTAATACGAGCAGCAGCAACAACTTTTAAACAGTCCGGCGATTTAACATCAATTTGAAATGTAAGACGGCTATAGGCTAATGGCATATTTGGTAAAACGTTTTTTAAGCAGTTCTGCCAACCAACACTCACATCCTTCTCTTAATGTTAATGGGAGCTATTAGAGGAAACATCTTTAAGGGGAACTCTTCAGCAATAAATGAATGACTGGCGGGATTTGCCAGCTGTTGCTTTTAGCTTACAGTAGAACAAAACTAAAACCTGTATGTAAACAAATAAAATGGAAACTTAATCAAAACGTAAGAGTCCGGAGAAGGAAAGTATTCGTAAAATGACCAAACAATATTTATTTACACAAATATATAACTGTTATACAATACTTAAGGGCTGGTACAGCCAAAATAAGTATATAGGAAATATCATATATGCTTCATATTTGTGAGAATCCACCACTTTTATTTAACGGTTTTAATGTGACCTTTACTCAAAATATGGATTAAATATTTGACATTTAAACCCATCATCACTCATTAGCTACTCTAATTGCAATGCATTTACGTGTCTTCTGGGACTTATGGACCCACACCTAGTTTCATTGAAATGAAAAAAGAATGACTCCCCACGCTAATAGACCTCCCTTACAAAAACAAACATGCAAAACAGTCAAAACACTCTAACAGGTTGAAGATAGAGTGGGGACTGGGGTAAACTGATGGGGGGGGGGGGGTTATATGTGACAGGTTTACCAAGGTGCAACAATTTATGCACGAATAATTGATATCATAGGCTGGACTTATAAGTCAAAGTGATTCTATTCATTACATTTTTTGACAGACAGACTGCCACACAGACAAATTAAAACTATCTCTGGCTTTATAACCGAATATGGCAATTCACACTTATCAGCTCCCGCACTGACAAGAGCCTTATTTCAGCTTTCGGGCAAATTAATAAATGATTGTGATAAAGCTAACTGGTAGGATGTACATTCACACATTCATCTTTTTCATGGCTGATTTACTCTAATAAGCGTTGGCATGGAGACGGCAGGAGTACAGCATTAGTAAATGTTTGTCCTTGGTATTATTCCCTCTTCTGAATAATGAATGGTATTAAGACAACTGAGCTGTGTTCTACACGGAGAGGCCGGGTTGAACACTGTCCTTTGCTTCTTCTGGTATAGACTTGACTTGTGAGCGATAAATCTTTGATGCTGTGTTGTAAGTTCTTCCAACATCTTACTGTTGGGCCACGCTACCTTGCTGTGCTAGCAGTGATGACACACTTACCCTCAGGCGCATCAGCATCACAGATCCTTGTGGTGCTGTTCCCTGATGCAGGACCTGCTGACGGCATCTGTGAAAAAACACAGGAGGCATCAACCTGTTTAGAAAAGAATCACTTCCAACTACTTGATGCCGTACTAACATATTGTTGCTTTGAAAGAAGCGTCAAAAGTATAATATCTTCAAGTCTATAACACTACAATAATACACAACATAAATTAAAGAATGAGATAATAACAGAAAACCACCATTAATTTTACATTTATATTCAATTTAATATTGAATAATCAATTTCTTGCACAATTAATATATATAGATAGATAGATAGATAGATCGTACTTTATTGATCCCAAATTGGGAAATTGTTTTTGTTACAGCAGCATAAAAGGCATTTTACAATAAAACAAAATATACAAGAATAGAAATAAAATAAAATAAAATATAAAATAAAATATAAAATATACATGTCAAAATACAAAATAGAAAATATACATACAGATATTATATATATATATATATATATATATATATATACAAATATACAAATATATATATATTCAAAATATATGGAATTATGGAGTATTAAATATGAAACAGATTATGTGTGAGTAAAATGTACAAGGTGGTTTTATTTCTAGAGAAACTATGGAGCAGAGAGTTCTCTTCCAGCCAGAGGTGATTTGTTGTACAGTGTTATTGCAGTGGGCAGGAATGTTTTCCAGTATCTGTCCTTGAGACAGGGGAGCTGCAGCAGTCTGTTGGAGAAGGAGCTCCGTTGACTGTCCAGCTGCAGGTGGAGAGGATGGGTGGGGTTATCCATGATGGACAACAGCCTGTTCAGTGTCCTCCTCTCCACCACAGCTTCAAAGGGTTCCAGCTTGATGCCGATGACTGACCCAGCTTTCCTGATCAGTTTATTGATCCTGCAGGTGTCACCGGCTCTGATGCTGCCCCCCCAGCAGTAATATATACAGTAATACCCTGCATTATATTTGTTACTGGAAATGTGTATTTCCACATGTATATTTTCCACATGTATATTTTTTAGCTTTTTAATGCTATTTTATTTCAGAAATATGTTTGGACTGTTTATTTCTATTGTCTTGATTTCTCTTATGTACATTGCCTTGTTTTTTATGCTGCACAACACAAACATTTCCCAAATTGGGATCAATAAAGTACTTATCTATCTATCTATCTAACTATCTATCTAACTATCTATCTATCTAACTATCTAACTATCTATCTATCTAACTATCTATCTAACTATCTATCTAACTATCTATCTATCTATCTATCTAACTATCTATCTATCTAACTATCTATCTATCTAACTATCTATCTAACTATCTATCTAACTATCTATCTATCTATCTATCTAACTATCTATCTATCTAACTATCTATCTATCTATCTAACTATCTATCTATCTATCTATCTATCTGTCTGTCTGTCTATCTATCTATCTATCTATCTATCTATCTATATATCTAACTATCTATCTAACTATCTATCTAACTATCTATCTATCTAACTATCTATCTAACTATCTATCTATCTATCTATCTATCTATCTATCTAACTATCTAACTATCTATCTATCTAACTATCTATCTAACTATCTATCTAACTATCTATCTATCTATCTATCTATCTATCTAACTATCTAACTATCTAACTATCTATCTATCTATCTAACTATCTAACTATCTATCTATCTAACTATCTATCTGTCTATCTAATTGAGATCTAACAGAGGAAAATAAGCCTTTAAGTTTACATTTAACTATAAACTGTTAATTAGGATGTACTTTAAAGAGGACATCACATGATAAAGATAACCTAAAAGTTAATTAAAAAAATCTCCCTGTGCACAATTCTTATTTTCCACTGCATACAAGCAACATTGTACAAGCTTGACTGGTAGAAAATGATGCATAATGTATTCAGATACTGTAGGTAAAAAGACAGCAGCAGAAAAGGCGTGTTTATTTGAGTCATACAGAAAAGGTTTTTCTCTCATTTAAAAAGAGTTTGTTTCAGCAAAAACAACACTGTGGTTCCTTTTAATTATGTTGTCTAAAGGATTTTTGAGACACACAAGGGTGGATCTAAAGCACATGCAAACACACCCACACAGAGAATGCAGAGCGACATCAGTTCACACAGAGGCTATACTTTCGTTCTACAGATCCACACAGTAAGAGCCCAGTATCCTAACACAGACAGACAAAACACAAGAAGAACAAGAGTCTGAAAGCCCTGCTACCAGCCTGTAGAGACCATGCTGCTGGATCAAAGTGGTTTGAACCCGCCGACTGACCGACACTGACATCGCTAGAGCCCCGTCCTCAGAGTTGGCAATTATTGATGACACTAAAAAAACCATAAATAAGGGGAATTGACTTCACTTTTGCTCACCTGTACGAGATATTTCTGGCTGCCATACATGACGTACTGAGGGGCCAGGCTGTAGATCATGTAGCTGGTGTGAAGGACGATCAAGAGAAGAATCATACAGAGGAAGAGGAGAGCCTGGGGGCGAGTTTTCTTGGGTCGGATTTTGTACAGCTGAAAAACAAGAACATAATTGTTAATGTTGATATCGTGGTATGTTTATAGGCTAATACACAATAAGGCCTTTGCTTACCCTTATCCAGAAGAACCAGATGCCCATGTTGCGAATGCCAGCCATGGAGGTTACTACAAAGTACATGGTGATGACTGTGATCAGGATGTAGTCCAGCGGAAAAACCTATGACCACAAGGACAGAAGGTCAGCTATATCTCTCACACATACACTCACAAAGTAAACATTATTGCTGTTAATGGCTGGTTTCCTCTCAGGGACGCTTGGAGCTGTTAAAGAGCAACTTACATCAATTACACTTGCTCCAGGCGAATTAGTCTAAAGCACATCGAGCTGGTCAAAGCACCTGTTGGTTATTTGACCTAACCTTAGAATTAGCACAGTGCGTGTGAGTATTACATCAATTATGTTCTCTCATGTTCTGATGTAACCTCAAACCTGATCCCTATGCAGTTTTCCATTCTTCTTGGTATGGGGCACTTAATTTCTTAGATATCAAGGTCATACTTCTAAACACTGGCCGTAGACATTTAATCAATGCCACTATCTATGAGGCCATTCTTTAATGTCTGAGCTGTCAGTCAATTTTTCCTCTAAACTCGGCAGTGGAATACTAAGTTTAACAGAGCGTCCGATGTCTTGCAGCAGACCAGGAGGAAAGAAGAAAAGGTCCTGATGTAATGTTGTCTCAAAAGTTCACATTTTAAAAACTCTAAGGCAATGCTAAAATCAAAACTTTATAGAGAAATAGACATGATTATAACATTTAACTGGAGAGAACACAACACAACAGTCAAGAAAAGCGAAGGAATACATTGTGGTTCATTCATCAGACATCCATGCAAAACGTTGAGGCCGTACATATCATTTAATGAAAATTACATAAATATTGTAAATGGCAAAACAGAATAATTATGGGCGATGCAAAGATTTTTTTTGTACCTTATTTACATTCATCTTTGTTATACTCCACTATACTTTTACACCTTTTATTTCCTATGTTTCCAATTGTGGTTTACAGAGAAATGTAAATGATGAAACTTTATTGATTGACCCTTTGACTGCAAAGCGCACAGTGGTTTTAGATTAGTTCAAACAAATCAATCATAAAGCAATTCTGCCCTAAAAATAAAACCCGGTTCAGCCTTAAACCCACCATGGCGTTGGGTGCTCTACAGACAGCCTGGTGATGTTAGGCAAAGTATGTCATGATCATTATTATTTATAAAATATAAGGAGGCAAGGTTGTTGAATAACACTGTATTGTACTGTAGGGTTTTACTATTATTTGTATACTTCGTGGAAGTTACAATGACAATAGGTTTTTTAAATACTAACGTCTGCATCACTGTGAATAAGTGGTTTCAGAATCAGAACAACAGCTTGTTTATGAAAACAGTCTTTCTGTAGTAACTATCCTGCTATCTCTCTATCGCTGCCATTTAACATTTACCATGCTCCCACTTATAGCTGTGTTAATTGTGTTTTCATTTCCCTCAGCCTTCCTCCCGTGGAATATTACTATTGATTTTGCATTCTGATATCAATTCAAAATAACGTGAGTTAATATGGGTATCATTTCCCTGTCTGTAATGTTGCTACCTTATGATTGTTGGACTAAGTGGTGATTGTAAGAGCATATTTAGGAGTGACAAACTGCTAATTGTTTCATAAAGCCATATGACTCATTGAGTGTATGGAGCCGCTTTTGCTGTTGAGATTTTGTTATTTTAAAAGATCACCTGCGCTACATTAAAGCAAATACAATTTTGAACTTTTGGAATTATGCTTAATTGAGGAAGATGATGATGGAAACAAAAAAATAGGTTTTTAAGCACATCTTAATTGAGGATAATCATCTTTGTGACATGACAGATGAGAGGATACTCACCGGCTGTAATACTAATAGTAGTTCATTCAGAGGATTGGTGATGTTGGTGCCAAAGATTATGAACCCAGAGCTGATGCCAGCAGAGTGGAGAGCTTTATCCAAACTGAAACACACGGAAATACTTAAACACGTGTACTTAGGTCCAGTGTTACACATAGGAGAACAGAAAAATGTTGGTTGATTTTGTGCCGTACTGCCCTTTTTGAATGTTTGTGTTATGACTTACTTTGAAATGAACAGGGCAACAGTGAACAGCAGTGCAACCAGAATAAAGAAAATGCCCAGCGTTATCTGCAGAAAAAACAAAAAAAAACAATCCATTACAGCAGTGATTATGTTCCCCCAACAAAGGAACAGGGAAGAGGTATGTTTACAAAGGCATCTACAGGGTCAGCAAATATAACCTTTCTACCATGTCTTTTGTCAAGGAGAGACCATATGGCACAGTTTGGCACTGCTGCCTGAAGGGACGGGGGGTTGGGGGGGCAATGGCACGGTCCACACAGAGCAGGGAGGGGGACACCAGGGAGGCACAAGGTGGGTGGCAGCCAAAAAGGCAATAAAGCCCGTCAACTGCTCACCTTCAGGGGGGGGCTTCATAGCTAAAATACATTATATTTGATCCTGTACCAGCCATAGGGAACTTAAAAACAGGTGAGCTGAATATATAGTACACTTAAAATATATGTTTCACAATGTCTAAAGAGATTATAATAAAAAAACTATCTTTCAAACAAATTAGCTAAGAACAAACATTCCTTAATGATTGTAGTTAAGCATCAATTACAATCAAAGAACGGATAATCAACACACACTTTGTTTTAATTTGAATATTGCCTTGATATAAACACAATTTAAAAAGTAATTTGGCTAGACAAAGGAAAATATAGTAATTAAATGTACTGATTAAACTGGCATCATCTTCTTAATCCAAAAAAACAAATGCAAAAAGAAGAGATATCTTTGTCATGCAAAAACAGTTTGGCTATTAAATAGGAAAATGCAAAGACGAAAGCTATGATTTATGAAAAATGACATTTTGTTATGATCCCATCCAAAACACAGTAGCTATTTTTCTGGGGTCCAAGCTGTTTTGAACTGTAGATATCTGCATGTTCAAGAAGTCATTTTCGCCCACCACCAGAGTTGATATGAAAAGGACAGCATGTGTCGGAGGAATGGTGGTGCAACTGCTCTGGAGAAATCCCAATCATTTGGCTTATCACTCTACACCAGTGCCTGAGTATACAGTAAATAAATCTCCCAACTCATTACTGTTCAAATTTGGGTCTGGGGACTGTCATTAGCAGCAACCCCTCGGTTAAAGACAAACTGTTACAGACACTGGTTTAAAATGTTTGTGCATACATGCAGTGCAGTCAAATACTGGAAAATGAATAGCAGTGGGAGGAAAATGTGAACCAGGAGCATGATGTTAGAATTGTTCCTGTCCATAACACAGATAAATCACAAAAATAGTTTCAAAATGAATAGTTTGGCTTTGCAATGCCTTTACTTCATGTATGAACGGACAAAAAGAACGCATGCTATTCTGCTCAGATAGTTGCAATGCACCAAAATGTGAATGAGCGCTGGGTGTTGTGTGGTGAGTCATTAAAATAGCATGTCGTCCCAATACCCTTTGTATACTAATTTAACAGCTAAAGCAGGAAGTCTGTATAAAATATCAGTATAAACTTGATCAATATGAAATATGCTGAAAGGATTTTTGCCTGGACTAGGCCAGTAGATATAGATATGAAGGTAGTACTGCTTTTTAACTTTAAAGCAAGTGTTGTTATAAACCAGCTCCTATCCCACCCCCTTTTGCAACTTTTAAATATGGGCACAATGATATTCAAATTGCATTTATAAAAGGTCCAAGTATGGGTTGGCCCAACCCAAAAAAGTTGTTTTGGATGATCCCAGGGGAACCATGAGATCTCGCCTGTGAAATGTGAGACTCAATGAGAGACTTCAGAGTAAATTAGGTGAAGAGACTACCCGTGGGAATCGTGTAAATATGCGGTTGTGTAAAGTAGAACTAAAAGTAAATCTAGAGCAGTCCAGGTTAGAACTTGAGCACAAAGAAGAAGTTAAGGAGGAAGATTTTGAAGTTGGCGAAAAACGATCAACGGCATTAACATGAATCCTTAAATTACACAACTATAGTGAAGAAACACAAAATTAGCTTTGGTTTATTGTGCAGCCTTAACCTACCTCTGATCAATAAAACAACAGTGCCAATTAAAACAAGGCAACAACACATAAAGTCCATCCAATATTCATGTGCAGACAATAAAATACAGTTCATATAAGAAATAGAATTCACTTCTGTTAAATGGACCCAATTTCATTATGTAGACTCACCTTTAAAGGTCTGAGAGCACTGCCCACTTTAGTGCAGCAGTTCCTCTCTGCGATGTCAAGGTGTCTCCCCCTGCGCCGGAGGACCTGCAGTTTTCCCTCCAGCTCCTGCAGGTTCGCTCTGTCCCTTGAGGAGAGAGGACGTCCGTCTTCACACTGACAACACACAGACACACAACCAAACATGTCAATTAATACATATTTAAAGGAAAACCAATGGGTAGTTATATTTATGGTATTATCTGTTGTAGTTGGAGTGTCTGGTGTGGATAATGTTGAACTGTACAAGAAATGTTCAATACATTTCAATAAGAAATATATAATGAATACAAAATAATAAGGTATAAAGGTTCAGTTATAACAAATCTCTTTTTTTTTTTACCTATCATTTCAGAAAATAAAATCATCAAGTAAGAATGTCGGCTTTTGAAATTCAAATAATTTAAGCAAAATATGTTGTGTATGTTCTATGTTGGACTTTTTCCTTTTTGTATTTACTATGCATTTGATCTGTAAAACAACCATTCCCTGTGTTCACTCAATATATATAGCGAAGGAATGACGATTGCACTGTGACAATTGGTTTTTTGTGTTTAGCTTCACGTTGCCCTGGCAACTAATAGCAACAAATAGACCTGTGTACATGTGTTTCCCTGTTTGTGCTGCCTTCATTTGGGGGGGGGGGGGTTGATAAGCACAATGAAAAGCATCTGTGATGCAAGACAGGGACACTGCAGACGGATGAAGTAGAGGGAATGATGCATGTTTACCTCTATAAACGCATGACTAGACACTCATCATACATTGTTCAAATATTTTGGGATATTTACTGTTAATAAATCTGCTTATGATCTATTAATCTTCACTTCTAGGTTTTGTTCAATTAAGTGATCACATGAATTATGTCACTAATGTTACCTATTGCAGTATGTACCATCTGAGATACCAACCTTGGATTTCAGCTTTTCTATCTGATGCTCGACATCATCAATGTCCTCTGTGTTCTCCAGACGTTCGTACACCACACTCCGTGTGCCTTTTATCAGATTCAAAGGCAGTACAGACATACCGTATGCCTGAAAACAAGAGCAAAACTAATATTATAATCACACAGTATTGTCAGAGTGGAATGGCACATATGGCACATGCACCCACCCACACATATTTACGCCTGTTTGATGACAAACCATCACAATGCGGGAAACACGACAAATGTGTAAGCAAACAAACACAGGATATTGTATAGTTACTGGCCTGCTGGGCCATGTCCTTTTTGGTTGAGGAAAAAGGATTAAAATGGTGGAATCTATAATTGTGCTGAGGTTTATTGGTGAATTTGCTGCAACCATTTTGTGTGGAAGTCAGTGCCTCATATCGCTGTGATGCAATTTACAGCTTAACAGTGCCCCCATGTGACAGCACTATCCTCTATCCAGGATTTGATCACATTTTTATAAGTGGAATTTTAGAGAGAGGTATCTGGGTTAAAGGAGGGGCATCGAGGGGTCATCAATGTTGAATGACATGCACTGAAATTAAATGTTCTTTTTTGAAGATAAATGCTTAAATAATAAACAATGGTTACCAGGCATACACATAAACAGAACATCAAAACAGTGACAGCAAAGAGAGACACAGAGAGAATATGTGCACGAAAGTCAAAAGACACGTTCAGCTTTCAGTGGGAGGGATGTTGAACTTAAATTAAAACGAGGGAAACAGTATAATGAATCAAAATGAAAATAACAGCAACAGGCCTGTGCTTTCTTGCTCTCCCTGCGCTGCCTTGCCTTAACCAACTTCAAGAAGTGCCATTTTACGGCTTGATAATAAAACAAAGTGGCCCTCTGTGCAGAGACACTTCCAGCCCTGTCACTGTCCTCTTTATTCTATTTTCCAAGTGCTGTAATGTCAGAGCCTATATTTTTCTAAAACAACTTTTACTAGTTTCTGAGTGTTAGGAAGCATTAAGAGAGTCGCATGGGATACTAAGTCACGTTTTACTATTATTAGTCTCTGCAGTGGATCTCTGCTACGGGCGAGTGTCGCCTCCTGCAATGAATCATGGAGCTCTTAAGGCCGGAGCATGTCCCGAATATCAAACGCACTCATAAAAGGAAAACCTGTCCCAGATCCCAAGAGAAACATTTCCCTTTGCTCAAATTTGCAACTACATGGGAGAAATATAAAAGAAAACCCACGGGTGTCCCTATGCTGGGGTGCACATTGTTAGTTGACATATAATCATGCATGGACATTAGAGTTATTTTAAAACCCACTGTAGTCAATAATTACCAGATATAGCTTGAATTGAAGTAGTGTGGATTGGAGTGTGTGTGACTCGACGAGTGTGTAGGTTGAGAGGGGATATAGTGGCTGAAATCACTCAGTGAGAGTCATGTGACTGCTGAGTGGGAAGAGGGAAGACTAGATGGACATAGGTCTCTTACACAAGCCTCCTCAGTGTTGCTCTTTATTCTAGTGGGGGTGGAGTCAAAAGGGAAGAGGACGGAGAGAGAAGAGGCTTTCCCAACGTTATCAAAACCTTTAGCTTAAGAGGTAATTCTAGTATTATGTAATAAGTATGTTAATAGAGATAACAATGGAGGCTTTATTAGTGTGTATTCTTGTATGACTGAGCTTCAAACTCGTGTTTCCTGCCGTATCCTTCCAGCAGCTGTGTTACTAAATCTCATCTGCCTATATAACCTTTGAGACATAGTGTAGTCAGTTTAGTAATAAGGAATACTCAGTCAGTGACCAATGAAGAGACTGGCACACATTTTGAGTCAGTAAATAACTTGCCCCATGTTGATCCCCCCCCTTTCACATGGGGTGGTTGTGTGTAAACGAAAGGTTTGAATTAACGGAAGCAATTTTACCAATCTTTCTACAGCTGAAAAATCTAACTATATCCCAGTTCTGAAAAGGCCTTCCATGCTTCTCGAACCTTAAGTGCGCTCTTTTGGGTTTCTAAAGACATTGTACCAAGTTTGACCTATCACCACTTCTTTAAATTACAGTAATTGCAGTAAGCTTAATGACCCATTACAATCAGTGGTGTGCTAATCATAAAGTAATTGCACATGTGAGCCTTTGATTAAAAAAACAAACAAGAAACCTTCCAGAAAACCATGGATTTGGACACATCACTACAGGTACAGGTACGGTCACTTCACAAGTGCCTTGGTAAAGCACTTCCAAGAAAAACAGCATGGTGTGCTTGAGGAGTGGGACTGCATGCGCAACCAGGCAATCACATGTGTGATTAACAATTGATTGAAGCAGACGTCAAGCTCCTGTTTTTGCCAACTTGTATTTTAATAATAGGGTGACCAAGTGTTTTGTAGTTGCATTTTCCACTGTCCAACTGTTCAAACCACATCTTTTAGCATCAAAACAGTAAGGAGGCGGGAAAATAGTAAAGGCTAACTTCTACTTGATATGATTGGATGCCTGGACCAAGAGTGATACTGACGTGCTGTGTGACTTGACGCATTGCGCTGAATGGTTTTAGAACATTTAAGGTTTGTTTGTGTCTTAAAAACATTCCAAAAAGAAGACACGCGGCACAAGAAAGGAGCGCATGCCATATTTTTAGCCACCTCAGAATGTTATTGTGATTGTCATGTTTTTTTAAACCTTCCCTTTTAGGCAATTGTATTTTGCTTTTTGAAAGTTTTGAAAACTAGAGATGAAACAATTCTACTGCAGTGAATCTTTCATGCCATGTTTCATTTGAAATCCAATGTCTAACTTCAGTTGAAAAGTGCTAGAGAAATATAAATTATATAAATGAAATGTAAATATTAAATATTGAAATTAACGAAGCATCAAAGGATTTGATAGTTCTAAAGTAATATGTTTTAATGACACCCTCTGATTCACTCCGAGACAACATCTTCCCAGGTCAATCTCAGGGCCTCTGATTAGATCTACAGACATTCATCTTCCCAACTTCAGATCAGCATCTGCCGGCTGGCAATTTAAGAGAAAGAGACAGGTAGGCCCACGGGAGAGAGAGAAGTGAGAGTCATCCGCTGACCTAGCTTTTAAATAAAGTCAAAGGACTTCACATAATGCACCACCTTTATGTCTCAGATAAAATCAAATCACAATACAGAAGGAATATGCATGTGTAAACATCCCAGGTGATAGGAAATAAATGTACTATTATTATAGATAGGCATTGTCAAGTTACTTAATCATCACCATTAAACAATGACAGCCTCATTATTAAGTGACAAAGGCTTTCATCACAAATCCAATACAAAGCGTATAACTATTAGAAATACACTTGCAGGGTGTTATTTAAGGGACAACCTATTCATTTATGTTACCTGCTATTGCTCAAAGTGATTGACAGGTGCTAAACAATTAACTATAAAACCACACACCAACTGTAACAGTTTAGTGACGAAACAGGCCTTTATTTTTAAGTCACAATCAGATAATGCTTTTGAAAAATGTAATATTTCTGTGTACTTTAATTCACTTGCATTCCTTATCTATTATAAGTTGAAAGTGCAGGGATGAAAACTCTATTGAATATTTATACAGTATAGTTGAGTTCATAGCAGTAATCTACAGTATGTTAATTATATAGCGTAGAAAAATAAATCTATGTATTTTATCTGGAGTTAGAGTATAATTATAGTATTATCTCCTCTAAGGGTGAGCTCTAATTGATGAACTGTAATAACAGTATGACACTGTAACACTGTAACAGACAACAAGCTAATTGTATTATTAGTGGTGAATTGATTATCTATGATACTTTCCCCAATAGGAACATTTAGTATTTAAACTGTTAAAATAATGTGTTAAGTTTAGCAAAAGGATGCATAGACATACAGCAAGACTAGTCAAATCAAAACAGTGTCACATTTTTTTTACAACAGGATATCTCTGTTTGATCAAATATGTATTACACAAATATGTTTCTCTTATGCTCCTTCTTTCTCATAAGAGAACATGGCATAAAAAGTTCAAAAGGATGTCAAAGTTGTTTCACTTTGTATTCATTTTAAGTGCACTGGGCTGCACTGATATATACTGTTTACATCACTGAGTTTTTTGCATTAGGTGAAGATGGCAAGTTCTGTATGCAGAGTCGTGATAAATTAGCACAGGAGTCATGGACAACATTTCCGCTGCTTATAGTACCTGTCACTAAGATTCCATTAAGTTAATCAGGCTTAATAGTAACACATAATAAAAAATAATAAATCAAACAGCTCTTTGCAAATATGGGTAGGCTGCAACTAAAAAGACTTTCGCCGCTTGAAGACAGAGGACAGAGGAAAAAAGCTAGATGAAAGGACACAAAGTGAGATAAAGAGAATTTCTGCACTTGTTTCTGTGAGAATAAGGGAGTGGCAGACGCTGTTGTCGCCCAAAGGCTTGATTTCTTTGACTGACTTCATCAAAACAAGAAAAATCAAAAACAAAGTTGTTTTGACTTCTACAGGGTTTTTGCAGAGTCAACATCAACAAATCTGAGAACACTTCCAACATGCACTGGGTAAGTATGCACCCTTTAGAGAACAGTGGATACAGTCCCAATGGAGATGGATTACATGTCCTTAAGCGAGACTCGTTCTACAACCTACTTGTCTCGGTTGCGTATTATTCATTAGGAGTTCCACACTCAATTGTTGTGTGATTTGTCAAATAGGACTCCTTGAGCTCCACAGAAACTGGAAAGATTGGGGTTGGCTGTTACTTTTACTCTCACTCTCTGGGTTTATACAGGAACACTTTTTTTTTGGTATTTCTACCCAGTAGGCACTTTTCTGTGTAACTCCCACAATGGCACCAGTGCCCCCACCCACAGGGAATATTCACAGTCTATTCACCAAGATAACAGCTATGAAAAATGGACAGCATTAAGAAGTGTTCCAGCAGTCAATTTTTCTGATATAGGAAAAAAAAATGGATAAAGTGCAGAATGCTGAGGGAATCAAAATATAGGCATATATTAATGGCCACTGAGGTGGATCTATATATATATATATATGTATAAATAGACGGCTGATAAGTGGTAGATAAGCCAGTGAAGGGTGCACAACATTCATCATGCAAAAGTCTCGGGCGCTCGGGTGAAAGACAGCGGTCTGAGTAATTTGAGCAATTGAATGCCAGAGCTCTAACATCACAAGGCATTACAAATACTGAAAGGCCACTCCATCACCAGGTGCATCTCAACCCAGAAGGTGAGAAACCAATTGTACAGGAAAAACTTTAAGAAACTGCACTGCACCTTACATTTTTGGCAAAAACATGCTTTTTTTAGCCCTGACAGTTCCACTTCGGGAAATATAAGTGAAATGAGTCTTTCTTAATACTTTAAACATTTGATGTGTCTTGATACACAGATGTTCTATTGAGCTACTGGGCTGGCAACATTTTTGGAAAACATCCTATTGGATGATTTGACTTCATCACTGAGTAGATATAGCTCCATTAAACACATCAACACTTGTCTCAGGTCCCAACTCACCGTGTAAGTGATCACTGCCAACATGCCAATCAAGGTCAAGGAGCTGATGGAGAAAGAGAGAGCGGGTAGACCATCTGCAGGTAAAAGAACGACAGGAAAGCCATTAGAGATGTGTCCTTGGCCTCTGAAAGAAATATCAAAGGACTCTTTGCTGAATGCATAATCTATCAAGAGCCTTTTGTACGGTGTACACTTTGGCCGTATGTCAGCCAGGTGTGGGTTTGTTGTCAGTTCTAAAGATGCTTCTGAAATAACATTGACGCACTTCTGTACACAGTGCAATGGAACAATTCTGGTGGAAGTCATTTAGATAGATAATTTAGGTAGGTTGATTCTGATTAAAAAAATTATAAAATACTAATTAAAATCCTTAGAAAAGTCTTTGAGATATCCTAAAATATTGTGTGTGAGTTTAGGTGGACACTCCACTGTGAAGAAGGTGCTTTTAGTGTTCATGTGAGGTGGTACTCAGCATGTGAACAGTTGTATGTTCTCTGTGGCCCTGGAGAGGCTTTGTCTTAGGAGAAGACCTTGATGATGTCATAGTGATATGATCGGGGCCATCCCAGTGCGAGTGGCCCTGATGTAGGAATTTACTAGATGAGGAGGATCTTTTGGGGCATTGTTAAACATGTAACATCCAGGGAGGAGAGCAGGGTATCATTTTATCTGCTGCTTACATTTTAATGATTCTTTTTTAAATCTCTCTGTTGGTAGTCCCTGGGTTACCTCTTTAAATGGTTGCAGAATTCATTAAACCTCTGCAAAGGCAGTAATGGTAGCTAGATATCCTTGAGGTAGGTGCGAAAAGTGTTTTTTATTTTTTATTTGGGTGCACTGATCTCTGAAATGATGTCTTGAATGTAATTACAGAGCCCCAAGAATTGTGAAAGAAAATTCATCTCCTCAAACAAAATAATAAGAAATTCAAAAATTAATAGTTTTGCATATTTTCTTGCCAAGAAAACAACCCATCTGGAACTGCAAAGAAATCACCTTCCTGCTAATGTTCTTTCAGTGAAAACTCCCGGGATTGGTTTACTTGAAGGCAATTGGCAGGAATATTATTCACAAGGACAAAGAGAAGGCATCGTCTTGGTATTCTGCTCTTGGGTTTTAAATCTGCCGTTAATGAAAGCACAGGAGCAAAGTCTTCCTCTGGAGACACATATGGTCCACTTTTTTGTCATCATTGCCATTTCATACATTGATCATGATGGGTAACAGCTGGGTCTTTCAATGTATATAGGCTGAGATGATGTGTGTCACCTTTGATTGAGGCAGAAAGGGGACCACCCATCAGGCAAGGGCAACAGTAGGTGTCACACCAGCTGTCAGAGTTGGAGTTGTAGGACAGGGATTGATGGAGGGACTGATTGCTTCAATCCCCTGTCAAGCTCCCACCTGTTATAGGGCTCCACGCAAAAAAGATACACAGTTGTCCCTTTATAGATATCCTGCATCCTCACAGCAGCATCTTCATCGCGCCCGGGCCACCTGTCAGCACGGCCATAGGTGGCTCCCTGCTTGCCTTTCTCCTTGACAGCGGCGTTTGATTGAATATATTAAGTCCGTATTCAGGGCATGTATACTTTGTGTTGTTTATAACATTTATCACTTTCTTTTAGAGGCATTTCACAAGCAGCGGAACAAAGAGGTGGAAAATGGAGATAAATTATATGCCTGCTTCCTTTTGTATTGTATGCAAAAAGGAAAACTTTTAAGTCTGACAGCTGGGCTGAACATTAACATTTGAATACATTTCCTATTCCGAGTGTTTCATTGCGATTTTTTTGCCATTGTTTAGTGGTGAGCTTTGTAAAATAGACAATAGCTCCTTGTTCTGCATGGAGGACATTCTGTTCGTGAACTCCGCACAAAGCAAAGGATAGATGTTTGCTGCCACTCTTCTTGGTCGCCTTGAGCAGATTTTCCGGGGATTATACAGAGGGAATATGGTGTATTATCGGTGGGGCTTCCACATTTGAACAGCTTTGAATCCAGCAGCAAAGAGGTGCTCTTATCTGACGCTGCGTATAGCCCTTCAGGCTTGTGTGCATGCTTGTACAAAGAGGTGTTAATTAAGGAGCCCCTTAAGCACGGGCTCATACTGTGGAATGATAGAATTATCAAAACAAGTCAAATGAAGCTTTACGATCATGGGATGGGATACAATTTACTGCAGAAATGACCACATATTGCCAAAAAACAGCATGTGGAGGCCTTTAGCAAAGTTGAGAAAGTTGAGAGCAATAATTCGTTTTTCCCTGTGTGGGTAAAGCTGTCAAATCATTTAAAAAATAGGGTCAGATATTTAAGAACATAGTTTGGGCATATTTGAGCTTTAATCCCACAGTTGAGGGACACTTTGAGGGACAGCAGGAATTGTCAAACGATCCATCAAGATGAGATCAGCAGCGTCACGTCAGCCCCCTCACTAGGAATCTGTCAACTGAAGCCTCAAATGCATTTCAAATAAACTGATGGCCTCTATTTTTACCCATGCTATTTTAAAAACACAAACGTGTTTTGTGTATGTACAGAAATGATAACCTAAAGGATCCTTGGCATGCCAGGTTTTGTAACTGTATTAATTTACCATTAATAATTTATGATTAGAACTATAGTTCATTGCCAAACATAATTTCAACCCCAATTCTCAACATGGACTACAAACTCCAGGACCCCACCAGAGACTCAGAGAAGGTCGGATACTCTTTGTGGCATGGGAGCTGTCTTCTTCAAACCAAGAAGAGTTCATACAGGAAAACACAGAATAACTTGGGGGTTTATATTGCATTCCTATGGTTATCTTCTGTATGGGGGTTGAAGAGAGAAAGAAACACTGCTAGAAATAATTGATGTGTTTAAGATTTGCTCAAACACATCGGATTCCGATATACAGTACACGTTGATATTTCACGGTCAGTGTGAGTTTATGTGTTCTTTTCTCACTGATAATGAGCATACACAGTCATTCTGGCCCAAGTACATTTACAAGTGAAAGTTGGACTCCCACCCACTCTACTACAACCTTGAGGCATGGCCGGAAATGCAAGAGTGTCGTGTCTGCTGTTGAATACCAACAATAACAGCTACTGATCTAAAGAACATCGAGGCTTCATTGGAACATTGTGTATAAAAAAGGTAACGCACCAGTGAATCACACTGCCGCTCCATATGCATGTCTTTTTATTCGGATGGTGTTCCGGCCCCAAAGGCCTCTTTCAAAAATGATTGTTGATCCTGAAGAAAGCCCGAGGGCCGAGACATCGTCTGAATAAAAGAGACCTGTCAGTACGGAGTGTGCATCACCGGAACAGTGTAATGTTGGAGCCATTAAAGAAAGAGATGTAAGGGTCTTAATGAACCAGCGTTGCAAAGCAGTCAGCAGGGTTACGGGGCAAAAGAGCCTTTCCTTTACTCAATTAACCCCCCCATCTGGAGAGGGGAAAGGATGAGGAATTAGAAAGGGGGATGATCCTCACATTTCCTCCTCAGCAGCCGAGCTATTTCCCCCTGTGCCAAGGGAGGAAGGTTAGGGAGAGCATGTAGGGGTCCACTATTGTGCCGAGGACAGGCAGATGGTTCAACTTCCTCCTTGATCCCCAGATGGCAAAAGGCCAGAAGACTGTTAGGAGTCCATATTTGGCAATGCTCCGTTTAACTAGTGAAGATGCCCAAGGAGGGTCTTTCCGCAGTGTTGGGATCACACAGTCAACCATCATTAGCAGATGATTATAACTGGCAAATTGAATTTCTTACTGCACTTTGAAATTGAGGCTATAAAGTCACTTTTTATTGCTGGTAAAGTGAATTAATGGAGGAATCCAAAGCATGTAATTGACAGTAACATTTGTGAGTCTCTTTTTCGGTAGTTTCTTAAATAGACTACGAGTTGTTAAGCCCAAACGTATTATTGACATCAGTATCACCCCCTGTAATGTTTGACAAATAAAATCCAGCAAGATGAATGCTTAAATAATTACCAATCAACGTAAGAAGTTTGGTGGTGAACATGAATAAATAAACGCATGATGTAACAAGTTTATTTTATCTAACATGCAGTTAGCTGACAGTTGACACGTTGAAGAATAAGATTAATTAGGGTCATAAAGCTGTGGGATGAGTTTTAAATGAGTTGAAGTTTTTTTCAAATTCAACACACCTAACCCAATATGCCCTTTCTTTTGACAACTTGTTTCTTTTTTGTCTGCTATGTCAACCCATCTCAAATGTGCTCCCCATTAAAACTGTAGACTTTACACCGGTCAATGTTGCTGGAATAAAATATGAAAAAGAAAAAGAAGCAAGAAAGTATACGGTTAGAAGAATAGTGGGATTGCTAAATGTTACTTTAGTTATGAATATGCCTATTAAGGGGTCACTTTTAACTAATAAATTAATCAGATCACACAATAAATAAAGGAAAGACAATCTGATGAAGTCGCTGTAACAACAACTGTAAAAGGGAGAACAATTCCAAAAAGAGGCTGTACTTACGGCTACTCCCAAGCTCTTCAAAAAGGTATTGTACTTTTTCCCATTGGGTGGAATTCTGACCAGGTGGGGGCTCAAGTGGAACGAAGGCTCTGAAAACAACAAAAGAATAATTTAGCAGAAGTAACGACAAGTAAGAGTAACTCCTTGGATGTATATATAATTATAATTATATCATTTTCTGTGCCAAATACAATGATACTGCCCCTGGTACAATATGTTTACAGCAGACAAATACAAATATATAAAAAGGATATTATCCACTTTGATACTGCACTTCAAAACAAGATGAACCTCTTTTCTTCATTTTCACTTTGTGAAAATAAGATCTATGTTTATTCCTATTACTATTTACTATGTATTAAGAGTCTTCAATATTTAGCACAACCAAGCATGATTGACATGGTCTTGATATTTGTTCCTGATAAACGTAGACAATCATGTTCCACCAAACACCTTTTACCCATTTCTTCGAAGAGGCAGATGATTTTGTGTTTGTTTTTTTGAGATAAACATATTTAGTAAAAACTTTTTAAACAGACCTTCTCAAGATTCCCAGTATTAATGTATTCAAGCAAAAAGAGGGAAAGGTTCACCAGTATTGATACAGAATTTTATATATATATATATTTATTTATATTTTATTCTGAAATGGTTTTCCTTTAATCATGAATCCTTCTTGACAGACAGCAGAGACATATGATGCTCTCTGAAGCTACAAGGATTCTTTGAGGAAATTCAAAAACTGGTCGTTCAAAAAATAAAAAGCCTTCACCAGGGGAGGTAAAAGACATGAAATCACCATCTCTAAAGACTTCTCCTTGCCTTACATGCAAAAAGAAAAAGGTCTGAGGTCTCAATAGCTTTTATCTGCCCCACTATCATGTTGCTACCCTCAGGGCTCCACACTTAATAGTTTCCTTTAGGCCATGCCATGTGTCATTTTTCATTCTAGGAAAGCACACTTCATAAAAGTGACCTTAGCTGTGACAAAACTCTCTACAACTTTGTCTGCAGTGAAAAGTAACTTTTGCAAACTCTACGGGGTATTTTCTTAGAATACCAAACATAGAAACATTCAGAGTCATTAATGCTTTTGTCTATTCATCATGCATAGTGTTCGAGCATTCAGAAATTCTCGTAGCATCGCCACTCTAAAACCTTGAAAACAATAACATTATGTAATGATTTTGATTCTTTATGTATTTATTTTGTTTCAGTTGAAGCAGAAAATAAAATCATTCTAATTTAAAGACGATAAGATGGGTAGGTCATTAGTATTACAGTGAAAATGTTTCATAACAAGTTAAAAGTGTCTTGTAGTAACTTTAACACAGATAACAAGACTGGGTAGGGTCCTAAATGTTAAAACAAAGTTACTTGCAGTGGCAAAATAATAGAAAAAGTGTAGCATTAAAATATAAATAATACAAGGAGGTATACACCTTGCAACGTAAAAAAGACAAAATATAAATCGCATGAAGAAAAGACCAAATGAATTAACAGAAACCTACCTCAACCATGATTTCTCCTAGTATGAGAAAAGCAGGCCAGTATAAAAGCCATTATTTTGTTACCACAGAAACAATAGCCAGAACAAAGCCTTCTAGTTCTCGTTTCCAGTTCATGGGGTAAAAGAGGAGCTTAATTGCTTTAGTCTCAAATAAATCCTAACTTCCAAACACTAACTGTGAAAAAGTATAGTCATGGGTCCTTTATTTTTCTAAAACCAAGTAAACCTCCAATGTAGCATTTAACGGCTGAGAGAGCACATTGCTTAGTTTAGGTAGCACTCGTGGCATGTTGCCGTGACGGCTGCAGAGAAGTCTATTATGTACTGCAGGTGCTACAGAACAAAACTAGTAGAAAATTGCGGGATAAATGGGACATGGCTGAGAAGGTGCATCAATATAGATTTGTAGATATAACACACAATATCACAGAAAAGCCTCAATATTCCCTCCACATAAGCTTTGTACATAGATAACACATGCTGGTTTGGAATCAGATTGACAAGAACACCACCTTTATTTAGACAGAGGACGTCTATAGTTTTTTTATTTTAATGGCTTATCATAGCCAGGCAAATTATATGGTGGCTGTTTGAAGGGGCCTTCCTCTCATTAACTCCACACAATGACACATCCACGCCCTCTTCCACCTATCGTGTACTGAAGCCGAAGAAACCAGCCATTTCTCCAACTTACCCAATTAAAAGGAGCACCACGCAGACAATGGCAAACCCAACTGTGTACTTCAGAGCGTTTTTCACTTGCTGTAGAAGAAGAACATTTTACTGGTCAATCACAGGCATGAAATATTATTATTCATTTTTAATGAGGGAACGGGGTCATATACTCCATTTAGATAAGGACAATAGTGAGTGACAGCTATACAGAGTCAGTGTAGATCCAGTTTGACCTGGCAGAGATAAGGTGTCACTCCCAGCGCTGTTCAAGGTGCTTTTAAAGTAACAATACAAAAGACTTCACTGTCTGTAAGAGAAAATGCCTCTGTCAGCTCAAAACTGACACATTGAAATTAGAAAAGGGCACTTTGTGATCACTGGTTTGGTAAATCACTAAAACGAATTTTAAAGATTGACATTTTTTTTCCCTTAATGTTTAAAGTGCACCTATCATGCTCTTTTTAGGCAATAGCATAGGTCTCAGATATATAAAAATATATAAAAAACATGTCTATGAAGTGTTTTGCTCAAAATACCAAACAGATCACCCATTCTAGCCATGCCTCATATCCCTCTATTTCACTTCCTGTTTCAAAAGTGCTGATTTTGGGTATAAAGCTTTAAAAAAAAAAAAAAGCTATTGTCTAAACTAAATACTGCCGTGATGAAACGCCATATCATGGATTATCATTTCTGAAACAGTATGGAGCTCAAAGGCTTTCTCTCTTGGAACTCACCTTGTGGTATAACCGACAAGGTGAGTTCCTTTTTATTTCCTGCTTCTTCACACACATGCTCTCGCCAGTACAGGTTAGCTCTGAGTTTTAGCGATGCTAATGTAAACATGCACCGACCATATTATGTCCAAAACAGTCGGGCATTGTTTCTGATAGCAAAGTTTCTGATAGGGCCGTGGGTGTAAAGCCAGCCTACATTTACGATATTACGTTATATTGGACGCAAATCTGGATCAGCTCCGTTGTAGCCCCGTTTTTAGAGATTTGGGTATGGAGGAAAAGAGAGAGGTTTTTATTTTCTGACGCTGCGTGAGTTCCCTGACACACCGGGGACACATCTTTATGTATAAAAGACATCAAAAAGTGTATTTTGCATGATAGGTCCGCTTTAAGTTACAATGTGGGGTCTATGACTAACAGTATGAATGCAATAGTATATATGTATTCTTACATATATAAAGATTGTTTAGCCAGTTGTGTTGGTTTTTGTAAACAAACACACATTAAGTGCATTATCTGTATCTTCATGGCCCTTAAAAACATTCTGACTGAATATCCTAAGCAAACATGGCATTATGCCATTTATAAAGATTCTTTATTTTAAATTAATAATAGCTAAGTTAAGGTTTACATTTTATGTATGTCATTTAGCGTGTACAAATACAGGTCCAATACAATGTGGTTTCCTCAGTGCCAGGCCCCCAAATATTAAACAAAACCATAAAAGAAACATTACAGCAAAATGACCAGAAAGACTTAAAATCTGTCATGCACTGTGTTGACAAACCTGATTTGACAAAGGAGTAAACAGAAGATTGGAGTAAAGACTTTGGAAAGATGGAAATCATCTCTTAGTGTTTGTCATATAAAATGGGTGGAAGCTAATGGTTTCATGTTGACTTAAATTACAACAAGACATTTTGCATTTACCATATTGGTAAGCTGCACCTGAATCATTTGAATGAATTTGGATCCTTCAGAACCAAATCTAAGCAGATTGCAGTGCTGTGTGTATAAGAAGAAATGTGAGTTCTTACCGAGCATTTGTTCACGTTGTCGTCATCCCTTTCTTCATAGTAGAAATAAACAAAGGGGATCCATAGGAAGACGCAGAATAGTATGATGGAGTATAGTGCTATATGTAAAGAAAAGAAGAATTGGAATCCAAGATTAGTCACAAACATCTACAAATCTATAACCCCTTATGAGCACACAGTAGGGCAATGTGTTTTATCATGACGTTAAAATGTAAAAGCATTGCAAAGCATGTATGACAAGTATGGTACATACATATAAATGTAATGTTTTATATTCAGATTTGAAGTTGTTATTACAGTGTTAATTATTTACCCTGATCATCTTAAAGGCAAAGTATATTAAAAAACTATTTCTGTAAAATAAATCTCCCTTCTCAGGTCCTACTACAGTCATAAACTAATATAATTCCCCCTTTCAGTAACACCATTTCCTCAAAACTCAAACACTTCAGTCATCAGAATTTCTGAGACGGCATGACCCCATTTCTTAAAAGTCTTCTAATGACAAATCTAGGGCAGGGATCAGTTATTCACATACCAAGAAACATTGAGACCACAGAGAAACCTTAAATAACTTAAATTCAGTCATCCTTAAAAAAACATTTGTTATAAAACACCTTTCATTTAACTTTCCCCACAGACCAAATGTATCTCTTTTCCTTAACCTTGAACCAGTTGTGTTGCTTTTCTATTTTGTCAGTACTTCCCTAATTCCCCCTTGAAAACAGACTGCATAGTATATCAATGGCTGCTCAATGTCATATGTTGCATCACTTTTACGCTGCTATGGACAATTTTGCACTCCAATTTTGCACTCCCATTTGCACTATGTACATCATCTTTTATATATATATATCCTGCTTACTTGAAGTAGACAGTTATTTTGTGGTTTTTTTGTAAATTATTGAGTGTTCTTGCATCTTAATGTGTGCGTTTTTTTTTTTTTTTTTATACCTCAAGACTGTGGGGAACAGTATTTCGATCTTTCTGTGTGTACAAACCTATGGTACAAACATATATTGAGATTGACAATAAAGTTGACTTGACTTGACTTGACTTGATGTGTGACTATTGGGCATTGTCTTAGGTTGTCAATTGAACCCCTTTGGACATTGTATACAATACTGTAGAATTAATCAATGTAAAACATTGTTAACAATAATACAAATGCATACTCTTTTAGGCAGCCTTATACTCTTCCATTATAAGGAAAACAAAACACATGGGGTTTATGATACATATGTTGCACAACCCAGCTGTTGCTGCAATTCCCTTAGCTCAAAATATCTAGAGATCCAGGGGGGTCAAAGCAAAATGGGCATTGAAAAAACACAACAACTCATATCTCATAATTTAGGATAGCGACATATCTAGACAAAGGGTCATGAGGTTGAGGGAGCAATAATCTTTATGAACTAATTATTTTGGTTGAAAGCGTGGGTTTCAAAGAAATGTTCCCTAAAACAGCTTAGGGGAAGCTTCCATCAGAGTAAATGCACTGTAGACATTTTGGGCCAGCAGCAGGTAATATGTTTTTGAAATGAATGTTTTCAGTGAACGCTTCATTTAGCAGTCACTGACCACCCTGTAGAGCTTTATATGTATGTATTTAAAGGTTTATGGGTTGGTTCGCAAAGAAAAGTATTACATCCCGTCATTGGATGTTCTGATATTGTACAACAACAGGAGCATCTTATTTGATTGAGGAGGTATGGTTATCTAAATAAACATACAGCAATTCCATAGCACTTCAATAGCAAAAAGCCATCTTCGTCAGAAAATAATTTCATAGACCTTCTGTATGAATTGGACACATTGAATGCAATAAAGCTGTTATTGGTTTAAAGAACTCGCTCTTCTGCGATCCAAGTTGTTTGTTTGTTTAGTTATTCCTGTACAATACACTTTTTAAGAGAAAGACCAACAGTCGAAAACATTAGGAATTCATAGAGCGGAGGTGAGTCAAAAACACTTTAATAGAGAGATGCTATTTCAAGCTGGGGGCTTTTCTTTCTGCGGAAAATGCATGCCAGTGAAGACAGCCCAGACAAACCCAAAATAACTCAAAGGAAAGCATGTCACAAACACGAAGGCACCCAGCAGCATGGTTGGCATAGCCCAACGCCTCTTTGAGGTGATAATGTGAATCATTAGCACAAGTCACATTGTGATGCCAAGTAAAACATGTGCAGAAAGACAAACAGCTAACCACAACTACATCAAGTCCCCTTTTCCTACATGTTGAATAGAGATTTTCAATACATGAGTAAAGTCTTTGTTGGAAGTCAGAAACAAAATAATGGATAAAATATTAAGACCAACGCAAAACAACATCTTATTATTTGCCCTAAGCAGTGCCATACTAACATATAGCAAAATTGTAAAGCTGCTCCTGATAACATTTAATCCAGAACATCAGTACCCAGGGCCGTCCCTCCCTACAGGCCGATCACGCAGACTGCGTGGGGCCTCACCTTGCAGAGAGCGCCTCATCTTGCGGAGGGAGCCTCAACTGAGCCGCAAATGCAGCGCACCTATGCGCATACTGTATGCGGCACAATTCGTGTGGCGCAGCACGGTTTCGCCGCTGCGAGGCTCCACTAGCACCCCTCGTCCCGTCCCCCCGTCGACGCTCGCGAAACAGAGGGCCTCATCATATAAGGGACTGTCAGTACCACACTTCAGTGTACATGTGGAAAACAACTGTTTCATATCAGTCAATAGTGCATGGCCTCAGGCAAGTATAAACATGCTTCCCTGTGAAATGGACTACATTTCACAAAATGCTCTCTCTGCTTCGGACAAATGAATGTCATTGTTACAGTGGCTTTCGTTTTGCCAGCTGTGATTGTGACAGGGCATTACTTCCAATAAACACGTATTCATTGCGCCACTAACATATCCATTTACACTCATTTACAGCCAGACAAAGTGAGTCTAGGATGATGCCAGGAGCCAATAAATGCAAGCCATGTACTGTGTGCAGCCGCTGACATATGCTTGCGGGTTAAGGCAATGGGTAAAATGAATCAAAACACCGGGAATATTAACATACTGAGAGAATAGAGAATGGATGATACATGGTAACTGCATTACCATGTATCATCCATTACTCTAAGCACATCTTCTACAGGGAGAATACCTGACCAGGGATACAAGTTTAGCACACTTATCCCCCTGACAGAGAGTAGAGAATAAATAATACATGTCCTTCCTTCACCCTTTATACATGTTTGTGTTCATAGTACTCCCCTTACTGAAAGGAAAGCCACAACATTTTGGAAAATTGGTTGAAGAGATGGCTGAAAAAAAACCTTCATCTACCAACAGAGTGCCAGCTGGGGAAACAATGTGAGTAAATCAACACACGCAATATATTTTAATCATCATTTGAAGAAATGTACAACAATTATAAATATTCCAACATATCAATCAAAGAAAGTAGCTTCACTCTAAATGAGGAACATTAGAGCCTTGTCTTCACCTTGCTATGGCTCTCCACAGGGGCATTAGCACCTGGACTCTTGTCACTTGCAGACCGGCAGCATGTATTACATTTTAAGTGAAAATGAAATGCCATGGGAGGTTTCTCGCTGAAACACAGTCTCTGACAAAGGACTCCAGAGACAGATGAAAATATCTGTCTACAGACACTCGCTGAAAGGTATGACACTCTGAGCTTGCACTCTTATTTCCAGTAAACATCAGGGACGTATCCATTTTTAGGGGGTCGAACCTGGAATAAACACTAGTAAATATTCAAGTTGAATTTGACAGGTAGCATGAAGGACTCTAATTTGATGCTCGGTTTCTTCTGAACGTATGAATAAACAGATGTTTGCTAACATACAAGACAAAGGAACTTGATAAGCTGACGGCGTATCACGGCTTTCTGCTGTCAGTTTGTTTTTGATTCACTCTTTGGAGCTGATCAAGTTTTACAACTATTTTCTACAGTTCAAAGATGAAAAGAGTTGTGTAACCCCTGTTTTGAATAACAGTATGAATATAAAATATTCAGATAGCTCACCACTATACAAAGAAGAAAGCCTTGTTTATCTGGCTGGCAAACTCTATCATAGCTTTGAATACAGAGCTTTTCTTATTTAAGTTATTACAAAAGAATAGATTATATAATATCATAGTAACCTAATACCTAAAGAAAAAGCGCTTTGAGAATGAATGTTTGTGAAGTGCATTATTAGCATCTTTGCATTGACTGACATTTCCTCTTGGTCTATCAAAGTCACTCAAGTGATTTTGACTGTCACTTGCTTGGCACACCTTTCCCTCACCGACCTTCCACAACACTGTCACCCAAATTTAGATTTATTGACTCCAAGCTGACGAAATGGCAGCAAGCAGTAACGCCGAATGCAGACTTTAAATGGACTCTGTGGAAACCTACAGGTTGTGTTGCAGAGGCTGGTCTGAATGTAAACATCGTCCAGCCGCGTGTTTCTCTAGTTTTTGCCATCTGCCTGAAAATGGACTGTCACAACATGGAACATCCTGTTAAATATGCCATTTTGATTCACTTCATAGCTCAATGGCATGTTTTATCTGGTTGTAAAGAAGTCGTCATATCCCAAATGGACTCCACAGGGCCACTTATACATTGTTACAGGAAGTAGGGACCATCTATTTCAGTAGCCATGAAGGACATGAATAGTGAACTGAATTTCTTAAATGGAGGAAAAATATCTTTGTGCATCGCATTATCAAATGGTTTCTGAGCCAGAAGACCTGTGTGTGCTAAAAACCATTTCTAAAGCTTCATTGAGCAAAACCAACATTATCAAAAGGAGTTCTCTCAGAATATATTTGATAGAATACAACTAAATTATATGAACACATTTTGAAGTAAAATTGGTATTTGAGAATGTAGCTTGTTAGCAAAGGTCATGTTTGCGCAGAATATGTATAGCGTGTACCTTTTTTACAATAAAATTGGGTCTTTTAATTTAGCAGAGAAGAGATATTTTCATTTGAAAAAGATTGAAAATAAAACACATGGTAATATCTCAATGCAGAAAAAAACCAGCAAAGATTAATTTCACTGATTTTATTATTACTATTTTCAAAAGATGAATTGCGAATATTGCTATTGGGATGCATTCTGAAAACGATTACAATATAGTAAAATATGGTAACTTGACAGACCTATGGCCAATATTATATTAATATTAACTTATAACAGAAATATGGGTTTGTCTATTTCTGCACCAATAACAACAAATGACATGACAAAAATACCATAGATATGATTAGCCTCATTAGGAATGAATGCAGCAATAACCTAGTTGGTCTGGTTTATATTCCAAATGTAAAATGTCCCGCTCACTATATTATTTTCCAAAATGAATGAACCTCATCATAGTAACTTGATAGTCACAGAATCAGCCTCAGAAATTCAGCATTTGTGGTGCTAAAAACAACAACAAATGAACAAATGGTGAAAGAGGTAACTACAGGCTTAAAATGTTGTCCACTGTCTAAATGTCTGAATCCCCGTTTTGTATATTTGGAGTTAGATTCAGGAAGTAGAAGTGAAGCACTATGGGTTTTGGTTTTAGCAAATGGTGGCAAAAAAAGTACCCATTAGCCGCGTTCACACCGCAGTACTTTTCCCACTTTAGTTCCGAAATGTCGCGTTCACACCAAAAAGAGCCGGAACTAAAATTAGAACCTTTTTTACCCCCTTTTCCGTCCCTGCTAGAGAGCAGGTACTTTCGTGGGAGAAAAAGGTTCCTATGTCTGATTGGCTGGGCGGAATGCAAACCACGCCCCGTAAAACTCCCAAAAAGTTTTGTGAAGCCGCCATTTTATTATCCTCGCATTAGCATTATTAGCATTAGCATTAGCCCAGCGCAGAAACGCAGAGAGACTAACTTATGGCAACACAAAAGAAAACATGGGAGCGGTGGAGATGAGGAGGTGTCGGCGTTCTGGCGATTTACTCGGAAGCCAGTCCCCAACTCCGGGGACTTACGGCCGGGGACTTCGGGTGGCCGTATACGCCGTGAAGTTGTTTGCAGCCTGCCAGTAAACCCAAAGCAGAAGAATAAGTGACGTCAGCGGCTTCATTTGCCTAATCCTCCCCCAGGGACTTATTCCGGTGTGAACGCGATCTCTACTTAGTTCATGAGAACTAAAGAGTTCTCATGAACTAAGTTCTCATGAACCTTTGTGGGAAAAGTACTGCGGTGTGAATGCGCTTGTTCTTATTCACACTGGACAATGTTCTTATCGTTGAAGGCCCCTCTGGATCACACAGAGCTGCTCTCAAAAATGAAACTGCAATTTGTCAATGTTTTCAAACCAGTCTTAAAGAAGCACTTGGCTACCACTTTCCTCCAAAATCCAGTCAGCACATCAGGGTGGAAAAGAATCACAGTCAGAAGAAAGTACTTGCAGAGTATTTACTAGAGGATCCCTTCCTCTACAACTTCTCCTCTACAAATGGCATTAAAAAGGGCAGTGAGAAAGCAAATGATTTATTCAGAGGTCCCAGGGGTATTTTGCACTGTTGCTTAAGGGTCTCATGCACCAGTGCTTCGAAGTACTGAGCAGTCCAAGGAAATGTATAAATGGACAGAGGCTGGAGATTGAGAGGCTAGGCTTTCAAACTTAGGGTTCATCAAAGATCACAAAAAGCTATTTGGGCTCTAAAGGGAAGTGGGTGTTTCGGTTGCAGGCATCCATCCTCTCTGTCAATTTGAAGATACATTTTATTGAATACAACACTGTGTAGGTTAAAAAAACTCTGCAGTTCTCTCTACAGGAAATAACTTTTCACTATAACAGAATATGTTCATATCCGGTTTGTTGACATTACAGTTGATTTTTGAATATCTGTTTCTCAGAGATTTGTTGTTCAGCCTTGAAATGAGCACTAAAGTAAATAACTATACTCATGCACACATAAATGAATGCCCTTACCCATCTAGGATTTGACTAAATGCATTTATTTGACCTAAATATGATGCCATTGTTGATGCAGCCATTATAGGAATAGCAGAATGTGAAGAAATTAGAGATTTCACAGACATTTGGTGTGCTTCAACATAAGCACACATGCAGGAGATCCATGCAACAAATCCATAAAAAATAACAATGTAGAGGTGTTGCAATTTCCTGACTATATACAGTATCTCTCCACTGTGACCTGACTGTGCATGTAAAACCTTTCAGGGTAATAATTATAAAACAGAAACATTGATTCAAGCGGCTGCAGAAATGTTAACAGTGCCAACTTTAGGTTTGATTGAACATGTGTGCTCAAAGAAGAAATGTTTCTAAACCACCATCCGATATTAATTTACCAGATGACAGCTATGTAAGGACATTAAATTATTCCAAACATTATGTAAATATTCAACAGGGGGTTTTAAAAAGAGCTGGACATATACCCATGCTTATTAACTGTGATCGCTACTGAATGCAAGTCCATCACCTGGAAGAAAAAGCATGCGTCAGTGGAGGAAATAGGAACAGGGATCAAGCCTATAATTATTCCATTTGTGAAGAGACAAATGGACAATGCTGTCAAATAAGGTTGTGAGAAAAAAAATCCACTTTAAAGGTTAGATTTGTGAGCACACTGTGCATACAACACACATGGAGCTTGGTCTCCACCTACTGGCAAATAAAAAAGCAATGCCTTTAGAAAGAATAGGGGAAAGAGTCTCTAGTTCGACAAAAACATCGACAACAGGATAGTAAAATAGACTTTGTAGCCAAAATTGAATTAATCACATTTTCCATTTTCGCGTATTACTTTAGCCTGCAGTAAAATATGACTTTGCTTAGACTCAGCACACAAGTCACTTCAAATGTCATTTTCACAAACATCTCTTCACTGCAGTGACAAACAGTCACATAGAAGCATCATGATCCCATTTTACTTTGTAATTAAAGGTTTAAATCTCACTTAATATATAACTACTTTCAGAATAGTTTGGGCATAAAAGAAAGGAACTCTGAATCTTATCATAAAAACAGTGCACTGACCTCAGGAACATGTCTTGCTTGTGTTAAATGATTTCTTCTCTCTCGGAATGCATTCACACGTTCTTTTCACCTTGAACACCACAATACCAATCAGAGGGAGCGATTGGGAAATGCAGGGATTGTTTTTATTTTAGGAAAGTTTAACAAGCAATCAGCCTTGCTTATCAACAGCCTGAGGTTACAAGACAACAGCAGATTTGCAAGCAGATCTTTCACGCCACACTCCCAGGGCTACGACCACATAAGAAAATATATATGGGAATACAAATCCCTTATTGTCTGCGAATGGCATGAACAGAACTACTTGTCAAATGATCCCTACTTTTCCTTTATGAACTGGCATAGCACAAGTGCCACAGTATGTAGTCCTGCATTGTTCCCAGCAGCTCTAGCAGCCACTCGAAGCCATTAGAGAAATGTTCACACAAAATCGTTCTACGTTACCAACTACCTGACCTTTTCCTTTGACATGTGACACATTTCTTTAAGTGTAAATGTTGCACCATGACAACGGTTTCTAGGCATTTTGGCCATAAAATAAACAAAATACCTAGCGGGACATGTCAATGCATTCATAACGATAGCTACACAATTATGTTTTCATTGTATAAGACTATATAAAGAAAATGTACCATTAAACAGGATGTCATATCCAAACTATAGATAGTGACAGAGAAAATCAATCTTGTGTATAACATCATCTTAGCCAGTCCAGAGACAGTATACTAGGGGCTTTGAAAGCTGGATTCAGGTGCAGTGTTCATAGTAAGCACATTTTCTCATGTCATTTTACCAGTGGAAGTGATTTCTTTGATTGGGCTGTCTGGGCAAGTAGACAGCTTGTCTTCTTTGCATTTGGCATTTCTGAACAGACGGTACATAACAGTGTTGCTGACAGGCACTTTAAGCCAGCATCTGTTGGAAAACGTGTGATCTAGCGTCTTTGGCATGACTGAATTAGCTATCGTCAAAGACAACAAACTCATGTTATCCTTTAATATGACAATCATGAAGACATTTCAGAGGCACTAATAGCTTTCAGCTAGGAATGTAACAGCCAAACGGGCCTGGATACAATTCGTCCCCATGAATTGCAACTGAATTTTCGATGGGGGATGGACATGCCCATCCTCATTGCAAGAGAATCAGGCAAGAGAGTCCTGACTGGACGCTCAACAAACCTACTAATGATACAACTAAGTATGCTAAAAACCAACTGTCAGACCAAAATCAAACTGTCACAGACTTAAGGGAAAAGCGCATGTTGGCTCAATGGCAAAGCTTCAGAGAGACACAGCCACAATTAAGGTTATCAATATCACCTGGGCTTTATCCTACTATGACAAGGTCCATCAACGTGTTGTCATGCTTGAAAGGCCCTGTACACCGACACAGGTGTTTTGACTTATTCTGGTTTATTGGAATTGGCTTAGGTTGAAGTTAGGCTGAGATATGCCTGAATTACCAGGGGCCACCACATTTTTTGAAAAATGATAAAAGGTGTAATTCAAAACTATTAGCAGGATTAGGCCGATGTCACTCAAGCACTGTTGGCACGTGCCAGCAGCACACTCGTTAGACAATGGCTGAGTTAAGTGGAAACACCTGTGCTCAATCAGAGCTCAACACAAACCACACCAACATGTTACAATCACTCACAATGAAAAATGCTGTTTTCATCACTGCTAGAGTAACTAAAAAGTTATATTAACATGGTTATTTACTTGATCTGTAAGCTTAGTATTTTCCTATCTTGTTAGCTCCTTCACATGAGTTTGTTGCCAGGTACAAACAGCATCAATATACTTGATATATGGGTAAACAAAATAGTAGAGAGCAGCAAAGAAAATATAATACATGCCTGTTTAAATATGGTAAGTTATATATTATAAAATAATTGCAAGGTTATGAAAGCATGGAACCAAGCAAGGCATGTCAATATTCGCATTATTACAAAAATATATACAGTATATAACCAGTTAAGGAAGAGACCATAATAGCAAAAGTTAACAAGACTGCATCTACAAGAAAGGCATTACATAAACCAAACAAAGATCTGAGTGAATCATCATCACTTTCTCAAGAACAGTGTTAAAAGTATTAATGATATCAAAATGTCTGAATATGAGTGTCATGAAAACCATTCACCTTGTGTTCTCCAGTAATATAGCGTGTGCTGCACAAGTCACATCCAACGTTAAACTTTCAGCATAATTATGCAACACTAAATGTAATTTATTATTGTCAGCTTCAGTTGACTAATGTAACCTGCCTGCTATTTGACAAATTCCATTAATTTTTATGCTCATCCTTGACATTTTGCCAGGAAACACTGTAACTGTTTGATATCTCTGATATATGACATCATCATGGAAAACATTATTGGTCAGTCTATTAAGATTACCCAGTTAAAAGGGCTTTTGACTATCTATTATTTTAACAGTACTGCCTAATATGGATTATTGTATTATAACTGTCTTTATTTTAATTATATATATGTTATTTATTCAGGTTTCATGAATTACATTTAGCGGGGTTTTTTTTAACAGTCAGCTCCTGTATGGTCTTTTGATATACTGTATTTTTGGTGCAAACTAGGGCTGTACCCGAATATCCGAATATTCGTTCGTTGGAGTACTATTCGGGTTTCAATTTCGTTATTCGGATATTCGTTTTTTCTTTTTCTTTTTTTTTTTTAAATTGAATTTATTGAAATCTCCAATATCAACGTAAGAGCTTGTACCTCTTCGGGGGGTACAAACACTTAACCATAAACTTTATCGTTTACTTTCTCCGTCTTTATATGTAGATATGACTTTTCTCCGTTAAATCTCCGTCACGTTGTTTCCATAGCAACAACAACTTCCTGTCAACAGCGCTAACTATCCTTCAAAAATAAAAGCATGTCCACAGGGCCGGCCCTTGGCATAGGAAGTATAGGCGAATGCTAAGTGCACATCAACCCATCGGGGGCGCCGAAAATTTGGGAGAAAAAATCAAATTAAAATAAGTTAGAAATTTAAAAAGATTAATTATTTAAATTTCATAACAAAACAATTTCCCGATTTTGGATCAACAAAGTACATCTTATTATCTTATACTAACAGAACTACGCCTATATTGCGTACAGCGCCCATCAACTATGGCGCAGGGCCGGCCCTGCATGTCCATACAAAATAGGAAGCCAAGCCAAATTACACTTAAGACATATACAACTGCAACGAAAGTAACAAACACAATGCAATATCCTTTTAATTTTCAAAGAACACAAATTGGGTTATATACATTAACAAATAACTATAAAACAACAATAGTGTAGAATAACAAAATGAATGCCGTGAATAAACCGAAATACACGTGTTGAAGCGGTTCGCTGCTGATTACTACGCACGCCCCCCGAAAAATGGTATTCGGGACAGCCCTAGTGCAAACCTGAGCTAGACTGCTCCAGGGGAATAAGATGTACTACAAAAGTTGCTTTATAGATTCCATGTGTAAGAATGACTTGCAAAACAGCTTAACTTGATGAACATTTTTTAAACAAAAGAGCACTTTTAGGGAATTATAGATACATTTTCCTTTAAATTCTGCAATAAATAACCCTGATTCTAATTTTTGTATGTGAACACACAATGAGATAGAGAAAATGCACTTACTGTAATATCCATACAGCACAGTGTCTTCAATGTGCCCTCTTGTCTCATTGTTAGCTGCCCAATCCTAAATGTTACCAAAGAAAAACCATGGTGAAAAATTAAAATCAAGTTTAAAAGGAATGAAATAGGTATAATACTCAATGAGAATAGACATCCAGCTTAAATAAACAAAATGTAAAAAGAGTACAGCAATGACTATAAGAAATAGTGTTATTTTAACACAAACACAGAAGGTGTGTTGTATTTTCATATATAACCCTTCAAGATAGAGGCATAAAACAAATAATGCATTACATAACACATTACAAGACCCCTTTTCAGTGTCTTGGATTCATTCAAAATGCATTTATTGTCGAAAAACTCAAAGGACATACATGAATGCATACACACAGACACAGACTTTTCCCTATTTTGTTAGATTACAACATTTGAAAACCAATAGATTATGTTTGTAATTTAAGGATTATGTCCCTGGTGAGTTAACATGTGCATCTTATTTTAGGTCGCCTTGACTGAATTAACAGCTAAAAGTAGAGAGCACCTCACTGAAAGAAACAATTACCTGCTCTTCAAATGAAGATGCCAATACACACTTTGCTATATCTTCAAGTAGATAGAACAAATGCAATGACTTTGCACAAAATTGATGAGCCAAGAAATGAATTCAGCTTTTAGATTGGACTAAAACAACGTCCACTTTGTCTAATTCTAAGAAAATTACATAGCAAAGTTAAAAGCTGCCTCAGGGAAACTCGTTAGCATTTCGCAAATTGATTTTTACTGGAGCAGTTAGAAGAAAAGAGACTTACCTTATAGGTACCATTGGGAAACTTCATAAATGAAACAAGGAATATGTCCACGGGGAGAAGTGCAGAGGTTATCAAAGCAATGGCCAGTGCACATATTGCTGTGATAGTCGAAACAACTTCACTCTCCTGACGACTTTGAAATTTCCGAATGTAGAACCAACAAAAAGTCAGGATTACCTAAACAAGGGAAAAAACATTATGTTAAATCAAGTGGAAAATGATACCATCAGGAGGGATTGTAAATACAATATAAATAGTACACTTTCATTTTCGATTGGCAACACACTTAACAATTGATCAGTGTTTTAGTGCTATATTTCTATTGCACTTCATTATACTGTTTTCACAATATTGTGGCGTCTTCTGCCTGTTCAACAGTGCTTGGAAACGATTACCACCATGTGTGTGTTGATGATTGCCAAAAAGGAAATCAAACCAAACCAAGGTGTTAACACAACACTGGGGGATTATAAACCAGAATAGCCCGACTGCAGGTGATAGAAAAAACGATGATCTGATTATATCATACTCCCTTCTCTTATCCTGTCAGCACAAGTGTGAATGTAGACTCACAATAATTGTAAGGACTTACAAGAAATAACACAAAGTTAACTTTTCATAGTTTTTTTTTTTTTAAACTTTGAATTCATTAATTAATTTGCTCATGTATTCTGTTGCAGTTCATTGGAAAAAGGGGGGAAGAAGAAGGGAAAGGGATTATCCTAGTAACATGTAGGCAACTCAATAGGGAGACAAATAAGGGTCTTCGAAATGACAAGGTCATATTCACGGCACACAAGCTGTAGGAAGTGAGGACACTGCTAAAACTAGTCCCTTTAGATCAGGGGCTGCCATTCTCAGACAGGATCAATTAAAGTCCAGCAGCCTTAAGCCTCTGGCTGCTTGTTTTGCCAGGCAAAGAGCGGGCTTTGCATCCAAATAAGATCCACTGAAAGGTTTGTTCTAATAAAAAGGGCTGTAAGTGATGGGTGGTGGGGACACAGTATTGGCATCCGGGCATTCTCCTGGACGTCTTCTGATTAAGTCACGTGACTCTGAGTGACAGCTGAGATAATGTGTGCTAATTTGGGCAGCAGATTACTGAGACCAAGTTCAAATAAGTCAGTTAAGTAACGCTAACGTTTAAAGTAGAGTGGGCCAAAATCTGTTTACATAAACGGAAAGGTTGTATGTGTTTGAAGAATATGTGGTTACAGCAGCCTTATTAGCTTTTCAAGCAGCACCGCCATGACATATGTGAAGCGCATTTTAAAACCATGTGGTGAAAACTAACTACGCATTAGAACAGGTAGAAGCTGTCACCCAGAAAAGTTAAAAGGAGATGTTAATGTTCTGTACATTAGAACATAGTTGACAGCTATTTTCAAAATACTGCTGATTAACACTACCCCTGCTTTTAGTATGCAATTTAAGCGAATATAATTCTACATTGAGCACAACACAGCCTTTATGCTAAAGTGTGTCATGGCTAATGTTAGCTAAAATCAATCCCAAGCCAATATTGACGTTGATACACTGTAGCCTTTTCGTTTCGTAACACCTTAACCACGCCAGCTCTAGACCTGCTAAAACATCTCAAAGTATTTGTATGACAGCCCACAACTTAATGAAAACACTACACGACTGAAAATGTGCTTACCATAAGTATAAAAGTAAAAATAGACCACCCGAGCATAGACTCGGAGAGAAACGACTGACCCGCCATCTTCACTTCCTGCAATAACAAACCCACGTGATCCCGGTGACGTCATCACAGTGGAGGGCGAGCAGCAGTCGTGACGTGTCCGCAGAAAGTGCACAACGTCTGTAGATACTGTATCTCCACATGTATGCGAATGATTTTTACAGCAGTTTTATTGGAATCACACAGCTTCACTGGTGGTGGGACATTACGGCAAAACAGAGGAGCTGACAACTTTAAAGACCAGAAGCTGTCGATAGCAACAGTACCATACAAAATACCACCTTTTGCATAAAACCAAAGATCTGGGTCAGCAATCCTCGAAGTTGTTGTTTTATAAAAAAAACACCATCAGTGACAGATGAAATAAAATAAAAGTAGTCATACCAACACAAAAAATATCTGTTTTATAAGTTAAAGTTTGACTTTTAGAACTACAGAAGTATGATCAGAAAATGTTTCTTAAAGATTTCATAGATTTAAAATTGATTGCATATCTATTTTTATAGCATATAATATTATAAACAAGTTTGGTCATTATAATGTCTAAACATAATGTGCAGAATAACACAGTGTTAGGTATTCCCTAAGGCTAAGCATAGTTCTGCTGGTTCAATTTTTTTGAAAATGTTAATATCGATTTGGCATATGGTCCGACCAGTCAGCACCTAAGCAAACATTCAGTAATCATCCAGTCTATCCAGAAAACTAATGTGTTTTATTTCAGTTTTCAATTTGCTGAAAAGCTAGAAGTAGGTCGCTGTAAACTAGGTGCAGTGCACCTGTAGTTGCATTCCCATGTGTAGAGCAGATCATTGGGGTAATACTTGTCATCAATTATCCACCGCAGTGGCCCACACCAGTCAACAGCCACTGTTTGTGGGGCTGAAGCTAATCCCCATATGATATTGTATTCCTCGTAAAAATTATATTGTTAACATGCCAAACTTTTCCATATTAGAACAGCTGTCCAAGCAGTGGCTCCCTAGAAGCCTGTCTACGCTTTCTATACAATTGACTTTTTCAGATGACTTTGTCTTTATACAATACATATTTACATTAGGGTTATGGTTAATCTTCTTTTGGTCTCTCCTCTTTGGTTGGTCATTTTAATATTCTCTGTGATATATGCCTGATATTTTTTTGCTTACATTTCCAATAAGAAATATGCATAACCAATATTTATTTTCTTGTACCTCATACTGAAAACAATGTTTTGGGCATTTCTTCTATATTCTGTATCTCAACAACAAGAGAGTAGAAAGTCTAAACTCAACTTTAAATATCTATTTGAAGTGTAAACAAGTTATCCATAACTAGACCACATTTTACATTTTTCAGTGTAACATACTTAAAAGAAATAGAAATGACACTTTAGAGTCATGATATTCTGTTTCATTCAGCAGGGGATCCAGACTTATTCAGCAATGGGATTATATAAACTTTTCAAGACTCTATGAGTAGTGTATCAATCAGCTTGGGTTTTTTGTGCATGCAGAGTTTCTACCCATTTGCCAGGCACATTCACCATTTCTTCCATTTCTTATCCAATTTATCTTGCATTCAGACCCCATGGTATCTAAATATAAGGATTTCTTTCTGGCTTTATATTCTACCTCCCACTTCACAGTTTTAAGTGTGCACTTTCAGGAGAAGCCTACTCCATTCATGAAGTATATTGTCCCTTAAATTACAACAGTATTAGAGTGTGCAATCATGCTTCACCATGTCTGGAATTATTGAGACCAAATTAAATTATTACTCAAGTAATTACTTTTGCAAGTGACATTGAGGCTTCAAAGTTTCTGAAAGTAATACTTCTCTAAATTATATTGCAAGAAATTGGTCTGCTACTAATTTCAAATGAAGAACACCAGTTAATTAGTCGGTCACTATTGGACACTTTCAAATTTAAATCACTAAAATCAATAACCATATATCTAAACTTCATTTATGCTACTGTCTTGAAACTTTTAATTAGACTAATGTAATTCATTCAACCCATTATTCACTTCACAGGGGAGGTATAGGTCATCTTAATTCATGCAACCTTTCATAGCTTCATATCAGGAGGCTTGGCAACGTGCCCTAATGGAAATCATGTACCTTATATTATAAGGCCTTAGCTGAGAAAAAGGTATGAAACATCCAAATAGTTGTCAATCAAGTAATGATTTGGGCTATAGCCTAATAGTTTATTGATGTTTATGCTCTTTTTCTTTTCATTTCATAATGACACTATACGTTGCAGGGGTTGCTGCAGTGAGCCGGTCACAAAACCAATGTTATATAAACACAGGCGAAGCCCTCTACTGGAATCTATGGGTACTCCCTTGATCCTATCATGCAAGCATTCATCCACTGAGACTTTCTAGACGTAGCCGGCCCCGGGGCGGGCCTACCTGAATGCGCGCACATCTCACCGCATAAAAGGAGGCCTCGCCTCCTGACTGTCATCCCTTTCTCTTCAGCAAGCAAGAGAGACACAACTGAGTGAAGAGAGACGAATACATTTAAGCAAAACAACGAAGAAAATGGACTCACCATTGCTGGAGTAGCGGCCCTGTCCTTCGTGTCCGGGCGCCATTGCAGGCGCCGACCTCCACCGCCAGTGCATTGAATGCCTAGGGTCCGACCACGCGGCGGCCAACCTGGGCCCGCTTACGGTCTGCAGCGCCTGCCGTCTAATTCCTCGGCTCAGCCGCCATCAGCGTCTGGCGCAGTTTGAGGACTGCTACAGTACGTCTCGCCGGTGGAGGACCCAGAGCTCGTCGTGGTGGAGATGGAGGACCAGGAGGAGGGAGTGCCCTTCGTGTTCGCCATACCAGCGGACCGGGCGGGTCCGCTCGTCGGGGAGAGGGACGACGATGGCGACACCTTGTCGTCTGATGTTTCCGGCGACCGCCAGGAAGGCCAGCAGCACAGGTCTGCGCGACAGGACTTCCCGGCGGTGATGACTATGGCGGCGGTGCGTGCGGGCTTCGGGTGGGCAGAGGGGAGAAGGCCCCTGCCCCCGCTGCCTCGTGACCGCGAAATGCTTGAGTATCTGGATAAGATGTTCAGGCTCGGGGCACAGATGAATAATCTGGTCCACGGTATGGCTACCGGAGCCGGTCGTGTAATGTCCCTGGCCACCGTGGCGTCACGTGTGGCTAGGTCTGACCGCACTGGCCAAGAAAGACCGAGACGATCTCCTTGGGGCCCCCGTTACCACGGAAGGGCTCTTCGGATCAATATCCTCGGTCACCCAGCGCTTCAGCCGCCTGGAGGGAGAGAAGGCGCAGCTCAGCCGCATGCTGCCGCTGGCTCGCCCTCAGGCCTCTCCGCAAGGGAGAGAGCGCCAGGAGGTGGTAAGGCGGAGAGAGAGGCCTCCGCGGTCCGTCCCGAGGAACCGACCCAGTACCGGCCCTCACGGGGACAGGCTGACCGAACCCGGCGGGCTCCGGCTCCGGCTCCGGCTCCGGCTCCGGCTCCGGCTCCGGCTCCGGCTCCGGCTCCGGCTCCGGCTCCGGCTCCGGCTCCGGCTCCCGCTCCCGCTCCCGCTCCCGCTCCCGCTCCCGCTCCCGCTCCCGCTCCCGCTCCGACCTCCGCTCCTGTTTGATCCCACTGTGGCAAGGTCATCTTTTGTAAACAATAAAAGAGATTGCTTGTATTCCAGTCTGAGTGTCTTTTCTTTCCACACACCCACACAGCCACGTAATGTTGACCGTACAGATTCCCCAATCGCTGCCCAGGTTGTAACTCCAGTAAAGGAGGCAGCTAGTGCACATGCGCGGGTGAGAGTGATAAACCGTGCTATGCGGGTACAGGGACATTATGGCCGGCGTAGCAGTGTTAGGAAACATTTAACGCTGAGTGTAAAAACTCCGCTTGATGCATTTCACTGTTTGGGTGAAAGCATCATGGTGGAGCGCGTGCTCCCACGACAGCGCACCGCGGCGCGTTCAAGGTCCTCAGTAGAGAGTCGGCCCTTTCTGTGTCGACCCCCCTTCCCTTCACGGGGAGTTTTGCGGCGGGACGGGTCACCATGGAGTACCACAGCTTTATCGCTGGGGCCCCGCAGCTGATTGACAGTCAGGAGGCGAGGCCTCCTTTCATGCGGTGAGATGCCATCTGTGCCCCGAGCCTGAACATCTTATCCAGATACTCAAGCATTTCGCGGTCACGCGGCAGCGGGGGCAGGGGCCTTCTCCCCTCTGCCCACCCGAAGCCCGCACGCACCGCCGCCATAGTCATCACCGCCGGGAAGTCCTGTCGCGCAGACATGTGCTGCTGGCCTTCCTGGCGGTCGCCGGAAACATCAGACGACAAGCGACGAGTCCGCTGGTATGGCGAACACGAAGGGCACTCCCTCCTCGTGGTCCTCCATCTCCACCACGACGAGCTCTGGGTCCTCCACCGGCGAGACGTACTGTAGCAGTCCTCAAACTGCGCCAGACGCTGATGGCGGCTGAGCCGAGGAATTAGACGGCAGGCGCTGCAGACCGTAAGCGGGCCCTGGTTGGCCGCCGCGTGGTCGGACCCTAGGCATTCAATGCACTGGCGGTGGAGGTCGGCGCCTGCAATGGCGCCCGGACACGAAGGACAGGGCCGCTACTCCAGCAATGGTGAGTCCATTTTCTTCGTTGTTTTGCTTAAATGTATCCGTCTCTCTTCACTCAGTTGTGTCTCTCTTGCTTGCTGAAGAGAAAGGGATGACAGTCAGGAGGCGAGGCCTCCTTTTATGCGGTGAGATGCGTGCGCATTCAGGTAGGCCCGCCCCGGGGCCGGCTACGTCTAGAAAGTCTCAGTGGATGAATGCTTGCATGATAGGATCAAGGGGAGTACCCATAGAGTCCAGTAGAGGGCTCCGCCTGTGTTTATATAACAAGGGTTACCATACGTAACCCCTCGTTACCTACTCCATGTTTTATCACAAGGATGATAATTCATAGTTTCTCCTCCACCTCTCATCCACTCTTTTTCTGACATCCTAACCAGCTTTCTCATCCAGGCTGAAAAAGCACAAGAGACGCTGCAGAAATAGCTTCCAATTTGTCCAAAAGCTTTGGCCCTGAAGCGCTTGCTCCCCTATCAAATTTGTCCTTTAATTCTTCAAATTAAAATGCACTGCCACCATTAAATGTGACCTCCTCCAACAGAATGTGTCAGTGAGAAATGGCTGGAGGGCATGTGACCAGCAGACAGTGATAAAGTGCAGTGATTTTGGTGTATGTTGTCATCAATGTGATATGTGATGTGTCGATATAGCGTCAGTTTCTGATGCATATTTTCTATTTAGAGAACAGTAGGTGCACTCTAACCTCAGCTATCATCTTTTACCCAGTGACCTCACCTTACTCTAACCTTGACTATATAATTTACTATGGGTGTGAATCATTTGCATGTTGTGCATTTGCCCTTCATAGGTAAATGTATGTAAAATATCACGTGAACATTAGATGAGAGCATGCAGCTCGTTAATAAACACACACAATACAATGTCCTGTGAAATGCACTAAACAGCCACATTCAATTCGGGATATTGTACATAAAAATACTGTTGGTGCAACACTGTCTTTTGATTGCGATGCCATTTAGCATTGCAATGACTATAGCCCATTTATTGCTCTATACAGAAAATGATTTAGCAAACTGTTTGGGTCTTTGGCTGCTTGAATTTTTACATTTTCAGCTTTCTTCCCTTTCATTCAAACTAAACAATTTGTAGATAGAGTGATAATGAAAAGAAAGTTGCAGTCCTTATGCTAATTTGCTGTCATGAAGATATAACAATAGGCAAACAAATTGGCTGTGGTCCCAATGGAGATGCAGTGTTTCAGCACATATGTTTTATAGCCCATTTACTGTGTATTCTAGATATGACTTTTAAAGCATATTGCAGTTTATGTTACCTCAAATTGACTTTAGGTGATTTTTGATTCATGCCTGCACTTGTTCCTCATGTTCAAAATGTATTTTAAACCAGTGAATGTTTGAGATGATATCAAAGAAAAGCTGCTTCACACAGCTTTCCCAGCGATGCTTCCATTGATTTACTTTCATTACATTTCAATGGATGGGTCAATTATATTATCATATTTCGCCCTCAGACCTAAAGCATAGCTGTAGGCCAAACTCACATGTTATTGTATCCTTTTAATAATTGTTCTTTTATTGTCTCTACTTGAAGCTTTCATGCCCAGGTGAACTCTCAGAAATGATGAATGAGACTCCTTAATGGCTTTTGTGATTTTTACGAGCACATCAAAGGTACACATCAATCGTTATGTCTGCATACAGATTAGTGATACACAGTATGCTGTCTTTGTCTAGTGCTTTGTCATATGTCAATTTACTAAATGATGAAATGGAAAAAAGGACAGGTGTTTTGCTTCTAAAGCCCTTCAACAATGGGGACTTCCCTGGCTTAATGAAGAGTCAGAATAGAGCGATTAGTGTGTTTGCATTCAAGGCAAACAACCGCTCATCCATAACAAAAGTATTTGCTGAGGTAAGATACGTACATATCCTGTGCAAATATGATGCTACACACATGCAGCAGCACGTATGCACATGCAAATACACACAAACACCAAAGAGGAGAGTGCTGTATTATTTTATTCTGGACAATGTGAGTTTCAGATATTTTCTCTGCATTAAGGGGAGCAGAACAAAGTATAAAACAGTACATTGTTGATCTTTGTTGTTTTATTCAAAGCTCAAATTTGCTGTGTGAATATGAGGGAATGTGTGCATGTGTTTGTGATAGGGAACATTGTATATGATCAATGCTGTTTATCATTGTTTATAATTGCCCAACACATGTTATGCTCACCTTCAAAGTAATAATGAAACACTATAAGCCCATATATCAAAGAGAAACCGCTTAATACCAATGTTATGATAACCAGATTTTACAAAGACGCTGAATAGTGTATAGGCTGAAACATGATTTTGTTTGAACAGCACATATGCACAAATCTGATATGCGCCTTCTTCTCAGCATAATTTATCTTGAACAATTATCAGTGATACGTCTTAGTGAATTGATCGCTTTATTATCATTTCAATTAAATATTGTGAAAACAATTAATCATAAACAGATTATACAGGATGTGCTGAATCTCTTGGAGTTGAAACTCTGCTTCAGCATGCAGCTTTACTGCATCAATGAGGACTGATTTTGTTTGGACGCTATATCCGGGTCATGAATACTATCACAGAAAGCAGTTCCAGTTGGATCAATATACTGTGAATATGTCCCATATATCAAAACACCACCACCCTCACAATATCTGAAAAGCAACTCAGAACAATTCCTAAATGTTGTACAATGCCAGCAGTGCCATGTAAGAATTGCAACAAATATATATTATATATTTGCATGGTTGATCAATGCAATTTGCTATTGGAAAAAGAGCAAGAGGTTGGGACAAGGCAGATTGCAAGATGCCCACACTAGAAAACTAGGTTTTCATCGGTTAGATCAATCCTGAAATAAATATTATTTATCAGATTTACCTCACTAACAAAGAGTGTCCTATGGATATTATTATCCATAGGACAATCTGATAAAGAATATGTTTTTCAGCATTGACCTAACCAATGAAAACCTTAGAATACAGTCACCAAAACTAGAGTATCATGCAGAAATGTGGCAATTTACTGATATTGGTTCAGCATGTATTGACTATCTTATATGTTACGCTATGAACCCCTACAGCCACTAGAGGGCAAGCAAAGTGAGAATGCATAGGTAAGTACATTTGTATATTTGCAATAATGTTTTCTCATGTCTTGTCCATGGAACAGTAGAACAGTCAGTCAGATGTGAGCATGATTAAAACTGACAGCTCTCAGTTGTTTGTTGAATACTTGAACCGATATTTCAATTGTATGGGACGACGCCCCCCCTTCTTCGGAGAAATGGTTTTGCCTAAATCAGCTGTAGCTTTATTATTTTGATTCTGTTTCGTTGACAGGAGATCATGCATTTTAACCATGGATGTATAATAAGAACCAGGGGTGGACTGGGACTAAAAAATCAGCCCCGGACTCTCGACCGGCCCACTTCGGTACCGCCGGCCCCATCGGGATTCGTCCCGAACGTCCCGATGGCCGCCACTGATAAGAACTGGATACAGCGTTGGAGGCGGGGTCTCGTTCTTTCCTATGCGAGCTGCTCATTGGTGCGGGGTCTCGTTCTTTCCTATGAGAGCTGCTCATTGGCGCATGAGGACAAAATGGCCCAACTTTTGAGAGAACGAAACGTCACAGATTACCCATCATGCCTGGCTGTCAGAGCAGAAGGTGTGTTTCTCAATCTTGAGTAAAGCTGCTCCAGAGCCACTATTTCAAGCATACTACGTCATTGAGTGCCGCCGAAGTACTGTTCCAATGTCCATCATACTTGGAATTCTACCGAGCCTGGCGTACTTCGTTTGGAGAAATGTTGAGGCTGCACATGTGTAGACACGGGGTGTTTCTCAATCTCGAGTAAAGCTGCTCCAGAGCCACTATTTCAAGCATACTACGTCATCAAGTGCCGCCGAAGTACTGTTCCAATGTCCAGCATACTTGGAATTCTACCGAGCCCGGCGTACTTCGTTTGGAGAAATTTCGAGGCTGCACATGTGGAGACTCCGCGGTCTTAAAATCCCCACAATGCTTTGCGCACGGACCAATTTCCCCAAATCTGTGGCGGAAAATGTAAGGCGGGGCCTCTCATATGACGCACACCTGCACACTTGCTCGCCTGTTCCACTCTTCATTTCCGAATGCCAGGAAGTATTCTTGCCTCGCTTCTGAAGCAAGACGCTCGGAAGACATGTGCTACCAAGCAAGCGTACTTGACATTGAGAAACACCCAGTATGTGCGCTCACAGAGCATGCGCCCCTTAAGCCCCGCCCCCGGAGCTCCCACTCTCGGATATTTTCATCAGAGTAGGCTACTGTCCGGTGCACTTCCTGGGGGCTTGATTTTAACAGGTAGGCTATTTGGCTAGCAGGACGTGAATCCAGTGGCGTTTTCTCCCGGAGGCCAAGGGAAGCCAGGCTTCCCCTGTTTTTTCGGATTGTAGTTATAATTTAAATAAAAACACTTTGTTTTGTTTCGATAATTCTCCTTTGCTGTGTGTTGCTGCCGGCCCGTCTCTCCCCCACTCTCATTGAGTATTTTACAAAGAGTGAAACAAACAGCGCCCCTCTCGATATTATGGTGAAACAGGAGATTGCATTCACTGTTGCGAGAGGAGGCCAGTCGGATCGAGCTTCCCTTGGTGAAAAAAATTGAGGGATTGACCAATCAGATGAGGCCCACGTGATGCCCCTGCCAACCTGTGATTGATCAGGGCCATGCCAAGGGAAGCCAGCTGCCTCTGGCTTCCCTTCAGAAGCGGCTGGCGATTTCACCTGAATAGATGAGATTGTTTATATTTTTTAGTTACTTTTGGACTACGGACTGAGCTAATTACAGAGACGAGGACTGTTGCTGCACTTGCCGTGTGTTAGAAAGGGAAGGGAAGAGAAGGTGGACTATCGCATGCAAATGTTTCTGTACATAATTGTTTTTGAATTCATGTGTTTCATACACGCCTACTGATACTTTGATGTGTACATAAAACTTTAAAGGTCTCCTGATTTACTTTGTGAATGAATGCTTCTTTTTATTCATTACCGAATCTGCACTGCGCATTGAGCGGCTGGTATTGCATTTGGGGGGGGGGGGTGTGTCTGCATAAATTAATAAGAAAATGCTTAAATTAATAAAACGAGAGTTTCGGCTGGAGAGTGCGTGCGGACTTGTCGGTTAGATGACAGGCGTGTGCAAGTCCTGCATCTGTGTGATACAAATGTGTGTAAAATGATACCGGGCGCTGTAATCACTCATCTGGTTACGTTATTGCCCCCCCCCCCCCCCCCCAACCAACCCAAAAAAATGGGCTTCCCCTAAATTTTTCCCCACGCCACACTACTGCGTGAATCATACATTTAGGTTCAACTATATGGCTGTGGTAGATTTTCATTTAGTTTAGTTTACAATATAGTAACCGGCCAGCTAGTGTTAGCTAACCCATAGCTCCTTGCTAACTTAGCTAATAGTCAACAAAGGTTGTAAATCCTCTGCATTTTGAATATATATCACACGCTTTCTGTCTATTGAGCAGGCAAGATTAAAATATAAGAGGAATTTTTACAACATATTTTCAACTGTGACTCTTTCTCACAACAACTTAATTAGCCGGCTGGCTTCCTTGCTCATCTTGTGTGACAAATCATCATCATTATCATTATCGTGTAGCTTATATTTATTCCATGGAACATGCAATTGTTTTTGATTTTTTTCACATTAAACATAAAGCTATTGATTGATTTGTATTGTACACTGTGAGCCAGTTATCACTTTTATCTGCCATCTTCACATGTTTGCAGTTTGCATTAATGACATGTACCGTTTCTCAATCCAGCTTGATAAGACAATCTTCAGGGAATCCTTCAAATGTCTTCAAATCACTGGCAGTTGTTGTCAAAGGGTAAGTGGGGTATTTTACAAATAATTTAAATAATATCATGATGCAAAACTCTCAAATGGGAAGCATCAATAGAGGGCACAACCTGCAGCCATATGTTATAAAATCACTTTGTTTTGGCTGAATAAAACATGAGATTTAAGTGGACAGAAAATCATGGCGTGAAAAAACTCTTAAAGGGCAATTTCTGGCATTATGTGTCAGAGGATTTTTCCGAGTTACGTCAGAGGGGCGCCAAACATGTAAATGTAATGTCTTGGGGTCAGAAACAGCATTACCAATAGATCTGTTGCTTGTCAAACCACTCTGTCTGCCTTATAATTCTATATCTTACTGAATGGTTAAAGCTGAAATGGCACGATCAAGTTATTTTAAAGAGTTACATGCATTTCTATCCTCTGACAGGGGGTTTAGTTACATTTCTGCAGCCTCTTAGAAACTAGAACTTCATATCCTCACAAGTAAATGGTTGATATGTTGCTTGCAATATTTATTTGTATATCAAATTAGAAAGTGTAATGAAAAATGTCCATTTATCAGTCTTAAAGGTCATACAGTAGTAATGGCCTACAGTTGCCAATTTAGCCCAACATCTCTAAAATCAAGTATGACATAAAATACAAAGATATCTTGGGACACTGCTGAAATGTCTATCTTAGAGTGGAGATCATGTCATGTAATATCATTTGAAGACAATAAGGAAAAATGAACAACAACAGCAATGTCTCTTTTTGACAACAATCTGCTGCCCTGGATAATCCCTATCAGATTACTGATGTGTTTACTTTGGAACTGCCAAAGAAATGCTGTGAACACTTTTGACAGCATGTGATTTAGTGAGGAGTTTAAGGATAGCACAAGCAGGGCATCAACCCCTGAAATTCAAGCTATAACAAATGATAGAATTTCACCCTCTTTCATACAGGTTTGGCACACAACACCAACACACTCTGTATTTGCCCAGAGAGAAGCAGCCAGGCAACAGCATGGCTTTTAACAACACTCTGAGTACAGGACATCGTTCCAAATGACAAAGGTGAATATGTTGGACTTTATTCAAAACATTTTAATGATCTCATTCTCCAAAATGAAAGGTTTGTAGAGTCTGGCCGGGCCAGCGATGAACTCCAGGCAGGGATCCAGACACTATGTGAATAACAACTAATGAACTCCTTCAATATCAATTGACAATGTATTATTCATGGAATATTTATTGGAAAACTTCTACATCCCACTATATTGAGTTTGACTTTCTTATTCATTTATGTTCATTCTTGTATGAATACTTTGACTGAATATTTCGTGACAACAATCATCTCCAGGGTATTTTAGAGCCTCCTGACAGCTTTTGGGACCTTGGCGTTTATAAGATGTCACTCCAGTTAGATGTGCTTGGTACATTTACCTTGATGCAGCACTTGCTGGGTTGCATTTGTCACCTATTTCGCGCTGACACACACTCTATTTATTTAGCAAGTTGACAGCAAATGCACATACGGTTAGGTGATGCACTGACTGTGATGTTGGGCAGTAGATAATGTAGTTCCCAAATACCACTTTGTTTGTGATTGAAGAAAGATGTTCTGTCAGTATAACTATTTTTAAATTATAGTACTTTTTAAAATGATATTGTTTAAATTCAATAACACATTAAGTACGAGAAGACAGGATTTTTTCTTATGGTTGAACACATTAAAAACACCTACCTTGAACGCCCACTGACTAACTGTTTTAAGGGCACAGGTGAAGTTGATACAAAATGTAGACTGCTGGGCCATCAAGGCACCATACTATTTCATTATTTCACCAAAGCTCTATACTTGCCCTTTCCTTTAAGGGTCAGTTCACCTAAAACACATTCAGTTATTTGTTTTTATTTGCAAAGGTTTTAGAGTTAAGCCCCACCAAGATTTCTGCTGCCACTGTAATTTAATAGTGGTAAGGAAAAATGTATTTAATGGAAACATGTAAATGATTAGTTTTTCAGAGGTAGCAATCCACACATCTCACAGTTAACCATTTTTATTTCAGGTATTGTGTGTGCAAAAAACAGTTCCACTGTTTCAGATGCTATGTTGAAGAGAAGCTTGTATTACCACCATGCATTTTAGGTTAAATAAATGATTTAAAGTCAAAGAATGTGATTGCAGATGGAGAGGGCGTCCTTTTGAGTTGAATGGAGAAACTGTCCCTCTAAATGCTTGTGCCCAACCATATTATCAATCCATTGTTTGTGAAGAAAAGGCTCTAATGAACTGCTGTTGAAACACAGACCAATATTGAAGGCATGAATCCACCAGTCCAGAGAACACAGGGGCTGATTATAGATCCTGGCACAGAGTACAAATAAATACATCAGCTAGTGTTGAGTTTATGTCACAGTGGTAGCATTCCAATTAAAAAGACAAAAGTCAATTTGCACAAAATGGCTGTTTTATAGTATTTGAATGGAAATACTCCCACCCCTTCATGCAAAGTTTTAATATAAACATATAATAATGATTCCATTTACAGAAAAACCCAGTAAATAAAGCTCTTAGTTAAGGCAGACTGCAATTAATAAGCTGCCAACGATTCAAGTTTTTCAGTCCTCGCACGAAGAACGAAAAACAAACAAGTATAAAGACCAAAACAATAATTCAGTGCTTATGTTTGTATAATGTTCAAGAAAGAAATATTGCCATCTGCTTCATTGTAGTTGTTATTCATACCATTTTCTCTGTTTCTTTCATCACACCACTGCAAAGTATGTCTGTGTGTGTCCCCGTGGTGAAGGGGAGGGTGCATTGAAATCATCTGTCTAAACAGTTATGTGTGTGGAGCCCAAACACCTGTTTCTGTCGGTGTGCTGTTTCAACAAAAACGTCAGGGGACAAAGTACCTGTGCTTTTAACCTTCATTTAGTTAGAAAAACACTGTAATACAATATGGATGAGGCATACAGTATAGACTCATGTTCAACATGAGGAGACCCTTAGTGGGTTGTGGTCAGCATGTAGATACTACTGATAAGACTGCATGTGCATGTGCATGTAAAGTGGAAGTTAAAGCTGTTGCTCACATGGCAGTAATGCGACATGGTGCTAAAATAGTATGTGTATGTTGCTGTAGCACCAGGCCTGCCTTTAGAGCTGAGAGCTGTCACTATAATATGTTGGAACATCCATAGCATAATGCTGTTTTTTCAACAATGAGCTCAATATAAATAATATAAAGTATTAATCCTCCTGTGTTCATATAAACAACTTTTATTCTATTTTATTATTGAACTTTCTTACATTAACGTCTTTTAGTTCACATACATTTCTGTATTATATATATTGTTTTATTATGTATCTTTTATTATATATCTTTCTCATCTGTCACAATACCCAATTTCCCCCCATAAATAAAGTATTCTGATTCTGATATTCTATTATATAATGAATCATCAATTTTCTTTCTCATGATCAATGAACCCTAAGACTTTTTGTGTTGTTCTTATATTTACTTTACTTAAAGAAGCCACCTTAAAAGGTTAGCAAATCCCTTAGAGTTAGACCTCTATTCAGTACATTTACTAAGAAGACAATACATCAAACTGTGTTTAATTCCCGCACCTGGCTGAGTTAGAGAAGAGTTTGAACCCCCGCTGGGCATGCACTCGCTCTTAATATGAAAGCTTTCAGTGCGTGCTCCTCTTGTTTGCTGAAGTCTCTGTCGGTGCGTCTCAGTAATAATGACAGAGTGGGAGGGCCACTCGGTGCAACTAATAAGGACTGCGATCTAGCTGGCGATCCCACTGTGACTTTTATTTCCAAGTCCTGGAATCCGGAATCACACTGATCGCTATCACACATGGATTATACTCTTTTCGCTCCTTTTTCTTTTTTTCTGCCTTAGAGGAAACTTTCTCACCAACTGTAAGTACTCGTAGATTTATTTCACAGTACATACAAAAAAACGGCTTAAATATCAGCGTGAAAACCTTTTTATAACGGATTCATTTCGCATCTTTGTCGCTCCGTATTAAAGTGTTTTTTTTTCTCCGCATGGTTCTTTAACTTGTGTGTTGACCGGGACCATCCCCTTATGAACAGGTTATTCAGATGTATGCACGCTCCGGAGCAGTAAGCACGTACCGTATTGCATGACTTGTTAACAGCAGAGTGCGAAATTGTCCGGACACTAAAAGAAAATCCATCATAGTGTAATTATTAAAGTATTACAAAAAAAACAAGCAGCCAATCAGCGGTCGCGCAGTGAAACACGCTTCTTTGAATAATACAGAAGTGACACATTTTATGAATAATGGAGTGACAGCTTATAGTAACGTCCCTTTCCACCTTAACTTAACTGTTTAATAGTAGCCTACACAATTAAATACACTCTCAATTTAAGATTGAAATCCATGCAGATGGTGCTGTACACTAAACTGCATGATTTAAAACGACATGTGGTCTTAAATAAAAACATAATTTCTTACAAAAAATATGAATTGACTGCAGATGAACTGTGTGCATTGATTGTATTTGGAAAAATAACTGGAATCGCATTACTCCTTCACACAGAAAAGGAATGTGATACCTCTGTAGTGTTGCTTGTCTACGGCCCATGCATGGTTGTAGTTGTGAAAGGCAGAGTCACTTCATCTCCATGCGCCATGATACTATGGGCCTACATGCAAAACTTTATGATCCAGTGGAAGGAACAAGTGCCTGGAGCAGGATTGGGAATTAATCATTCAGACAAGATTTATTTTGATAGGATAGACGCAGTTAAAAAAAGGAGAGTATCATAAAAGGTTTTGGGGACACACTTTGTGACGGGGCATATAAATTCCCTGAATGTGTTGTGGCTGTTTTCTGGTCTGTGGAGGTCAAGTGCAGTCCTCTGCTCTGTCTTCATTAGTTTTTTCCCTTCTGGGAATATATAAATGTACAACAGGAAGGAAGGATTATAGTCTCTGCAACAGAATTCAAGTTGTGATGTCACAAAACTACTTTCCAAGTACTGAAATAATAATGTTAGTCGTTAAATTAATGATTTTTCCCTTTATCTTCTGTTGGATTGACACACAGATGTGTCCCTTTCTGTTGTTTGAATAGAATAAACACAAAAACAAATAGATTTTCAATCACGCTTTAATGATGTGTAAACCGGTTTCTGTTGAGTTTCTTCCATCTTTTTGTGGTCCCTAAAAGTCTAGCGCCTGAAATAAATGTTTTTCTTATGTGTTCTATAATCGACTCTTTGCCAGTGCACCAATTTTGGCAGGCAAATCAATTCTGAAGTTTTTGAAAGCGTTTTGTTTGAGCTGGAATAGTCTGCTGAAATTGATTGACTATCCTTTTGACCACACTCCTGCTATCCAGGATGACTTAGCCCTAAAAAATAATAATTGCCTTCTTTGAAACGGCACAAGTAATGCTGAAGATTTGGTTTGGCACCTCTGTCAAATGGCTTAAGAGAACTACTTAAGATTTCCAGGTTTTTATTCTCGCTGGTGACGTCCTTGAACAAGACACTGCTGTCAGCTTACAGATCAAAACACAAGTGTTAAGAGAGTACTACAGACATACAGATCAAGGCTTTGGCATTATGAAAGAAGACATGATAAAAAAAAAAACTTGAGGATCAGCAATCATGAATCAAACTTTTCATACATTCTTAAAGTTAATGTGAGATTAATGAAGTTAATGAGATAAAGTTAGAGGAAGAAAAACAATGAATCAAAGTCACTTGTTTTATCTTTTTAACATCAATATATTGCATTTAGATTTACACCTTCCATATTCAAATCGCCCCATTTATATTCTGAAGTTAAGTATCAGCGCACTTCCTCTGCTAATTTGTGGTAACGACACACAGGCCTAATGGATTACAAACCGTCTAAGGAAAGCAAAAGGGAGCTTGGCTGCTAGTTACAAACCTAAACATAAACATTGCTTAGTGTATAATGATTTAGCTGCATCTGAACATCTTCATTCATCACATGGCAGGTGTTCATGAAAACTAATGAAGGAAGGACTCAGAAGTGCATTCTCCAGATTGAGTGGCTTTACATAAACACAAAGAGGCTTTAGGGACTTACAAGTGGGCATAAGCGTGGGCTGTTAAGAGAATTAAAAATGATTTACAGGTCAAACGTATTCTCATAATAGTGCAATTTTCGAACACTATCTCATTTAGTGAATGTATGAATGACATTTGAGGAGAATTAAAGTGTATGTTTGGTTAAAAAAGTAGATACACATCGGATTGTTTCAGAACTAGACCATCTCAATAAGTCCAAGTGTCAGTTAAACCGAGCCAAATGGTACGTGTATAATAACAATAACTGGTGCCAAATTGTTTTTTAATGTCTGCTATGAAGTTATATATTAGATATTGTTCAAATATAAGTAACACAACACAATTGATCCATTTATTTATTTATTTTTTAAACGTAAAATAAAAATGTCTATGTTTGTCTCCAGGTTTCCAGGTGGGACTGCTTTCTAGTGTCAGAGCCATGGGTTGCTTGTTAAGATGGACTGCTTTGATTTGGACTGTAAATGTAATTCCTTGCACTTTTGGAATGGCAGTGAGTGAACGAACAGGTATGTGTGTTTTGTTTTCCTCGCCCGGCAACTTGTGTCTTTCAACTGTGTAACCAGTTATTGTACTCTTAAATGTCCCTATATTAACATAAAGCAGACACCTTGTATCACTATAATATACAAATCTGTATCAGATGAATAGACGGTCAGACATTTTATGATTGAAAGGCTTTGTTGGCGTTTATTTTATCATATATTAAACTGAATAACTTCACAAATTCATATGGAGAGGGTAACATGTCCATGCTATTGTTAAGCTAAGCATAATGTTTCAAATTCTCTATATATTAATGTTTTACAAAACATTTTTAGTTCACAATACATTTACAGTGCCAAACAACCCTTTGTAATGCCATCATCTGATATTTGTGTTGTACTTTATGTTTAGAATAGATTGAGAGTGTGAGCTTGAAACAAAACTATTCTTGTAAAAATGTTAATGAAATGTCCGTATTCATGAAGTCCATTACATTTTCGGTAAAGCGGATCTTGCCTCTAAATTACATCTCAGAGTCCTGTCTCTGTTGGTCACTTTATAAATTCAAACTCAAGATGAATGGGAAAAAACTTTGAATTGCTTTCCTGCTCTGATTGGATTTTTGCTGAAGAAGAAGATGAAAGGAAATGCACCATCCACATAAATTCATGATTCAATTGATTGTCTCCTTTTCTATAAAAATTGTACAAAACTGGTTCAAAACATAAATGAACATCTGTTCCCGGTACAACCAACTTCTTGGTGGCTTTCCTGTAGATGGCTCATGCCCCGCTCTGAGCGTAGAGGAGCACAGGTTCACTGATGTCTTAGATCGTCCTCTGGACATCACAGGTATGTTCTGGACGATCACAATTACTTTTTGTCATAAATGTCAACAGTTTCAATATATTGACACTAAATCTGTTCACAGGATTTGATCTCACGGAAAAGTTTCTTCTCCGAAAGGGAACGATCACAGAGGACCTTCCGTCATATCGTTTAGGAAGCAGTCCTCTCATAAAGCCAACAAAGTGAGTAGCATCCTTGTGTGCTTGTTTTCTGCGTCATTAGGGTTCAGATGTTGTACTCTTGTACCTCATAACATTTGAGGATAAGTCGGACAGACAGCCTGCATGTCTTCCATAACCTGATAAATAATCTCCCTGTATCCTGCTTCATTTCTACCACTCTCATGCTCTTGCTATGGAACAGTAGTCTGATGAGAGAAGGCTAAAAGATGCAGTCACTCATGTGAAGCCGAGCCTATTAATGGTATTAAACAGCAGTGTTCATTTTCATTAACACCTAGGGTATTGCTGGTTTTGCTTCCATATGGGCAGGTTCTGAATAAGGAGGTTTTTCATAAACTCATATATTTTAAGACCATATGAGAAATGATACAATAACACTGCTATAATAAGGTGTGCAGATCATAATGAGGCTGATTTGGATGGATTTTCTAAGAAACAAACTGTGTCCATTACTGTATTTCATGACTTGAGGCAACTCAGATACACTCTGCTCAGAGCAAAGGTTCCATTTGCCTTGGCTAATAAGGGCAAGCTGTGAGGTGAGCTGTTAGACAGGGAATCATTTGAACAGAATTAAAATACATTGCGTTTATTCCTCGAAATCTCCTAAGGACACAATGTGGGACATAAAGGAAAGGGGAAGAAGAAAGCTGGGGCATGTACTGCATAATAAGATAGGAATAACAACATATCTACATAAATGACACACTAAGGTGCCATTTAATGAAGACCTCCCCCTGTCAAGTGGTGGAACAGCACTGTGACTTCACCTTGATGCTAATATTGATGATATAGTGGGGGATGTTACTTCCATATGATATTTATGATTATACTTACATACTAGCAACATCAAGAAAGACACGTGGCACATATGAGCCTGTACGCTTTGTCGTTCTTGTCCTAACAGTAATGTTTTGGATCTGGAAACATTTATTCTTAGATGTTTATTGTTTTGTGACCTCAGTGAAAGAGAACACTGTGTCATTCTTCCAGGAGGAGCGGATATTTTTAGCATTTTTACATGACATGCAACTGTAAACATTTACTGCCACTCTCTCTCTCTCTCTGGCTAGGTGAAAGAATCTTAGCGCCAGGTGATTTGTGATCCGCTTCCCTGTTCAGTCGGGCAGCCGAAAATACATTTCCTCCAGCCCTTCCCTCAGTCTGCGCTCATAGTGCAAGAAGATGCTGGTTCTCAATGACACTGCTGACAGTGTCATTGGTTATAGTGGCGAGACTGCTATCCCTCTCATATCCAATTATCTAAGTACTTTGACAGGTGATACTGCATGTCAGCTGAGGAAGGAAAGCGAGGGCAATTGCACGGAGCAGGAGTCCTCCTCTGCCCCCCCCCCCTCAGACACTAAAACATTGCTCACTTTACTCGCAGGATATGCAGCAATAGATGCTCCGCTCTCTGGATCTGCGTAATGTTCTGCCAGCTTCTTGGCATAGTACGCATTATTGTGCTTGGATCAGAGCTGACACACTCAAGGAACATTTGTGCAGAGTGACAAATTGCCCCTACGAAATGCAACATGTATTCAAAACGAGCTCACACAGAATTGAAGCACAATGCTGCAGTCAGGTCTGTCTTAAGAATGCTGTGCCTTTTTCTTTCTTGAAATGTTCAGCAAAAAATGATCAATGCGTGGTTTTCTCTTCTTGCAAGCCACCTCATTGGAACAAAGTTCTTATTGCTGATATTAAAATCCTGGTTTTGCAAAACATTACATACCCAAGCATTAGAGTACAATACAAACTTGTCCTTATACAAATGTAAAACTACTTGTGCTTTTTGTGAGCTGAACCTTTCAAATGTGAACACCTGTTTGTTATTTTTCAGCCTTTTAAATATCGAATCAAATTGTCAGTATAAAGCTCAGCACAAAAGGACCTTTTCCATTTCACTAATACATTTCTCCTTAACAGCCATTGCTCATTTTGAAATGGTAATTGGAATCCCTCGAATGTGACAACAATGTCTCATTATGTGATTTGTGTGACTGGGATGTCAACTATCATCAAAGCACCTAGTAAGCTAAATGTTTCAATGGGAAACAGAAAGCTATTTCACATCATATGTAAATGCTGAAGAAACTTTAAAATATGAAAGGACAAGGAAGCCAGGTTTGTTTGTGTTTATTTATCTGGGGCTTCGGTAGATTTTGACTGTTGTCAGCTAATTAATGGTTTTACTGCAATCAATACGGTATACCTGACTCAGCATCTAAATACCTTATACATACAGTGCTTGTCTATATTCTTCAATATCCTGGTCAGAAATATATTTTGCAACCATATACGTTGATTATATGACGTTTTATCCCGCGGTCTTACATGTGTTAGCGGCTTGAAGTGATTTAACTGCCCAGTATTTACTGTCAATTTCACGTCCAGGGGTTTGTGTCCCGGGGTGGGTACAAGGCAGCAAGGGAAATGGCTCGAATAGAGACCTGCAGACTTGAGTGATTTTAATGCTAAAATAATCATACAAAGGCTTAAAGGCAAAACGGAAGTAGCTGACAATCCCCAGGTTAACAGAAGTAGAAGCTAAAAGGGTTCAGGTTGAAGACGCAGGAAAGCAAAGTCATGAAGCAACAGTGACAATCAGGCCAGGAAGAGTTGGAAATGGAATGTTCTGGAGAGTGAAGCATGAGCCTGCGGGGTGTTAGCAGTGGCTGGAGACGGGGTCAGTCACTGTGAAAACGTGTTTGATAGTCATAGCAACAGTTGTGTTATTGGGGGGTTTCTCAACCATGAACAATTGCCCATTTAAAAAAACCAATTCCATGTTGATTGGAGTTAACAAATTACTCTGAATTAATGATACGGCGTGCACTCCTGGTGGCAGATGACATTTCAAGATGTTGTTCTGCTATTGGTGGCTTGTTAACTCTCAGAAGAACACCTATTTACCCTGGAAGGATGATAACATGGCAGTCTAAGCTTCACACATGCACACTCGGTAATAAAATGTCTCTCCATTGGTAAGATATCCTTCTATCAGATCACAGGCATGCATTTGATTTGGCTTCATCAGTGGCAGCCTTCTATCCTGCTGGCAAGCATTCCCACATTTAAACAGGAAACAGGAGTCCTGCTGAGAGGAGGTTATAGACCTTGCTAGCATGAATGATGCATTTAGCGTATAAACTGTCATGGTTGAGCCCACTTTGATCTGTCAGAGGATTGAGTGTCAGTGATAGTGATGTGAGCCAACTAGGCAAACATTTGATTGTTTCGGCTACAGCCATCTGATTCCTCTGACTAATTTGGAGAATCCTCCTAGATAGGATTTCTTACGAGCCGGGACACTAAAGCCGCTTCCGGGAGATTCTCTACCAGAGCGGCAGTGTTGCTGTGACATTATGTCAAACTTTTGTCCCTGATTATACAAGGAGTCGTTCAAGCCAAGCAATATGCATGGTCAAAGATGTCTTCAAAGACTAGTGATGGTTTCCAGAAAGCTCCTTTCAAATGGATTACGAATATACAATTGGATTGTAACTCTTGTGGAAGACAGCGTGTTATTCTGTGATCTTTGTGCTAATCCTGATCGTTGCCATAGTTGCTATCAATGCAGAGTAGTTATGCACACTAATTGTCACTCAAAATGTCTTATTTTGCTGTACTTCCTGCTGGAGCTGTTTCAACAATTTGAAATTTGAACCAGGTTACTCAGCGTCGTACAATCCAACTCTGTAGTATGGAGACTTCTCACTTGCATTAAAACGTTATTGAATCTAATTGTGTAGGCAGTTATGTATTTTTTCTCTCCAATATATGCCAGTGTGCATTAGTTATATTAATATAACTTTTATGAGACATGGCTGAAAAAATACGGTGCCGTTTACAGTGAAAGTTGCAGCATGAGAGCTTGCAAAATGATCCTTTCCCTTCACTCATCACGTCTTTGAATATGCAGAGTAGCGTTTCTCCCAAGAGTCAGAAAAGCGGTGTTGAAACCAACCCACGCTGAGCTCCGGTTTAGCCATTTAGCCACAGATGGCAGTCAACACAAGGTCATGAACTTTACCCCCTGGGCCCACGGAGATCAAGTGTGCCGCACTGTAGACGGGCCGTGTTTTGAAACACGAGCAGACTTAGTTGGGAACTTTGTAAAGAAGGGTGTGAACTCCAGGGCTTGAGCAGAAAACAGCCCTGAATTGTAATTTCACAGACTTTATATGTTATATTAAAAATGCTTACATGTATTATGTTCCATAAGCTGCAGGTGCAAGTGCTTTAGGAGTTCTGTTTTACCCTTTGCCTTGTGGAAACTCTACATAATAATGTGTTACACATTTAGTAAAAGCAGTTGGTTTACAAGCAGCAGTTGGTTTACAAGCAGCAGTTGGTTTACAAGCAGAAATATTCAGTGTTGAATTTATTTTATGAATCCTCATTTTTATAAATTGCCCTGCCACTTTCCATATTGATTTGCAGCTGAAATAGTCCTTTAGCCCTCAGGCAACAAATAACCTTCCCAGCCCTTGGCCTCTCAAAGAGGCATTTCTTTTCGGGAGCTTTAACTTGGTGTATTTATCATTTTAGTCATGTACCGTTTACACCGAAATCTCAAAGAATTCAGGGGACACAATAGGAGAGGGTATGAAGCTCTGAGAGAATGGGAGATGATATATTGGAGTGAAAACTAATTTCCAACCTGTCTGAAGAAACTCTCTCCCTCCTCCCTCGGGCTGTGCTCTGCCTTTTCAATGACCTTATCATTGCATTATTATTATTTTTGCTGATCTTGATTTATTATGTTTATGCTCTTCCACTTTTGACTGTTAATCTGAATCTGGAGTTAGGGCAAGGGTTAGGGTATTTTGAAGGGTACAGTGTTTTTTTTCTCTTATGCTATGTATAAAATGAATAAGGAAATGGGGGTGTGGGCTGAGAGATGAGATAGTAAATAAGCTACAATTCATTTGAGAGCGTGTCTGATTTGAAATATGATATTGTTTTTCTATATGTTCCCTCTTTTTTCTCTGCATAGTTTGCTTCTGTTGGAACACATTTTCGGTTGTGAATACAGAATTGTTATTTGACTTTACGGAGCAGCTGAGGTCATACACATAAACCTGTAACTGCGTTGCATCTATAACCCGATATCTTTAGCACGCCATATCTCTGTGAGGTAAAAGATTGGATTCTTAGAGTTTGGATCAATTTCAACATGTTTTCATTATCTGAGAGAAAGGGAAGCCTGTATGCGATTCATCAAGCTAAATGGAATCAAGTTTGTCAGGTTTATTTATGTGAGGGGCTTTGCAGCTGGAGGATATTGAAATGTTTTATTGATCATTCAAGTTGATTGGCTGGTTCATTGTTCAGCCCCTGAAAGCTTTAAGGCTCACATTAGATATTAAGAAATTACACTGTTACTTTTTATTTCTAGATTGTTTTAATATTTACATTCAGTCAAAATCTGACTTTGTTATCTCTTGTTTTTCAGAGAAATATTTCCAAATGGGCTTTCAAGTGAATACTCCCTTGTCACCATCTTCCGTGTAAGAAGAACTACAAAAAAAGATCGCTGGTATCTATGGCAGATATTTGACCAATCAGGAGACAGTCAGGTGAGCCTCACTGTATTTTAAATGACACATATGCATTTCAGTATCTACAAATACGCTCCGATGTGACAGGATACATGTTTATTGGCAATAAGAACCCTGTTTTTAAACTCTTCTGTGCTCCTCAGGTATCTGTGGTGGTCGATGGTGGCAAGAAGGCGGTGGAGTTTTTTTCCCGGGGCGAGCTAAAGAACGCTCTCCGCTACACGTTTAAGAGCCGTGACCTACATGCCCTTTTTGATCGCCAGTGGCACAAGCTGGGCGTTTCTGTCCAGAGCAACATAGTCTCCATTTATTTGGACTGCAAGCTAATAGAAAGGAGGCTGACGGATGAGAAAGACAGTGTTGACTTCCGTGGGCGCACTCTCATCACCACCCGAGTGGAGGATGGACGACCTATAGACGTATGTCCCACGCAAACTCCGTGAAGCATTTTAGCTATAGTCAACAGCGTCTTTTAAGGACGTACAATTTTTGTATGCAGTTGTTTTATTACTTCTCTCCACTGATAGTGGATTATCCTCAGTGTTTTTCAAAATGCATCACCAATGATTTCCAAAGGTATTTAAGACATGCCTCAGGGGAGACTTCTTAATCTCTGTAAATCCTTTATTGTGTCCTTTGTGTTGCGCACATTCTCAGATATGCCCCTAAAGTGCTAGAGAACATGAGGTCAGCTATGCCATTTGGTCACCCAGCGCCTCTGCGTAGAACTTGGCTTAAGTAGCATTAACAGCTGACTTTTTGGGCCGTGTGATTTGGGTAGATGGAAAGCAGTGCATTGGAAAAGAATGGCAGGGTTCAAGTTCTGCTCTGAAGCAGCTGCAATTCATGCAGAAGTTGAAGCCTTTTTAAAAAAAAAACGTAAAGGGAAATGTTAGGGAGTTTTCAAGTTACAGCAGCTGGCAGTTGAACAAATAGTGATGTCTTAACCCATGAAGCGCATGGTCGAAATATAGGCATAATGTGATGATGACACTACTGTACTGTATGATGCTGTAATGGTTACTTGATGAGATTTTTTTCCCACAGATTGAACTGAGACAAATTCTCATCTACTGTGACCCTTATATGGCCGAGATGGAAAATTGCTGTGAGCTTCAGGAGCCAAAGGTAAAACGCTATGATATTTCACCAAACTAATAATACCGACTGATTATTTTATTAATTTGACAGAATAAGAAGTATAAGGAGTAATAAACAAGTAATACAGATTATATATAATGGATTTGTGAGACATGGAACTCTAGTAGGTGAGCTATTCAAGCACATTTACCAATTATATTGATAGCACTAGCTTGTATGTTAACCTATGCAGTGTGATCAGCCAATGAAGGTGAACATTTGTTGTCTTGTGTATGAAAGGAAAACTACAGAGAAAGACATTTAATAACAGAGCTCTTCCACCACCGTCTAATCAATAAGAGCTAATGTTACAGGGATTCCAAATGGAGAGATGACCTTTGACCCCTTACCATTACATGTCTCCATAAGCATGCTGTCATGTCAGTGTAAAGTTACTTCACACAACCTTGACAAGGACTTATCACGGCTTGTCTGCTTAGTACTTTTTGAATTTCACTTTTATAATTGCTTTTAGCAGCTTGATGTAAATGAATTCCACCTACAACTCTGGTTCCCTTGGATTGATAAGGCTGTTTTACTGTGGATTTTGGAGTTTTTTGTTGCCTTGTTCTGTAGCAAACAGTACAAAGGAAGGTGTTTAAATGGTGAAAATTCTTTATTGATCCAGAGTGAAGCCAACCAGACCTTTAATGGGACGGCCCCTCCCCCGGTTGCAGCCAAGCTCCCCCTGATGCTGTCTCTGCCCGCCGCAAAGTCAATTGACAGATGTCACTGTCCAGCTGAAAAGGTACAATCAATTCCAGCCACCAAGGGCCTCTAATTGAGTACGTGTAATGCCTATTGTTACTGAACCAGCACTGATTTACACTGCATGTTGGCATTTAACTGCCGTTTAAAGGAGATTTGTACCAGAACATGTCTTCTTTGAAAGCCAAAAAAGGAAGTATAGCCACGATCTATTAGCATACACAGTTAAACTGCTCCCAAACTGTTCATACATTGTCAATCTGGAACCTGCTATAAATGATTATTTCTACTGCCAAAATGAATGTTAGATTAAAATGCAAATTGAGACCTTACGGCTTCAAGCCCTCTTTGGAAGGGGAGCAGATGGTACAGCTCCAAGGTGAAGTCCAATTCCACAAACAGTATTTTATAATGTTCACATTTTGTCTGTAAATTACAGAATCAACTTGTCATAGAATCAACTTTCTAGATAAGAACAGTATTTTGTTATAATGCAGAAATGTATTTGAGATATTAGATAAAGCTCAATAACACTTTGACTACATTACTTTACCGATGGATAATATTTGTTTCCAGTTAAAACATATTTATTATTGGGTCTACAACAATTTATTCAGAAATCAAAATACTTAATTGGTTTAGAGTACTGTATTTCTTTTTCCTTTGTGATCAACTTTTTTATAGTTTTTATGCTTCAGATATAAAAAAAGCACACATAAAACAACAGCAATACACCACAAACAAAGACATATGCTTTATTGTCAAGGATTAAAGTATGTGGTGATTTATGTTCTCCTACAAAATGTAGCACCATCCAATTCCTGTTTGATAAAGAGAGATCTAAGAACACAAGACCCATTTTCTCATTGATTATACTTATTGTTGTTTATCATAAACACAGGGAGATAGTCTTCCAGGTGTAGTTGGACTGTCAAGACAAAAAGGGGTTAAAGGAAACAAGGAAAGGACTACATTGTTATGCTGTTACATGCTGTTGTATACAAATGTACCTTTTTCTTTGTATAATTTAAAGGAAACATGCTGGGACTAAGTGCAATATGTTCACTGCAGTGTAGATTTAAGTATGGAGGCAGCGTCCACAATTTACTGTAACTCATACATAATTCAGAAGCATTCATTGAATCACAGAGAGAATTATCACTGGGTCACTGTGCTTTTTCTCGAGATGTATAACCGTACTTTTGCTCTCAAATGATAGTCTGTTGCCGGTTTTCTCTGTCACTGGTATTCCAGGACAGTTGCAAGGTCTAAATGTGAAGAAAAGAGCAAGTCCCTGCGGGGGGAAATGTATACTTTGGCAGAAATTCATCGTCAAAGGATGAGGAATACATCTTTCTCTCAGGAAACAAAATTCCGTGCTGTAGTGTCTGACAAAGGTTCATGTTCAGCTGTCACGGGCCTTCAGAAATGCTCCCCTACATTTGTCCAATCACTAGAAAAATAGGTAGTGGGAAGCATCTGTAACAGCTCAATGCCCGGTCACTGAAAATTGAGGGTGTTGGTTAGAGGACAAGGAGAAATTAATGACCAAATGCCCAGACAAAAAGTGCAGTTTTTCGCTAGACAAATCACACCATTGAGAGTATGAAATCCCCTTTTTTGCTGCCGGCACAAGGAACAACGGGACAATGCGTTGGGCTATGAATGAATTCATATAGACAGGTGGTGCTACTGTATGCTGATAAGGCCAGATGGCTCTTGGGGTCAGTGTCTTAATTACCATGATGTGGCTGCGGGATTAAGATATGCAGGATGACTTTTGTTCCTGGAAAACCACTCATTCCTGGAAGGCACAAATGCGACATTTATATTAGTGTAAAAATCATTATACCTGTGGAGTTCAGCACAGGCATTTTGAATTGGGGCATTTTCTGCGTAATGAACATGGTGAAATGTTCTTCCTGTTAAAATGGCATTGTGTTTAAAGCTGTTTCACCTACAGACTGCACTTACCAGGTGCCTCTGGCCTGAATACTTAAGATTAGCTTGACATTTTAAATAGCTGTTTTGTCTTAATTTGTGTAGAATGTAGCAAGAATTATAGATAAATTCACGTTTTGCCTTTAGCCGACACGTGTAACTGGGAATAATGAGCGTTATCATCATTGTCATTTGGTTCCTAGATAAATGGATATAGAGCTTTTAAACACTTGTAGCTTTTTAGCTGATTTTAAGTATTTTTTAGGTTTGTTTTCAAATAATTTAGATCGATAGATAGATAGATACTTTATAAATCCCAAATTGGGAAATTATTTTGTTACAGGACCAGTGTGCACAACATTAAAATACCAATACTTAAAAAGTGGAAAAAAGTTAACAATTAAAAATAAAATGAAAATGAAAAATAGTATATCAAATATAAACAATATACAACATTTTGGATAATTAAAATGTTCTTTAAAAAAGGTCAAAAATACTGTAGCAGGAACATAGGTTTATAATATACTGTATGTACATATGATAGTATATAATATACTGTATATACATATGATAGTAAATATGGTTACTGTAGGTGGCAATTCTGCACTTACGTTATGTATAGCAACAGTTTGTACTAATCAAATGTGTAAATGCGTTATAATTGGCCTCTAATGAACACTAATTGACCTAGCAGGGATCAGCTCTCGGCTGCCATGTGTCTGTGTGTGTGTGCACTGTGTGTGTGTTGGTGGTTCTGGTGATTAATGACTTGCTGCTCAGTGAAATGACTGGTTTCTGTGGGTAGTTCCTTTAGATTTCACATGATATATTCCCAGAGGTAGTTTTGAAGCGAAGCCTAAGAGCACATCAAGAGAGACCCTTAGTACGCATCTGTCGTGTTACAGTGCTAAACAATGATTTAAAGATGATTTTCAGGCGGCTGTTCCATTATTTCTGCAGGCCTTGTGCTATGAGTCAGTGGCTCACACTGTTAACACCTGAAATCTAATCCCAGGTCTTCAACAAATCAATACTTGGCACCGCTTGTTTACTTACTGAACAACGAAATTCATAACAAATCCTATTACAGGCTTGATCTCTAAATCAATAAAGTTAAATGAAAAACTTGATTAGGGACTACACATTAATTCAACTCTAACTGGCACATGTCACTTCACAACACCTCATCGTTGTGTTTGCTCCAAAAAAGGTCCTCATATTTTATTTATGATATCTTTTATGTATGTATTTTAAAAGTTGTTCTTTGGATTAATGGCATGCTTAAGTATATCTGACTTGTCTGTCAGAAGGCTGATACATCTAAATGATGAACTGAAATGTAACTAAAATCAACATTAATTCTGAATAAGGCTCGTAATATGATGATATTGTTGATGACGCTTTACTGTCATAGAGTCTGACATTTTCTTGCATCATAGCAGCTCCATTTGGGACAACAAGGCTTAAAGTCTGATATGCTGAATGTCAAGTTATTACGTTTTTCTTTCTTCGTCTGTCCGTCCATCTTTACCTGAATTATGAAAGAAAGGGTTCATATTTAATTAACATTTTTTTTTTTGTAAAGACAGTGTGTATGTGACAAATCTCTAATCTACTACCGATGGGTTCCTGCCACATCAGAGGTTTTGTTCATTTCCTCCTAATCCCCTTGTTCATCTCCCTCATCTCCTTTCCCTCGCATGGAGTTATCAATTGTTGCTGCAACAAGAGAGCTAAAGACCTTCGCAGTGTGGTAAAATAACACATGTAATCGCAGGTTTAATGTTGATTTAATAAATCTCAGGAGCTGTGACATTTGTTGAAATGATGAGTCAAATCAATAATTGTACAGGCATAACAGTGGCGTGCCATCGTGGTTATCTTTTAATCATTTTCCTGATTCAGCGTTACAATGAGTTCACACAGAATAAGCTGTTTAATGGTTATGGTGACACACCAATTTCATCATAAATACCTAGAAATCAATCATCTTGGTTCAACATGATAACATATTAAGACACATTTGATGTAATAATGCAGGCACAGCTGGATATGATATGGTGTCAAACAAGTATATGCTAAAAGTAAGCATCTTGAGCATGTTGAAGAACACAAAAATGGTTAATCATGGAGTGGAAATGTTTGTCATGTCTTGTGGGATTTGCAGATGTTCATGTTCCACTATAGAAAACAGTAGAAAAGGAGTTTATTCCCAGCCATCTGGGCGGTATATCAGGAACGTCATGCTTTGACAAGATCGCGCGTGGTAATAGCTTTCTCTCTTTTACCCTCTGACCTTGCTGCACATTAATCTGTCTGGTAAATTATAGTCGCAGTGGCCCTCTGATTAAGCATATTGAATTCTTATTGATCCTTACATTTCCTAGGGAGTTCCGGTGACTCTTAAACGGTGCTGCAGTCTTTCCGATTTACATTGAAAGGGGCTAAGAAAGTCATAGCAAATGCTGTTAATAAGGTAAGCTCATGAGACTTTCAATTACCAACATGCAAATCTCATTTTGTAAGTAGTCAGAGGATACTTCTAACAATTAAGCTTGACTTTGTAGAGATTAATCAAAGACATCTGGGCAATTTAGAGCATTTAAAAAACACCCATTATGAGAAATGCAGGCCAATCAGCATGACCTACACAGAGGATTTTTTTTAAGGAAAATGAGCAGGGATTACTTTGTGTTACTCCAACAGAAAGTACTATCCCGCATTACAGTCAGGAGTTTGATGGTGGATTGTAGTGCAGTGCAGAGGGATTAAACTGCTATGATTAATCCAGAATCCCTCAGGAAATTAAACAGATAAGGATTGGGTTATAAGAATGCAGCTTACTTGAAAGGAAATCCATTTTCTATGGCCTTGCACATAAAACCTGGCATTACTAGATTTACAGCTCCTGCATGTACATGCTAACGGAAAAAACACACAGGCATAATGTTGAAATGAAAACTTATTCCCCTTTTACAATACCTTTAAATTGTTTTTCACCGTTTACAACTCTCCTGCCCTTATGGCTTGTGTTTTCAATGAGTGCCCTCTAATTCAATTTATACCCCATTGTACCAAAGTGAGTAATTCCAGGAATTCTATTCAAGGGACTTTATAATTTTTCGCTGACGCCGTATTTCGATTAGCTGTCAAAACCCTCCATTGTTTCTTTTGTGTGTGCATCAGTGTTAAAATGTTATTAGCTTCAGATCTTTCTAAAGCAGGGGTTTGAGTTAGCGGTTGAATAGAACACATCTAAATGTAAGAGGACTGAATTGTGAGCACTGTAAATCACATATAGCCCACTACATTTTATAGGAGATGTATCTGTATAATAAATGACATCAGCAGCTGTCTCACACAAATGGAATAATCTTCTAATTGCTAGGAATGGAACGTTTTACATCTTGCCACATGCTAAATATCTAGTCAATGAACGGCATTTTCGCAGAGCTAGTTTTTAATTTACATGTATTTGTTCTAGGATAATGGGTCTGTAACCCGTGGTTTAAAGAGAGCTTCTGAGTTGTTTGGTTTAGCCACATTTTGTTGTTCTTCCTAAACACGCCTATTGAGTTCTAACAAACAGGGCTTCTAATGAAGATTTGACTGAATGGGCATCACATTTAATTAGATTCTTAGCTTGCAGCAAGTTCTGTGTGAGCTTAATTTGTCCAGTAATCATCTACCTCCATCTTCTCTCTCTTAACAATATTGTAGACAATCAGTTTCCTTTTCTGAATGACGTTATAACCCTAAGACAATCAAGCTTTTCTTACTTTCTTGCCCTGTTTTTCAAATATAACTATTAAAATAACACAATGATTTTTTAACAAGCTGTACATCTGGGCTTTCCAGTTGTTGGGAAATAGTATCCTGATCTGCAGCTGCTGAGCACTGTGTCAGCATCAACTTGTGGAACAGCTGTAGGAGCGATATCGCTGTTGAAATGACAAACCGTCATAAAGCTATTCACTAATGTGTCAACGAGAGACCTTTCACTAACTCTGCTGTGTGTTGTTGTCGTCACAGGCGGACACAGGGGAGGCCGGGCTTTCAAGAGATCCAGGACATGAGGTAGGCTGCTGACTGATGAAACTACTTAAAACCCTTAGTGTTGCTTTTCCCTTAAAGCTGTGATTAAAGTTTCCATTTACATACACTCAGTTGGTAGCTTCAGCTTTTTGTTTTCCCCCTGAATACATTCAGCTTTAGTTTCAAATAGATTTTCTCTTTTGACTGCATGCTTTTTGTTTGCAGTGAATAGCATCTGGCACGTTTTTTATTTCGTGATTTATGGAATATGTCAGTGGCCATCTCTGAGATTATTCTCTAACATCATTGGATTGAATCACTGGCTGGCTCTGTGTTGACTCCAGTCACAGCAACGCAGAAAACAAAGCAATCTCAAAATCAAATTAAGCCAGCAAGTGGGTTCATGTTGGCACAGTGCGTATGGTGCTGCTACAGAGACGCAAGTTCAGTCCCAAGCAGCGGATTGGCCGGGCGCCCCATTGCACACAGGTGGCTGCATACTGGGTGGGAAGCCAGTAGGGGGGGGGGGGGGGGGGGGGGGGGTAGTAGCTGTCGCTGTAGTAGCAACTTCTACTAGAGGGTCGGGTGCTGTGAACTGTGTGGATCTCTGTGTCTCCCTCTCTGTGAAGCTCTTCCCTGATAGGTGGAAAACAAATGGCTCGCATAACTTAATGCGTATTTAAAGGAACTGTCTCCAACCTCCCCCGGCCAAAAGCGGGGGCCAAGATGACAGACATTACTGTTGAGTCTGACATTTAAATTGGGAGAAAAGTGCATAATTTAATGGAATGTAAGAGTGGCTAAGTGCCTTTGTTTGTAATTGGACAGTGCTGTGACAATCCTGAATAGCTGAGAAAATTGTACATGCTCTTAGTAAAATTACATTCTATTATCACTTTTTGTTACCTGCTTATTGCGTTTGATGTCATTAGTCAAATTGTTGACCATCAAATGTGGCAACTTGGATTCATGTGTTTTTCTCCTTTAGTCACCAGGATGCAATGCTTTGCACACCGCCAGTATGCGGGTGATTGTTCCATATCTGAAAATGTCCTGTAACACCTCTGGGCTTGTGATTCTACTCTCAGCAGGAGCAGAAAATACATAGCAAGAAAACATTAATAACCACAAGATATTGCATTGCATTCAAGTGATCAATTGTTCTGCTGATCATTGTGGAAGCACTCTGTGCATCTGCAGAAAATAGGATTCTCCCTAGATATGGAAGGAGACTTAATCCTGGCCCTATATCTATAGAAGATGTTAAGCTCACTGTGGGGAGACACTTGCAGCCAGCTCTCTCTCCTTGTGCTTTCTAAGATGAGGTTTGGGAGCCAGCTAAAGCTCTTTCGTTACACAACGCTGCACAAGAAAAAGTCCACATTAAAAGCATCACCAGTAGCATTGATATACAGTAGGTGCTAATGCTCCTTGTGTTAAAATGTTTTAAACCAAAGCTCAATCTTTCAATGAAGCTGTTTCCTCGCGCTTTCCTATGTCTTTCTTCTTTTTTTAGCCACATTGTGAGAACAACAATTTCATGCAGCTGTCGATATGATACGAGCAATGATATGGTTGCTCATGGACACAGGACTATATTATGGCAGTTTGCTTGAGCTTTACAGGCCAGCTGAGGTCATGAAAGTGTATAGGTTACACTCTAATAACAGAGCCAACAAGCTCCAAGACATCTCATACATTTCTGGCAGAGTGTTTGGAAAGTAAGGGCTGGGTAGCTTAAGAAGAATCAGTGATCAGGAAGATATTTGTAGAGCCTCTAAGATGTTATATTTGTGAGAATAAGCCTCAAACAGCTTATTCCCCGTATAATCTTACGCATGCTGTAGACTTTGCTGGAGCTGAAAGGATGCAGTGAGCTCACTAAGAAACAGTATCGCTGGGAATTGGGTATCTGCTTCCCAAATGTCTTTTTTTATCAGTGTCACTGTGGTGCAAGCGTGTGGCTTCCCGCTTAACTCAGTTTGAATGTTCCTTAATGGGGGGGGGGTTTAACTTTGTTCCACCAATGAGGACAGGACAAAAAGTTCTGGATAATCTCAACCCCTTCAGCACAGTTTGATTTACAGGAATAGTTGCGTTTTAGAAAGGATGTCTATTTGTTACGTCATGCCACCATGGCACATGGCAGTGTCTGTGGGACACAATGTTACCATGGTGAGGACACATTCTTCTCACCACAATAACTCAAGAGAAATACATGGTAGAAAATATTATATAAACCCTAAAGAGTCCTTCCTGCTTGGATTTTTTGTTTGGAGGCCTTCAGATCTTAAATGTGCATGTTGATGAGGACAACATGTTTAATTGAAAGTCCTTAATGCTTGTAGGGATTTCATAAAAATAGATATTGGATATGTTAAGAGATATGGTAACATTTAGGGATGTCACAAGATGCTTCTGTACTAAATCCATGCAAACATTTTGAAGACAATGATGACACTTGTTCTTCTATAATACAGGCGCTCAGCGTGCCGTTTCCCTCATAGAACATTTTGAACAACAACACTGTGTTGAAATTAGCAGGAAGATGGCTAGTAACATTAGCTTTTAGCAGCCGGTAGGTAGCACAGTCCCACTTGGCTGAATAATGGAGCTAACAAGGGTTGCATTGAGTCATAATGCATTCTAGCTCTAATCAGTAAAAGTTAGTATTTGGGGGAGGAAAATGATATTGTTTTCAAGATATGTTAGTCGTAAAATAATACCTTTTTTTTTGGCTAGTACTTGAGGTGGGATCAAGTATACATTAGCCAAAAACCAATATGCAAATAAACAATGTTAAATACATTTGGATGTATTGTTTTACATTTTTACCTTGTTATCAAATACAATATTCGTAGACAATTCACTAGTAATGGGAGGGACTTCAGAATATCTGTATATTGACATTGCTAATATCTTTTGGTATAAATCTTTGGGAATTCATTTGTTATATAGATTATATAAAGGATATATATCTTTTTATTTGTTTTATGGATAAGAAGCTTTTTGTAGTCACCATGTTTCTCCTTGATTTTGCTTCAGAATGTATAGATGTTTTCTGTTGATGGAACAGCGCAATAATTATTTGGACCTACATGGTGTAAAAGTCGGGGGAAAAGATTAAAGTATAAACTTTGCAAGGGTCCTTTCTTTGCCTTTTAACTTTCAATCTTGTCATTGCAGGGGGAACTTGGATCAGAAGGGCAAAAGGGAATCGATGGGGAGAAGGTAAGTACTACTATCTCCAGCAGACATATATTCCATACATAGCACATCAGCCAGATCTAGTTTCGTCAGGGAATCAATTCTTATAGGCTTTTCATTTTCTGTATGATGCCCCGTGGGGAGGAACGAAGCACTGTTTCCTCTGTGGCTGTTTTCAGGTGCCTGTCATATCTGAAGGGCGTCTAAGTGTTTTTGACTCTGCAATGTCCTTCTGTAGTGAAATGAATTGATATGTATGCTACCATTGGCTCGGCATACTAATGGACTAAACTCATTTTTCAAATTACCATAGCCCCGTCGATGTCATTTCAGGTTAAACTTTATGGCATGCTGTTAAACCTGGCTGCAGTGATGAAATGAATATATGTCTTGTGAACCACAACCAGTAAATCCTAGTCCTTTTTCTTTAATGAATAACTTATTTTTGGAACTTGGTGAATTTAGCCTGCACATTCCTCCTAAAACTATTGGTTGAATCAAAGCGTGTTTTATGTTGCACTGCATTTGTTTGCCCACAATGGCACACTTTCAGTTGATGGCAGCTGTGCAGATGGTCCGTTAAAGTGGTTTAATAAAGGGACTACTTTTCATCACTGTCCCCCCACTTGAGTAGTCAAACAGCTGCCACAGAAATCACCCTCCCTGCAGGCTGTGGACGTGCACACTGCCCTAACAGTAATTCTGAGAAATATCGGAAAAGAAAACCAGAAATAAACCTAACAAAGATGAAGCTGAATGCTCATTGAGCTACAGGGTACTGGAAGTTTAAGTACTTGGTAATTCTAAACTGTTTTGTAAATGTCGCAAGGTCGCTAATGTATCTAAAGTACGGTTACAAAAGCACAGAGAGGTTATAAAAGAACATGTTGATAAAGAATGAGTATTTGTACACAGACTGCTGCTATACAGTAGGAATATAAATGGAGTTCTTACACATATTCTGGTTGAATATAACAATATACAAAAACACATTAGCAGAATTTGAAATACTGACTCTATCTTAGGGAGCTTTCTGCAACAAGAATAAGCTTTATGTTGTGTTAATAGTGCTGCTGGTGATTACTTGAAACGAAAGAAAAGCAACCTACTGTTAATGTACTCAATTGAAATAGAAAAGGAGCTGCTCTGACAGGATAGATTGTGTACTGCTTGCATTCAATCCATCAGGTTTTCCTGCAAAACAGCTAGCTTGGATAACAGTAATTGTCAGTGTGCAATAATTCAAGTACATTTCAGGATGAATCAAAAAGAAGTACAAATAGGTTACAAACACAAGCTTTGGTTGTGAACCAACAACCAGAGTTGCTCACTTTGATTCAAGGTAAGTAGCAATTGGCAGCCTGAAAAGCCAGTTGACGTCATGGCTGTATTTGCATATGAATGACATGATCAAGTTTATTTACATAGAAATTTGAAGGGGTGGGAGACCGCACAACTGGAAATGAACTCGATCCGCGTCAAAGACTGACTGATTTGTTGCCTTTTTAGTTTTGTATAAGTATAATGGAGGAATGGGATAATGCAGTCTTTTCTACTGGGGCTGCAGCAATCAAGAGGAAAGGGTGACAGAGCTGGTGAGCAGCCCTTCTTTCTTCACTCACTGGTTCACCCTGCTCCACTTGACTGGAGCTTGTTTTCCTTTCCAAGAAAAGCAGCTGCTCAAAACTTTGTGTAGCTGTCACCAGTTGATGTCATTTTGTGATTTGCATATCAATGCAGCCGTTTTGAGAAGGCAGGGGTCTACTATGTGTATGTACAAATCAAAGTCAGCCACAAAGTTGTATAAATATCTTTGTTACCAAAGACGTCATAAAAGAGGGATTCAAGAGTGTAGATAGTTGCTAAATTGGCAGCATTGGACCCAGGGTCTACTCCCCCTCGCTGTGTGTGTTTGTGTGTGTCATCATCAGTAGCGTTGGTTTGTCTGAAAATGTATCTCCAGAATTGCATTCCTATATGTCAGTCTTGAGTCAACGATTAGAAAATATGGGAATAACAGCTTTTTTGCATCCCAAATGAGCATTTATGTTTTCTATGGTCACACTCACATATCTCTCCATGCATGCCCTTTAGGGATGTATAATACTTTACCCCAATTGAGTGATTTGGAACAAAGAAAAGTAAAACATTGTATTTTTATTTTGCTTCTAGCAGGCGTGTTTGTCCGGCACTACTGACAAGTAGTTATGGATAATAATGTTTGGCTCTGGGCTTGTTCAAACTAGCGTAGCAACAAGACAGGCAGTCTAGCTAAATCAAAAGTAAAAAAGATGTGCTTCAAACCCGCTGTGTATTGTCAGCTAGCAAACCATTGCTTAAAACATACAAGAGCAATGGGTGGTGTGGACCTGTCTTCATACTGGAGGCCCAGAGATTAAATTGACATATCTCTCTCTCATCCGAAAATACGATACTAACAGAGGCTGACGAGAGCAGGGGGAGTAAACAACAACAATGAGTTGATGTTCTCTGAAATGAACTGTGGAGCTCATGGGAAATCAGAGTAGGCATTTATGTGTCCCTGAGCTACTACTTTCACATACAATTAGGCTTTGCTCCATTGTAAACATATAAATATTGATTCTAGTTGCCTTCAAGTGAAGAAATGTCCACCCAAAATTCCACACAATTTGGCCATTTATCACAATTGATTCAATGGATTACATGTTCCATGTAAGAACCCTTCTAGTAATTCGGTGGAAACTAAGAAATTCTAAGATTTAACACAGTCTCCCTACCCATGAACAGCATAAATCAAGCTGTGATGGGATGTTCATTATTAGTCTTTTCCACAGCTGTGCTGTAGTCAGTGATTTATTTGATATCTTGACCTAACCCTTGTATTTGATTTAGATTAATAAGAAGGCAGGACAGTGGAATACAATATATGAGGTAACCTAGCCCCCAAGAATCATCATTGAACATAGAGCAGTACAGGATTAATGGGTTAAAACCAGTATCCCCAGTGACTGTGAGTGGATGAGCCTCATCGACTTAATAAGGCAGCCCCTTCTTAACCAGTTAGTCGCTTACAGTAATCTGTTCAAAAATACTTAAAAGTACATTTTTTGCTACACCTAGACTGTAGATGTTAACATTATAAATGTTTGGGTATAAATGTTTGGGTGGTCATACCTGTATATATAATACATTATATCAATACTACTTCATATGAGTACACTATATCTGCCACCAAGTGGTGGTTGACTGAGTCGTTTCAGTTTAAGGAAAAGCTTTGCTAGTGAATTGAAAACTGCTCCGTCACTTTTAATGTTCCCATATGCTCATAATGTTCATAATGAAATGCTCATAACATATAATTCAACTCAAACTGTAGTTGTAATGCTCCTTGTGTTTATTTAGATGGTGAAAACGGTGGAGCTAGAAGCAGTTAGTAAGACTAGAATAAATGATTAAATCTTTTAATAACAAATAAATTGTAAACTGTTATGTTGCACAAATAGATGAGCTTGTTGATTTCAATCACACTATGCACTGGGAGACTCTATTACCGATCTGTCCCTTTACTGCAATTAGCTCATATTCCATTTTTAAAGCAAGTATGTTATTTACGGCGCGAGTAGACACCTGAGAAGCCAGAATTCTATGTATGAGCATGTGATCTGGTATCGTTTTGCAGATACACGTCCTGTGGGACAGACGGAGTGCACACCGTGTTATCTTGTGGGTAATCCCAGTTACATTTGTGGATACATGTTCAGTTGAAAAGTGTGGTTGAAAAAGTCAAAACAGGATATCCTCTGCCCTCTGACAGTGAAGACTGATCCCCTCGCTAATGGACCTTTGTTTAGGTCAAACTGTATTTAATCATAGAGTGTAATAGATATGCTAATAAGCTAACCTTTTAGCACTCAATATGATTCGTCTTATATTCCTATATTGTATGTGGTGGTGTATCGCTGAGCAAATGGAAAGTCACAAAAGGCATTTCCTGCTGTAACCTCCCTGGCATGTGTAGGCCGGCACTCAAGATATCTCTGTTACTTACAGATCCTGTTCCATAGAGCTTTAACAGCCTGTCATTCACGATTACAACATTTCCCCACCAGAATGTTCTGAGACACAGTGCAGCTACAATTATGTTATAATGTAGCCTCTCTTTATGAGGATGAACCTATTGTGTGATGATTAAAGTGTTTACATTAACTCAAACATGCAATTATTCAGTCAGACAAGGGCTGTGACCTGCAACCGCTCTGATAGGTAAAAGGTAGAAGTAAACATAATTAAACTGCCTTTGTATAACCCCGCTTCTTGCTTGCTTTAGTTGTCATGTGCTGGGGAGTTGCCAGATTGTCTTGTGGCCCCACAGCTACGGCAGTGGGGAGACACAGTGGTGTGTGTAATTAGCAGGCGAGTGTACACAGCTCCCCACAGTGTCCTGACCTCGTGCTGCAGGAGCGACAGCCAGCACCGGCCCATTCCCAGCCCCTTCATCCCCCCTTCATACTGCCCTGAACATGCAACAAAGCCCACAGCTTACAGCAAAAAAGCTAACAATACATCCGGACCGTCTTGTCTACATCTCCCTCTGTGACACTGTGCTCTGGAATTAAGCCTGTGGGCTCAAGGCTGAGTCCATTAGACAGAGGGCAGCACCTTAACTAGGCTTTGGTGTGGAAGATAGGACGATTAAAAAAAGGAAAGGAATCCTTTTTCCCTGAAGGGTTATTTATGTTTTCTCTCACAGAGATGGGATTTTTTTGACAATCATCAAAATACATTATAATTGCATAATTTTATGTTAGTTGAGGTAAGTTGGGACGATTTAAACTGCTTTGCTAAGATCCACACGTCCTTTATAGCTTTTCTAACAGCTATATGTATATGTTTCAATTTAAGGAATCCTCTCTTCTTGACTTTAAGGCAGTCACAAAGTAAACTAAATGTAACTTAAGTCAAGGTAGTAATATCAGATAAATAGTCTGGTACAAGTAAAAGTCCTGTGATCAAAGTAAAAGTACTCAATATGCGCTGGCCCACTTCAGTAAAAAATAATTATATTTAATTTGATTGTTAATCTGAATCTGAATCTTAATAGTAACTACAGGGCGCATTAGGGTTATCTCATCCCTTGGTATATAAAAGGTATAGTTTTGGAAATCGAATCAACATTTGTTTAACGTACATTGGATCCCAGATGATCCCTGCGGCTAATTATGGCAACATGCATGCTAGTCTCAAGTCATTGTTTTCAGTAGCAAACACTGTGATATTTGACGTCTCCTTCTACTACTTTCTACTCCAAATGATTTATACATATACAAAAATGGTTGTATATTTTCTAACACAATATTTAACTTTATCAACTTTACACAACTGTTTTAAAGTCTCTGCTGGTGGAGGCTTAGAAAAAGGAGAGAAACAGGATGAGAGAGTGTTCTGGCAGAACTTTCCCAACAGTGTCAAGTGTATAAAATTGGTAGGTAACGCTTGACTGAACAACTTTGTACAATATTTGCGGCAGTGACAACAAGAAAGATTTAGCAGATTTTAGCCCAGGGCTTTGGAACAAACCGTGTCACAAATCAGATTTATTAAATACAGAATTTGGGAGTTTTTGCTCTCCTAAAGTTGAGTGATTTGAAGTATCTTTCTGTTATATGAGAACTAACCACAGCATATAAGAAAGTCCACAGCAAAATTGATTACTAAAAATGATTTAATAAAAGCGTGTTGACAATTATAACTATGATTTGTATTGAACCCTTTGACAAGATGTTGTTTGTTCCCTTGAGCTAAATACAAAAATATATACAATAGTTAACCTATTTAAAGCAAATACTCAGAAAGCATGGTGTGTATACAGTAGAAGACGCTGTATGAAAAGTAGACAATTAGAGCAAAGAATATTTATTTTGTGTCCCAGAGTAAGACTGAATGCAACATTTTCAAGACTGCCAAAAGCCTTAGCCAATAAAACAAGTGCTGGCTAACTTTTAATTGCTGGTTGTTTTCATATACAGCCCATTACTAAAGACAAGTCCAGATGCCGTACAGTTCCACAGGTCCTATTACTGAAGTACTGCAATCTTGGAATTATCTGAACATTCGCACAGTGGAGCCAAGTTTTTATCAAAGTACTTTTTTTTTTCTCTCCTGCCAGAGCATCTTTTGTCATACTAAATTCGAGAGCACACATGGGAAAAGTGAGCACCACTCTGCACAAGTTTAGAAAGTGAATTGTTAGCATTTGGCATACTTGCTGAATTCTTCATCTTTTATTTAAAAGTGTGTTTTTAGACAGTTCTAATTAAAATATTTACCAGCAGAAACGATTTGTTTGTGGCACACGGATAAGCCAAAGCAGATGCAAAGCTTAGCTAGACTTCAATACAGGCTGGGTGACTACCATTCAATATATTTTATAGTGAGAGAGTGACTTTTGGACCGACAGAGCTTCTGACTGACATGCATTTGCTTTCTGATAAGGACATGTGCCATGGGAAACATATTTCACCACCTGCACAAGTTAATTCCAGTTGCATTATTCAGTTTGAGTTATGGTAGTTCCCTGTCAACTCTTCTGTTGACATATTGTCTGCTGTCTGCAAAGAGGACGCCAGGGAGGGAAGGTTGCTTTTGCTAAAAAAAAAACATACAGCATAAACATAAATATTTATGATTTATAACAAAACCCGGAATAGTCATAGCATTATTTAGTAAACAGAACTTAAATACGAGTCATAGGTACAACATCTAGCAACATGTCTTATAGGTAAAAGGGCAACTGGCAGGGTGTCAGAGAATGCACAGATGAGACCATATTGATAGATGTATGAAAGTGGTTACAGGCCTCAAATAATATGAATATAGTCCAAATAACAGTGTAAGTGAAGAAAGAAAAGTAGAATCGGGGGGGTTGGTAAAACACAAAAGGGAGGAATATTGTCAGATGTTACAAATTAAAGGAAATATTCCACTGATATGAACCGCACTGGTCAGAGGCCAATTCTGAAGACCATGCGTAGGGATGGCCCAATGTCACATGTTGTTTTAGGATGAACAAATTGCACATTAGTCATGAGGCTTCATTTAAAGTAGGAATTAGCTCAAATGTCAAACAAACCCTTTAATTTACACTTAAATTCCCATAATTCCCATAATCTATTCCCTGTGTTTGAATTTTTAATTTTGTATACCTGTTATCAGCTTCGTGGACTGAGTCAAACTCCTTATCGTGCTCAGAAGGGTTAGAAACAGAAATCCTTTATTCCGTCCCACAGTGGTGAAATGTATACTTTACAACATGTTCATTCGAAAGTATTTCATTCCACAGTTCATCGGTGAAGTGAATAATGTGTACTAGGAGCGTTTGAATTCTCTCCTAACTCACGATCGCAAAGCTGTGAATGGGAACAAACGTCAGCCTTGTGGTCCCTTCCTCAAATGAACCAGAGGAAAACACACAATGACTGTAACAGATCACAACAACACCACATTTATATTACAAGACACTTTTCCCCACAACAACGAGACAAGATCTTCTCATTACAAAAAAGTTCTTTCGAAACTCGTGCAAGATTCATCCAAATCTCTTCTGTTATCGACTGAACCTGAAGTTGTTTACGTCCTTGTTATCAGATGAGCCTTGTACTCTTCGGTTTCTGCCACAGCTCTGGTAATAACTCAGAGGGGAATTTGCTTGTGGATCCTCTTGTGTCAAATTGCCCCAGTAAGGTAGTTAAGCTGTCGATTCAAATAAAGAATTGGGCTCTCATGTGCAGCTTTGAGACAGATGCCCTTATTATTGACAGTGTGAGTGGGCTAACTGGCAGAGGTAGAGTGATGCAATCTGATCAAATAATGTCACAACCATGTCATCATTAGTGCATTTTAAAGGCAACAACCACGCCATTAAAGGGCAATTTATCAGGAATCTGTATTAGCTGTTGTTTCTATAGCGATTTATTTTAGCACTACTTATGTATGAATAGTTGTGTTTAATACAAGGAATAGGCGATGAATTAGTCTCTGCTGGAGCCAGACAAAAGGTGTTAAAGGTAGGTAATCGTCTTCCACAGATATATAGCTCACTATTTTTAGCCTTTCTATCTCTATATTTAACCATGACAAATTATTGTATTTCTGAATCATTTCGCAGACCGCTCACACTCAACATATCTCCTGTCCTCCCCCCCAACCCATTTCAAAGAGTTGCTGCTACTGGCCTAAATATGTCATACCTAACAAGGCCTGCTGCAAATGTAGCCTGTCAATGTGTGTCAAGCTTCATTTATCAGCTATCACTCTTTATCTCAGCTGTACCACCTCTTTCACATTTCTACCGAGAGCTTGACTTTGCCCCGGGCCAGGCGCGGGTTTAATTCCACCCTCAGGTCCTCCGCTTCAAGGTGTAAAAGCAATGACAATCAAGAGTCCTTGCGATGCTGAAAAACAGAGAAGGGGTTGAGGGGCAGACACTGTATAATCAGCTGATTGCCAATCTCACTGCACACTTTTGGAAAATGCAGCGTCTAATGATTGACATTATCTGCTCTTCTCTTATTGACCGGTTTTGTCGGGCCTGAGAATCTCACACCTGCATGACATAATGAGTGTCAACATATTGACATACAGTAACACATTTTGGGTGTTTTTTAACCAGTTTTTAATCCGTAACTCCCACTAAAAAGAAATATAATTTAATATATTATATATTCTTTATTCCCAGGGTCTGAAAGGTGACCCAGGGCCGGTTGGTCCAAAAGGAGACAAAGTGAGAGAGTCTGATTTACAGACTGGCCCGGACGAAATTACACCGTAACTCGCTTTTCTTTTTTAAATAACAATCGATACTTCAGGGAATCTGCATTGACTTTGATGAGCTGTAATCCCCGCCTCAATAAGGGGTTTGCCCATCTGTTTGAAGTGCTGCTATGATTGCTACTCCAAACATGGCCGGCCGAAGAATACTGTTATTGCTATCATAACTTAGCAAGACCTTATTGATGGTCATATAGAGTAGCTTTTATCCAGGCCTAGAGAAAATGTTCCACTGCAGAGTATTTGTATATTCATAGGAGAAGCTGTTTGTAATGGACATAGCCAACAAATCCCTTTATCTTGCCCTCTCTAAACAGTATTTCTTTAAAGCCTGCAGCAAAAATGGCTATGGCACACTATTGCCTTCTTATTTAGGGACTGCTCACATACTTGATTTAGAATATATTTGACAATTGATCACAAATACTGTAGAAATCCACTTAGGTATGTCCTATACAGTGCCTAAATGCATACGCCTGGGATGTAAGACAAGCTGGAAGTGCAGTAGAGAAGTTTGATTCCCAACCTTGTTCTTATCTGCAGCTCCTTTATAGTCTGTTCACCGACATCACTGAATCAGATAAGCTCTGGTTGCAATGCAGAAAACATTGGTCTTTTTGAAAGTTTTCCTTTCTTTTCTTCCCACTGTGGGATTACTTTTCATGTATGAGATGAAATGTTTTTCCTGTAATTAGTTGATACCTCTCGCTCTTTTATTTTCCTCCCTTATTGGGTTTTTGTGTTTGTTGTTGTTGTTGTTGTCTTTTGGAACTCACCGCATAATTGTAGGTGCAATGCTCTGTCTGCCAGCCTTGAAGTTATAATGAGGTCTGTGTGTTTCTGTGAAGACAACAGAGTATCACAGCGTATTTTATCCTATTTTCCGGATGGGATGGTGGGGTTGGGGGTGGAGAGAACGTTTGTTTGTATTGAAACTGACAGAGGGAGGCAGATTTGGAAGCATAAAGTAATGAGTCCCCTGCATATCCCATAGCAAGCATATTTTAGCTGTGACATTCATTTAGACAACAAAATGGATATGAACAACAAAAAGGCTTTTTTCTTTCATCCTCATCTGATAAACGGGTATTGCCAGATTCAAAGTCGACAGATCCTCAGCTCGGTGCTTTATAAAGTCCTGTTGTGTTTGTGGTGAAAGGGGGAGATAAATGCAAGGAATATTGGACAGTGACACATGGGTTTTTATCTGCAAAGACAAAAACATTGGGGAAGCAGTGAAAAGCGTGTGAGATCATTGCTTACATTGCGTTATCCTGGCGTCAAAAGACTTCAACCTCTTTCCTTATATGACTTTTCGTGGCTGCCCGTATGTCACAGTCACCAAACAATGTTATCATACCTGTCCATTGTTAATACTGCAAAGCTTTTACATGAAATAGTATGGCTGTGTTTATTTTAAAGCCTGTCACATTTAATAGAAGCAGCCCACCTGCCAGTTTTCTGACAGTTTGAAAGTCACAAGACATTCATTTCAAGACATACTGTAAATACCAGTTAATGGCCTTCTATCGCACATAGTGCATATCTTGACATATTACTGCTATGCATCATAAAAAGCCTGACCTTCAGTTTTTTATCACAAACATGATGGCTGGCCTTTAGGATAAATCTTTTAAAAGTCAAAAATATATTGTATAGATTTAGCCGTAGCCGTTTCCACTGCACTGCAGAATGTTAAAGATGTTATTGACTGAAGTTTAAGGAGTTATTAATTAGTATCTTCAGGGTGATGTCGGTCTGCCTGGAGCTGCAGGGCTAAGTTCACTGTACATTTACATCTCATTATGCTATCTGTGATGACATTTCACAGCCTTTTGTCGCCGAGTTGGTGCTACAAGCAGTGTTAAAACAGTGGTGGTCCACAGTGATGGGAAGTGAGGCAGGTGAGCAGTGTCTGTGTCACATTACCATCGCCTGGGAATGGGTCAAACAAGAAGCAGATAGACAGGGCTCGGTGGGCATCGCCACTTGGGCCAAAAAGGACAGGGATGAGCGGCCAGGCGCAGAAGAATCGAGCTCCCGGCCTCCGCGTAGGGGGGGGAGGTTGACAGGTAGCTGTATCCCACATGGGTGAGACATGCACCTATTGGGTCTTTCACTGCAAACTTGTAGCATTTACAGAAACCTGGGGAGAACGACAACACACTTCATGTATTTCGATCTTATAATTGGACCGGCTTCCTGTATGGTTTTGTAATATCTAGAGGACAGAGAACCCAGATTTGTGCTCATTCAAATTGAAGCTACATATGTCAGCAGGCAGCAGATATATGTACTAGCAGATGCTCGCATTGTCACTTATCAACACACATAGGGAATGTGTGGGCACGGATGCAAACCCACATACTCTCAATGCACCGGATCCAGGGAGTTGACGGCTGCTGGAGATTAAAGGTATACTGCAGGGTGGTTAGATAATTATGTACACATCATGAGGGGATCAGCCTTACAGTTTTAATCAGCTCTGGAGTGACAGAAATACTGTGTCCCACTGCTGCTGGCTTGCCACTTTTATGTCACCAAAGTGCCTATACCCACAGTACTGTACACCACCAACCATTAGCTTTTTCTCCAATGCACATTTTTTACATCTACAAGGACGAGCAAAATAACAATCTCTCCCTGTGAAGCAGATACAGTTTCAGCAAAACTTTTTCAAATCATACCAGTAAATTGGTGATTGAGTGTAAGCTGAAAATATTGAGCAAGTTATTAAAGTAGTGTATACTATCTGCGGGGTGGATTTGCATTGTATTGCTTGTTACCCAAGGTCGAAACTCTGTGCTCACAATCCAACAAAATATGTACTATTGTATATGAATAATTGATTTATTATCAGAAGCCCTGCACAGACTAAGTCATGTTTTATTAAGGGTGTCACAGGTCAGAGCTGTCACTCTTGTTTTATAGATACAGCTGCAAATATCTCCGGGCTGTCAGCCTCCTTGTTAAATTATTTTCCTATTGTTTGTTCTTTGCATGAGGCCTTCGACTGACTTGAAAGACATATGTTCTGAATGTCCATTTCTGCAGCTGTTTCCAGGAAAAGTCAACGGCGTTTGACTTTTGGATGCCAATTGAAAGAGGACACCAATTATTTGGCTTGTATTTGAAAGATGAGATGTTGTATGTGGCCTTGTAAACATTTCGTCGCCTGGTGGACAGACGACTCTGTCTGCCCTTTCCTGACAGTGGTCAGCAGGGTGTCTGGGGGGGTTGTAATAGCCATGCTCTGACTTCTGTTTTGGTCATCCAGCTAGAGATAATGACCTCTTTACCAACTGTATTCTGTTGCCTATAACTGCCAAACATGTATTGGTAAAACCATACAGGATGAATGTTTTCTTACGTTTGATTCTTTGTTTGATTCCTAGGCTGACAAAGACTGTTTCAAAGGAGATCAGGTACTTCAATAAATGAATATTGTTTTCACAAAAGAGACATCTACACATTCTGTATTCTTGAGTTTGTTTTATTGTAATCATAACTCTTTATTTGCCACATCTAGGGCCTCCCAGGTGACAAAGGAGAAAAGGTAACACCTTTAAGAATCTTAATGTCATCTGTTCTTCTCATTGCACAAAGTCTACATAGCATATTCTTGAGCAATCAAGTACAACTATTAAGGTCCATCTAGCTATTATTGAAGCCCCATAAGTATATCTTTGTGCAATAATTTTAAAACAAAATCACCACTCAGTACGCACCTTTATTAACTTCCTAATTGTTCCTTATCAAGATACTGTGTAGAATAATGGAATGAAGCTCTGATCAACCGAGGCTGAAAATTGCCTATTAAGGGGATCCTGGAGAAGTCACCTAGAAATTGTTCATGAGCAAAGATGGAAACTGCAGCTGTACACACTCATTTATATCTTCTCATGCTAACTTAACTAAGCTAATGCTGCATTCCCTATCACTGCAAATAAGCCCACTGGTTATCCAATGGTCTGTTGAAAACATGTGGCATAAACATCTGTCTGCATCAGTTTTTATAGGAAGCCAACCGTTATTTCTCACTGCATTGCCAAATGAATGTAGCACCTGATTCACTATGATACATGTGCCTTTCCCCAGGGTGTGGCGGGGGTCCCAGGGGAGCCAGGAAAAGAGGGCAAAAGGGTGAGTAAACAGGAACAGTCCACCAGTTGTGTGGCCTGACTGAGAGGACCTGGTCTGGTGAAAGGCCAAGCAGCAGCTGAGTGGCAGTTATTTTTTGGGGGGGAGGCGAAGATGATCCATGGCAAAGAAGGAAGAGGAGGTGTGGGTTTGTTGTAAGACAATTAATGAATGGATTTCATGGTCAAGGGGTCATACACACTCACAGTATGACTGGCAGCACACATGGTACAGTCTGACTATAGTGGACAGTATTCAGTTTATTCAAAGGCCAGTCAATGTCAATGCCTGGATCAACTGAAACATTGCACCACATTTATTAACGTGTCCCGCCTGACTGGATAAGTGTCTGGATTTGTAAAAGTATGCTTTTACAACTCGTAGCTTTTTAACATAACAATAGTATTTATGGGAACGTTTCCTAAATTCTTGTATTTGAAAAGTACTTGCATGTTCGATGCTCTAACATTTGTGTTAGGTCAACATTATGACACTTTGGTGGCCTGACGACAGTAGGGAATGTTGTTGTTCCTTGACATCACAGCTGAAAGGCAGTGTTAAAGGACAGGTGGAGAGAGCGTCCTTTTGTGTCCAGCTTAATTGAGTCTTGTGTCAATACCTTCGCCCGTGTCACTGTGTTTAGAAATAGGCCCTTCCGACTTGCTTGGAAGGTCAAAAAACAGGAAGAAATCATTGGAGCAACATATGAAATATATAGCCGGTTGAGCGCAAGAACACCCATAAGTAGGTCACGCAAATGTTCTTTTCACATTGAGCAAGAGACGAGATGATGCACCTCGAGACATCTGGATACAAGTATCTCAAGAATTCTGTGTCGAATACATTCAAACTTGTTCCAATAACATTAGCAATTTATGAGCTGTCTGTCATTGGTTGTAATATATCTCAAGTGATCCATTCCCACAATGCATGAAGTAACAGAATTGTAAAGTATTTGCGGTCAACAAATGAGCTCAGAGGCTGGTGCAGATGTTCTTTAGTTGCTGTTGTCTTTCTACTTTATTGGTGAGGTGTTATTACGTACCTAACCTGACTTAAGTAGGGATTCAGCATCAAGGGGACCGCGGGTCAGAGAGGCATCAAATTACTGTGTGCACTTTTCTTCTCAAACACAGTTTTATGAGGAATCCTTCAATCATAATTGGTTTTGACGAAATAGAAAATCACTCCCTGTTTGATGTTTTTGTTTCTTGGTTTCCTATACCATCATCATTCTCATAGTGTCTTTGAAGATACTGTAGGTCAAAGAGCCACAGGGCTTTAAACTGGCCATTTCAGACATTCTGCTGTTGTTGTTGATGCTGAAGACACCGTTCTGATCTATTAATACCCCGTCTTTGATGACTAGCTGTCTTCATGGTGACTGTTAACGCGCTAAGGTTTCCGCTTATTCTTAGCTCTACGAGTCACATGTGGCGGCCCACTTGTTGAACCAATGTGTCTTACTGCAGTTCCACAGCCTATTTCAGGACGGTGGACGTGTATCATTATCAGGGGCTAGCTAGTGGCCAGCTGATACAGCAGGAGACTCTCACCCAATTAGCAACTTTTTTCCACGCTCGCAACTTATTGGTTTCACAAAGAGCCATGGAGGATGCACAAATGATGCAGCATATCTTGACACTGGCTGACCAATCTGCAACCTTCATAGAATAGCTTGGAGAGGAAAGCTTTCACAAAGCCTTAGATCCAACCAGACCTTCTCTCACACTGTCCACTTCAATTTATTGTTGAGGGAAATACAACCACTCTAAGCCATTTAGATCGACTTCAAGGATATGTGGAGGACATTGTGGTCGGGAGAAGAGGAATGATGCCATTTGCACTGATCCGTCTCTGAAGCTCAAAGCAACATATGCAAGAGTGGATATCAAGGGCAGCCACCCAGCCCCCTCTGTGACCCCATGTCTAACATTCACAGTATCTTGATTTTATATTATTACCTTGATGGATGGCTAATGCAGTTTGTCGGGGTGGATGTAAGGGCCACTCCGACCCATGTCTAGGTATTTATGGGAATGTATTTCCACATTTGCCATTAACAGTAATATGAAAGGCTTGGTTCTTATCTATTATGGATGGCATTGACACAGAATGACAGGCCAAGAGTCAGACTCTGGGACTCAGTGGCACATTACAGCAGTTCAAAAAAGAACATGGGGAGCCCCAGTAAAAAAAGATATGTCCCTCTTGCTAACTGTGGTGTGCTACAATATTAATCAGGTGCTGTGATGATGTGCTAAGCTGTGTGTTGTCATTGTAGGCTGACCCTGTCCTACGCGGTCGATCAGGCGAAAAACGTGCATGGTGAAGAGAACAACCTTGGCGTTTTCACGGTGGTCATTTGTAAACCAAGTATTCGTTATTCATACAGCATGCAGTGCAGAGAAGCGCCTGCCCGACACCTATCAATACATACCAATGAGAAACTGTATAATAACGTCTTGTGTGCAAGGGATGTAGGATTTGGTAGCAAAAAGAATTGCAAAAGTACCAAATGACGTCATTTTCCACGCTCAAAATAGGATTGAAAACCTACGCTCGGTCAATGCACACTGCTTCCTTATAGATACACAGGAACGCCACGGCAAGCTTGGTTTATTCATGTTGTGCCAAGACTCCCCAGCATTCTGCATTTCAGTTGTTGGCACAGAGATGTGAGTGGGTTTAGTGCAGACATGGGTTCATGCCTGGGTAAGGCTGTAGGTTCCCGTGGATTAATAAATAATCACCTTAAGAAATCCCCCATTACCAGGTGGGTCTTGGAGTTTTTAATCCATGCCTAACACCCCATTAAGCCTTATTAGATGTATAAATGTACCTGTATGGATAAAATAAATCCTTGCTAAGTATAAGTCACCGACAAATGCCATGTTGATTCTCATATGTTGCTGTATCTTCATACAGAATGGACGGCGATTTGTTTTAATGAAAGTTCCTAGGACGATTGCATTAGCCTTATAAATAGAGTCTATCTATACACAAACGATGAAATATTTTCTTTGATGCGTTTTGCTGAATGCAAATAATGTGAATGCAAAGCGTTTGAAATCTGCTTTAATCAGCTGAGGGCCTCTAGTGTGTCAAGGAGTCCTTGTGTCCTGCTTTGGAAAATGTACACATCTGACAGATGTGCTGCACAGTGTTAGTTCTTATTAGACATACTGTAGCTGTGCTGCACAGATGATGAAACTCCAGCAAGCCCTAGAGGAAGCAGAACAGTGCTACTGCTCTGTCTACGGATGTGTTCTCCTCAAATGAATTATGCAGCCCAGATCCTCTTACTGATTTATTCGTTTATTTATTTAAATCTAGTTGGTTGGTTATTTATTTAGTTACTTTGCTGTGAAAGTGGCACAGTTGGCAAAGTATACAGATGAATAACCTCAGATCAGTAATAAACATGCGGGTGTGTCCTTTATCGTGCGTGAGCTGATGATACTTCTGTAATCTTTGATGCTACAAAGACTTTTCCATCAGGTAAAAGGTGACATTTTCAACTGACTGATTTCCAATTGTCTCCAGTTTTTCACTCTTGTCAAATGGCTCTGGTTTCTCATTGAAATATTCCTGTGTTCCTCAGCTGTGGGGGGATCACACTGTGCCACAAGGGATTCCTGCCTCATATGTCAAGGAGATAAGAGAGGACAAAAGTCACACAACAGGTGAAAAGGCTTTGAGACCATTGCTAGATAGGCCACACAAGATGACCTAGTAGAGGGAAAAGCCATTAATCTGGGAGAAATCCTTTTTCTCACTAAATGATATGATGTGCCACACCAAGACCACAGAGAAAATAATCCACTCTGGCTATTGATGGCTATTGAAAAAACATTAGAGTGGAGCTCCAGATATGGCAGCGCTTTGATTTGACTAACAGGTTATTTATCCTATGCTGGATCAGCTCTCTCAGCCTTTCACACCCTGCAGCCACTAATTAATGGGTCCTACTGACAATCAATTACTCATTTCCAAGTCATTGTTAGGTAACATCTCTAGTTAAATGATGGTCGTAAGAACTTGATGTTTTTACAAAGCTGATGGTTGGATACCTTATAGTTCAAAGCTTCATATATTGCTTTGACATTCAAATGTTGCACATATATTTTTTGCATGTATTCCTACACATTTGCAGATAATGATGAGGCTGCACTAATGTTATTTGCATCGTATTATTTTTTTATTTGGTTCAAGAGTATTATTTTCTAGTCAGAAGGTCAACATTTATTGAAAAAAACACATGATTCAAGGTTCAAGGTTCTTTATTGTCAATCTGACATAGCTACAGAGTAATTATGTAGTTGAAAATCTTATGTCACAGGCTTCTCCAACAATGCAACATAATAACATAATAACAATAAGAGCAAGAGCAATACAAAAAGAATAATAGTTATAAAATGAAATAAAGTGATGATGTGGAATAGTGCAGTATGAGTCTATATACAAGTTATTGGAATGATATATATATATATTAGGTATTAGATACATACTACTGAGTAGCAGATGAATGTTTGAAGTTGACTTCTGTCTAACGAGATATTCCACTTCAATCTATAGTTTTGTGAGGTTTTTTGTTTTAGCCTTTCAAAAACAAAAATGCTTTCCTGCTTGCAGCACAAACAGGGAGATATGTGCCTGTTTAACCAGCTGCCTTTGCAGCAAAGTAGCAGCATATTCAAACATATCAACAATAACAAAATACAAAGTACAATTGGCACCCTAGCTTTATGTTACAGATGTACAGACATGCAGCAGTATGGAGTCTTATATTAGTATGCTTTTTCCCACAAGCTCATATCAGGGAAGTTTTGAGACTCTTTAGACATGTAATCCTTATACCAGAAGTCGAAAGAAACAACTTGTCATCATGATGTTCATGAAGACAGTTTCTCAGTAAAGATACTCTCAAGTTATATGGCAGATATGACTATTTATAAAATAATATGAGTCTATTTCTCTAATCTTACACTGCTGTCACATCATATTCGTCAGCTGTCATCACTTCAGATTGAGTGGTAGCACATTCCCAGATCAATGCACGTCAATACAATTGTTTCGGTTCTTCACTTGTGACATCACATTTGAACAAATCTGATGAGATTCAATAGCAGCTGGTTGGCCATATTAAAGTGACATGGATATAATCTGTCAGTAGTAAAGGCAATATTGTCTGTCTTGTCTTTGCTTGGCAACTGTACTTGTCTACATTTCCCAAGGAGAGGGTGGTAATTGCTGTCTTTTGGAAGTGATAGTGGTGTTTACATTTTCCATCCAAGCCCTTTGCTGAATGACTGAGACAGCTGTCCATAATTCTTGACCGAAGACACAGGCGTATTTCTCCCCATCATCTTTGCACCTTCAACCTTGTGCTAGCAGCACATTTCTCAAAGGTCACCCGTCCAATGGATGCTTAAACTATAGGTCAAATGTATTTCCTATACCAGGGAACAATTATATAACAGTTAACTTTTGGCATTTTCTCTCCGACCAAACTTTTGTCATGTTCTCTGATCTGAAGGCACATGTTACTTCATGTGAGGGCAACATAATATAATATAGGAATTATTTTAACAGGGCACGGCTATCCTTCTCCATTCGATGGCATAATGCAGGTCAAAACATTAGTGTCAGAGTAGAAAATAACATTCATCTACTTTAAACTAAATCCATGTATCCCCATTGTGCAGTAAATAGTATTTGTCATTTAACCTAATTTAGTTTGAAAAAGTACGCCGTTCTCTGAAACCAAATGCATGCTGGAACTGCAATTTAGCTTCCTCTCCTCTACAGGGCTGAGCAAATGTTGTTTTGAGATAATTGAGCCACCACAGTATATATAATATTCATATTATATCTGATCGGCTTGGCTCAGGTTCATTTGGATGGGTCTGTGTGTCTGCGGAGACTAAAGCAGGCAGTGACAGTGATAGGGAACAAATTATGGTTCGGCGTGTGGGGACCGGAACATTTGGCAGCGGTTTCCCGCTCCATAGGTGGAGGCAGACATGAACAGCGATGCAACTGTAACAGACTGTTGACCTCTACCAGAGCACCTGCAGGGCGAGATTATTAAGTAACGAGTCCCTGGTGAGAATAGCTGCCTTCCTGCCAGAAGTCCTCCATGGGAGGCTGCCTCTGATTTGGGTGATACAGTAAATGCATGAAATTACAGCAGCTATTTCACTGAAGCTATGCTTTATTCATTCATATCTCAATATACAGTATACATTCATATAATTTATATTGAAGATAAGGAAATCATAAATCATGGCGAAATGTAAATGTTATTTAAATCACCTTGACACATTTGGTTTATCTTCAGTCATTTTATGGTACATTTTATAATGCAATTCGAGAATTATTACAAACTGAGGCGAAATACAGCATATCTGAAATGTATACATTTACATTTATGTCAGCAATGGTTTATTTTTAGCCCTTGAGACACAGTTGGTGACCATATTGATGGTCAGTGTCAGTGTTTAAATACAGTAGCGTGATGTAGATATGTAGTTACAGTTTTGGCCCGACCCGTAGAAGCTCAATGGCAAAGTAACACGGAGAGAGGAATTTACAGGTCAGCAGGGGCTCACAGCTGGGATTTTACGGCAAGATTTACACCCCGTGCCATTTTACAACAGGGGGGGGGATGTGTTAACCCTGTGTTAAACAAAAAGGAATAGGTTATTCTTCTCTTTGTCTCTCTCTCTGTACAAAGTCATGTTGAGGAAATCCAGAGAGCCACGTTTTTGACACCTGTATTACACCAGGAGGTAGCGCGCTTTCCCAGTGCACAAGGCAATTAATCTTGTCAATGTCAAGTGCATTGGGACCGAGGATGAAGCAAAGATTTGACCTGATTGGCTATGAAAAGGTCTCACATTTGGGCACAGTTGGGGAAAGAAGAGGGTTACAGGGGAAAGCTTTTGGCACAGGCAAGGACAGATGCACAGAGCTTTGATTTATCTGTCTGACTCTTGTCTTGTCCCAGCGTGCCTCAGTATGGCGACATCCATGGGTGTTCAGAATAAACACACATTAATTGGCCAATTAATTACAGGGAGGAATACAGGGGGCAGGGCTTCGAGATGGCCACTTGATCACAAGTTGTTCGTCCACTTTTATGGTCACCGCGTTTAGATGTGTTTGTGTGTGTCTCTAAGTTGATGTAGAAGTGTAAAAAGCTGGTGTTCAACAAGGGGCAATGTAGGTCAACAGATCCTCAGAGTGTTATGGCGCATTTCCACCACACGGTCGGCCTCGGCCACGCTCGGTACTGCTTGGCCGCGTTGGGCCTTAACAGGGCCGGCTCACTTCATGCTGCGCTTCCATTACAGTTTAGGAACTGGGGTATTTACTATAGTAACGCAGTGTAGGCGGAGCCGTGACGTCATCTTCAATGAGAACCCCAGAAAAACAAGACAGCCGTTAGCTGTTAGCACTCAGAGCTCACAGCTCCTTATATGTTCAGAAACTCGACAAAAGTTAAACAAGTACAAACCACAGACTGCCTGTGTCATGACGAGTACAGTCGCTGCTTTATTTATGTCTGTATAGGCCGTTGTTGTGAGTGTGGACGGTCGGAGCATATACTGCGTTAGCTTAGCCAATCTCCATTTAGAAAACATGCATTTTAAAAGGTTTTTCGCCTGCCGTCTGTCTGCAGACTTGACAAAGCATTAATTCATGGTTTTTACTAACCGGTATCAGTATGTTGTTACTTCGGCATCATTTTGAAACGTGTATTACAATTAAATCACGGTCAAATATGTCCATCTTGTTGTAGTTGTAGCCCCCTTGCCAGCGATGCTCTCTCTAGTTTAGCATACTCAGCCCGACTCAGCCCTGTTTGTTGGCCCCAATAGAACCACCATTTTGTCGGGCCAGAAAAGAGGTGAAAAAGTGGCCCCCGGGCCGGGCCGGGCCGTAACTAGGCCTAGTGGAAGCGCAACCAAAAACGGGCACGGCACGACACGGCACGCTTAAACCGCGCTCCGCGCCATGGTGGAAATGCACCATTAGATAGGCTAGCTAAAGTTGGCCAGGGCCTGGTTCTCATTCACACATCTACAACCTCACAACTTTCTCAGGACACATCCTCTACCACAGTGGCGCTTCAGGCAATACACGAGTGCGTCCTTGCTGCTCCGGTGTCAGAATTCATCAGGGCCCGGCATCCCCTTGGCCTGTGTCTAATACCACGGCAACATTTTCAAATTGTGTTTCAATGTCTGCCAGGTCATAGCAGCACTAATGGAGTGTCATGTGTCAGAAAGGGTCAGCAGAACTGAATTTCGCTCGACTCATTGAGGTATGTGAGTGGACAAGAGGTGACTGGCCCTTGCGACTGCGAGGTATCGCCGTCCACATAGTCATCCAAACAATGGGATTTCTCTGGCTCCAAACAGTCTCGTAATATACAAAGACACTTCCGAGAAATGCTGTGAATGTAAATACCTTTCTAAAAAGGGGCGTTTTGGATCCAGGGATGCTTGGATTGAAGCGTGCCCTGTGTAAGCCCTGTCTGTGTTAGCTCTTTCCCCGGCCAAGGAAGAGGGAGGAGGGCTCAAGAGTGCAGGGCTAGAGGGGGAGGAGGAGATTTACCCCTGCACATTGCAGAACACAGTAGTGGGGAGGCTGCATCACTGTTACAGCCTGCCATCCATATTTTGATTCTTCACACTCTCATTCAAGCCGCAACCAATTTGGATACATTCATCTGTGTCCACTTTAATGGCATGCCAGGGAGCATTGCATTCACAGTAGCCTGATATTATACTGGCAGTTGTGTGCAGGACCTTAGTGTAATCTCTTATGCGTGGTGAGTGATATGAAGCATAAGACTCGCTGAGGGCTAGAGTACCCGGAGTGAGCGCCCTGTGGATCTTTGCACAGTGTATTCACTCTGACCTCAAATATTTGATTTGTAAAATGAACCAGGGTTTATTCAGAGCAGATTTTCAGCTTCTCCCATTCACTCGTTGGATAAAGCAGTAATGAAACACTCAGTATCTGTAAACACAGGGCGGGAGCAATCTGCTCGGGATGAATAATACACCCAAAATTCAAGATGAGACTGGGAAATGTCTTAAGAGCCAGGACCAACAACAGCATCCATTAGGAGATGAGAACATTGAAGAGGCAGCGCCGGCCTCCTGAGGAGCCAATGCAAGGAAACAATGCACAGACAAGCAGCTGATTGGTGGGAATTGAGCCCGTAGTTTAATATAGATTTATCATCTTCCCCACATAAAAATGCAAATTCGGATAGTATCATCAGGCCTCTTTCCTCTCCTTAGGAGTTGTTAAAATCAATTTGCTCTTAAAACTCATCCGTGAAGACGTGTTAGAGACGCGGCTGTTGTAAAGAGCTGCTCCAAGGCTCCCTTGGGAATGCCTTAGCTTAGTTTCCGAAGACATCCACTGTCTGCATTTCCTGTGTTTGCCTTTGGCTCTAGTGTTTGCATACTATGTGGCAGTGAGGAGAATGTATTTTGTAGCTCTATAAGGGTTATTTTACCCAATGATATGCTGAGTTCTATGACTGGATACCCTTGTATTGCCACCTGTGTCCCCTTGTATTGTGTGGCAGTTGAAAAGACGCATAATGTGGTATGGAAATTATTGTCCCTCTCTCACTCTCAGCTTCTTGCTCTCGTCTCGTTCCTTCTCTCGTCGTTGTAAGCCCTCTACAGAAAAATCTCCTTTACGGTATTCAGTGCCTAATTGCCAGACTGCCTAATTAGGGATGTTACCCAACACACATCATACATTCATGCATTGAGGACATCTACCCTCTCTCATAGAGGGCTTACAGTCTCCTCATTGGCTCTGTCCCCCCACCACGACATTTGTGATGAAGCTAGTTTGCCATCTAGTGGCGTGTGTACAAATCACTATTGAGTCACGTGGGATCTGGGACTGAGTCTCTGTGAGGGAAGCCTTCATGGAAAGCTTTAGCCAACAGACTATAGGTGCAATCTTGGCCAGCTGAGCTGTGTCTTAAGACGGCTGCAGTGTCAGCCATCTCTTTATACGTGCCTGAATATTTAGATGGCTGGGAGTTAAAGAGAGCATTGTGTGCCAGTCAGAATGGTGAAAAATGCTAAGCTGCATTTGAGCCCCTGCCAGGCAGCTGTCGGCTTTGCCGTTCTCTTCCTGCCCCGGCCGCTCCTCTTAACCCTCAGTAAACAACTGGAACAAATCCTATTTTATTGAGGCTTTTACCAAGTGCAAGGGATCTCTGCAAGCTCCAGTGCCCAGGCATTTTCTGAGCTTGTGCAGTGTCCTAAGATGGCATCCAGCGAGGGCAGTCACAAGTAGGGAATTTGCACTGTCTGTCTCTAATTGGATCCTTAATCAGAAGCAGGTGAGGCTGCGGTCTCTGCGGTTTGTTTTGTGACATTTTGAGACAGCAGCATAAATCAATATTTACCTCAGAAGCCTTGAAAGCTGATTTGACACAGTGAAAAGGGCTTTGGTGAGAATTCAGTGAACTGCAGCATATCGAGCTGCATATTTGGTGAGAATTGACTGAATGTTTGTCCCCTTCTCCAACTGATACCCAGCTGATATTATGAAGCTAACGCCTAGAAGCAGCTGGGCTGATGTAATGTAAGAATTCAATACAAAACATGAATGTAGGTGAAGTTGGTAATGCATATCAGATAGGTCTTTCTTTCCTTATAAAATAGAGAATAACATTTACCGATTATACTGTACTTGGAAAATGCTGCCGAAATGTCTGTATTTTAGAGATCCTGTGGGTATATATACGTATTTTCTAGTATTGCAGATTTTTCTGGGTCGTGGTGAACATTTTTAAATGAGAAGTCAGAAAATATTTGCAAGGGGAAAGGATGACATTTCAGAATTAATTGCAGAATATATTAGCCTTTGCTGGCTTTGTGAGTAATTGTCTGTATTTTGTCTGAATCTGGATACAACAAGTGTTCCTAAGGGACTCTATGTATGACCAAAGGAAGGAATGGTTGTATGTTTCCGCCTTTTTTTCACACCTTTCAGAGGCCTGGGACCACACAAGCTAAATCTCTTTGGGATAAATATTGTGACAGGCTGCGTAGCGAAGAACTTTCTCCGAAGCGTGTCTGTGTGCATTCTGCCTGTGCACATCTGTGTCTTTTTAGTGTTTGGATACACTAGTTCCCACTTCTAGATGTGTAATTTTGGATGGTCTACACATCAACACTCGTCTGAGAGGATTTTTCTTTTTGTTAACTTTGGACCCACACTGTATATGAACACAGACAACAATAACGGAAACCTCCATACCATCTACTCTTTGTCCGGTGAATTGTTAGATAACATTGGGATATAATGGTTTACGGTCCTTACTGTTGTGTACACATGTGTTTACCAAGCAAATACAGCTGCTGCTTATGAGCCACATAGTCAGTTCCAGTTAAACGCAGTACAGCACTTAGACAAAAGGCTCAGGTGGCCCGACTACACGTCCCCGGAGGGAGACAGGGCTCAGCTCAGGCAGAAAGAGTGGGAGTGGCGTGTGAGTTTTTCAGTGAAGAAAAGGTCATCTCCCCCATGAGCCACAGAACATTGTCGCAGACCAACTTGGCTTTGGTAATGTCACATAGTTTCCCTTCAGGGCGTAAAACTTCTGTGTCACACGAGATACAGGGAGAGGTATGAAAAGCAAGGAATAGTGATAGTCTTTCCAGGTGTCCAGCTTATGTACATTGTGTGATGTATCCGTAAGAACAGTTTTCAAGGTCAAAACCTCACAAAAATTCTCAAATTGTTGCTTCAATTAAATAACAGTTTAAATGTATATGTCACAGTGAAATATAATTTACTAGAAAATGAATGTCATTTGAGAAAAGTACATTTTGGGAGCTCCAGTAGCTTAAAATGCTATAAAAGCAGAAATCAAAGATAAGATTGTGTTGGAAAAGATAAAGATATCAAACCTAAAATAATCAAATTAGTTCATAATGCCACTGATAGCTATCCCTGCATATACAAAAAAAAAAAAAATCTATATTTGCTCTATGCTGGGTGTCAGGTCTGAGTTGGTCCTGCGGTGTTTATTTCAGAAGGCTTCTCCAGCTTATCTCCTGACCCCTCTTGACAGGGGCATTTGTCAGGTGGATTATGTGGCCTTTTGATGGTATATCTGCTTTATTGCAAAAAGTGTGACATGTTCTGGCCTCTACATTTTACACCACTGTGTTATCCCAGTATGGGTAGTCAGACAGGGAATGTCTTAGAGAACATGTTGACATTTGGGACAAGGATTATGGAGTCATCATAAACGAGCTCTGCTGTGTCTCACTGTCGCTGTTGACTCTGCTTTCAGATTTTGTAGCAGGACTGAGCCTGGCCCCCTGTGCTTTCCTTTGGCACTTTACAACTCATGGTAGAGTGCAGGCTGGGATCCATGTGGATTAAGTCGGAAGTTGGAAATACGCCGTCAATCTACTGCAGCTCAGAGGTGTACTCACTCTAGCTTTACTAGCCCCATTATTGAATTAGTTGTTAATGTAGAGTGCTTTTCACATTCCTGCTATATAGTTTTCAGGTTCTTAGAGTGGAACAGATAAATAGTGCTTGTGAATATGTGTTTGGTCTTTCACTCACTCAGGAAGCCAGTTCATCTTTCACTCTCTCCACCTCCCTCTCATCCCTCATTTCCTTCCTTGCCTTCTCCTATCTCTCCCTCCCTCTAATCTACTGCAATGACCTGAAGGAGGGCTTCACACTGCAGCGCTCAAATAATAATCAAGCACTAGGATGTTTTCAAATTTATAGGACACTGAGCGTTGCATAGCAACAGAGATTGCCGGGGTGATCCAACAGGCGCTGGAAGTTGGGTGAGGGAGGAACGGGGCGAGTGACAGGAGACAGGAGAAGGAAGAGGAGATGATAAGAAAAACAGGAGACAGCAGAGAGGGCTGAGATGGGAGTTATGGAGCTGTGATATTGTACACAAAGGGAGAGATGAATGAGGGAGCGAGAAACAGAAAGAGGAAATGAGAAAGTTAAGGTTGGCTTAGTTGAAAGAAAACATTCACAAACTGCTGGTTGCTCCTCTGTGTTATAATTATCACCATGTTTACATGTTCTACTCTGGCATTTTGGCATATATAGGTGGAGTGAAGTTTAAAAGTGACTCGCCTAGAGCAGAGCAGGATAGTCTTCTCACTACTGATCCAAGTCCAACTACAGGCGGCTATTTTCAAACCTCTCATAGATCAAGAAAAACATATTGTAGTTTTGTCCTGACACATTTCACCCTTTAGCTTCTGTCTGTCTTTCTCTCTGTCTTTTCCGTTCTTTCTTTCATTTTTTTTCTTGGAATCCAAAATGCATGGGTTTCAGTTTCCTGTTCATCCTTGTTGCCTAGAGACTGCTTTGGACCTCAGTTTACCTCTGGCAACATGTTTCTGGTGTTGTGTCTACCTCCTTCACCAGGAAAGCTTTTTAAAACAAAACAAAAACAACCGGACAAACTACAACAAAGCTTTATTTACAGTTGCAGACTTCCCAGAACCTGCTAGAAATGTGTGAAGTCAGCAGTTTTGAACATATTCGTCACATGATGACTTCTGAAATGCTGAATACAAAATACTTTGTTTGTAACCTTCATTAAACCATGATTAACTGTTAAATGGCACATTTATGATTAGATGTTAGATGATTGGACCTGATAGTTTCATAATTAAGTAGGTGTGGATATTGTTCACTCTCTACACCAGGGGTGTCTAAACTACGGCCCGGGGGCCAATTGCAGCCTGTGGTCCATTTTGAATTGGCCCTCAGTAAATTCAGAAAATATAATGGGATATGGCCCACACATGAGACTTGTACTTGTCTTATATTGTACTTCTTAAGTATATATGTAAACATATATTCCCGTCGTTTTTACGAGTTGATAAGCCCACTTTTCAAATACATTTGGTCAATTAAAGTTGAAAACATTTTCAAACAAATCTTAGTTGATAAAAATAAAGCTTTATAACTTATTTGGCAAACAATCTTGAAATATACTCTTCATATTTTCCCTTATTATAAGCAATCTGAGGCTTCTGTTTTAAGGAATTAGCTGCCAACAAAATAAATGAAACCCAATGGAAAGCTGTGAGGAAGGCTGTTTTTATTTCCAAAATATATTCTAGTATCAAGCATCATTTATCTACATTTGATGGATTTTGCTAACTTATAACTTGACTTATAAGGCACTAAACCTCACTGCTCATGAGTGGTCCAGCCCCTCGTATATCTTTCTGTATGTGGCCCTCAGTGAAAAAAAAGTGTGGACACCCTTTCTCTACATCTATATGGATGAATAAACAGCTACTTGTATAGTTCTTTCAACCTGTGCCCTTAAGCGTTCCTTGTTGTCTGCAATGTATTCACACCAAACTCTTTAAAGTAGCTCTCTTTCATGACCGAACACGATTATTAAATGACCTCAATTCCAAATGTCAGAGTATCTTTTTAGTTACAATTTTTCCAAAGTCTCGGAGGTCAATACATGACATTTAGACAAAAGAATAAGATTAACACAGCATTCACCTGAACACTCTAAATTCTAGTAATACTCTGCATGTATTTTCACACTAGTGCTCAAAGCTAGACTCTTATATATTTTGCTGTAGTATGTGGGTGCTCATGGGCACTAAGGCAGTTGCTGCTCTTTTGATTATCTCCGTATTGAAAGGCTCAGTAAGTCCCTTCAGACGCAGTTATCTCGCTGTGTCACTGGCAGGTGTTTCAGTTTGGAGAGTCAACTGAGTGCAAGCGGTGATGACAGCTGTGCTCCGGACTAATTATTTCTTGTCACCGGGCACAGATTTGTTTTGGAGCTAACCTGAGGTCCTCTTCACAGAGAAGTGTCAGTCCAACCCCAAGGTCACCTGCTGTAGTCTCTTTAATGGATTGCTTTATAGTGAAAATGAGTGTCTGAGCCGTGGCTGTTTATGAATACTAAATTAATATCTTATTAAATTAGAACATCTCTGACCTCGACACAACATAGACACCCCCAACCCAGTGCATCTATAATTAGCAAACTCAGATAGCCATAGCTTTTTTCCGATAACACCCCATTCATGTCAGTATAGGTAGGTGAGAAAACGCTCAACAAAACAGTAGAATGCAAGATACAGCCTCCGCACGACCATAAAGTTGAATGACTGTTTAAACTAAACATAAACATTATAGGCACGGAGAAAAAGAACAATATATTCTGCAGGGATGTTGTAATGCAATGTATTAGTTTATCTATAGATGGGTATAGCCAGTAAACCGGCAACTGAATATAAATCCAGTGTGACTGTTTTATATGTCTTGAAGGCAGTAATTGAAGATAAAAAGCTTTTCTTTTTTCTAGCAGAATGTACAAAAGATTTGCACATTTTGAACCAGAAGAAAATCTTCCCTCAAGCGGGGTTTGAGATTGGTGAACTGATGGTGCAAGTAACGAGAAATATGTATAGATTGGAAGTAAATAAGATAAAAACATGAAATACTGTACTGTAGAACAGATAAACAGTGTATTAAAAGCCATTTAGTGACTTATGGGTAACTGCAAGTAAGCTTCAGGCCAACATTTGGTAACACGAGGCCTTCATTTAGTTTTTCTGTCTGTGTACCAGTGTTTGTTTTGATGATGATATGCAAATGGTGTGGACATAAAATTAGAATGCACTTTTGCGTTAAATGAGGTTTAAGGGCAAATGTGGAGAAATAATTTGGAAAACTGCATAATTCATGACCTGCTTGGAATAATAGCACATGAAATATTCATTAGCTAAATTACTTATCTATGTAATCTGCTTTTGTTGTGGAGTTCAGGGGAGAAAGGGCAGCGGAAGAGAAAAAAAAACGACACCATCCACCCTCACCAAAACACTGTCTTTGTTTGCGAGAAATAGACCTTTTATACAAAAGCGATGTGTTTCGAGTCTACATGTGGCACATTGATGCACAAGCTCTTATTAAATACCTTGCCTGCCACTCTGACTTCTCTTTTTCTGCCACAAAGGTAACCTACCTCAATTACATTTAGATTTCGAGAGGGTATTGCAATGCAACATAATGTCAAGTCATTTGCAGAGGAGGATTTTTCAGGCTTAAAGATGTTGTTCCTACGCATCAACTTGATTTGACCTCTTCCAGCTATTTTCCAACATGGCACTCATTTATGCTGGCATTAAATCACAAGTATCCTCAAAGCTACATTAACACAGATGATCAAAAGGCGCTGGCCAAGCCTTTGTTGGTACATCAAACAGCATGAACATTGGAAAGCGAGCAATTCCCAAAAGGAGGTACACACACCAATTCCATTGTGTCATTATTAAGGTTAATATTTACTGTGCTACACCTTGGCTTGTTTCATTAATCCTGTAATCTGTGGACTACACACAGAGAAACACAGCATGTGAGCACAGGCGTGTATGCAAACAGATGATGAAAAGCATTCGCCTTCAGAGAAGTTCTTCCCTTTGTCTTCTTTTTGCAGGCAAACGCACACATCAAACTCGACCCAGTTAATCAAAGTGTGAATACACGGGGTGTCAGAGGGAAAGATTTGGGGGTGTACTTTTGTTCCGGCAGCCAGTGATCCTTTTCTTTCCACAGATCTGCACCACCACTAACTCAGCGGAGGAGAGAAGTGTTTTTGTGTCACCCGTACTGACACATACAGTAGGAGAGAGATACAATGTTTCAGAATAGCAATTGATGAAACTCCTATTCAAAAGAGGTAATCGTGTAGCCCTATTACAGATATCTGCATTGTCTCATGCTTCTGCCGATGATTACGCCGTACAGTGAATTGATACTGGCCAGAGTATTACCATCTCCTAATTGAGTTGATTTTACATCCGTCTCGTGTGTGTGAAAGCCAGCTAATTCCAGGCGCTCTTCATAACACAGAGCCAGTGATGCTCTGCCAGTTTATGGGATCGCTGTAAGGATATCCACAGAGCTTTATCCTCTTTCTCACGAGGACATAAACCCTCTTGATGTAAAATTATACCAACTTTGGTTGGGTCGGGATTGCATTACATCTCATTAAGATGTCAGCTTTTCAAGACTCGTAGTCTTTTCAGGCACGGAAGCCTTTTCGCAATTCACAAAATGTCACAAAAAGAGCCCTTGGAACAAGCAGAAAATGGCTCAAAAGCTTTGATTCCCTCTGACCTCGTTTCGCAATGCTGGACAGCGCTGGCTGGCTCGGCCTGTTTGTATCTGCTCCTTGGCTTGATTGATGCACCGGGGGACTCACACAGCTGGGAAGGAGGCAGTAAACCAGAGGAGGGAACAAAGAGTAGTGGGCCACACGGGGTGCAGCAATTAAGCTGTTTACTTGTTGTTAATTAAAAGCAAATTAGAGACTGCGACAGGAGTTGCTGTCTAGCCGTAATTGCTGGCAGCATGTATGCCCAGCCACACCTGTTGTTCCATCTTTAATCTTTTTTGTTTTCCCTCTTGTGTCTTCCTTAGGGACGGAGAGGAAAGAGTGGGGAACCTGGAGTCAGAGGCCTGCCTGTAGGTGTCATACAGTAACACAGACACACGTTCATACTTACTTTTTGATTTAGGAAAAGGAAAATCATGTTCTTTCTACATAACATACCTGTATTTTTTTGTATTTGTCAATCTTACTTTAAGGAAAAAGATGCAGTGATTGAAGTTGAAAAGTGATGACCTACTTAGCTTTAATCAGTCAGCACCTCTTCTAGCTTTTTCTACCATTCAAAAACCATTTCAATGTAACTTTATTAGACCCTGTATTCCTTTGAGATCACCAATGTCTACTTCAATGTATACCTGTCTCGAAACAGGCTCCCCAAATTGCAAGTTATCATGATTGCAAAAGCAGTCAATCATTACAACAGACATGCATTACAGAATCCAGCTTAAACAGGCAATTACACTCTTCATAGTCAAACTTGTCAGTAAAACTTTGGCCATTAATTCCATGCTAAGGCTGTATCGATCTCTTCAAACTCTTCCCACCCTGCTGCAAGCGGGCTGTTTTATTAGCATAAAACCACAAGGGGTGTATTCAGGTTAGCTCCTGCAATGCTTGTATTGATGAGTGAAGACCAGTCTGCCAATAAAGCCCCATTGACTTGTTGAATGATGGTGTTCCTCAGGTATCCAAACTAGTCCCAGACACTTTTGGTGTGTTTGTGTAGTGACCCACATGGCACAAGCATCACAATGTGTTAAAGGGGACAGCCTGTCAGACTCTTCACTGCTCTGGAGTCCGGACGAACAGGAGTGTTTAGGCATCATGTAGCTTAGGGTGTCCAATTATTTTTTATCGCCCTAATTACACTCTCGATCAGGACAAAGGGTTTATCTTGCTTTATTTTTCCCGGAAGTCCAGAAAGATTTTGTTCTTTTTTCTATCACCTTTATTCTCAAGGTTCAATTATCTTCAGTATAATACCGTGTTAAACCTTTCCTGCATGACTCAATGTATCTCCTGGGTCCTTAATAACTCATCAAACTGTAGGACGCAGAGTCATGGGACAAAAGAAAGACAGGATGGAGAAGGTGTGACATTTCTAAATGGCAATGTCCTGATGATACCCTTAGCATGTGCCGGCTTAGCATCCATCCCCTGGTATTGGCATTTATGAGTCACCTGTTTTGCTGAGTTGGATCTCAGGGGCGAAATCACCTATTCAAAACACACACCAGGGCATCACTGGGTCTTGTCTATTGGCAGCAGGACAGTGCTTGGTTATTTTTAAGTCAAATTAGCATTTGACGACAACAGGAGAGGCAGTGAAAGGCACGCAAGATGCGCTCAGAGATAATCTATAGACTGCTGGGGTCCGGTCACATACTTATGAGAGATAATTTTAGTGCAACGGTTGGAAACTATAATACTGTACACCTATAATCTGAATATGTTTAACTATACCTGCTAGTTTAAACCCTTCTGTATATATAAAGCTGACATTCAAAGTCTAAAACTGCCTCATTATTAAACATTTTTGCTATGTTAATATTCATTTTGTTTAAACCCGGTATGTCTAAACACTTGCAGATACAAATAAGGCAAAATGTCTTAATAATACTATGCTGTTTGAGTCAAAAGCCTATGAAAGTAAAATCTATTTTTTCAATGTGTTTTAGAGAGATGAAGACATATACCAACAGAAATTCAAAAGATCCTTTGAAAACCTCAATTAGAGAAAAAATTGGCATTCAATGCAGCCTTAGTTTAGGAAGAGGTGATGAAAGGCTTAGGGTGGTTTAAAAACAATTTAAAAAATGTGTATAAATACTGTTCACAAGTGTTGATTTAATCAGCTTGTGTTACATTCTCTTTATCCATTCTCCGTGCGTAAAGGAGTTTCATTTGCTTCTGATTGCAGGGTCCCCTAGGAACGCCGGAAGGAGCAAGTGTCAAGGTATCACTCACAACATTGTTCATCTTAAAACAAAGTGCTGACATGTGGCATTTAAAAAAGATGTGAGTCATCTCCCTGTTTGATAAACAGGGCCTCACCTGCACTTCCAGCCAGGGTGAATTGTCAAGATGACTGAGCAGTGTTTATTGTAGCGGTCCCCCAAATAGGCTAGGAGTTTAATCATCTGAGCTGTGTGTCGGTATAAAGACAGGCTGTGTGTAAGTAGTTGTCCCAGGAAACCGGGCCCGGACAAGTCGGACGTCTGTGTGACCAGACCCCTGTCCTTGACTGATGGTTTCTGTGTCAGTCAGGACACAGAAATAGCACCTTTCAGTCAATCGCAGTAATATCTACTGTGCAATTTGAATAGCTGTTCCCACCCCGCGCCTCCTGCAGCGCAGCACAGCATGACTCAGTGCTCATACTCCAAACAGACAGATGGCCATTACATACAGTGCTTTTGCAAAAAACAAAAAACGGGTTTGCAATAATTTTCATGAATCCCAGGGGTGCTGTAGCTCACCAGAGGCACATGAGATATGCGATGTAAAAAACTCCAAGACATGGACCTCTACCAGCCCTCCTACTGTCTTTGTTGCAACCCGCCACCCCCCCCCACCCCCTTAACACCCACCCACCAGGCCTCCAGTGGCCCACTTGTGATCATGCAGAGAGTGAAAGCTATTGTGTACTGGACAACCTCCTGACCGCAGCTGTTCATTTGATGTATAGGTGCGTTGTTTGCCGGTGTGTCAGCGCAGGCCACAGAATTCCTCCTGCTCCCTCTGCCCAGAGGAAGGAGAAGTGTCAGCTGGCCAACCTTGAGAAAGAAAGTTGTCTTTATGAGGACACATTTATTATACCTCAAAACAAATGGGATAGGAGTAGCTTAAGCATAGGCGATAGTGGGGATAGAGGATAGTGGTTTCATTTTGATGACAAATGACTCCGTGTTGCCATGCTCTATTAAGACAAGCTTAAGAATAAAATGACAAACAGAGGTTACCTTGATTAAGTTTTCATGAGCCTTCTGTAATTAGCTGCCGAGTTGCAGTTTATTATCGCACCTGAATCAGTTTCATATCATAAAATGAAGCCATAAAAGCCAAACCTTTACTCGGCAGAGGAGCAAGGAGCTCTGAGATTGGGGGTTCAGCATATTTCAAATTGACTTTACACTTTCATAGGCCTTTTATTAAATAAATGACAAAGGCAGTAAATAAAAGAACACGTAAAGGTAATTCCATGTAATAGCAACAAATATTGTTCAAGAGTGTGGGGGAAAGTTTACCAATTTTTAAGAAAGTAGACCTGTGAGCCCACTGTTACCTGCAACTTTAAAGCGATATCAGAACGAAGTTAGTAAAACATGCAGGTGGCAAAGCCTGCAGGAGACCAAAGCCACCACCCCATTGAGATTAGATTAAAGGTTTCATTATGATTAAATTACAAAATAAAAGTGTGCGTTGTCTCATGCTGATGTTACTGTATGTTTAAACACACCAACAAGATTGCTTACATTAATAGTGCATGCCAGCCTTGCCCTTGCCATGAATCAGTCATATCCTTACATCTTCCCTTTCATTCATGTTTAAGGTTAACGACAAGAAAACCTTTCAGAGTCCCAGGGTATGACTTTACATTGAAATCTGCTCATGCGAAACATACATAACTTTGCATTTAAAGGAACTTAAACAATCCAGCGAGGAATGGAAAGTAAGAGTTTCCAGGAGTAGAAATAATTCAGACATTCTTCCTTCTTTTGCATTTTTTAGTTTGGACAAAACAGACGCAAGTTAGAATAAACTGTGTAACATCTGTGTGAACCGAGCCCCCTCTCAGTCACTCAGCAGCGTGTGAATGTTTTAAAGAGAAAAACAAAAGATCCTCACTGTGCATGATGTGCCTGGAAGACTGCGCTCTCATGAATCACATCTCCATAACTGTATCTCCCACTGACAGGCTCAAACGGGCTCTGACAGCACACTGCAGATATTGATGGAGAGACGAGGTGGGATGCAGACAGGCCTAATTGCAGTTAGATGAGTCGAGGTGCCTCAAAGTCAACATATTACCCCACAGGTGGACCAGTTCCCTGTCCTAAGCACGCTGGGCTTTCTCGTTGTGTAAATACAGTGATAATCTGGATAAATACTCGCCGTGCTGCAGTTAATCTCATTTGAAAGGTTTATTAACTTGTCACATACCCCTCTGCTAATAAATTGACTTTGAATGATCTTCCTTGGAGATCTAACAATGATAACGACAGAAATGGTTTGCCGTGAGCCTATGCCAGAACACATGTTTACAACAAATCACATCACAGGCTAAGAATAATTGAGATTTACATTGAGTCATAAATCAGTGGGAAACCATTTTCTCTGCACAGTATAGCGTGTGTTTTACAGTTAATGTAAGGCAGATACTGCATTACATTACATTACATATTTCATTTAGTTGACGCTTTTAACCAAAGCGACTTACAATAAGTGCATTCGACCAAGAAGATACAAACTTGAAGAAAACAGAATCATATAAGTACATTAGGTGTCATAGAGCCAAACCATTTTAAGTGCTACTCAACTGGTTTGATAAGCCAGTCCTTTGTTATAAGTGCTTTGTTAGTATGTAAGTGCTTAGTTAGTATATAAGTGCTTTTTATTTAGTTTAGTTTTTAGTTTTCTGTTTTTCATTTTATTGCTCGAAGTGGAGTCGAAAGAGATGAGTTTTCAGTCTGCGCCGAAAGATGTGTAAGCTTTCTGCTGTCCTGATGTCAATGGGGAGCTCTTTCCACGCATTGTGAGCGGCTCTTGTTATGGAAAAGTTCTCTGACTGATAGCACGCCAACAATGATCTAATTGATAAGATTATGATAAGATTATGATGGTAAAACTACGAGTTCCCATGTGGTTGATAAAGCTGAACGGAATTCAATTAGTGCTCAAAGTCAATTTAGCCTATAGACTGTCTTCCCAGCCTAAAATATTAATAGGACAATCCATCTGTTCATACATGGCAGCATTGTACTGACTTAATAACGGCTCATAATTTGGACGAGGAAACAGTGACTATATCTCATTAAGTGAATGGTATCACAGCGGCTGCCGTTAGCAAGTGGAAGGCCTGTTGGGAGGGGCTGAGACTGGAAGGCAATTATTGTTTGTTAGAGTCCGGGTGCCGCTAAGGAGTGTGCAAATATGCTGCAACCTTTCTCAGATGTCTCTCTGTCTTCTCAGATTGCTAAACAGATGCTCCTTAATGTCGTCGTATCTAAAGTGTTCCCTCCAAATCTGCACGCATGTCATACAAAGGAACAATCCTCTTTGATGAACAAGCTATATTTCTGTTTGCTGATAGAAAAAGAATCCCCAAATTTCACAACAGATGAGCTTTAATCAGGCGTGTCCAGAGATGTGAAACAATGCATTTCAGCTACTCCAGATGCATTTGGTGAATTATATGCCACACATCTGCTGTGAAGGGGAAATATGGCTGGTAGAAAGATGTTGGGATATGCATCCTGTATGATGGATCTTCCGCTGTGTAGTTCTCCTGCGTGTATGTATGAAAAAAGGTTCCATCACAAATCTTTTTAATTAATCATTCACTGTGTGTCTTGGCCGAGGTGCAGGTACATTTGTTTTACAGTTATGTTTACTTAGAGCACTCTCCACATAACTGACAGGAAGAAATCCTATTAAAAACACTCTGAGGGAAGCTCGCCAGCAGTCATCAAGTGCCATCTATTGGCAGACAGGGGAATGACTTTAAAGTGGAAGCATGCTGCAATGCAACAGGGGCCTGTATTTATCATCGCCCTGCCACACTGTCAACACTATAATATTATAAAGTCACAGTTTCCCTTTCTCCTATCACGGTTACAGATGACACAATACTGTATTTCTTTCCAGATTACTCATTTATAAAGTTTGCCTTTGCCTAGGTTTCACTCTCTGAGCTTTTCTGTCTTTTTGCCCTGCCTTTACCGTCAGTCACTGTCAAAGATCTGCTCTCTGCACAAACAGGTGGAGGGGGCTGAGTCTGCAGTCCCGGGGGGGAAAGGGGAGAAAGGAGACCCTGTACGTATTTCCCTGCAGTGACATTTACAATGCTGTGATGTTACACACACTCATTAACCAAGGCCTTCTCCCACAGGGTCAGATAGATGCTCAGGGGGCCGGAGAGATGAAAGGACAAAAGGTAAGTCACGTCAATGTCACGTGTCATACACGATGCTGCCCACTGTTTGTGCTCCCTGAAACTCTGTGTGTGTGTGTGTGTGTGTGTGTGTGTGTGTGTGTGTGTGTGTGTGTGTGTGTGTGTGTGTGTGTGTGTGTGTGTGTGTGTGTGTGTGTGTGTGTGTGTGTGTGTGTGTGTGTGTGTGTGTGTGTGTGTGTGTGTGTGTGTGTGTGTGTGTGTGTGTGTGTGTGTGTGGGTCATGGCAGTGTAGATAAAAACAGAGAAAGAGGTGGTGGAGGTCCAAGTGATATAATTGGTATGATACACCGGACCTACGAGGTTAAACCTTTTCAGATAGTTATCATCTTTAAGTCAGCTTATTATCTAATGGTCTCCGAAGACATAATTATATAGTATACTTGCCGTTGAAGATGTGTGCCTATGTGTGGGTTTTTGCCGCTTTTTTTCAATGTAGATGTGTTTATATGTCAAGTATCACCATGAACAATTAGTTGAAAATGGTAAGATACAGGAACCATGCATCTTGGGTACATGTAAATGTTGTGCTAATAGGCCAAGTAGACCATGAGTTATACATGAAGATTCAGAGGTTCCTAATAATTCATGGTAAGGGCATACATGTACCACATTTCATAACACTCCTTCCAATATTTGTTGAGACATTGTCCTGAAAATCCAAATATGTCAATCTTGTGAAAGCGAAAGAAAAGTCAGGGGCTCACCAAAGTCAGGATTCATCCTCTGGGAACCATGAATGCCTGCCCCAAATGTCATGGAAATCCGTCATGATGTGATATTTCAGTCTGGACCCGAACGATTGGACCAAGCCACATCCCTAGAGCTTGGCATAAAATCCTTTTATGAGTTTATGATTGTTTAATTAAAGATTCAAATTACACCTTTGAATGATTGTGTGGGCCTGGCATGTTCCAGCATTTATTCTCTAAGTGCTTTTTAGTTGTTTATAGTACTGTATATGATCACAGCTGTTGTGCTGTGTTTCCGTGTTTCATTAAAAGCGCTAAAGTTATAGCTTGTAAATTATGAATGGAATAATGGAGGCTCCTAAATGCAATGCATCACAATTAAGGACCCTCCACGGTTCCCTGGAGCACCCGATAGGCCCATTAAAAAGAGTTCAACGCGGTTGCACTATATATACACACACAAACACTTATAAATGTATAAGTACATTTCACATGATGCACATGAAATGCTCTTTACTGAGAAATGTTTTCTTTCCACTCATCTAATGGCTCTTCTCACCTCAGTTAAGGTTTGGCAGTATTTTTCAAAAGTCTGTTCATGTTATTGCTTTCTTTATTGTTGCTCCAAAACCTATGGATGAAGGTTTTCGAGGTCACTTGTGGCATTTACAGTAGCTTTCAGAAGAAGTTTCTCAAGTTACATTTTTTCTTTTCTTTTTTGTCTTTCAGTCTCTTATACAGCATATGTACTGATTCATATTATTTTTCTGCTCTTTTTCAGGGTGAAGTTGGCCTTCCTGGTCCACCTGGTCCTGTAAGTACAATGTAAAACCCACCTTACAGAATATCATACATTGTCAGTTAGTATGACATGTTATGTATGTTTTGTCATAAGACACACCAAACTATGTTGCATGGCTGTCCCAAAAATAAATGTTGTAGTATTAGCGCTTTGTTCTCTGCAAATAAAAACAAGAAAAATGCATCTGTGCATCATGGTGTGTTTCACATTCTACCATTTGAAGGGGGAGCCAAAAGCAATAGCAGTGCTGTGTTTATGCTGTCACTCCTCACACCTGGAACCATGTCACCTTGTAACCAATTCCCATTATTTGACTAACCTGCAGATTTCCTCTCTATCTTGAATTGAGTTCTAAAAAATCCTATTTTCCCCCATCTTCAAAAACGGTGGATTGGTATTGATAAAATGCATGCAACATGGGCAGTTGTTTTAAGGCAGATGAGATTATAGTTGTGTTGAATTTCACCCAGGAAGAACTTCTTTTTAGCTAATGAACTGACTGATATGTTGGCAGCAAGCTCCCAGGGAGTCTATGCAACGCACACAGCAAAGAAACATAGCAACACCCATTCACTGAAAGCTGTGAACGATCATTTCCTTCTCCTATCTTGTATCAAATTAACACATTTGCACTAGCCATCGCCAACTGATATGCTAATCTTTCGCTTGAAAAAAAAACATCTTTATAGTGTGAATTAATGAGGGCCAGCAGGACATGACCTGTTTATAATGTCCATAATTGTAGATAGTAAAAGGATTCATCTTGGAAGTCACCAGTGCTGCTTTCAGTAGAGAAACACATACAAAAAGAAGCCCTGACGTCATGTTGTGTGTCTGATGCTGAAGGTGACACAGGGCGGGAGGTGCTGGGAAGATAAGAGTCATTGCTCAGACATTTTCAGCAAAAACACACTGTGACAAATCAGTGAAAGATCCGTGATGGTACACTTGCAACTATGACACCTTTTTAAAATAAAAAAGAAATTAAAGTATAATTAGTGTCAAATAAAAACATTTTGTTTGAGCTCACGTGTCACATAGTCAGGGGTTTGACATTTATATGACTCTGTCCTAATGGGTTTTTATTCTAAAGACTTCCTGCCTACTGAGCCTCCGAAGGCTTCACCCATGAGCTTGGAATCAAACTTTGATGGCTTTCATTCTTATTCTCATTCTCGTTGCTTGTTAGCAAGCGATTCATATGGAAATGTGACAACTTAATTATACTGCGAACAAATATCGCTCACCCTCCACTGGTTTCATTGGTTTCTGTCTACCAAACAAAAAGTATGCTCCCCTAATAAGAATAGATATCAACGTGGGCGGTTTTAATGGCTGTTCAAAAACATTGAGGTTTGTGCTTTGCAATTATTTTGGAATAGCCGTCTCTCTTTTTTCCCTAAATTTCACTTCAACTGGGGAAGCAAGATAAAGAAAAGTTCCATCAAAACGTAAATACTCAGTGGTGTTCATTGTTGTGCGGTGAGGTATGGACCACCCAGGGTATAGGAGATGTATACAGTACTATGGCAGAGGAGGAAACATTAGTCATTTGATTAATGAGGCTGTTTGAATATTTAGTACCAGTTTCTGTCTGTGCTCTCTGCTTCCCCGTGGCAGATAATTTTGGCAGTTAAGCATTGATTTCCCTTACACAGCAGAAGCGAGGGTTTGGATCATTACCCTCCCTTCATAAACCTTCTTGTGCCTCTGTTTATTAGTGACGGGGAGGAGCGGCGGGCTTACAGCCATGCACAGCCACCCCCTCCCCCAACGTCCTTAAAGTGGCAAAACGCTCTTTTCATCTCCGAGATTGTCCTGTGTTTATTGCTGCCAGTGTTGCTTTACAATATGTTTTATAATCTAGTAAAGTGAATCTGTTATTCCAAGTTATTTTGAGTAAAATGGTCAATGCATATTTCACTTCTCTGGCGAAAGGCTCTGGCAGAAGTGTCTTATCTGGTCTCATACTGATGGAACTGGGTTTAGAATCGGAGGCAAGAAGAAAATGTCAGCAGCTGTTTTTGTGAGTGACTGCAGGTTGAAGGTTGAGTGATAATGCAGTCAGTCTGCTGGGGCACTCGGGGATTCTGGACCTTACTGAAGGTTATTTTGACTATTGCTGCGGAAGAAGGGCTTCGTGTCAAGTTTATTTGTGTAGCTCTTAATCACAGTAACACTCTCAAAGGGCTCACTGGCACACATTAGTCCTAAAACAAGGGCACCAGCACAGATGGACAAACATGCCACGAGGGCACCAAGATGTGTCTGGAGAAGAAGCTTGGCGTTCAAAACGTGATTGGTGTGATTAATTAAATATATTTTCAATGGAGCATTATCCAGCATGCAGACTCTATTTTTCCAGCACCAACATTTGGATGTATTTCAGTATGATCATTGCTTCTCTCACTTCTTTTATCATTATGCCTAAACCACCCAAGACTGAACTGGTTATAACTGCACATGGGGGTGAAACATGTGTTTAACCAAACACAAAGGGCCTGAGGAGATTTAGATGTAAATGAGTTCTGATAATTATAGATTGTAATGAAGATGGATAATTAGATTTGCTCTCTAAATTGCTTTGCTCAGTTTTTTTAATACAATGGACTTCAATCACTGGCCTCACATTTGAAACCTTTTGTGCAGTTTACACCAACATTTCAGTATCCATCAAACCCAGATTGTATCTAGAGGTGTCTGTGCCACCTGCTAGTAACATATTTCCATTGTGAACAGTTTAACTGTAACAAACTCTTTTCTCAGCACTATTCCACCACTTCCTGGTGTGGGCGTGCTTTAAAAAAAGAGCCGTTTAGAGACAACTTCCTTTTTCAATTTTGTGGACAAGAACACTAGATAGCAGAAATGCAATTGTGTCCAGTGTGGTCAGTATTTTGCCATTGAACAGAAATGAGTCCTCAGTGAGACCTGGATGTTTTTACACCTGGAATATAATTTGATCAAGATTAGAATATATTCTGATCTGCTGTGAAATTAACACTAGGACTCGGAATTTCATATTAATCACTATACAGAATGATATAAGGGTAAAGAGGTTTTGTCGAAAAACTTAGAATCCTAGTTATTGCCTCTTTTGTTTTGGATTACATTTAGAAATGGCTCCTATTCACATGTTATAGTACTAGGTGTCAGTCTGCCTCAGCTGGTACCTCTTGACCTTTTACCGTTCCAATGCATTTCATTTTGTTATAATAGTCTCTTTCCCTTGGCTTTAGATTCCACATTCTTAGTCTATCTATCGATGTATTATACATTTGCAATCACTTATTACTTTGATTGATTTTTATTGAGTATTTTGACAAGAAATCAACAGCTTTTACTTGAATGGAGATCGGTGGATCACAGTTTAGGTAACGCTGTGTCTTTTTCATTACTTCTAGGTGATGACAGCTCACGGATTAAGACTGCTCTCTGCAACTGTGAGCAGCTTTTTGTATCAGAACACATGTTGGTTTTTCCCTGCGGTCCCTCTACAGTCAGATTCTGAAGTGGTTTGTTTTTTCTTTTTTTTAGGATGAAATGAAGGAGGTGAAGACCCAAGGAGAAAAGGGAGATCAGGTAAATATATCCCTCTTTGATATTTTCTATAAAACTGAATCATACAAATCTCATTATAGAGTTTCATTGTATCCAACATGTTGTGATAAGATGTGTATTGAGATTTTTAAACATGTTTATAGATTAACACCAACAAAGGGCTGCTGTCAGGCAAACCAGCCATACTCATATTTCAATTAAGAATCATCATTTCACAACAAAACAAATTAAGAACATGGTACATCGTTTTTCACAACCTCTTATAGACATGACGAGATAGAGTTCCAAAATCTAAATCCATATGCAAAGATCTGCCTGAAACTCCCTATATGTCAAAGTGTCTAGCTTTCATCCGAAATAATTGACATGTTAGCAGAACCGAAAGACAAATATATATACGCTGATGATTCAGGTGTCTTGAAGAAAGTGATATATATTGAACTTATACCTATGTTATTTATTGACAAATCGTTGTATTCATTGTATCCAACATTTGACACCACAGTAGATGCTTTTTCCCAGTTTATTTTATTATATCAACAAAAGAAGTTGACATTTCATTTTGAAAGAACAATTGAACATCACCTGCTGTGCAGATGAGTTCAACGCCGTCTTTGTGTTGCGCATAGGCGGAGTACAGAATAAATTGGCATACAATTGTTGCTTAGACTTCAAAACAACAAATGCATCTACTTAAATCATGCGGATTACAAAGGCCACTGATTCAGCTATCGACCAAACAACATAAGGCTCCTTGCATAGAAAGAGTCCTTGAATAGAAAGAACAAATAGATATTACAATTTGCAAATGATTGAAGAATTACTTAATTTTAGATAAAAAAGCAAAAACTCATGTTTACCATGTAAGTGGTGCAGTATAAAGGAAAAAGCACAATAATGCTCTATCTTAGCGGTAATTAAAAAAGTTACTGCTTTCATTGTATTCACATTCTTAGAACAAAGAAGCAAACTTAACAAAGGAAAAATACTTTTCTCCACCTTCACACAATATAAAAGATAACTTCATGAAGGTCCTTTTTTCTTTTTGCCTTACCCCAGCGAGCAAAATGAAAGACTTACTTGACAATTTTCTGTTTGCACATCTTGAGAAATGATGGTTGTCTATCTCCTTTACTTTCTACAGGGGGAGAGAGGAGCTCAAGGGCCGCAAGGCTTCAAGGTAACTTGTTGAAGACTTAGAGCTTTCACTAGAACTTGAGAATCAACACCCACCTCCAATAGAATAAGGCAGAGAAGTCCTTTAAGTCCATTGAGTATCACTGTCTGGTTCCCTCCGCGGTGTCACAACAGTGGACGTCTTTGAGGAGTTTATATATTGTTGATCTTTTTTATTGCAGAAAATATTATTTCTTGGACATACAGTCAGCCCTGAGCTCGACAACAGCACAACACACCAGAGATAATATATATATATCCATGTTGTTGCTTTTGAACACCTGTCAGAAAGACTAGCATTTGTAGCGACACACCACAGTAATTATCTTCCACTTGCGACTGAAGTGGACCTTTACTCCTTCTTGTTGACCTGTATGCCTCACCAAACTTTTGTATCTGGAATTCAGATATTTTACTGTGACAGACCTAATGTTTTTTCTCCTCCATTGTACCGCCCTTCCCTATAACTGGATCTCACTCCCACTTTGTTGTTCCTGTGACAGGGAAACGTCGGTCCACCGGGACTAAAAGGAGATCAGGGGCCAGAGGTGAGACTTTGTATTTATCTCAATGTCGGCTGTGCCACTTACAGTAGGTCGGATGGAGAAGAATAGAAATCCTGCTGAACATAAACAACAGTGAGATGAGGGCACCCTAAGTGGAGGTCATAAATAGAACTGGGGGGAAATGTAAATATCCCATGTATCCTTTTTTTGCCCTCGTTTGTCCAAGATAATGGGATATGCGCGAGTGTAAAATTAAGATGAATGCAAACAAATGAGTATATATTACATTTTTAACAACGCTTAGTTTCCACAAGTAGTACACCAACTCATCAAAATACATCAAATGAAGAACTTTTTCAATTAAGGACTCTAGAATTTGCTTTGAACATAATAATGCAAATATCTTTCTTATCTAAATCATCAAAAGCTAGGCATAGAAAGCTGCCTGGTACAGATTCTTGTGTTCCCTCTAACTCAGTTATTATTGTTCAACATAAGCTCAGTTACCATGGTAATATGTGACTTTTTCAGTTCGTTAAGAGATAATGAGTTGTAAAGGCGATTGCCCATAAAAAGCTTATCTGTATAAGCATAACGGGGTATAAGCGTGTATTTCAAAACACATGTGAGAAAACCTACCGCCGCCCAGTAATGACGATATCCTCTGCATACAGCACAGTAATTGCCATGAAACTTTCCATGGTTTATTAAAAAGGTGGCATGGAGGACACTTAAACAACACTGCTTATTAAAATACTCTCGAAAGTCGTGTCCACAGTGTAGCTCACTGGGATGTAACATCTGAGAGGCCAGGCACTTTTCTCAAGTATTGGTTTTCCTCTGTGTTTTGCCAGGGCAAGCAAGGCCTGTCTGGACTCCCAGGACTCCCGGGCGAGGCAGTAAGTATATTGGCTCTCGACACACCGAGCACTTCGTGTCAACCTTTTCTTTCTTTCATTGCCTTATCCGTCACCTTGCCATATCCTCTTCTCTCTAACTCAGCCTGCCAAAGTGAAAGATAGAGATAAGCAGATAACCCTCAACAGGTAGAGACAGAGAGGAAGTCGGGACAGAAGTCCAGCATTTTTACACAGACGATCAGTAATCAAATTTAAGAATTAATTAGTGGAAAGAGGCAAATCTAACTGCTTTATGCCAGGAACGGAGGCAGAGGCTCAATCTGTTCTCCACACCTGCTTCCATAATGAGCATCTGTTTTTACTCAAAAGCAGGGAGGGAAAAGAGGCATTTCATAAATCCTGGCTAAGGGAAATGATGTTGGAACACGGCAGCCCGCTGAAGCAGTGAGGAGGAGGAGATAAATGTGTGAGAGTAGATGAAGGCCTGGTGATAGATGTGTCTCTTTTCCCCACTATTTACAGGGCTCGCTAGGGGAGTCCGGGGTGTCTGGTAAAGATGGCCTGAAAGGAGAAAAGGTAGGTAAACTTCAAATCAAGTTCCCCCCTTGAAAAGAAAAATATGAAGCTAAGATCCTTTATCACAGGGTGAGCATGTGAGACAACGTTTGAATACACCTTTCAAATGACTTGCCACGCCTGCCATTCTCAATCATGTAACTTTTGGCAACTAATGCCTCAAACTACTGTTTATTATTTATAATATTATGTACATACATTAATTATTTCAGTAAGATGTGTTTAAAATACTATGCTGATAGAGAAAAAGTGTGCAATTGACATGCATATGGGGTTTGTCACTTGTCAAAATAAAACTCCCCAACCACTGGAGTCACTCTGGTTCACTCTAGGGCAGAGACATGAATCCTGTGCTTCACCCTCCGACAGTAATTCACATCCTCTGTGCCATCTCTGCTGTAGTGAACATTCATGCGGTAGTCTATAAATAAATGTGGAAAAGCAAACAATGTCTGTACGCTAAATATGAAGCTGGAGCCAGGAGACCATAACTTAGCCTGAAAGCATAACAGAAATATGTCTAACAGGCTTTGTTCTTCTCTTAGGCACAGTGGTGTTTTAAACTCAATGCTAATGGCAGCATGCTAACATGCTTACAGTGACAATAAATAAAAAACAATGTTTACCAAGTTCACTGTTGTAGTTTAGTACAGCTGAGGCTGATGGGAATGCCTTCAGCTGTTCTAGCAGTTTATTGGTAGTATTGAAGTATTGGGCAAGTTGACATTTTGACCTCATTGCTGCTAAAGAAAAAGTCAAAGAATTCCTCCTCAGGGGGACTTTAAATATTTATACAAAATGTATGGCAATCCATTTAAGACTAGACCAGAATTGGATGAACAACTGACTGCTAACATTGCTAAAAGACAAAACACTAAGGCATTAGTGGTAATATTTCAAGTTCATTCTTTGAGGCGGGAAACAGAAAGCAGACGTTGCTAATTTGGTCTTGTGGACAGCAATTTCTACTCTACGAACTTGATGGTTTTGTTAGGCTCCATGCAGTGCCAAACGCTGTCCCCTCTAACAAACAGTGATAATGTATCCATTCATGTGCGACATCATTCTGCTAAATGGCGTGTTCCATGGCTACACCCACCAGACTCTTCATTGTTCAGCTCCCTGTGTGTAATTCAGAATATGCTTAGCTCAACACTGTCTTTCTGTTTGTAGGGGGACTCTGGTGCAGTGACGGGGCTTCCAGGCCCTAAGGGGGAGCCTGGAGGAGGATATATGGTGGGTACCATATCAAGTTTAAAAAACTGACTGTCTTCTGACCTTGTTGCGTTCAGCCTTCGAGTCTCAGGAGGCAAAAGTGTAAAACCGTAAAACAACAATCCAACAGAAATTCACAAAACAAAGATAATTTGCAAACAGCTAGACATTAGCAGACATAGTAGAATAAACTAGCTCCTCTAGCTGTATAGCTGCTATGACATTAGGGAGATGCAATGCCATTAGGTAATCCACCACCGGATAACCCCAGCCTGGGTAATCACCTATCCTCCCACTTTGGAGCTTATTGCTGTTGAAGCACTCTCTTTTATGGACACGGCTTTGCATATTGAAATGTTCATTATAACGTCCCCAAAACCCCAGCGTCAGTCCTAGTTGAGTACGCTTGCACTCTTCAATCACTGGCAAGTGCTCTATGGCTTTAAACAATCATATTTGTTTGTGTGTGGAAACGCTGAAGAGAACATTAAGCCTGACAGAGGTACTCATCAAGCAAGGGCTAGTGAGTTCTATTGAGCGGAGTAATAAGGGAAAGATGCGTTCAGACAGAAGTATTCAAACCTCTTTAATGTAATCCAGCACTGTGAAAATTGGAGCTGGATTGGAGAAGAGGGCAATAATATGTGTGAAGGTTCAAGGAGGACATTTTTACAGCATGCCAATGACCTCCTATCGTTTAGTAGTTCAAAAACTGAACAAATACAACAGTTTATCGTTTAAAACTGACTTCCTGGGCAGATGGGATTCTTAACATTTTATGGTCTTTGTATATAAGACAAAGCAAATAGAAAAAAAGCAATAAACACTTGTCATTGCTGATGGTCTGGGGTACTTTAATGAGTCACCCCGCTCAAGAAGGTAACATCACTTTAATGAATTTGCCTTCAAATGAACAATGAGCAATTTGGTTTTGTTGTGACTTTTATTATTTGCATACATTAGCAATCTTCCTCTATTCTGAAGTTGTGATATAAAGGCTTTGTTTCAGTGCAGTGTAAGTGCATAATGTCTAGTGGAACTGGAACAAAGAGAAAATGCAGTCTTAAGATCATAGTATCAGTCTCAAAAAGTTCTCCACTTCCCAAACTTTCTGAAGGAATTGGTACATTTCACCCTGAAACTGGAGAACTGCTGTGCTAGTTCCAACTTCTCCACGGCTAATTTACATTGTGCAATGTAGGACTTGTAACACTAATACATGCTGACCACAGAAATCAATGTCTCATCCGAACTGTATACAGTAAATAATGCTTACAGTAGCCCTGATTCCAATCAAGGTTTTTCTCTGTGGTATAGCATTATCAGTTTGGCTCTGTAAACAGAAACGATGTGTGGTAAACAGCAGAACATGAGCTCATAATGCGACGCTGTGTTCAGACTGCTCACAGTGTGGAGCGTAGCCCTCGTACAGATTTCATATTACTGTTTAAACTCACTCACAGCACTGGAGCAGCTTTTTTTGGGTTGCACCTCGGGTCTCAAAGTGAATAGCTGATGAAGGTGCAGTGAATATCTATTCAGATGTCTTCTTCCTGTTGTTTTTCAGGGCGATGGGTTGTCTCTAAGCAGAGGGTCTCGCGGGCCCAAGGTAGGAAGCACTTTGGTGGTGAAGCATCACTAACACTACCTAAATCTTAACTGCTAACAATGTTAACTTCTGCAGATAGTAAGATAGAGGTCAAATACTAACATGTTCAGGTACAGTTAATGTCAGTGGTTTATTGTCAGACTCTACCCAACAGCCTTTTCAAATATACTCAAGCACTACTTCAAGGACACCATATATCATCTTCCTCGGAATTTATTTTAAATTGGATGTTTTTTCAAGTTAGTCTCAACTTTCATTTAAAAGTACACTTTTCTCATTTTTAACCCGCTTTGTTGGTAAGAAGAACACATAAATGATGTTTGGCCTCCCTTGCCAGTAAAGGTCTGCTGGATGACACAAAAATATCACAGGCATTTTAAATCCGGAACTCCGGGTGCTGGTTACATAAATGGGAGCCGAACATTGTTCAGTTGCACATGTGTCGACTAGTTGAAGCTGGTTGAAAATTGAAATATGTTTAATTTAAAATGGCCTCATGGTCTCACTTTCCAAAGCCCAAAGAGGGGACAGAATGGTGATAAAGCCTTTCGCCCACAGATAAAACACCTTGCATTTTCAAAATTACAAACAAGGTGTCTGTGGTGATAATCCCAGAAAATCTCTCTCTTGGATCTCTGGGAAGTGACACCTATAAACACAGCTACAGTTACTGCTTATCGCCATTATGTGCTGTAGGAAACAAAACAGAGATCTACGAGATTATAACTAACTCTATTAATTTGATAAAAGCTGAGATTTTTAGCCTACAGTAATGTTTCATTGACTTTGTATTTGTCAATGTTTAGGTAGTTTGGTGGTGATCGCTTTTGTCCCATCACACAAGGTGGTTGAACTGGGTGTTTTAACCATTTATCCATTACTTTTAGCATTTATGTTCACTGTTTATCTATTACTTTCATCTAAATATTTAGGTCTCAACTACAATTAGTTTTCACAAAACCAAAAAGTCAACGTACTTTATTTACTATATATTTACTGTTATATTTGTAAAGATCTCAAACTTTTTTGATGATATCATATTGAGTTTTCAAGAAGGTTTGTAAAATAATGTACTCAAGAGATCCTAAGTATCAAATACATGTAAACATACTGTGTATCCCAAGACACAGAGAAGTCTTATACATAATTAACATGATCATGTCATGGCCTTGGATACCGTCATGTTTCTTTCTGTTGAAGATACTGAAGGCGAAACATTAATGGATATGACTTCTGACAGAGTTTGAATAGTTTATGATCATGCAGCGCTGCAGCTCTCCATGACTTCTGGATTCTTTATCACTGTCTGCTCCCTTTTATTTGTCTCAGGGTGAGAGAGGTGTCCCAGGATTGTCCGGAGAACATGGAGACAAAGGCGAACCTGGAGCGACTATCATAGGTTCACCTGTGAGTATGATGCCGTCTGACCTGTCTCCCACATTCAGCACAGTTCAAGCTATCTTACCTTGAGATTCTCAGACATTTACTGAGAGAGATCGTTTTTGTATACCAAGATCAATGTTCATTAAATACAGTCTGAGATGAAAACTCTGGTCAATACTGGGAGGTAGAGCCGTGTTGCCCTCTGCTTTCGTCATATGTTCTCTGCACCGTTAGTTTGAACCTCACATAGGTTTGATTGTGAGTGAGTCTGCTTTCATTTTTGGAATGAAGGATTGTATGAGACAGAGAATCAATAGAGCAAAAGGTGTCCAACACAATTCCTTTATTGGATCCTGAGTGCTACAGGGCAGATAGTGTTAACAAGATGTGTGATGTGTTCTTAGGGCCGCATGGGATCTTCTGGAAAGCCGGGAATTGAGGTATGTGGAAAACTCTGTGAATCCACAACACAAACAATATGATTTTCAGCTTGTTAATGCTGTGGCGCCTGCAGAGTTTCAATTATTGTACAATACACATAACACTGCACTGGTTATAGTTGTTATCTGGTTCTATAAAGCAAGATTGACAATGTCTGGGGTTTTTCTCAGGGGCTTCATGGACTCCCAGGTTTATCTGGCCCTCCTGGAGTTTCAGGTAGAGAGGTAAGTGGGATCAGTCAGTCCTTCCACTCTTATTCACCCCCCTCACATATGAGCAGATAAAAGTTATGTCAGCTACCACTGTGGAAGAACACGTGTGATGTATCACAGCTCCAGGACACAAATCCCCACCAACTGAGACGGGAGCAGAGCTACAGCTGTGCGTGTGCACTTGATGTCATAGCTAGGAGGATTGTTGACTCCTTTCTTTGTCTCAATTAAAGGGCTCCCCTGGTAGGCCAGGCCCCCCCGGCCCTGCTGGACCCCCAGGTGAACCAGTAAGTGAAAAAAAAAATCTCCTTCTGCAGCATCAGTGATCTGCAGTGAGAACTACTGAGCTACAATTCAAAGTCACTATTCACAATGCAGCTCCAGTTTGAAGATAATTAGCAGCTCATCCTGCTGTTCACTATCCAACATCAGTCTCAAGAAAATGATGCAGTTTACGACAAATTGGCAGCCCCCTGTTGTTAGCACATGTTCTCATCTCTTTCTCGCCTTTTTATGTTTCAAGTAAGCAACAATAACCATATATCTGAAAGCTGGAGTAGGATTTCAAAAGGAGTGTTTTGCTGCTGCTTCAAAGCCTTGTAATTTTAGTATTTTAACCAATTTAAATTCATCCACCGTAAACACCCATGACACCCATTTATTGTCCGCTTACTTTTTTTCAAAAATACACTGGCTGCAAATCAAAATGCTTTTCTCAGCTCCAGAGGACAACAATATTTTTGAAAACATCTTCCAGCTATAAAATGATTAAACTGTTTCCTCAAGCGTTGCAGATAAAAAATGAAAATGACAAACTGAAACAGGACTTTGTTAAAAAGATTCTGTGGCAAAGTGACATTCCTTAAAGGCATTTAAGATGCTCTAATAGATTGACGTTTTGACCAATTTGGTAGATGCAGTTCCACCAAACAAACAGCTGAATTATTTTCTGACTGTGACAATGTTTCATGCATTTATTTTCTCCTTCTTTATTTGACAGATTGCCCTGCCAATTGTTGGAGACATGGGAGCATTACTCAAGGTAATTTACCCTAATAGTTATTGATAATTACAGCTTTTCATAACCAACCACATGCTTACACTGGCCTGGTTTAGTTGTTTTAAAATCAAAATGTTTCATTATTTGAAATAGTACTATAGGAATTGATGCTGTCATTTAAGAGAGATAGTAAAAGACCTCGAGTGCCTCCATCAGGATGACTGGGAGAAGTATGAAAAATAACAGGCATTCACCACAGGTGCGCATACAGTGTGACATCTTGATAATAAAGTCAGTTAAATAATGTAAACATTGCATGCAAAACACTTTAATACAGAGATGGCTTTATCAGAATGATGTTAAACTGCTCTGCAGTTATGCAAATATACTATAGTTAGATATGCAGAGACAATGCTTATGTGGCAATTTTCCTCCTACCATATGAAGAGTGATAAGGGATTGCATATTAGTTCATTTCACAGCCATCATGCCGAGTGAAAAAAAGATTACAGTATGTGATAAATTGGTGTTAATTATAAAATGTGTTTCTTTGCGTGAGGATCTGCATGCACAAAAACCTAAATACATAATTTAGGAGAAGAAAACTGCACAATGATAATAGTGCACTAATCAGAGTTAATGGGGGAGCACTAACTACATGTCCGATTTTAAAACTGTTCCATATACATTTAAACTGTTCCATATACAGTATAACCCTAACCAATGCAGATAAAAACACAAATGCTAAATCATCTGTGTGTCCATTGCTCTGTGGCAGCATACTTTTCATTAAATTCATAATAATGCTAATAGTGATTGTTTTTGTGAAGGCAATCAACAAACAAAGATGGCTTAACAAATGTGAAAAAATAATCTGCAATCTGGCAGCACACTATGGCCTCTTAAGTATTAGTTTATAGAGAGTAACCACGATGAAAGCTGATACTCAACACTGTTTGAAATACCCTTTTCTATGTATATCAGATTCAATCCAAAACCCAAATAAGCTCTTGAGAATTGCTCTCACTTCTCTTACTTCTAAAACGCTATAATTTAATTTCCTCCAGTAGATTTCCCTTGTCGCTTCAACCTTCACCTCCAATTATGAAACGTTAAAGCATTTTGTAAGAAACCTACACATGCTTACCAAAGATCTGAAAGAAACCATGTTCCAAACCACCAGACTTGGAGCTTATATCTTCGTTTCTCACTTTGAAAGGCTATTACCCCTTAATTTTTCTCATCAATCACTGACCAAATCCAGAATTTGCACGGGGACTGCAAGGCCAAACGTAATGCGAAACACTTTTCAGCCTTCGGTTTTTATTACCTGAGATTCTTCAGTAGTTGTTACTTTTCATGATGGCCATTTAGCAACAAAATCAAAAAATGTGTTCTTTCTATTCTATTTGAAAAGAGCAGGTAAGTCACTTGGACTCATCATGTGACCTGAAGGACAGAACTTTTCAGTTTTTAATATTTAATGCAAATCAACATAATTATATTTAATAACTCATTATAGAAAGAATCAAACGCCAACCTCACAATCCATTGCTTTTCAGTACTTTGTTGATTGCCTTCTTTCAAATTGCTTAATAGCAATCTCATAAGTGATTTTAGCACCTTGTTGAGACATAAATGAACATTTTCTACTATATTTTTATATTTAGTAATAACATGGTGTCCTTATTTGTTTTATTGGTTTTATTGAGCATTTTCTTGTACTCTTGGAGGTTAATGAAATGACAAGCTTATACAGATTATCTCCCATTTTACATTTCACACTCAGCTTCTTTTTAAAGCAGCATTTTAATGGTGCACTGAACCTGTTTCTGCTGCCTCCCTCCAGTTTAGAGCTCATTGCTTTTTCCTGGAATTCCAGTGCCTATATCTAGACTGGATTAGGGACAATGATATTTAAGATTCTCACCTAAATGTCACAGTCAATGAGTTTGACAAAGTTCACCCCTCACCGAGACGAGAGACACTCTAGGTGGGTTCACATTATCCTGCTCGGCAGACATTTAGAGAACGCTTTGTGTCAGTCGGGGTCTTGTCCTCCACCCAGGGGATGTGACAAAATAAAGGGCGAAAATGCAGCTTTACCTGATGAAATCTTATCTGTGCCACCACTCTTTGCTTCCTGCTTTGCCTCCGATGGCAGAATGCCTGCAGTGTGTGCCAGACGAGAGTCCCAGGGCTTCCTGGGCAGAAGGGAGAGAAGGGGTCCAACGGAGCGCATGGAGTAGAAGGCTTGGTGGGAGAAAAGGTAAAAGTAACTCATCAGCATGGCAGGCGATCGAGAACAGATGCTGTACATGTTAATCTGACCGCCGTACTGTGCAACATGACACTTGTTAAATGTACTCTCGGGGATGCTTATTGAATAATTTAAGAGCATGTGTGCTTACACCCATATTAATTGTGTCTGTCTATCTGTAACAGGGGGATCCTGGTGTAAGAGGTCCCATGGGTAACCCTGGGAAAGAAGGCCCAAAGGTAGGCGAGGCAATCAGATATGAAGACACTCAGAAGATATCAAAGAACTTTTTTTTAAAGTAATTGTTTGTGCGGATCTAAATGAATTATTCAGTTTCTCCACATGGCAAACAAATCTGTAACACTAATTGCCTCATTATATGATTTTGTTTACGGAATTGTGCGTAAATCTAATCTATAGAGATTTACATTGACATACGTTTTTCATGAATCACCTCTTAGAATAACTCAGGGAGCATAACCAGCTGTTCTTAAACCTGTATTATTCTGTATGTGCCTCGCTGCAGAAGTTGTTGCTATGGATACAATGTTCTACCATGGTGAAACCGGCTAGGCAATTTTCAAGGGGAAAATACATTTTGAAGTTTACACCCATCAGCCTTTAGTTTTAGGCCTTTTTTATTTTTGGTAAAAAGCTTGTCTTCCTCTCTCATTGGTTGTGACTGCCTGCAGGGAGTGAAAGGAGAGAGAGGGTTCGCAGGCCCCACCGGAGATAAAGGTGATGAGGTAAGTGAAAAAAGTTTGAGCAAACCAAATGGATCCGGTAGTTTTATAACAAGCCAGAAGTAACTGTGACATTGAGAGTTCGGTTTTTCAAAAGAATGTAAATGCATTGTAATGTCTGCCTCCTCTTAAAGCCCGTCTACTCTGAAAGTGTGTTTTCAAAAGACGCTACCAAAAGCTCTGCTCAGTGCTGCGTGTGCACTCTGCCCTATCTCTTGCACTCCAAGGAGCTACTTTATAAAGAACGCAGCCTGCCCCCGTGTGTGTGTGTGTTTGTGTGTGTTAATTAAAAAACAAGGCACTCTTAAGAGGAGTTGAGCTTAAGAGAAGCATTACATAGGTCAACGTTCAGCATTGAACTGCGATGGTAGGAGATTCTCAACACCAGAGTTGTTTATAGATTTTATAGGCTCAATAAAAACATGGCCGTGTTGAAGTTTGTTTTATATTTGCTATCATAAAATAAATAATTGATAGAAACATGTGCATTGTCATTATATATGATATATCTATACAAATGCATAGAGGTTGTGCTGTAGTCAATGGAACATTTCACAGCCTCTGCATATCAAAAGGTGCTATAAAGATAAGATGTGAGCATAGTCCCAGTAGTCATTGCAGTGAATAGAAAAATGTTTTCATTCATTCTCCAAAGTATACTTGCATGCTCTATGTTCCGTATTATTATCTGCATCTTGGGGTAAATGTTGAGAAGATGTGTGTGTGTGTGTGTGTGTGTGTGTGTGTGTGTGTGTGTGTGTGTGTGTGTGTGTGTGTGTGTGTGTGTGTGTGTGTGTGTGTGTGTGTGTGTGTGTGTGTGTGTGTGTGTGTGTGTGTGTGTGTGTGTGTGTGTGTGTGTGTGTGTGTGTGTGTGTGTGTGTGTGTGTGTGTGTGTGTGTGTGTGTGTGTGTGTGTGTGTGTGTGTGTGTGTTCTTTCTATTCTTCACTCAACGTCTAACAGTCATCCATAGAATAATTAGGTATCATTTTAAAACCAGAACATCTGTAGTTTTATTCAATATCAGATGATCCACTTAAGGTAGGCATGATGAATAAATCCCCATTTGTGTCATTGACTTTAAATGAGCCGGCAGGAACAATTGAGTGGGATTCAACTCTTCTATTTTAGGAAGATAGTGATACACCAGGCGAAGATCTGCCTCTTTACTTTTCTAGTTTCATCTGATTATTGTTGCTCATTGATTCCTAGAAAGCTGTTCCAGGCATCAACACATTACGACCATGAAATAACATTTTACTCCTTAAGTTTAGTTTAGTCTGTTGTGAAAAAGCAATAATACTGCTGGGCCAAGTGCCCACATCACCTATTGCCCTATATATGGAAGTATTATAATGTTGATCCACGTTGTGTCCTACAGGGGCTTTCAGGAGCTCCAGGACTTCCTGGAGTGACCGGTCGAACAGGGTCTCAGGTAAGAAGCCTTTCCTTTATGTGTACACAATATCGATTCCATTATTTCATGACACAAAGTACTTATTTATAGTTAAAAGTTTTTATCTCGACATGTGTAAGTCCTTTTCTCTGCAGTTAACTTTCAACACAGGATGCTGTTCTGTTTGCAGGGGCTTATGGGTAGACCTGGGCCATTGGGGCCACACGGTGGAAAAGGAGAAAGAGTAAGTTGTTTTACTGTTTAAGCATCAAATGTGTACACTATACTATACTATATGTTTGCCAGTTTGCATGCAAAATATTCAGATATGATTAGGTACATTCTTTTTTTGTTGCTTTTCCATTAAAATGCATCCGTCATACATGTTAAAGATTGATTGGCAAAATGACTATAGGAATTTCTGTAATAAGGATGAAAAAGAAAAAGATTCTTTAAATGACTTAATAATTCAGGGATTATTTTTTGCTAAATTCGTTTTGTGTGTTTTTTACTCAGGGTTGGCTTATGAGATTCCATATCAATGGATTCTGTTAGAATGGGACTGGACTTGATAAATATTTCCATTTCCATATGTACATATTTAACAATTCCTCTGTTATTTGACAGGGAAATGACGGAGGCCAGGGCATGCCAGGGCTTCCAGGGCCACCGGTAAGTTCCTCCATCCTAATGAAGAGTTAGACGGTAATAACAAGTCTCAAGAACTCCATAAAGGTCATAGATTCTATTTCACATTACATGTACGTGTAAATAAATGTGATAGTTTTTTTGTTGCACAAACTATCCTTCTAGCCTTACTATTCCGTTGGCACATTGAACACATTTAATCATCTTGCTTTTCTCAGCACTATCCAAACCCATGATTAAGTAACGGTTGGAGCCAAAGCATTGCCTTGGCATCTCTTCCTACAGAAATGGCCATCAGTGCAGTTATATTTTTGCTCAGTACAACAGTATTTACTGTACTAAGGAAAACATAACTGACAAACAAGCACAACTTGAGGAAATTGTAGGGACCTGCTCACTGGCATAGAATCATGCTTGTACCCTTTAAAAGGCCAGTGTGTAAGCACTTTCAAAGGCAGATCTATAATTCATCAGCCGTCCCCTTGAACCTGCGGTGCCCCCCCCCCCCCCCCCCCCACACCCTGGTCTCATAAACTGCTCTCTGGGAGGACAGGGGATGGCTCAGTGGCCTGAAAAGGGCATAGGCATCCGCTTGCTTCCAAATGAGAACCTTGACTCCTTCTACTATAGCTGTCCTCTACCAATCTATCATGGGGAAAACACTCTTTATGTTCCACTCCACAATACCCAAGAACACTAGCTAGTTCTCATAGCCGGATCTCTTCTAATCAGTGTGCTCTTTTGTGTTGCGGAAATACTCTGGTTTTCTGAATTAACAGTGGCTCAAGGATTATTAGGTCTACTGTTCTCTGTGTTTTCTCTTCCTTTCACTCCTCACTCTCTCGCCCACTCCATCCCTCTCTTTGTGTTTTCACCAAATGAGCTATTGATCTCTCTCATGTAGCTTTTAAGAGCTTAACAGAGTATAACTGCTCCAGACCTACTGTACAGCTTTCTATAAAGACGCTTGGTGCCTAAAACTCACAGAGCAGTGAGGAGAGTCTCTGAGAGGAGATGTATCATTTACTGTGTGTTGTGTTTCAGGGTGTACCTTATGTGGAGGGCAATGGGATGAGCAGTCTGTACAAGCTGCAGGTAAAGACTTTTCAAATGGCTCTCATTGTGATCTGTTGTTTGCATGTCATAGTTCAATCATTTAGCAAAAAGAGGAATCTGCGCTTGTGGTTAAAATGTGTTTGACCCTATTTTTTAAGCAGTCATAACAAAGGAAAAACACGTATTTTCAGAGCGGTGGAGCTATTCTGGGACCCCCTGGAGCTCCTGGTGCTCCGGTAAGCATAATCATTGTTATGCCTGAAGCAAATCCTTAACAGTGTGCTGCAGAGGAACGCTAGCACACAGGCACACTGATACTGTATGAGCCAGTCAGAGCTGAATAACAAATAACTTGACCGGCAATCCAGTGTTATCTCAGCTACTGAGGCACTATCACACTCAATCATGTTCAATGAGAGCTGGTGGTTGGTTGAAGGCCAAGAGGTGTCCTGACTCCCAAACAGGTGTTTCTGACCCGCCCCAGGACACACAATAATCATTGACATGCAGAATGGATTTAGACGTTGAGTCGCTCCGCACAGTGCCGAGCTGAAGTGAGACGATTTGCTTATCAGCTCCCCCTGCTCCGCCTTATCGGGCCGTTTGCAATCTTGTCCAGTCTCCTGGGAGACGTTCATTCACAGGCCCTGCAGGGATCCATCCAGCACAACGAACACTAAAGGCAGTGACAAAAAAATAGACTTCAATATCCCCCGTGCACAATGCACAAGAACCACAGCTCAATCTTGAGGATGCTTCTCCCTGAACTGCATCTACCGTAGCACAGCCCAACAGCTCCCCTGGAGCAAACAATAAGAGAGCATCTTCATCAGTGTTAAGAGGAGAAAAGGCTACATGTGTCATCTTTTCTTGCTTGTTTTAATGTAGAAAAACACGGAATTGCTTGTAAGTATGCCTAACTAAATATCTTTAAAGCTTAACAAGACTGGATTTTATTATCCTGATCATTTTAAATCCTGCTTGAGAAAGACCTCATTCTTACCAGTCTCATATTACATGATGTTAGCATAATATACAGACAGAAATGGCGAGATAAGAGCAGCAATGATGTCTGCTATAAATTGTAATGACACTGACATACAGTAGCCGCATGATATTTGAGTCTATATTAATGATTTGTATGGTGGTAGCTGTTCTTGCATTCATGGGAGTATTCTCTTTTTTCTTCTTTTCCTCTCTTTTCAGGGTCCTAAAGGAGATGACGGAGTTGCAGTAAGTTAACACTTTTTATTCAGGAATATATTTTTGAGAAATGTTCAGTGTTCCCCCAAAGAAATCAGGGTTTCCAGTAGCTTTCTATCATTGTCTCTGTGGTTCTCAGCAAAAGTCAATACACCCTCAAGCCTGAGCACTTAACCACTCTCAGTAGAGCTCCAACACACAGCGAAAAATGATCATACCTCCTGCAAATATGAAACTGTTGTACCATATTGTCTTGCCAGTGGGAACATGTCCTGTCCTTCCCCCCCCACACCGATGCCGGAAAACCGTCCACGCAGACATAGAAACAATTCCACGCGTCTGCCATCAACTTGAATTCTTTATTCTCGCGGGGCCAATTGCATTTTTTATTGTTTTGTTGCACAGTGATTTTTCACCAGGATGCTAATTTGACATTTTAATAAATTGTGTGAGCGGCTCCAGTGCTGTGGTGGAATTGCCCCAATCCGTCTCACAGCTGATCCTCTGGCTGGCCCACTCTCCTCTTAGTCGCACTCGCTTATTCATGACAATCTACATGTGTGACAATTACCTGCACAATCCGTCTATGTCAGCACCGGTTGCCCCTCTTCTCTGTGTAATGGCGTTTCTCCATGGCAGCCGGAGCAAGATGAGGTAGAGAGAGGCCACCACTTGCTCCAACCCTGGGAATGGGGGTCTATTTATAGGGCAGAAAGCCAGTCTGATTGTGATTGCCAAATGGGGCTCTTTTTCCTAGGTGTGACAGCAGGTGTCATAAAGCATATACAATACACTCACTTTGCAGGGTTGTCCTTTTATGATTATCTTCAAATTGACAACGAAAGGTAATATTAAAGGGGACCTATTATGCAAAATCCACTTTTTCCTGTCTTTTATACATAAACATGTGTCCCCTCTGTTTAAAGAGATTCTGAAAGTTTCAGGAAAAAAGATTTGCTCACTTTTTGTCCTGATCCATTTATATAAAAATAAAGACCTGTCTGAAAATGAGCTGATCAGATTTTGGCCACTTTACGATGTCATAACGATTGTTTGGCTTGTGTAACCATTAGCCAATAACCAACCAAGGTAACACCTTATCACCTGAATCTCCTCCTAGAGCTCCATTGTGTTCTTTTTAGGGGCGTGGGGAGTGGCTCCTTATTTTCATCTAAAGTAACAGACAGAGAATCAGCACTTTTGAAACAGGGCTGAAACAGAGGGGATTATGGGATGCTACAATGCATGATCTGTTTGGTATTTGGAGCCAAACATTTCAGAGACATGTTTTGTATATATCTGAGACCTATAATATATTGATGAAAAACAGTGTAATAGGGCACTGATATAATACGTAACTGAAAAAATGTAAATCAGACGTGGAAATGTCTTAATTTAATTTATGTGTATGTAGCTTTGATCTATATTTGCTTCTTTATGCGTAATGTTTACTGACAGCCTTATAATGATATTTCCTTAGCTCATCACCAAACTCAGTTCCTTATTGAAGACTGTAAGAGAAAAATATCATTCTGGTACAAAAAGGGGCAACTAACAACCTTTAGTACCAGTAGTGATTTTTTTTGTCTTGACACAGTGGGGGGTGTGTTTCTTTCTCACAGGGGGAACCAGGGGCCATGGGATTACCCGGGCTTGAAGGGCTACCCAGTGCCAAGGTAAGCAACTGTATCGACTCATGAAGCGTTTTATCTGCTTTGACCTAACCTGATTACAAAGTGAGGTAAAGTGCTTTCTCTGTACTTAATTCTCATTACAGAGCATTTTAAGAGGTTTTCTTTCTGAAATGAGATATTCAGCAAAAGAACAAAAGAAACAAATGCTTCCAGTATGAACCTGAAAAGCATTAAGGGTTCCTGGTATAAGTCAATTTAAGGGAATATAATAATGTTTATAATTCAATCACTTATGGTTGAAAAAAGGATTATGGAAATGTCCGGTTTAGAGCCATTAACTGCACATACAGTAATACCACAGCAATCTGAAGCTAAATGTTACAGTTAAGTCTGCACAATGATCAATGCATCATTCTTAATGCAATCTAGCCCTGCATCCTCACCCAACCTAAGTCTAAATCTGTATGGAAAAGACACTTACACAAGACACTATTCCTTTAAGACTTAAATGGTTTCTGTATCCATTTATTTGTGTAAATTGAGTGTATTAACAGTGTGATATGGGGATCATATTGGTGTTGCATGGGTGTAATATTGGTCTAATAATGACAGTTTAATATGAGTGTAAAAACAGTGTTTCATGGGTGTAACATGGGTGTAATAGGGGTGTATTAATGTGTAATATGGGTTTAATAGGGTTGGAATATCAGTGTATGGGTCTAATAACAGTATAACATTGGTTTAATAACTGTTTATTTGGGTTGTATTAATTTCATTTCATTCATTTCAAACCTTTATTTATTGAGATCATTGATCTCTTTTTCAAGGGAGACCTGCTCAAGTAGGTTCCACATGAAACATTAAAAACATAACAGAGCAACAAAAGGACATCATACAGTAGCATTACAGGGATTACAATTTACATAACTATCCACATGCACAGGTACCAACAGCTTCCGATTGAGTAGCATCCAACCGAGCTTTAAAAACATTTAGTGGCACCAGGTTGCTCAGTTTCCATTTTAATTGCAGACTATTCCAGGACAGTGGAGCTGCGCATCTAAATGCTATTTTCCCTAAGACAGTCCTAGCAGTTGGCACATTTAATAAAACCACAGCATGCGATCTCAGGCAGTAGCCACTTACAATTCGCCGTGAGATCAGGGAGCAGATGTAGGATGGAAGTTTCCCTAACATGGCTTTATATATAAAAATGTACCAGTGACTGAGCCTCCGTACAGTTAGTGAAGGCAAACCAGCCCTTGCATACAAGGTACAGTGATGAGTTAATGCTTTACAGTTTGTGTAATAATGTGTAATAATGCCATAATATGGGTGTGATACGGGTCTAATAACAGTATAACATGGGTATAATAACTGTTTATTAGGGTTGTATTAATGTGTAATATGGGTGTAATAATAGTGTAATGTACAGTAGTAAACAGGACTCAATTCATTTTCCAAATTATTGAATGCCCATTTAAGTGTTAAGGAAATACCAATACTCAAAATACCAATCCAAGTCTTCATAACGAGGATGTAAATCATAACTCCCAATTTGTGAATTTTCTAAGTATTGTTTTTAAGCTTTTAAGCCTTTTTTCCTTGCATTTGTTTGAGGAGTCCAGGAGCATCCATTATAAACATGTTTATGGCCGTTTCTGACACCAGTGTCTGTGCCTACTTGACGATGATGTATGTGTATTCTTTATGGTATGTGTATGTCATCCATCCATCTCTCCCTCAGGGCGATATTGGTTTGCCTGGTTCGTCTGGAATGATAGGTCCTACAGTGAGTTTTTTCTCTTCTTCTAATTAATTTACAGTGACTCACACTCAATTGTTGACATATCATCTGTGTTGTTTCAGTCTGCTGCTGGCAACAACTTTCATAAAGCCCACAGAATAACAACCAGCAAAACAGAAGTCCCTTAACACAACACCGCTTGAAACTGGGATATACGTAGACCCGTAGTCTGTTCCCTGGATATACTGTGAAGCTATAGTAGACTTGTTGGTATATTGTGAAGCTGAAGCTGCTGTAGATATGACAACATTGAGGACCTGTCAAACACGTCTGTTCTCTTCCTGTGTTGTGATTGACAGGGGAAGCCCGGCACTGATGGAGAGCGAGGGATCCCAGGAGACTCGGTGAGCCTCAGCCTTCTAACTCTCTTTGAGCTGTCAATCCGTGCGTCATTCCTTTTTCACAGCCGACTGACACGTTGGCTGTCTCTGTTCTTCCACAGGGTGAGAGGGGGCCGCTCGGAGAGACAGGATTCCCAGGGCCCGAGGGACCCCAAGGTGTTCCTGTAAGGATGCTACACAAATGATGTTGCTCTTCCCTATATAATCACTGCTCAATGATGCCAAGACAACTACACTTATGTCCAGGCCGGAGCTTCAATAACACACTGCTCTTTTAGCAGGTCATTCTACCATGATATGAGAGAAAGGAGAGCATGATTCAAGGACAATATGGATAAATGTGTGTGTTGGCGATCACTTGTCCTGTAGATGATTGCAATCCTCCGTGTAATTACCATCAGAGATGGTTTCTGTAATTTTCCCTGTAAGCACACAATGGAACAGTGTTCGCACAGCAATCAGGATCATTATCCCTTGGTTGAGATATCTCATTAACTGTGGAGATTACTAGGAGTGCAACAGTGCTGATCCAATCGAAGGTGGGGGCTAATACAAAATGTCTTTGTTTTTGTTTCACTCCTTGAGCAGGGGAGACCTGGAAAAGATGGAACTCATGGAGAAAAGGTGAGTTGTGCGAACACGTTTCAAATCCCCTTATAGACAGTGCTTTACATCCGCCGAGCTACAGAAAGTTGGCACAGCAGATTTGTATCCCCCCCACCTCAAGCTACAGCCTCCTGAGTGCATTAAAGCTATTTGCATATTTGCATATTCGAGATTTTAAAGGATAAAAAACGAAGTCAAATCCTGCAGATTCGAGGCTTTGTTGACTTTTTACCCTAATTATACAGTTAATGCTTTTAGGCAATGATAAAATGTTTGTAAAAGAGGGAAGCAGACACTTAGATTAAACATGCATTTTCCTGCCTGATGAACCTGGCAAAAATAGAAACAAATACTGCGGCAATGTCTGCTTTTAGCTAGTTCATCAAACATATTAGAGGCGTTTTACTTCATAATCACACAGAATGGGCTCACAGCATGCAGAACATATTTGCCCTGAATAGCCATTACCAGACCATTATACAGTCCAATAGAAAACTGGTTCCACTATGAAAATTACTGTTTTTTCCCTTTAATGACAACCCCTACAGTTTATTGTTTGCTCATTACTATTAGTTGGTATTCTTCCACCAGAGTCTCAGCATTGCACAAAGCCTTATACACTTGTATCCTGTTTTCCTGCATTAGTGCCTCATTTTTCCATGGGACAACAGTGCCATCTAGCAGGCGGCTTTCCCCCTTTCTACCGAGACTCATCGCACACTGCTTTGAGGTTTAATGTAATGCTCATGGAAGCACATTTCACTGGGCAAGATGATAGATTTAAGCCTCCTTTTTAAGGCATTTGGGAATACAGAGTAGCACAGATTAAAGCAGGCAGGGGAGAACAGCATCACAGAGAGATGCCTGTTATAAAACCACATCATGCCAGATTGTCTTTTGCATGGCTCCCATAATTCAGCAGGAAATTGATACAAAGGTGCTCCCAGGGGTATTGCTGTGAGCACCGTAAAGGGAAGCAATGAGGAGTGACAGGGAAGGATTGGAAGACACAGGATGTTGTGACATGAAGCCAGAGACAGGTACTTTCTCTGCCAGCTATACCCTCATACAGTAGAGGCAGCTGCTGGGAAAGCGATGCAGAGAAGCCGTGACATTGCAGAAGGTGAAACACTCTTACAGGGAGATTTTATACAAGCAATATACCTGAGCTGACTGAGAAGCAATCAATGCACAGTCATCTGAAAAGTGTACATTTCTCAAAGTCAAGTAATTCAGGAAAAGCTTGCTCAAAGTTTTTTCTCGAGGCAACAGAACAGGCAATTCTGCAAATATGATGGTGGATATGAGAAATATGCCAATACGATGGGTTTAAATAATAGAAATCTCTGCTGTGCTTGTATGGATAACAATAAAGGAGAATTATGTGTGCCCTGGCTTAACATCAATACTTTGTCAAGAGTGGGTGAAAAGCTTTAGGGTCAGCAAACTTTATTTTCCCAATTATTTAGAGGTGTTATCTTTTCTTGTGACTAAACTATGTTTCATCTGCTTTATTTCGTAGGGAATTACAGGTACATCAGGAGACAGAGGATCCAAAGGAGAGCGTGTAAGTAGCGTCATCCCTGATGTCCTAAAAGGAAGCTGTTGGTACATTATGACTCACACTTAAATGCACAACAAAAATGTTGTGATGAATAGTAATGAAAGTCTTCACTTCGGCACAAATATGACTAATCCGCACGTAAGCACTAGATAAAGGCATTTAACGCTCAGTGCAGTTTCCCATTGTATTTGCAAGGCTAAATTAAAGCGCTCCGTCATACTCAAGCAGTAATCTATTGCAAAATGAGGCTTTTAGCTTTATAATTGGCAACCGTACCTCAGGACAGGTGACTGGCTGGACACATTAGGACAAATAGGTCAGTGTGCACCGCATCTTAAAGGTCCCCTATTATACTCTTTTTCATCACTATATCATAGGTCTCAGATATATACAAAACATGTCTCTGAGGTGTTTGCCTCGAAATACCAAACAGATCGTGCATTGTAGCGTCCCATAATCCCCTCTGTTTCAGCCCTGTTCCAAAAGTGCTGATTCTCTGTCTGTTACTTTAGATGAAAATAAGGAGCCCCTCCCCACGCCCCTCTGAGAGATATTTGGTTAAAAAGAACACGATGGTGCTCTAGGAGGAGATTCAGGTGATAAGGTGGTGTGGCGGGGGGGGGGTTACCTTCGTTGGTTATTGGCTAATGGTTACACAAGCCAAAAAAACATTATGACATCATAAAGTGGGCAAAATCTGATCAGCTCATTTTCAGACAGGTTTTTATATACAAAAAGTGAGAGAATCTTTTTTCCTGACACTTTCAGAATCTCTTTACACAGAGGAGACACATGTTGATGTAGAAAAGACATGAAAAAGTCGATTTTGCATAATAGGTGACCTTTAAGTGATAATGATGAGTCAGGCGGGGAAAATAGTGGCTGCGGTGTGGCGTATTCCAGCAGGAATTGCAGCTAAGACATGTCTGGACTTCTTTACTGCAGGGTGATCCCGGTATTCCTGGAGAAAGAGGGGTTCAAGGCGAGAGGGGGCGCTTAGGGGATCCTGGCCTGCTTGGACCATCCGGACAAAAAGGAGATTCTGGCGCTCCAGGACAATTTGAGAATGCTAACGTCTTGGTAAGATAACTTTGATCAAACACACACTATCTTTCCCCGCAGATGATTAAAACCTCCATCAGCCTACTTCCTCCCTGAGCTTGCGAAAGTAGTTCAGTTCTCGTATGGAAGAAATGGTGCAGCTACATATTTTTGTGTGAGACATCAAACAAGGCTTTGTTGGGGAGGTTGCTGTTCTCTTTCTGCAGAGCGCTTCCCACTCCTCATGCAGGCAACCGAAGGTCAGAGAGGGAGAGAGATGGAGACAGAGAGAAAGACAGATATGTGGGCGTGCCTGGAGCTCAGCAGAGCAGTGAAAACACCTCCGTGTGTCACAGACATTTTACACATACTCAACGCAGTCACAACTGTTATATAACAGCAGAGATTGAATCTGTTTGGACTGAAGAAGAAGTCCAAAGCTACTGTTGTTTGCCTATTTTACCCTGAAAAGCTCTAACAGCTTTTGAGAGATATATATTGTCATACAGTACATTCGCCTTGATAGAAGAGGCATGCAGATGAGAAGCCACTCTTTATATCTGAAGCACAGAGGGCTTTACTACAGAAATGGACAGAAAGTGACACCTGGAAGTCTCTTTATAGAGTCATAATACCTCATTTTATATTCCCAGGCTCAATCCATTTTTACTTCTAGCTGGATTTAAGGTGCAGATGTGATTTTACAATGTAAGGGGGGATTTCACTGAATAGTTAGAAAAGAGAATTTTCAGAAGTAATCTCTTCTCCCTGTCGTGGGTTTCAATGTTTTTTGAGTTGAGATATAAGTCAATTTAATTTTCATTGCTGCCAGTTAATTTCTGAATGAAATATGTGTGTATTCTTCTCCTTTCCACGCACAGGGTGATCCCGGCTTCATTCAAGAACTCAAAATGCTCATCAGAAACGAAGTATTAAAGGTCTTTGAAGGTACAAATGATCCCAAATGAAAACGTTCCATAGTTATTATTCAAGGATTTCTCCGTTTTGAATGTGAGTTGTTTCATTTTGGTACCTTGTAGAGAAGCTATCGAGCTCTGCCGTGCCACAGAAGACACATGCGGGGATCCTGGCTTCACAAATCCACGGGCCTCCTGGAGCTCCTGGGAAGGACGGATTACCCGGAACACCAGGAGAGCCCGGACCTCCTGGTACTCATGGTAAGAGCTCAGGCTGCCAAACTCAACTGCTGGACCTTAACATCAACTCAGAAAGATAACCACTTCTGTTGAAATGAAAATAACTTGTAACCTTTGATTGCTCTGAACCAGACACTTACAGTAACCCTTTGATATTTTTACCCACGAAACATGTCTATTGGCGTTTCATTCACCTATGAGTCCGCACCACACATATTCAAAGCAAGCAGGAAATAGTGAACTGCAACATTCTTTTCTGTATATAAAGACTCAGGATGAAGCTGGAATTGGATGGGGGCTACCAATAAAGGTTTGTATTTTGGGGATTCATGGGTATCTTTCTCTTGCTTAGACCCGTTTATCAATGCAGACTGAGGGGCGGGAAGCAGAGGAAAAAGGCCAGGAGTGTGGTGCACAGCGGCTCTCTGGGAAATATGAAGACAAACGAAGAATTGGCTGTGAATAAGAGAAAGCATTATCAATGTGGACAGGAAAGAGCCCCAGTATTGATACCTCACTTCGGGGAAGAAAGCCTCTAAAGTAGAAAAGGAGCATAGTCAGGAAAGAGGGTGGACGTTCTTTGATCAGACTGATGACTTTCTGACTGCTGCAACACTAATGGTTTGCCGGTCAGGCTTTATACCTCAAACTCGCTTAGAATAGTATTGTGTCCGCAGCAGAGCGGTGTCTTAACTTTAAAAGGAGTGTGTTACGTTGTTGGTGCAGATCAAAAGCACCACTGCATTGGCCTTTGTTCTTAAGCTATATATCTACCTCACATTAATCAAGACCATGTACACTTTAACCCACTGCTATGATATAAAATGCTGTTTTCATTCATGAATAATGTAGTTAAAGTAGGCCACTACTGGACTATACATATGTGTGCTGTGATAATGCCTTTTGCATTACACATGTCTTTGATTTCCTTCAGCTTGTTGTATTTTTTTAAGCTTCCAAAGAGTGTTTTATAGGTGATTCGTAATGCAGCTTTGCAATAAATGTGTATTGAAAACAAAGAGGAACGTTTTTTCCCTTGGTAAATCAAAAATTCAACAACTTCCCTTAATTTTGTCTTTGTTGACTTGTGCCTCCACTCAGCTGGGGAGAGAGTTTGGGGTAATATTTCCTCATTATTTCTCGTCATCCTCGGCTGGAGACTGTGCTTCTCTGAAATATCTAACTTGACTTATTCTCCAATATGCCAAAATGAATTGTTTATGGAGAACAATAACCCCTCTGTTGAGTTATTCTTTTCTTCGTGGTTTGACTTCACATGGGTGAAAGTCTCAAGCTGTTAAAGAACACCCATGCTGAAAAGCATCATCTGTTTTTTCTTTTTTTTATCCCATTTCCCTATGTTATAATTGACTGCTCATTTATCATTCTATATTCATGTATTACATTTGAGAGCGTAAGGAGAAATCATGTAAATCCTTTGTATTTAAGTGCATTTCATAAATAATTTTGATTTTAACATTCTTTTTTGTTTTATTTTGTATTCTAGTGCGTTCTGTTTATGTATCAATCCTGAAACAAGTGTTTTTTTTTTATTATATCTGGCTGTAAACTCTGTGTTTTGGCGCTGCAATCCTTTGTCCTGTACAATATGGAAATATCAGTAAACATCCCGCAGTAATTGGCCTTTGATGGAGCAGCTGCTCAAAGAAAGGTGTTCTTTCTTTCTTCTGTCAAGCCTAGCATGGCAGAATAAATAGATGCTGCTGTTAATGCTGTTTACAACAGTGTACAACAGGTGCAGCACTGCAATCCTATCAATCAAGCATGAAGAACACTCTCTGGCAATAATATTTTCTATTAGCGCATTTTATCCATTAGTGCCCGAGAAAAAAAATGTTTTCAACCAAGTGTAGATGCAGTATGGAGTTTTCGATTTATCAGAGTGCACCAATCCGGCGTGCCACCCAAGCTTATTGCCCTGTGTGCTATTCAGTCTTTTTTTTGCTTAAGGTACAGTGCTCTTTTCTTCATGGATCGTCTCCTCCCTGAATGAATGCCCCAGGCTCTGTGAGTGTTGAAAGAAGTCTCATTATTGTGGCAATGTGTGGATAGCCCCCTCTCTCTTTTGAGACTCGGTTTTGGAGCATTCATAAGCCTTTTTTCTGACATGTAAGCGTCGAAGCGTTTCCCCTTTGGGCCAGGCGGTGTGATGCTTGATACTCCTCCTGTCAATGTTTCTGATGCACTCCATGCAACCGCTGGTCCTGAGACTCCATTACTTTAAGTGCCTCGTGGGGAAATATATTTCCCAGCCCCTGAAATTCTTACTTGGTATGCTGCTTGTTTTGTATACTGCAAAGACTCAGCAGCTTAGCATGGAGTGAGAAAGCCTTTCAATAACATGTTTGTGTGCTCATTGTTCTACACAACGCACTTGCTGGCCTTGAAGATGAGTGTTAATGCTTTGATTTGATTTATTTGACTCATCATCATGTCTTTGACGTTTTAAGCATGTCCTTGTGTTATTTCATCTTGGAGGTAATCATGCAGAATCAAATCAGCATAGCAGAAAGCCTTTTAAAATGAGATAAATTAGCTTTCTCTCTGTGGTCAAACAGAAGAAAAAAATGATTAATGAGCGTGTTTATCCTCCCGTTAAATTACGTCTATTGTAATGAATAGATAAGATTGTTTTCTGCATCTGTTTGTGGTACATATGTATTTATCTGAATGCCTTGAGTGAGCAACATATCTGACCTTTGATTGAAAAAAAAGCTCTGTTCTTCTTCAAAGACTTGCGCTCGCGGCCATATTGTTGCCAGAGAGCTGTACACGCCTCTTTCATTGGACGCTAACGTTCAGATGGCTTGTTTGATGATTTCCAATTTGACAGGATATCAGTAGGTCTTACATTATTCAGAAGGATGGGATTCCTACATCAACTATCAAAGCTGCAGGCTTGATGCTGGACATTGCGAAACGTATTGTTCATATCTATATCATCAAGAAGCCACTCTGTAGAAGTCCCTGGGAAGATACAAAGATTTCAATAAAGGTATCCAATGGGAAAAGTAGTTTTTTTAACATGTTTGGGCATTTGTACTAATCTCACTAACTGTGGTTCCGCGCTCCGTAAACACAACACCGCACACTTGATGTTGGCAGTATCTGTGCTCAGCCCGAGTGTTGTGTCTGTCCTCAGGGTACAGGGGGCAGAAAGGAGAGCGGGGTCAGCTTGGTCTGGGGTTACCAGGAGATCCAGGAGCCACGGGGCCACCAGGTAAGAGACATCTTAGATCGTACACTAAACTTGATGTAATCAGTGCATTTTGTTACAGGCAGCAAGGACGAATCCAAGAGAATGTGTTTTAAGTTATTTTGCTTTGCATTGGAGACTTTTGAACCCACTGCGAATTCATAGAACTTTACGTCAAAGCGGGCCATCAATATGTTTATAATAACAAGGGTTTAAATGAGTGTTTGTCTTGTGAAGGGTGATTCATTTTTGATCAACCAACAGAAACTGGTGAACATAGACAGTCAAAAAATGTTGGAGACCAAAAATGAGCTAAGAGGAGAGCAAAGTTGCTCTGTATCTGCAATAATATGGCAAGAAAGATCAGAAAGTACTTCCCTGCCCTTCTGGTGTGCTTCGATTTGACCCCTTTTTTCACTGAATGACCCCCTGTCTCCTCCACATCTTAGTTTATTACGTTTCCTACCTGTCTAAAAGAAGGACATTAAGTGAGACTCAGTAAACATCAGTTGTGTCAAATCTCAAAGCTCAAATGTATTTCAGCCTTCATGTGGAATCTCAGCATGTTGGAGATAAAAGCAACTCTCAGATACCTTTTCGTAAAACCTCTGACACAAATTGGACCACAACAGAGGACAAAGTGCTGCAGAGATGGAGCAATGACGTCCGTCCTGTACTGTTAAAGTTCAGCCTTATGTGCTGAGCAAAGTTTCTCTTAACACGACCTAAGATGTCGGCTTGTCCCCTGCTCCCGTGAACTAAGAAATAACTCCCTACCCCCCGACGGAGCCATGACTTCAGTCCTTTGACAGCAGGAGTATATCACTGACCCTAAAGTCACGTATACAACTATGTGTGAGCATAATGCATGTGTGGGGCCAATGATAACAAAAATCAGTGGCTCCTCTGGAGAGGACTAATCTAGGCTGTTGAAAGACATTATGTCCAGGGGCGTACAGTGATAGGAAGCACCTTCGGCACAGCTGCTGGGGTTAGACTTCCACTGTGTTCACATCCCGGTAAGAGTCAGAAAGTTTAACAAACTGAATGTGCCAGGCCACTGCGTCTGTATTCCCTGGGCAGTTACTGTAGTCCCTGTACAGCAGAAACATATTTCTACCAACCAAACCTCCCGTCACCCGGTCATCATGAGTGACAACTCGTACCCCTCGTCACATGGAGCAGATTTAACCTACAGTACAGCCTACAGGTCCATGGAGAAATATGGCATTTCAGTGGTTGACCACAATGTCCATTTCCTGTCATTGCTTATAACTCTTTTTACCAGATAGACTTTGATGTCATAAATGAACTCTGTGCTATATATAAATATATAAGCAAAAATATAACCAATGCAGGTAGGGAAACATATTGGTGGTTTCTATGACGCCCATGTCTATAATGCATTTAAAACCAACTTATCAAGAGTTAAAACCTGCTTATAGCACTTTTATATTAACCGACTTGTATTTTAATCGCACTCATAAATATTAACTATGCCTTATAACACCAATAATAGCACATTTTAAAGCATTATTACTTATAAGGTCAAGTATCAAAAGTTCATACTGTATTTGCTAGTGACTCACATTTTAGATGAATTATGTGTTATTACCTTAACTTACAATGACCACTAAATGTGACTTATAATAATAATAATAATAATAATATAATAATAATAACTCTATTAATGATAACATGCATTTTACTTAAAACACCCAGTGACCACTTTTAGTTACTTATAATCACATTTCAATGCATTATAACAATGATTCTAAAAAAATATTATAACATATTGGGATCTATTAATAACGCTATGGTTTGTTAAAAGAATAAATCTGTGTGTGACAATTATGAAGCTTTACTGTATGATACTTTTAGGTTATATAAAATGCTTTATAATGTTTTATGATGGACTCTTAAGTGTACAGTTAGATTAGATTTGAATGCACCATACGTTTTTTTATAATTAAATATCGACATTTGAGATAAGTATTGTGTGCCTTTGCTCTGGCGTGGACAGCACAAAGCAGCACAGTACTGAGGACAGTTTTGTGTGAGAGCAGTTTAGCAGGAGATGGATGTGTCGGTGATGGAAAGGGCAAGTTGTGTTTCCAGAGGGAGGAAAAGAACGAGGCTGTACCTGTGGTTCCTGCTGAATGAAGAGCACTTTCCCCGCTGTGACTGATGTAATGGATATGGAGGGGTTTTATAAGCTTAAAGAGATGTGTCACAAACACAAATATCATCCCTGGTCCTTGTGTTTGTATGGCAATGAAGCTGTGTCACTTCAGCAAGCTGTTGCTTAGTAACATGAGACACTCATGTCTCATCTGCAGTGATGACGTCATAGTGGAGAAAGAGGAAATGTACTTTCTCTGTCCTTGATGGCCGTTACGGTGAAATAAATAATTTAGTAATTGAAACATATTGCAGGTATTAAAATGATAATGGTAAAGGAGAATATAGAGAAGGATTAATATCATACCGTATATCAGAATGCTTTTCCAGTATAGATAGGACTAATGTATGCAAAATCACATCCAGTAAATTATGATCTATGTTCACTGCAATTAAAACTGTGTTGTACTACTTCGCTTAACAGTATTGTTCTAGTTTGTTAAATGTTTTTTTTCATTATTATTCTAGATATTATATTCTAGATATTTGCCTTATTGAATGGCTTTAATGATACATCTTCTTAAAACTATTGTTTATACACGTTGCATTAGTTACCAAATCGGTTTATCAGCTCAATGGTTTTAACTCGAAATCAAATTGTCACATTATGATTTCACCTGAAAGTTGGACAATTAAAATTCCGATTACTACCTTTCAGTAAAGCCTGTTCGATGAGAAGAAATCAACTCATCAGTGCTCTGTGGTGGCCATAGTTTTTTATAATGGTGTCAATTTCTTGTTAGTTATCCAACAACACATACACCAGTTACGATATTCCTGCAACGCGCTAATATCAGCAGATATATCAACCTGATTTATTGGGTCTAGCTCTAGCAGAAATACCTGCAGTGGATGTATACTCTGGCTTTCTCGCATTATGAACTATCTCTTTGTATTTCCACACAGTGTGTCACTCCACTGAGCGATGATAAAGTGCAGCCTGGCACAGGAATGAATAATGTCTAATTCTCTGTCCAGGCTCCCCTGGGACCACTCCTCAGGGCTCTCCGGGGCCCCGTGGACCCCCTGGGAACTGTGACCCAGGTGACTGCCTACTTCCATCCCTGTGAGCCCAGCGGAGCCGATTGGAAAACCAACGTCAAACTCCGGACCTACAACTGACCTCTTTTGTTCACGTTACAAACACGTGGGGATGCAGTCAGGATTGTTCTTGTTCTTGTTGGGTTTGTTTTAAATTGGATAGAAAACCTTTGAGGGTTTTTTTTGTTTCTTTCTGCAATCCTGTACTTCTTGTTTTCACATCCCCTACTGTGATGCATTCCTTGTCAACTCTCATTATGTCTTTCAAGACCATGAAATGACTTTGTTTCATCAGTTCTGTCTGAAAAAATGATCTTAATAATTATTTGTTTGCCTCCTTAATGGGCATGCCTTTTCACCCTTCTGTTCTTATTCAGATAAGCCAATGTGCTGGCAGAAGGTACATCTCAAATGTGTGTGTGTGTGTGTGTGTGTGTGTGTGTGTGTGTGTGTGTGTGTGTGTGTGTGTGTGTGTGTGTGTGTGTGTGTGTGTGTGTGTGTGTGTGTGTGTGTGTGTGTGTGTGTGTGTGTGTGTGTGTGTGTGTGTGTGTGTGTGTGTGTGTGTGTGTGTGTGTGTGTGTGTGTGTGTGTGTGTGTGTGTGTGTGTGCGTGTGTGCGTGTGTGTGTGCAAGCGAGAAAGAGATTAGCTGAATGAATAAACTTGTTTTATGTGGTGGTGTGAGAACATAACAGATTTTTGAAGCTCCTTATGCAACCAAAGTGCAGCAGATGTGTCGGATATGGAAATTATTTATTTCAAGCGTGTTATTCAAGAATATATTTAAAGAGGGTACTTATTATTGTAGTAAATGTAGCATGGATGTTCAGTAATAGTATTACTAGAAGGAGGATTAATACGTTTCTGGATTACTGAGAGTTGCGTTTGATGAAATCATCACTCATGACACATTTGCATTGTGCACGATAATCTTTTTTTTCACTGAATCTGCAGTTTTATAATTGATAAAGACGTCTTCCTATTTTCTGTAGGTTACGCGTCGGTACTGAGCGCCATACCTTTTGCAGTACAAAAACCTACAATTCATACTTTTACTGAGACTACTGTGTTTGTAAGACACATCCATCCATCAAGGGCAGATTCAAAGAATGTAATTTGAAATGATTTGTATGAGTGTGACTTCACATTCGCCTTATTGTCTGTTTAATCTGTACATACGTTGAGTGATTGTGGTTTTTATTTTGATTTCTTTCTTCCTTTCTTATGGGGCTTGTGATGGGACCTGGCGACCTTGAGAGCCTTGAAAGGCGCCTATATAAAATAAATGAATTACCTGATCATTTTTACATAAGCAAGTTGTCATTGTAGTGACACATTCAGGTTCTCTCTTTGTTATCAATGTGTTTGTCTGAGATGATAATTTAACATTCGCTGTTTACATGGTGTTGTGTATGATGATTCCTCTGGTTTATTTGTATATTTTTGATTTGTTCAACCACTCAAAGGAAGTCGGACGACAACACTACAACTTCAGACTTTTTTTTGGTGAATAATTTACTCATAAATCTACTTGAAGTTTCTCGCTGTTTGTTTTAAAGGGGCCTTATTAAGCTTTTTGCGGTTATCCCCTTCCTGTTATGTGTTATATAGGTGTCTGTGCATGTAAATGGTCAGCAAAGGCTAAAATCCCAAAGTTCACGCCACATGGAGTTTCTTCCCTCCATTGGACTCCTTTGTTTACTTCTGTAACATAATGGCATCACTATGTAACACTCGCTCTTCTATTGGCTAGCGCTTCAAGACATTGTACGTGATAGACATGTCACAGTGAGATGTTTCCATGCTTGACAATGTCTGAGTAGAGGCACACAATACAAAATGAACCTGAAAATGAGCACAATAGGGCCCCTTTAAAGACAAATGTCTACATCCTGGTCTTTCACTCACTGACCACCACTGTGTCACTATAATGTCTGGTTTTGGGGTGTCTTGTGACTGGAGTTTGGATTTATTTATTTACTGAAACATAATGTTTTATTGTCGTTGTAATGTTACTAGAGAAAAGTTTGAGTTCAACCCTACCTAAACAAGCCTTCTGAGTTTTCTTATCCAGAAACTCGCTACAACTGCACATTTGCAGACCTTCATCAGGACAAAAGTTAAAGCATTCAAACTTTAACATTGAATGTCCTGAAATGTATTTTACATTTTCTCAATCTTTTATTTTGAGTGCTGTTTAATGAGAGTTTGACTCAAAGGCTTTACAAATGTTTAATGTCCTGCTGTGATTTATGTCTGAAAAGTTCTGTGGGTGTATCTGACATTTTGAGACGTTGTAAGAACTCTCTTCTTTCTGCGTTTCATCCTTTAAGATCTGTTTGAGACTTTTAACTTCATTTCCACATCTTAGACGGTCATCAAGCTTCTCTTACACATATGAATTATAACTTGCATCTTCCTCTGAAGCTGCAGAGCATTTTTTAATACTTTTCTCAGCATGCGGGCTTGGTTTTATCCCTGTTAAGTTTTATCAGTGTGAGTTGGTCTAATTTCAGATGGGTAGTAAATCAAATGTGTGGAGCTGACTTCATTTGTGAGTTGAAAGAGCCCCCTGCTGGACATATATTTAATTTTTCATTGCTTGTAATGTGGAAGGACAACATCTATGGGTTCTACCCTACATAAAATCCCCTTCTATTGGCTTCTGTCTTTTCATCATGCTAATTTTTCTTTTTCATATTCTATTTAATGGGTTCCCTTAACAATAACGCCGACCTTGACCAAATTAAATGAGGCAGCATCAGCGGGAATTAGTGATGTGTCGGTCGCGAACGAGCCGATTCTTTTGAACGGCTCTTTGGTACGAACGAGGGGAACCGAGTCCTACTTGGTGAGAGCCGTTCTTGTTATCGTTCAATCGTTGGTCCGCACTCACTGCCTGCCAAAATCCACTCGCCTTTTAAAAAGCTTGATTTTGTTCCCCAAACGTATTCTGTGAAGACCCGCCCCTACTCTGTTTGGTAGGTTTCAGCACGAGGAGTGAGATGGGGTGGGTCTTAACGGAATACGCGAGAGAGAGAAGTCATAACAAGTGGTACAGGACAGGTAGACAACGTGTTTTTCGGATGGAAAATGAGCCAAACGCGAAAACGCAGCAGCATTTGGATTCACTTCAACCAAAACCCAGGCAGTGATAAAGCGCACCATTTGTAAAGGCAAAATATCCTTTAAAGCAGGATCAACAAATAATCTCCATCGCCACTTAAAAACACAGTATCTAATATTAAGAGTTGCATGAATTTCATTCAAGGCAAGGCAACTTTATTTACTTAACACATACAGAGGGTAAATTCAAAGTACATTCACTGACATGATGACATGGATATGGCGCCACCTTGTGTCATGTTTACAATGCCGATTATTGACATTAGGTCTGGCAATACAGTCAATCATTATCCTGGTGATTATTTTGCAGATAAACCTAGTAACCTTAAAAAAACGGCTCTTTTGAACGGCTCTTTTGAACGGCTCTTTGAAAGGAACGGAGCCATAAGATCCGGCTCCCTTCAAAGAGCCATAATTCCCATCACTAGCGGGAATATGTGATCTGAACTGTTTTGGTGTACTGATGAGAGCAACTCTCTGCAAATATTGAATTTAGCTTGAATCGACATTAATATGCGTGACTTTTCTGGCGTCAATTTAGCTTAACAGGGGAATGATAAATAGGGAGGACACAACATGGCCGCTGTTGTCACTACCTACTTTGCGAGCAATTTGGAGCCGGCCATTTTAACATTGCTCCGAGTTTAAATCCAGTTAGTGGGAGATGTCAGATGAATGCAAACTAGACAAAGTGTTTTTGTGTTAAATCAAATGTGGTAATACATCCAAAAAAAGACTCGTAAAAATGCACTTAAAACAATACATATTTCATTATTGCTTTCTTTTTGTTTAACCGTAATGCAAGTTGATCCTGTTGCCACATTTAATCTAATCTTGTAAATAAGCTTGTAATGAGGGGGAATATGGATCAGCCTCTCAGCACGGTCCCTGGGATTAAAAATGTCCGCCTGCTGCTCTCACTGTTGCTCCTCTCCGCTCCTCTATAAGCTCATGTCGTGTTGTGGGACTTTAATGTGTGTTCATTTCGTTGGATATCTACCTCAGTCTTGGTTAACCACATGTCTACATGATTAGCTATGTTGGAGAGAAAGAACATCACAACACAAACTGTTGCCTTTTACTGAAAGAAGCAATTGAACCTCATGTGTGTGTAGAAACAAAGTGGACTTATATATGTGGTGACCAGGTATCAGAGGTTATATTTACACTTTTCTTTGCAGCATCCTTTATTTACACTGATTAATGGCACCTGCCTTACCTGTGTGCAATAAATGTTACTGAGTGCTTTATCTCTGGTGTTCTTGTGTTATATGTTCGGGCACTACACAGCCTTAGGTTAGAAGATTTCTTATTGTTTCATATGGGGTTATGTTTTGAATATGAAGTTAGATTTTATAATTATTGGTGGTTTAAAGGTCCCCTATTATACTCTTTTTCACCAATATATTTTAGATCTATATACAAAACATGTCTCTGAAGTGTTTGGCTCGAAATACCAAACAGGTCATGCATTGTAGCATCCCATAAACCCCTCTGTTTCAGTCCCGTTCGAAAAGTGTTTATTATGTGTCTGTAGCTTTAAATTCTAATGAGCTGCTGCTGGCCACGCCCCTTTGTGAAGAGTTTGGTTTAAAATACAATGGTGCTCTAGGAGGTGATTCAGGTGATAAGGTGGGCGGGTGTTACCTTGGTTGGTTATTGGCTAATGATTACACAAGCCATAAAAACATTGTGACATCACAAAGTGGCCAAAATCTGATCAGCTAATTGTCAGACAGGTTTTTATATAGATGGAACTGGACAAAAAGAGAGGGAATCCTTTTTCCTGAAATGTTCTGAATCTCTTAACACAGATGGGACACAATTATGTATTAAATAAATGAAAAAGTGGATTTTGCATAATAGGTGGCCTTTAAGTTCATCATTATATAATGAGGAAAAACTTACAACCCAGGTTTCTTCGTCGAAGCATTAACTGTGATTTTTGGCATATCCACTATAAACATTACAATTAAGATGCAAGGATAAGATTGAAAGCTTTTTTTTATAATAAAAGTAATTAGATATGAAAATGGCTTTTGACAAAACAATCTCACCTTGATGTCCATAGCTGTTCTGATCTTTTAATCTCATCACATGGTATTCATCAGCAGATGAGGTGTTCACTTTTGTCATGGAAATTTTGATAAATAGAGATCCCACAAAGGGCCCACAAACAAGGGACATTTGAGTATTTACATTTCTAGAAATTGGCAAACTCCATAAGATGATGTAGATGATGGGATGTGATCTAAAACTCCAGTGTTTTTATTTTAAGTTTTTGAAAAAACAATAGAGAACATCGATTTTGCATTTCCTTGGATTTATCACAAAACGTTATATCATCACAAAAGGATACCAGTATACAGAATAAATTAAACACTTCATGTGTTGTCTTCTTTATTTGTAACATTAATGAGGTTCTGCCTCATCCCTAAAATATATTTCCATAAATGCATGACTGCACACATCAAGTTGTTTTGTAGGAAATATAATGAACCACAATTCAAACATTATTTTTTACAGATTTACAACATTTTCAACAAAGTGAAGTCAGTGTGACTTGATGACATTTTTATCCTCTCTCCTTTTTATTTTGAACAGGGGGGCTGAAGACAGTCAGACAGGTAGACATTATATTTAAAAAGGGGTTTCATCAGGTGTATCTTTGGTACATTAGCATATACAGAACTAAATGTTGAAAAGGCACTTAAAGAAAACAAGCTGTGGGTGGTTGTTTGAAGTGTTCTGTGAAAGTGGAGGGGCTTTTATTTAAGAGAACTGTGAAACAATTACAAAGAGGCACAAGGAGAGCCGGATAAATAAACAGTTCTAATCATTTCATATCTTCTCAGAAATGTGAGAACACTTTCCTGAAAATACACCAGCACAAGCTGTTATTGCGGCTCATAAAAAACAATTATTGAAAGGTTTTTATGAAGAGGCTGGCTCATTGTGATGGAGACGCCACAATACATGCTCACAGACTAGAGGTTAAGTGATGGAAGGCACCACACAAACCGCAGGCCCTGGGAAGAACGTGTGAAAAATGTTGTGTGCTCAGGAGAGCTGATCCATCAGTCTTTCTGTCTCTGCCACAGTGGCTCTTTAGTTTCCTGCAGGGCCCTTCACATCCACAAGCTGGGCTCCTGGCTGGAGGTTGCAGGATGACGGGTCGCAGTAACCATTAGGACCGGCTGACCCGGGAGGCCCAGGAACACCGGGCTGTCCGTGGATCCCAGGAGGTCCTCTCTGCCCGTCCCGACCGTCCTGACCGTAGCCAGGTTTGCCAGGCTCACCTGTGGACACAGAAATAATTTTAAGGTCAGGTTCCCACAGTCAAAGGCCCCCATATTCTATGGAAGCCCATAGGGGACTTTTCTTTCTATTTCTATTCAAATAGAATTTGAGAATAAAAAAATCATTTAGGAATAGCATTGTAACTTGTTCCCATATGTATGCTTTTTTTGAGTAAATGCAATAATCCAAATCTTATTTATTAATTCCTTCACATACTCCTATGGCTGTTCTTGGACAATATTACATTCTAAATAAATAAAGCTGTTTGATATTTTATTTTAAAACTCTACTATACTGTGCAACTGTTAATTTCAATGTCTCAAATACGTAACGTAAACAATGTAATCCAATTTTGCATTTATGCAAATCCCCTATGGGCTTCCATAATATACATTCTCAGAGTTTGTGGTTATTATTTCCTGTTGTTAACACCACCTTTAAGACATCTGAATTTAAGTCGATAAGGGGGACAAATTGACCTTCAGAAATGATATTGTCTTATATAGCTTTAACATTTTAAAGGCCAAGCTGTACTCACCAGGGAGTCCGGAAGCTCCTGGCTGACCTTTAGGTCCTCGAGCAGTGGGCCCTCTGGAGCCTCTGTCTCCCAGTTCACCTGTAACACACATTTTGTTATAAAGATATCTGTATACAAACATGTCATAATGTTATGTAATGTATAATTCTCTGGCTTCATCCTGAACTGTAACACCTGCCAATTCATTCTTTACCTTTGGGTCCTTTAACTCCAAGCATTCCTTGTGGCCCTTTGAGTCCTGGAAGGCCTCTTGTTCCGCCCTGTCCCGGGAATCCATTGTCTCCTTGAGAGCCAGGGGCCCCTGGAGGACCAGGTTTTCCAGGTAAACCAACTGCGCCCGACTCTGGCCTTCTTAAACTAGCCGCTAACTGTGCCAGCTGTTCTGTGGGAGCAAAACAGAAAGAAGATGATGAACCCGATGAACTTTAATACATTGAATGTAATTTAACAGATGCATAACTGGCAGCAAGACAGTAAATGTTTCTCAACAGCTGAAGCTGACTGTTATCGAGAGACTTTTTAATACACAACACCTGGTTATAAATCGTGAGGTAGCTCATTTTTGAAAGCCCCAGAGCCCCCTGGTAAAAGAGATGGTCCAACAGCTCCTGTACTTGAAGCAGAGTGAAGCAGAGCAAGGTGAAACCGTGGTCACGATATCCCTCGAGCTCCTGCTGTTTTTCTACTTTTTCTATAGAGCCTTGGTAAATCGAGCAGAAAGGATGTAATACTCTTTATTGCAGGCAATCAGCAACAGGAAATGTGCACTCATGGTGCAAAGGATCTAATATTAATCTCCTGTGGCTCCTGCAGCATGCTATTCTGCACTCCAGATTCCAGTTTTCCGGCTCCTGATGAAAATTCATGCAGCCGCTGTTTGACTGCTCCTTTTTTTATTAATTTTTTTGAAGATATATCCTTTCCAGGCAGACTCTTTGCATGGAGCGGTGGAGAGCAGGTCTGCTGGAGGTGAAATTAATTTTTCAGCACTTGGGGGTATAAAAAAATCATGAGTGTAGGAGATGAGTTGGTGAGACGCAGGAGCTTTAGAATGAAGAGAACAGAGGTTGTGACTTCAGAGAAACATTTCCTATCAAATAGACAAAGACTGAAGCTTATTTCATGTTTTGGTTATTAGGTCGTCCCTTTTTTGAACTCAAGAGTATTCAGCAGCCGCCCAGATCAATCACACCACGGAGGGGCGGCTCCTTGTGTGGTTGTGTAATGAGGCATTCTGGGAAAGATTAAAGTCATGAAATGAGGCACGAGGGACTGATGAATGGGTTCAAAGGCCTATCAGTTCTTACCTTGCATGACGCGCATGCAAACTTGTTTGATGTGCTGATCGCTCGGCTCTTTACCCTGAAAGGAAAAGGATGATTTAATAGATTTCATAACAGTAGATAAAACATTCATGACAAGACTACATGCCCCTGTTTTTACTGACTTGGTCTTCTATTCCTGGAGAACATTTTACCATTCTTTGGCTTGTAAAACCTGTTTAATTCAACATTTTTAAAGCATCCTGTGTGTGTAGTTTATATATCCCCTGCTGATGCTCAATATTGAGCTTTAGTGGTTACATTTTCTTTTGCACAAGTTGAAATTAGAAGAACGACATCAGAGTATAAAGATAACATATGCAGGTGGAAGTTCTCAGCCCAGAGGGACTTATTAATGGCTTCCACCTTTTCTTTGCTTTGCTTTTTTATGTTCACAATGGATAAATACTCCCAAAATCTAGTACCTCGTAAAATAAATGTGGGGAATTAGATGACAGTGTGGTAATGGGGGTACCTGTAAATTAGACTGAAACCTCTGAAGCTCTTTGAAATTCAAACACTGTTTCCATGAGAAGATTAAATAATCGTATTTCTGTAAGTCTTAATGTTAAAGCACAACTTGTTGGGAGCTTGGTTCTGTCACACTGCTTCAAAGACTTTGTAAGAATATTTGTAAACATTTTCTAAAAAAGGTTTTCTTTGATTTACCGCAGGACCCTGGGACCCTCTCACTCCAGGGGGGCCCCTGTTCCCCTGCATGCCCCGGGGTCCAGGTGTGCCAGCCGGCCCATCGATGCCAGGCTGTCCTCTGCTTCCCTCTGGTCCTCTTTTGCCAGCATCGCCTATGTTACCGGTCTGAACAGAGATAGAGGAATTAGACCAGGAAATGTTTACAAACTGCAGCACTTCCTCAATCATCAGGAAAATACTGGTAGATATAATCATTCTGAACTCACCTCTCCTTTAGCTCCACCTTCTCCACCCTCACCCTATGGAGGAAACACAAAAGGACAATTGTACTCTGGTGAGAATCTCTTCTGAACAGCATTGTTGAATAATTAATAATGTTGGTGTCACAACTTACGAGCTCCCCTTTGTCTCCAGGGTTTCCCTCATCACCTTGTGTTCCCTATAAAAACACAGTCTGTCAATGATTCATTTAAACACAGCATTACCATTAACATTTATTAAGATTTAATATGAGGATATCACACCTGATCTCCTTTGGTTCCTAGATCTCCACGTTCTCCCTGGAACAACCAAAACAAACGTGTTAACTAGCTAAATGATCACCACACAGAGCGATATGTATTATACTTTTACACACTAGAGGGAGCTGATCAGCTGTTTTTGCTGAGCGTTAATCACCCTGTTACTGTTTCAGACAATTGTCCTCAAGCTGAAAAGGTCAGAGCAGTTTTCTTACCCTCTCTCCCTTCACTCCGGGCAGGCCGTGAGGACCAGGAAGACCAGGGAGGCCGGGGTCACCTTTGGATCCCTATAACAAACAAAAAAATAAACAATGAAAATATATAATAGAATAGCGCTGATATCTTATGTATCTATGTTATCAGCAGCATCTAAAAGCCAAAACAATGCCTCAGTGTTTGTAGCTGTTTCAAGCATAACACCTGTTCACTGGCAGAAATGGCTCAATTATAAATAGTAATTGTAAAATATCTCATTGCTACTTATTCTCTCATCTGTCACTGTGTGCCAGTCCCTCTCTGATCACTGAGAGACTGTCAGAGGAATGCCAGGAGAACAGAGGGCTCTTTCAGCCCGCTGCTTACTGCTCTCCCCTTACTGTGAAAATAGACCTCATGTGAGATCCAGCCTCGGCCTATTCTCTGAGACATTCCAGGGAAACAACAGCCAGGACTTCAGGCTTCCCTCCTTTCAGCTTCTTTCATTCATAGAATCAAATGTGCATGTTCACTGGCTGCTGGGGTATTCATGAGGACAGTTTCTTTTCAAAATAGGGGCATGAAATTAAGAGATTTAATCGGGTAAAATCCAACTTTGGTCTCTTTTGTTTATAGCTTACCCTGCCACCTGGCTTGCCCGATGAACCTAGAGGGCCTTGCACACCCACAGCTCCCTGTGGGAAAGAAGAGACAATTATAAGAAAGTAATAGTTGAAATTAACATACGGACAAAATAAAGACAAAGAAATTCAGGGTTATTATTGTCAATTATAACAGGAACTAGAATAGACATTGGCAGTGAAATATATTGTCGTAAACTGAAACTAAATATAAAAACATGTCCAAGAAAACCCAAAAATGTAACTTATTAAGATAAAACAAAAAAGCATTTCAATTTTTTGGCTATATCACTATTGGAAGCTTGATTTCCATCAATTCTCCTGACATTAAAACAAATAAATTATACTTTGATGAAATTAAAATGAAATTAAGTTATAAAGTCAAAACTAAAATGAACTTTAAAGACGTTTAAAACTATTATAAGCAAAAGTACTCACAGGTTCTCCAATAGGCCCAATAGGTCCAAGCCCCCCCTGGTTTCCACGCTCCCCCTGAGATGTGACAGGAACATGACTCAGTGACAGGACAGAGGTGACAAAAAATCTCAACAGTGTTTCAACATGTGCGGCCCATCATACTCACAGCTTTGCCAGCAGGTCCCATTGTTCCCGTGAAGCCTGCCTGACCCACGTCTCCCTGTGAAGAAACAACCAAAGTTGCTTTTAAATGTTCACAATTTAATAAAAAACTAAAAGAATACAAGAAACAACGGATAATGTTTTATAAATGATGAGGCAAACAACCTTAGAGCCACTCAAGCCTTTTGGTCCAGATGAACCAGGCAAACCCTAAAAACAGAAAACACTGCATCAGAAACAACAATTGATTACAACAAAGGATGAATCATTGGGAGAAACACTGGAGCAGAGAGAAAGCTTAGTGGATACAAAACACATTTGGTTTGAGCTTTTGACCCGAATAAGCTTAGGTAGTCTGGATATACAAATTGGCTGATTACTTTTATGCCTAGGAAATCTTTCTTAATTCTGCAAAAGGCGAGCTGCTCAACTGATTCTCATTAGGGCCTTGTGTTAGTCTAATCACAGATTAGTGGGCTCAAGAAACGTTGCTTTCACTTTTCAGCCGCGGGAAGCCAGAGAATACGGTCTAACAGCTGAGCCTGCTGTCTTTGAAATATCACAGAGGGTGGGAATCAATAGTATTTTGTATGAAATGTCTAACCACAGAAACTGTTATATATATTATACAATACAATGGTAAGAAAGGGTAACACTTCCTCTGATGTCCATGTCTTTAATGCATAGACATAGGGATAAAGTAGTGTTTATCCTTTTACATAATGTGTTTTTATTTCTAATATTTACAATGAATAATAAGGTATGAGCATGAGACTGGCATGAGAAAATGTACTTCCCCACCCCTTTAACTATAGTCATTTATGTTAGCTTTAGTCTACATTTTGTGTGTTGTTCTTGCACAGATTTATTTATGTTTTTTCACTTTACTAAAAGCAAACAATGCATTTTAATGCATTAAAAAAATATTATAATATATTACATACAGTACTATGGGAATTGTAATACACTATTATACTCACAGAAAATGTCATTGAGAGACCAGAAATGCTGTAGTAGTAGTGTAGTATTATGAAAGTTAGCCTTACATTATTTTATATTATCTATTATAATTATTGTTATAAATAATTATGTATAGTAAACATTGCTATAAAACGGACATTCTCACTGCAGCTTTTTACTGCAGTACAGTCGTGGAGATGAGGTTTGTTCTGCGGCATGCCTCAGCTATGGTGCTTTAAACGGCTCCTGGTGAGTTTACTCAGGTGCATCTAATCAGAGTCAGTCAGTGTGGGGTCAAAGGTCATACTCACAGGAAGCCCCTGAAGTCCAACCTCTCCAGGAACGCCTGACTTCCCAATGAGTCCCTGCAGAGACAGACAGAAAGAATGAAGCTCATACTGCTCCTCGGCTTAATAGAAATACAGTTGGTTTTTTATAAACTGTTACATTATTACTAGTTTTATAAATAATTGAGGCTTTACCTTTCCTCCAGGCATCCCAGGAATACCCTCGCGGCCGTCCACACCGGGCAAGCCCTAGTAATAAAAATAACAATGTTAAATTATCGTTTTGGAGACAATGTATGGAGCATATTAACCTTATCGATCACACTTACACCATCTCCCTTTGGACCAGGAACACCTGTGATTCCTCTCGACCCCAGAACACCCTGAAAAACAAAGCAAAAGTTCATTTTTTAAAAACTGTATAAACAAATGGCATTGAATCAGCGTTCATTGTCAAAATCTAAAAATATACATGTTTTAATGCGTCTACTTACAGTTTCTCCATTAGGCCCAAGCTCGCCCATCACACCTCTCTGGCCTCGATCCCCCTGAAATGCATTATATCATATCATGTGGGCCACATTTGCTGCAAAAGTTGAAAGCATTTGTATTGTGGGACAAACTTACAGTTGCCCCCCCAACACCCTGGGGACCTGGATCTCCACCAAGACCCCGAGCTCCCTGCAAGAAAACAATATCCACAGTTAAAAACATGTTTGAAGAATAAACATTGTAAAGGCAACAGTTCATGGATTTTTATGAACTTAAATATCATAGAAACACTTACCAGCTCTCCCTTGTGGCCCATCATTCCCATGGCCCCAAGAATTCCCTGGGGACCCTGAAACACAACCAACAGGTGCGTTCATGAGCAGAAGAAAAGACATAGGAAACTACAAATATTTTTACTGTAACTTTATATATGAATCTAATTGAATGTGGTATCTTACCGTTGGTCCTTGTGATCCGAGCTCCCCTGATCCACCCTGGTCTCCTTCCTCACCCTGTGTCAACGAAAGATACAGACCATTAGGATAAAAGCATTGTAAAGTCAATCAGATGAAACAGTAAACAGCATATTCAAATGGAGGCTGCTCCTATCCACTTTGTGTTAATTAGAAAATCAGGCAGCCTTTCTGAAATGTGTGTAATGGTTACTTTTTAATGGACTGTGAGGGGGGCAAAGCAAACAAATTAGCTCCAAATTACTGTTCTCCAGCTTTGCAAATTACACATAGTTTATAAGCTAACTGGTAGACCGTGGTAACCCTAAGTAAAGAGATGAACACAACGCATAACTGAAAATAAATATTACACAACAAGCAGAAATGAACACAATGAAACGGGTCAACATCTGTTTACAACATGAAAATAAAACATATTCCTTATTCTGTTTGATACTAAACAAACTCTCCATACTCTCCAATCATTGAAAGAAATGTCTTCAATTTCTGGTGTTTTAAAAAATTCTGTCTGTTTTTATTGTTAAAGATTTGTTATGCTATTGTTATAGGTTATATATAATTAATTTATTGTTTCTGTTTATATCTAATATAAAATGAAGTACTCTGTATGTCACTAGGTCACAATCTGCCATCGTTCAGACACTTACTAACTTTATATTTGAATATTCTTTCCCAATATATTTACATTATACACGTTCATCCCCTGCACACCATCTGGTATTCTTTGTTAGCTGTAAACATCTTTATGTGTGGGGATTTGTGAGTGAGAAACAGGCAGAAGGCACGCAGCTCTCAGTGAGGAGAAGCAGACTGACAGTAAATCATAAGCTGCATGGGGTGATAAAGAGAGATAGGCCCAGACTCATTTCCATTTATATAGTGCATAGACACATTACAGGGAGAGGCTAGTTTGTGCTTGAACATCATTTCAGATAAATCATTCTCCATGCATTACAAGGAGTCAGACGCATTACACACAAGCATGTATCACTTCCTCATGGAATAGAGCAGCACAAATAATACTTGTCTCCAAGGCGAATATCCCCTTTTCGCGTTCAAGTCGTGCATAATTTTGTTTTGATGTGGAATGTTGTGGCATGTGTGACAGTTGTGGAGGCAAAATCATATTTTTATGGAACCATTCATGCAGTTTTATGCAAGGATAAATTCACTTTGTTGATGTTGTTGATGTTTAAAACATGTTATATGACTTTAAATACTTGGCTTTTGGTTTAAAAACAAGGATTTCTCCCTAGATGAATCATATTTTACCTTGTGCCCTTGTTTCCCAGGTTCTCCTGATCCGCCTTTTACACCTTTGTGGCCCTTGAAAAATACAGACAATCAAAGCAGCGCAAGTTAAAAACACAATATTGGGACAGAATCGTCATGTGACAAGACATATTCACTTTGCTACTCACCTTCATGCCAGGAAGGCCTGGATGTCCAGAGGTCCCAGGAGGGCAAGAGCCTGTACACTAAACAACAACATAAGTCAGAAAATGTAGCTGATAATCTCAATTTAAAAAGAAAATGTCATTTATAATCTTCAGAAAAAGGTTTTACCAGGTCAGCACTGCCTTGCATTCCAGCTGCACCCTGAAATTGAGGGAAAAATACAGGTTTAGAATGTATTTATCAAAATCATGAAGGAGATGGTGAATCACGAGAGTGGGATGCTCTTAGGCCAAATTCATTACATTTCTGCCTCACGCTTCTTCCCTTGTGAAATATTAAGTGAAATGTAATCATATCGAGATCTATGTCACTTACTCTGGCCCCTGTAGGTCCACGAGGTCCCTGTGGCCCTCTCACACCTATGGACCCCTGTGGAAAGACAAAACAAAGATGTGTCAAAGACTGTACAGAGAGAATAAATGCACTGGGCTCTCAATTTAGGAGATCTAGCACAGACTGCGCTTTTAATGTGAATTATACACAACTGCAGGTATCATTTCAGGGATGGCAAAAGTAACAATAAGCCTAAAAGCAATAATGTATGTATGTGTTGCACAAATGTATAATACTACATTCGATATTTCTCACTTCTGCTTGGACCGACTTTCGTTTATTTTTGTTTTAGGGGCCAACACATCTGATTTTGTTGTTGACCAACAGAATAACACCACCTCTGTGCTCATACTAGTATGATTTGATGTTTCTAGCCTCGAATTTAAAACAGTTATAGTCCATTGCTTGGTCAATACTCACAAGTGGTCCAACTTTTCCCAGTTCACCCAAAAGTCCTCCAGGCCCAGGTGGTCCCTGTACAAAGTCAAACACAGGAATTTAGTATTGACCATTTTCTATACCTCAGAAAATCAATATAAACTGTGGAGTTGATTGTGTATAAAAGAAAATGACTTACGGGGGGTCCATCTGGCCCAACCCCCTAAAGAGAGACACACAGTTTGAATAAGGGTGATATACAGTATATGCTGTAATTTGATATACACGAGGGAATAAAAGCTAACAATAAAATAAAGACATATTATCCTTGGACTGACAGGTGTAGAGAGGATATGCTACTCACAGTTGTTCCACGAGGTCCAGATTTTCCAGGTTCACCCTTAAGAACGAAGATAAATACATAAGATACACACATAGGTGATGAAACAAATACTGAAATACTGTGTTATTCAGGTCAAATTGAGCTGTGTGAACCTGCAGACGGTCTAAGTTAACATTCCTGCAGATCATCACATGACTGTGCCGGGCACACTTGACCCAGCAATGTTTAGCTTTAATGAGGAGCGATGTTGGGGGCTTTCGTTCCCCACGGAGACTACACAGAACACTTGCAGGATTAAGTCTCATTTGTCATGAGGAATTGGTTTATGCACTGCGGCGCCCGCTGCCATGCCAAAAAGACCGGACAGCAGCTTGGCTCCGTTTCACTGACAGTCTCTGAAGCAGGGAAGCAAAGGCTCATTAGTCACTCACTTTCTGTCCGAAGGGACCATCGGGCCCTGCATCTCCAAAAGGGCCGGTCAAACCCTGCAGAGGAGAGAAAGCATGCTTAACGAATACATCATAACAAACAGAAAAGCACATCAACGCCTATATGTTCTCATTATGATACAAAATTATGCATCAGGCAATCCTTTTATCCCAATCTCTGTAAAAAATGTCTCTCGTGAATCTATGTATTACATCATCAAAACATAATCATACTCCAGTGGGAGGAGTCCTAACTGGACTATACCCCCCCCTCCTCTATATATATAAACACTGCACTGCAGCTCCACGTTCACGAATCAAAGCTCTGTTTTGGAGCACATCATGACGTACACCAGAGCGAGTGCGACTTCACAGACACACAGAAAGTCAGCAGCAGGGCAGAGGGCAAAACTCTCAGACTGCAAACCAAGCACAGAGAGCAACATTCCTCTGGCCCATTTCAAACAAGCCCACTGAAAGAAAATCATTCCACACTGTTTTGAGGATTCTCGACAGGAGATACCAGCAGCGGCCAGCCTACAAAGCTGCTATTGTTCTCAGAACCCTGGTGCATTTACCCAGGTTGGCAATGAATCATAATGCACAACAGAAATACATGGATTGTACATTCTGAAACTCTATCTAAGCCTTTAAGTTGATATAAATCCACCTACAGTACAGTTAATCTTTGTCAGTCAATCATCAGCACCAGTGTTATGATTGGATGTTTTCCTAACCCTCCTTTAAACTCTGGGGAGCAAAGTTAATTACACTCTGAACCTGGTTTACCCTGCTACAAAGGACATTTGGATTTGTTCATCCTGTTTAATAAATTCTTCGCATTTTTGCACACATTTCCCCAACACCCTAAATGTGACATTTCATTGGTCATCTAAAACACTAATAAGTGTCAACATAATATAATAATGAGATGAATCCTCACACTTTGTAGTTCCACCCACTTTGCAGCCTTATGGATTGCATGTTGACCTCATTGTGTCAAATAGGGCAGATGTATAAAATATGTATTTATGTATAACAAGTGTATTAAATACTCACATCATTTCCAGGAAGTCCAGGTAATCCTGTAGAGCCGGGTTTACCTGAATCTCCATCAGGTCCCTGAAAACAAAGGTTCCACATACACACACGTTAGTGAAAAGCTCTTCAATGTAAAGCAATGCTTCATTTTAATTGTATTTATTAAACGTTATAATTACAGGAAGTCCCTCTCCGCCATCGTCTCCCCTTTCCCCCTGAAACAAAAGGGAGTCAATGCTTTAAGGTGAGCAAATAGTCAACTGTTCGCATATTATTTTGCACATGATAGGAACAATGTAAAAATGTAACAGAACTGAGAGCACTTACAGAAATGGCATCAATTCCCGGTACACCTGCAGGCCCAGAAGGTCCTTGGCTCCTCTGAACAAAATAATAAAAATATGATATAATGACAAAACATCAGCTTTAAATAATTAATATTATTGCATGTTGCCATTTGACTGACATACTGCTACACAGACAATGAACAAATGTGCATTTCATTGTTTTATGTTACTAGAAGAGAAGCCTGTTTGGTACATAAAAAATAGCTATAGAATGTATTTCTCATGCACAAATCACCAGCTTTATGTAGCATTTCGCAAAAGAAAAAGCTTAAGAAAGATACTCTAGACAATAGTCGCATCCCTGACTTTTTTCCATGCTAGATGTACAATACATTTGTTAGATAAAACACTCTTAGCATGTCGCCAGTGTTGCTGGTAAACATCTTGTTATTCGGCACCAGGAGACACTTACCTGCACCTCGGTCCCATCCGTCTATAGAGAAAAAAGAGAAAGAGAAAGTAGGAGAGAAGGAAACATAATAAATCTTACTTGAGCGGAGCAGATAAGGACAAGCTGGAGAAGCAGAACCAAAAGTGGCCCTCTAACGCTGGGGGCCTGAGCCATGATCTCCCGATGGACAGGAAAGGTAAAAGTTGTAATCCTTTCTCTGGGTTTGGTTGGGTTGAAGAAGCCCCCGACAAAACAACCCAACTGAATCCGCTTCAGCTATCTAGACAGTCCGAGGTCCCATAGCCATCAGAGCCTCATGTATATTCATGCCATGTTTGGTTACAGGAAGGGATTGGAGGTAGGGGAGGAGCCTCGGCGCAGACACCACCAATAGGCAGGGTCAGCGGGTCATTTAACCTACTGTATGCTATGGATTTTATTTCAACTAAAATGATCACTGTAATGATAAATATTGTGTATTGAGACAATTGGAGTATAATTGTAAGTCACAAATATACAGCATGAATAAAAAATGTGGTTTTACGCACACAATTTCAATGCTGCTTGATTTAAAATGCCCGTGCATTACATTACATTAAAACGTATTAAGCTAAAACATTAGGAACGTCTATAACTGGTAGTTTGAAACCTCAAACTGCGGATTCAGATTGTTATTATGTACTTTATTTTTAAATCTTCTTACCGATGTCCTGGCTGGGAGGTCATAACAAGGCTCTGTCCGGGCTCGCGTCAAGTCGCAGTGAATCAGCATTGACTGGAGTTCAAACTGTATAAACACATGAACATGGAAATAATACATAAGCACAATGACATCCTTAGGACTAGTTCTGCACCCTAATACCGGAAGAGGTTAAATCATCACATATCGTCCTAAAAGCAAGAGGCTGTTTTCATTAACAACTTTGCCACTACTCTGGATTTCCTGCAGCATATACGATACAATTCAGACAGCAGGGTGTGCACAATACATAGACTATGTTACAGGGCTCATTATGGATTCATTAAAACACGCTCTTCAAACGCCGGGAGTAATATGAGTTATTGGTAAACATTCATTTGTATTAGGATGCTTCTGTGCGTAATTGTACACACGCATCCGAATATTTGGAACACTTGCACGTGCGCTGCACGGTGTGGTATTACATGATTGTTTAGCCTGTGCAGAGCTAGTATTCTTCGCCAGAAGCTGCAACAAGTTCCGAATATTTGTCAGTGAAGCTTGAATGGAGAAACAGCAGACTTCAACTGCTGACCATTGTTAGAGACAAACGAAACAGCAGGGTGAGAAAACACAAGGATTCCTAAACGTTTGCAGGTCAACCTAAAATGACTAAATGAGGACTGTGGCGCACAAGATGATCAGTGAAGTTAAGTGAAACAATACAAACACAAATAGAGCAATCTTTCTAAATAAGTTAAGAAGATTTGCCAAGAAAAATAAATAAATTCACTTCTAACAATTCATAATTTTGTTATGAGCTCATTCTACACTTTTCATGTAGCCTAAACCTAAAGTAAAAACAACTGTGCAGGCATCACATACATTTAACCAATAGGTGATCACGTTTCACGATATGATCAATTACATTTTATAAAATAATGTATGGCTTAATTTTTATTGTGGACTCTTGGAAGATTAACCAATTACCTAAAATACATCAAAATAAATATTAAAATCAAATAATGTTGTTTACAAGTACTCCTACGTTGGAATAGTGCTTGAGAAACGTGATTCATTTCCACCAGTGCCCCCTCTTCTCAGCTTAATGAGGAAGTGCTGTGATGTGGCTCTGAAAGTGAACATTACTGTATACTGTGAAAGTGTCAATAAATAACACTTAGGTAATAATATAAAATGTTTAATGAGTCTGAGCAATCAATCCATCCATACAGACTGTATGAGCTAAATGCATAGGAAGCTTTCTTCTCCTTTACAATTCACAAATTAGGCAAACCAATCAATGTATGTGATCAAAATACCACATTTGGGCTTTTACAGAAAACGTTTATTTTCCAATAGCTGGCAACTATCCCCCTACTGGCTGACTGATCCATGTCCTTGTGGAAAGCCCTGGGCCAAAAAAAACGTGTTAAGGGCCACCAAACTCCTAGGGCCAACCCAATTCTTAAATGTTATAAATGCACATGTCTTCCTTCAGACGCAACATCTGTAGGATATAATAGACGTACCGGTACTGCCAGCACAGGGTTGTCCTTGAGCTTTCCTATCAACGTGAAGCCATCCAGGCTGACTTTGTTTCGGGCTGGTATATTCTGAGAACCGATCATGGCACAGTCCACGAACAGTGTTACAGAGCGCCTGTTCACGTGCAGCACCACTTTGTGCCACTGGTCGTTGAAAAGAGTAGGCAGGGGGCCGAACACAAGAGTCTGCCTCCCGGTGTCCAGTGCAGTGAAGGTGAACTCCAGAGACTGAGACTGCCCATTGAGTCTGACGGCCAGCTGCTCCATGCCATTCACATCCTGCATTTGCCAGATATTCCAATTTGTATTAATGGTGCTGCCACTCATGCGCAGCACGGCCACAAATGCAAACTCCTCAGGTAGACCCAAGGGGTAAGCTGATCTGAAATACAAAGGAAACTGTGTATGTACTGGACATATATTGTGTATCAACGACTATTGTCCTGTTGATAATGGTCAAATCATATATATTGATCATATACAATGTCATGGTTCTGTTTTTTAATTAGTAGCTATAACTGATGGTCCAGATAAGGTCAAGCTCTGATGTTCAGGACCATGGACAGGGTAAATGACGTATGACCAGCTCACCCACTAGGTGTCAGTATTCACTCATGCAACTCCATTTTAACGCCATGCAGCTTACCTTGTGTTGATCCTGAAGTTGAATGCTGGGCCTATTTGATAAGCAGCATGCTGAGTAGATGTTCCAGTAACCTTTTTAACAGTGCCCCTTCTTGCCAGCTCAGCAATTTGGAACTGGGACATAATATAAAAGCCTAAGGGAACAACGACAAAAAAGTAGTTACATTCAAAATCATCTTAGAGGTCATGTTAGACCTTGGGTATAGACTACTACAGGGTTAAGGACACAAAAAAACATTTTAAATTTGTGTTATGACTTTGAAGTATTTTTGTAATGATAATTCATGGACATGGGTTACTAACCAAGGGTCTTCTAACTATTATATGTTCTTACCAAAAGCTATTAAAAATAATATACGGTTTCACAAACATAGAGCATCAGCATGAAAAGTGTACTTTTTCACAGCAGTATTTATATAGGAATAAAAGTCTGTACAGTAGCTCTTTTTCTCATGTGGGCAGGGAAAATGTCAAGCAAATAAGAAAGCAAACTGTGCTTAGTTTTGGTGAATCCACCTGGGAAGTGATCCTCCCCAACGCTGATCTGAGGGCATATGGACTGCTGCTCCCTATGAATACCAACTTGAGATGAAAATCTCACAGCTGAAAGCAAAAAACAAAAAGCAGCCCGTTAGTAGTCAGAGAGAGAGAGAGAGAGAGAGAGAGAGAGAGAGAGAGAGAGAGAGAGAGAGAGAGAGAGAGAGAGAGAGGAGAGAGAGAGAGAGAGAGAGAGAGAGAGAGAGAGAGAGAGAGAGACAGACAGACAGACAGATAGAGACACAGAGAAAGAGTGTGTGTGTGCGTGTGGTTGTGGGGGTGTGTGTGTGTGTGTGTATTGTGGTGAGGGAATAAAAGCTTAGTGTTTGGAAAGCTGCACCGCTGCCTTGAATAAATATTAGGCGATCTCTGGCTGTTTGTGGTTTCCTCTTTAACACTTACACTCTAAATTTGCTTGTTTTTTTACACATCTGGAGAGAAAGTTAAAGGTCTTTATCAAGGTTGACTTCACATCTCACAAAATGTGCACTTGCATGGTACCACAATTGTATTAGACATCTAACACTGTTCACATGACATGTGTAGTGATACTGTTTTATTTTACTTTGATATGTTGCAGTATTCACTTACATCATAGCACACTTGAAACTATATACAGCTACACAGCTTGACACCCTAACCCTGCAATGATGATGCTGCTACACAGAACCACACAGTATGCATGTCATAAAATATAGATAAGAGCAGCAGTGTTTATGGAGGAAAGACAATAAAGTGGAAACGAAGCAATGATTCATTAAATCATTTAACAAGCGGTTTATATGAATGAATATGAATTGAGTTTTTCAGCTATAAAATAGGTCTGGAACATGTAACAGATGTCCATATTTAACATGTATTGAAGAAAAAAATGCAGAAGTATGTAATGGCTGAAGAGATATTAATAATTATTACGCAAGTGAACACTTACTTTTGCAACAATGCACTGCATTGGTAATTTTGCAATGTTGAATAGGTTTTTTTTTTTTTAAATAAAATATTTGTATTATTTTAGTACTTACTCTGAGAATGAAGTCCTGTGCAAAGGTATTGTGGGAACACATAGCAGCAGCACAATGAGTACAGAAGGATATTTCTGTAATGCAATCAGAAGAAAAAAGTAGACATGCATTTATTTGCATTATGGCTTTCATTGTAGAATTAAAACTGCCAGACAGTGTTTGCAAATTACTCGGGTACAAGGTAATTATTGAGTGGATTGTTTACCTTTTGACTCCATCCATTTCATAGCTTGATCTGGAAATATTAACACATTAAAAAAACACCTGCCGCTGGATGTATCTTCAGATTGGCTTCCAGGAGAGAACCAGATCCTGACTAGTTGCCCCCTCAGCAGGAGTGAAAAACTGTCAGGTCACAGTGAGGGGTCTTAAAGGCTTGACTGTTGTCATTTATTTGGGGGAGTGAGTCAACAGTCTCCACAGTGTCAACTTTACATTCCAAAAGAGTTCTCCTGCAACCACCTTGCATTTAATGTTCCTTCAAGGATACAGTCACATAATTGTACCCCATTTGTAGTTCTATTTCCATGATTGGGCACTATAATTAATGCCATGTAAGTTGCTGTGAAAAAGATAATGTTACCCTTGGGTGGCTTTACTTACCCAGCATTTTTGGTATCCACATTCTCTGTGATCTCTATGGAGACGAAGCATTCAGACAGCATTGTTTCCAGTGCAATCCAAACTAATAATCTAGAGACGCTGACTAAGAAGCTATAGGAAGGTATTCAAGATGTGTTCGTACTGTCAGGCCCAGAGGCAGAAAAAAAAGTTCATCCTCAAGAAGAAGGAGGACTTGTATTTTCATTTTATTGATGATCTATGTAATTGCAATTTTGTGAAACAATAGCTTACAGCCTGTTAAATACATATACATTAAAAATCTTTGGAATATTTGGAAAAACCTCCACTTTAGATGTTTGACAGCGTTATTGCCATATGCAAATAACTACAATGACAATTATACTGCTACTACTATTACTACTACTATAACTACTATACTACTACTACTACTTAAAAGTATTTTATCGGACACAATTTACGGCCATCAAACACTGGACTACTCTTTCAATTAAAAAAAAACCTGTATTGATTTTAACTCATTCTCTTATGGTGCAAACAAAATTGATATTAAGCAACCAGTCATGCCAACATTAATTACACTGTAATCTGAGTATTTCAATTGTAGCTGTATTGTAATATTATATTTGGACTGTACTATGTATTATTTTATTGACCTGTACTTAAATCATGTTTTATAATTGTTTGTGTGATAGAGATTATGCAATGTTTTAGTGTGTGTTGATTGTTATGTACCTCAGGACTGCAGATGGAAATTAGCTATTAGCTATAATCTGGGATAATTAATATCTTCTCTTTTCTGAGATTAATGTATTTGTATGCATGGTCCTTGTTGAAATAAATACATAATATAATAACAATAACATTTGTATTATAATGTGTACAAAATAGTATTTTAATCACGAATAATAATAGTACAAATATTATATAATTGTTGTTGTTATTATTGGAATATAATTATCGTTATTAAACCATGTATCGATGTTCCATTTACATGTATCAATATTGCATGTGCGTCAACTGCGCCTGTAGAGTGTGCAGTAACGCGCAGTTGAATGTTCTTAAACGCGCAGGTGGAGCTACGCTTGCTGTCAGCTCTTCAGATTGAGCACAGTTACTTAGCTCTAGGGCTAACAGACAGCACTGCTCACAGAAATACATCAACTTTTTGTATTATTTTAAGGGCGTTCCTCTCGTCACGCTAGCAGACTAGGAAGTGGAATAGTCAGCATACTGTGGTGTTTTCTGTCAGCAACTCGCCGTGAAAGGACGACGAGAGGACTGAAACTGGAGCTAACGTTGGTTAGCTAGCTAATGTTAGCCTGCCAACGCAATGGTAAGTAGCGTTAGCTTGCCTCTGCGGCTAATGTTAGACCCAGGGACAACTGCTAGAGGGGTGGCTAACGTGATGCTAACGGTTACCGTTAGCTAAATGGCTATCAAGTGATAGTTGTTCTTGTTGGTCTGTTAAAGTGTCTTTTTTCGGATCGTCAGTGACCTTTTGTTGGGCCATTGGCATAATGCTCTTTTGGTAGCTTACCACCTGTAACCCAAAAGATACCCTTGCCGAGATGTTGCCCACTAGCCAGGGACCTTTACCACCCCAGCACCAAAACCATGTCGCTCAGTCATAAGTATAACAGCTGTTTTTAAACTGGTCTGTATCCGTTTTGGGGTTTAGCTGCTGGGGTAAAGGTTCCCCTTTTAAAGAAGAACATTATCTGTCGATTTATGTTAAGGCCAGGTCAATAACATTTCAATAAGACTGACGATGGATGTTTTAGTGTACTTTATCTGATGTTGGCTGTCGACTTGAAATGTGTTAAGTGACGGTTACACTTCCTTATTACTAATAGCCTTATTTCTGGGGAATGTCGCATTTTTTTTTTTGGTTATGGCGTTTTGCATATTAAATACTTTTTTGTATTAAATCTTAAGTTTATGAACAAACATTTCAGCTGAACACCCCATTGTCTGTTGGTTTATAGTCTGCCTTTTTCCACCTTTTTAAATAGTCCATTATTATTAGGCTTAACATGAGTGTAGAGTTACATCTTCACAGTGTGTTCTAAGACTAAACCTGATAAACCAGTTGCTCTGACCAACACTAAACTACATATCGGACATTCACTGGATCAACAATCTTTAATGTTTAATGTCCTTTTTATATTATAAACATATACATATGTCTGCATTAGACAACTTGTGGAAAATGTGTATTAATGCCCTTTTTCTCTAGCACTAACCATGCTATTATTGTACACATTGCAGTTAAAGAAGACTAAAGAAAAGCAGCTTTTAGTGTTTTGCTATTATGAATAATATATCTTAGTAAACATTGTGAATGGCTGCTTGATTATTTATTACTGACCAACCTTATTGCCATTAGTTTAAAGTCTGTAGAATATGATGTGAAGGCAAGGACTACTCTGAAGCATTACTTTAAAATGGTCATTTCAAACATATTTTGCCTTTAAAAATATTATCCTTACTGTCGTTGGAATATTGTATTTGAAGAATTGCAATTAAGATAGTTTTGGTTATCTGCTTAGACCTATTACTGAGTTGCTAAATTGTCTGTCAAACAAATAATTTGTTTCAATTTCTATAAAAAATGTAAAGGGGTTATCTCAAGGTCTTAGTATAGATTATTAATGGTTAAAACATAAATGCGTCGGAGACATTTACAATTCACACGTAGACACATTTAGCAGTAGGAGGACACACATACTAGTGTCCTCATATGTCCTCTGTGTTCACTTTAATTTAGTGTTAAACCGACAGCTTTTACAGATCACTTCTTCCAGGAAGAGATGCACATTTAGATATTAAAATGACCTGGCACTCTTTGTTCTGCTTAAAGACTCTGTGTCAACCATTCATGCTGGCGGTCTGTGTCTCATATTGGTTTTCACTGGCATGAAGACAATGACCTGCTATCTCCCAGTGGATGATTTATTCATTTCATACATTACTTATTTAGGGACCATCTGTATGATTTGTTGTTGTTTTTCGCAGTTTTATTAGGCCTCAACTACAGCCAAAAACACAACCTTTTTTCTTGAATACTTAAATCAGTCTTGAGCTAAAAATGTTTGCAATAAATAACAGGGTTCTATGTTTATTTTTGATACTGTCTTTAAAGACACGCAATGTTTTCCACTGTCATATTAATGTTATAATGGTCAGATCAATTAGGCCCAGAGGAATAAATACCACCTTTGCCAAATGAAGACCTCATTTCATAATAAACTATTAAACCTTAACCATCACCAAAGTCTTACATAGTCTTTGACTTTGGGTATTCTTCTAATGATTTCTTTTAATTGTCTGCATCTTTAGGCCTACCGGTGTATCCCAGATGATGTTAGGCCCCTCTGCCTGTAGAGACCAAGATGACTGAAGTCCAGGCCACAGTGGAGTTCTCTGTGGAGCTCCACAAGTTCTACAACGTGGACCTGTTCCAAAGAGGGTGAGAAGTGTCTCTACCTACCTTATATTCGGCTCCTTCTTGCCTATGTGTTTCCAGCAGGTGGCTATTCAGTAATGCTTTAGCAAAGGAATGTTTTTTCCAATCATATGTGACTAACAAGTTTACCTCACTTATTAAAAACTCCGATGTGATGGAATCCTTTGCTTTGAATGGACTTTAAAAAGTATGGTTTGGTTCTATGATTGTTCTAGCCAATTGGGGACTGTTTACCATCTTGTTTAGACTTTGAGCTGGAGGAGAACATACTCTTTCTAAGGCCTGAATAGAATATGCTAAACTGTGTTTGTTGGCCTTCTTCTCAGTGAAGACGAGGGTTGGTTCTCTTATACATCCGAGTAAATATCCAAGGTGAAGATCCAAGGGTAAAGGTTTTCATTGCAGTGTTTTTCAAATGTGTCAAAGCTGCACTAAAGTGTTCCGCAGGTTTTGAAGGAGCTTCTCTTTTCCGACTCACTACATTTGAATTTGTATCTTTATCACCGTTGTGCTGCAGGGTTAATAAGATGATTTAACTATCTCTGCTTAGTTCAAACATGAAACTGTTTGTTAGGAAGCCTAATTTAGCATAATGTTTACAGTATTTTGTCAAATAAAACAATAATAAAGAAAATAAAACAAATGGCGTTTATATTGAGATAACGACAAAAGCAGAATTGCAAGGTTTTATTTTGAACTAAATAGGAATAATGAGTCATTGTTTAAACTGCACAGCTCTAACTGTAGTAGTCTTTAACGCTGGTTTTACTATTTTCTACGGCAGTGTAATGATACCCCACTTTTCTGCGATAAAACTCCTGCTCTATGCTCCTGACTCAGCAGTGTTTTAAGAGCTCAGGTTTACTACATGAGTGACTGCAAAAGAAAGTGCTCATTAATAATCCCTGAGCGGTATAGTGTCATTTTACAAGTAGAGGCACTTGTGGCTAACCTTTGCGGTGTGTTGCCCTGTGGCACCAAGCTAATACAACATTTATCTGCATTTTCAGGTTCTACCAGATCCGTGCCGGTCTAAAGGTGCCACCCAGGGTTCCACACAAAATTGAGACCAGTCTGCTTCACCCAGGAGGTAATGCTATTTTAAAGATTAGCATAATATATTATTTTCTTTTAGATACCCCAATGCATCAATTGGTCAGCCATAAGCCTGCACACTTTCCCCTCAAATCTCCAATATAACTATTCTGTTATATTTTTTGCTAACTTGCAGTATGCCTAAAGTAATGCACTGCCTCTTTTCTTTCTAATACTTTCAGCTTATTTTAATCTCAGTTCTCATATTTAAGCGCTGTTTCATGGAAAATAGTTGTTATTATTTCAGATTTGGTTCACTTGTTTAGTTAGCAGGAAGTGGTGGAGCACTGGCTTATCCCACAGGCCACTCCTTGTTCTTGTCCGTGCCGTATTTCTCTAAGGCTTAGTGCATACGCCTCACCCCCCTTGGTGAGAGACCTGCACTGCTCATTTTGTACAAAGCACTAAATTCTTTGTTTCATAAATAAACAGGATTATGGGACGGAATTTTAATTCTTAAATGTTTCCCATTTGTATTTCTTTGAAAACCTTGCTCAAGATATTGGACTGTGAAACAGAACTGAACTAAACGTTCATCTTCAATGCAGGCTTAATAAGATATACCTTGTCAGATCATTTCTGGCCCTATACAAATATCAATACCTTTTTAGATCTATAAAATCCATCTGGATTTGTGTAAGAACTCCTGGCCCACTAATGATTCTGTGCCAGGTCACAGCACCAGATTATGCGTTTCTAAAGTGTATACAGAACATTTTAAAGCAGACATGTTCACTTTAACCTTTTAATTCTTATTTTCATAAATGCACATCCACAGCTAATACTAATGTCTTTGTCTAGGCTCTGATTTGGCATTTCCTGCTTCAATCCAAGATGATGTCATCTACAGCAAAACCTTCCAAATCCTTTACAAGAATGAAGAGGTTGTGGTCAACGATGTCCTCCTCTTCAAAGTGATGATGCTGCTTGATGAGAAGAAGGCAAGTTCAAGAGAGAGATGCTTTTCTTAGGATATTTGTATATTTGCCCCTTGCCCAAATCCTAAATGAATGTGTCTGCATCGTACATTTTTCCTTATGATGCACTTTCTAAAAAAGAAGTACATGAAAAGCCAATCCAATATATGTGGGTTAATTTGACTGCTTTTCTATTGTGTCCTCCTTGTGTAAAATGAAATGAGCTGGTGCGGAACTTTTTGTGGCAAGAAAATTGGGCCAATCTTTTTTTAACTCCCATTGAATACAGTTGCTGTCCCCAACCAAATGGCGTACATAAGAAGCAGGATGCACCTGCAGAATGTCACTGAAATGCAGAGAGGGACTTTTTTTTGTATCATTCCTAAGCAGTTTAGCATCAGGATGAAGCATTAAGCATTGTTTAAGGAATGCAGAAGTTCAACTAGTATTCCAGGGAATGTGGGAGTGTTTTAACTTGTGGTGTGGTGTGCGTTCAGTACAACAGAGTATAATAACCGAAAACTTCTAAATGTAAAAGGGTTATTAGAGCTGATGCCATAAATAAAAAAATGTTGAATGGAACAGATCTTGCAGATGGACTCTGTTCACACACTGGCTCTAAATGTGACTGTTTCTCAAAATTCTCAGGTGGGAGAGACCCTCAATGACATCGATTTCCAGCTCTCCTTGGATTTATATTTCACAGATGGTGATTACACGTAGGTGTTGCAACATTTGAGCTCCATGTACTTTTAATATTTCCATCATTTTATACCAATGAGGCGCTAATATTGTACTTTCTGTTTCCTTATTTCATTTCACCAGGCCAGATGATCCTAGCTCTCTACAGAATATCAGTGGCCGCACCCTTCGTTTGCACTTTAGCCTTCAGCGAGGCATCCACCAACATGTCAATGTCATGTTTGACTACTTCCACCTGTCTGTCGTCTCTGTCGCCATCCATGCCTCCCTAGTGGCACTACATCAGCCCCTTATCAGGTCAGCCTGCTACCTTACACATGAAAGACACCAACAGTTTTACATTCATGGAAGTGTCAAATCTCAAATAAATCTCTACGTTACTTACGAATATTGTTTGTGGTAAATTAAAACTATGTGTATTGCATACTTCCCACAAAACATTTTTAAATTACAGTAAAAGTTATCAACTTATCTTTGAATGTAACTTGACATTCATGTACAGCAGGGATTTAGAGGTTGGAGAAACCTGATAGGAAGTGTCCCATTACATTCTTAGACAGATAAGCTAAGTTGGATTTCCTTTGTGTGTTTATCTAGTTTGCCTCGTCCAGTAAAAACCACATGGCTGAACCGCAACGCTCCCCCACAGAGCAAAGACTCAGTCATCCAGCCTCTGGAGAACGTGGTGTTCGGCAGCAGTTACGTCAAGCAAGTATCAGCAGATGTAAGTGGACCTCATTTATAGCCATTACTATGTATATGAAAATAATATATGCAACTAAACCTCTGAGCTGTCATGGAAGTGTAACAAATGCCTCCTCTTATCTTTTTGGTTTTGCTGTATCACAAAGGGCTAAATTAAGCACTTGATAAAAAGTGAATGGTTGTCATAAACCTAATAATACTCCATATACGCCGTAGAAATTGGGTTGTTTTCCTTTTATGAGGGAGGAATAAAGCTGAAAGGATAAAAATAAGCAGGTTTCCTGCCAGTAAGACAGGCTTTGATGATACACAGACATGGCTGTGGACTTTGATTTGACAGGTTTTCGGCCTCAGGTAGTACACTGTGTTACACTCGGTGCATTTGAAGTACAGGGAGATGTGTCAGGCTGTTGACAGATAGGGAAAAGTGAACTCTCAGACCACTGTCACATTTGGCGAGTAATTGGCCTCTCCTGACAGAGAAAAGGTGGCCGGCTAAAGCTGCCTCTGAGATGTGAGTGTAGCGGAGTCATTCCAACAGAAAGGGGGATATGCCCCCGGTGCAACAATAATAGCAAGCTTGGGAACAACAACAACGCATAGACAAATATACATTTCACTACAGTTATCTGTGCTACAAAGCATTGCCACAAAGACAAAATAAATGTCTGGAAGTAACAAGCAGATTAATCAGTTGTGATTCATGGGGCTATTGTGATTGATGCGATACATTTTTGAACCATTTCCTCTATTGATTCTATGGTTATGCTACAGTATAGTCCAGTGTAGGATTCATCAAGAATCATGTTTCCAGCATTATAATGTATTTATCTGATGTCAATACATGACAATAATTTAAAATATAATTTAAAATGATTTACAGTTTACCAGAATGTGTTGTCATGTCTGAGTTTGTCTTCTCATGTCTGAGTTTGTCTTCTCTCCTGGCAGTGGCTAAAAACCAAACGTTCACTACAATTGCTGCACATTTTCATAACAGCTAAATATTGTTTACAGAATTGTATAACCTGTACCTTATTCTCTGTTTTCCCATGATCCCATAGGGCAGGACGTTCCTGGTGTCTGACAACTGTCTGCAGCATGCCTTCAGTCTGCACCACGACCTCTGCTCCAATCTCCTGCTCGCCTACCAGGGCCTCTTTGATTACTTCACCTCGATCACCAAGGACCTGCCCTCCTCCCATCGTATGGAACTAGGTAAACAAACACTGTGGCTTCATATCAGAGTGTGGGGTTACGAGACGTTGTAAATGATAGAATCCTAAATGCCCATGTTATTCAAATATGTCCCTGCAATCTCTGTATTATTATTATTATTATTATTATTATTATTATTTGTACTCACACGAGCAGAAAATAAGCTAGTATTCTCACAAGGTTGTATAATGTTATATTTTCTGATTACTTTTTTGTTTCTGTGGATGAATTGTCATTGTTTTGTCTTTCCAGCGTCAGTGTGTGTTGTATATTCCAAGTTTGTTGAGTTCTCATATCATTTCACCTGATCCCTACACATTGACATATTCTAAACAGACTACCCAACCTTTAACCTGCCAAATTTGCTTATGAATATTCATTATATTTACAAAATCATACTTGCACTCATATGAATACAAAAGATAAGTCTGTTAACCAGTAAACTGAAGCTCATAAAAGCAAATCTTTTTTGTAACAATTGATCACTAACCCTAACCCACACAAGAGGACCGATATTAACCCATCTGAGACAACCAAATAATAAAGAGGTTTAATATGCCTATATGTGCAATCTTACTAGCCAAGCCCAGCATGCAAGTCCTATATGAGCGAGTACTCAGAAGACCCTATCCCCGAAGTCAAAGGCACGTCTACATAGGTATGTCCAGACCCTTACAGTACCTCAAGTCAGCCTTTCTCTCTTTTTTCCTTCAATTTCCTTCTTGTACAAAACACCATGTTCTCCTTGTGTCACACTTTCCAGAGCAGTATTCCTAAAATGCTGTTATGCCATCTTTATCATACAGTATATATTGATCTGTCTTTCTATCTTTTTAAATAGGCCTTGGTCAAAGTGTCTCCTAACACAGGGGTTCTGTAGAAGTTGTATAAAAAGTATTTCAAACACCAGTGCTGTCTAACACCATTTCTTTTTTCTGCCTGTTTACCAGGCTCTTTTAACAACAATCTGTATCACTAAATAGATAGATTAAAAAGTCAATATCAGTAACGCCACTCTTCTGCCTCCTCACAGAACAACTCGATCTAGAGGCCCGTCTAGCTGAGTTATGTGAACAAGTCAAGGTAAGACCTGTCTCTGATTATTATTATTTAGTATGCACTGATGCAAAACATTTATTGGAAGCAAAAAGCCTGCTTTATTTTATTAAGGCAGGAGGAGGTGAACAGGGCCATTCAGAAGTCGTTGCAAAAGTGAAAAATATATGATTGAATCAATGTTTCTCAATAACAGGAGGAAATGAGTAAGATTTCCAGATTCTTTGGAAGTAGGCAGTCATGTTTTTATATACAGTATGATTCAAGCAGTAATACTAGCTTGGTTGCCTGGTGACAAAAGTTGTCCGGAAATTCTGGAGAAGTGATGCCATGAAATCGCCTGGGGTGCTAGAGAGTTTGTGAGCAGATTGACAAGCACAAGCAAATGTTTCTTTATCATTTGTAGAATTCAAAGCCTCTTCAACATTTCATAATTGAGTAGGTGAGATAACCACTTCTCAGTGGTTGATAAGTTGGCTCACTGAATTTTACGAGTGATATAAAATGTGTTGCTGCAGCGCAGTGGAATGATAGGAATTTCTGTAGATGATGATACATTACGCAGGTCAAGTGACTCTTGTACTTTTCAGTGTAGAGCACTTTTCCAAATGTTCATAGGTTAGCAAAACACAGGAATGGAAAAAAGACAAGCTTGTACATTTTTAAGGCTATAATGCAGCTTATAAACGAAGGATTCGATGATATGTATAGATAATTACTTAGTTTGAACAAAATTGAATTGGATAAACTATATTGGCCTGTACAAACTTTGTGGAAATAAGGGATAACTGTACTTGACTTTGCTCTTTAAAGGTTTAGGTGCAAAACTATTATTTTTGTTTGTCTGATTCACGTAACAATTAACTTTAGGAGGGACATTTTATATGCTTTAAAAATAACTGTCTGTGACAAACAAATCAGTTGAGAATCAAGAAATGTCAGGATCTACTTCACTGTATTTTACCCTATGTAACATCCTGATGCATGGAACTGTAGGCCTTGTTCTCAGTGCTGGTGTTAGGGAGAATGCTCACTTCAGCCCTCTGGTGGGTGACGGGTGTCTTTGTACTCTCAGCAGAAAGCCGAGTCCCCTGACGAGCTGGCAGAGCTGGTGAATATGAACCTGGCTCAGCTCTGCTCTCTGCTCATGGCACTATGGGGACAATTCCTAGAGGTGGTGTCCCTGCAGGAGCATGTTGCTGCCCTACTAGCTATGGAGCACCATACACTAAGAGTGAGTCTCAACTTCTAACATCATCTACTCGATATAACTTGACTTGTGGAAATTGAAAGTATTCTCTATAATGTGTTTTTTTACAGGTAAGGCGGTTTGCTGAGGCTTTCTTTTGTCTTGAACATCCAAGACAATCTGCACTAGCATATCAGGAACTACAGTAAGTTGCAGGGGCTTGTTCGTCTTGGTTGTGAAATGTCGTGTTGCAGTTTTCAAGCCTGTGCCAGCAGCTACTCGTCTGAAATACTATAGTCAAGTATGGACATACCTGATTCCAATTTAATTAGCTTTCTCCCCTGCTACATCAGCGCTCACAGTCACCAGCAGATGACTAACGCTATCAAAAGCTCCAGCTACTTCCTGTCTCTTCCTCCGCTTCCAGTGGAATGTGCAGACCTTGATGGCGATGTAAGCTCTCTGCCGATCATCTTTGAGGATAGATACCTTGATTCTATCACTGAAGGTTAGTAATACAGTATTGACATACAACTAGATGTACTGTAATTTTTCAATGACAAATGGCATTTTTTGCACCTATTTTATGTTTAACCTGGTTTGATTCTACAGATCGCGATGGACCATGGCTTGGCATGCACAATACGAGGACTGGCTCAGTGTCCAGCAAAACGGACAAGCCTAACTCCAAGGAGTGTAGCGCAGCTGCCAGCCCATTACCTGAGGCTCAGTGTGCCCCTATGGACAACACCTGGCCAGATAGCTTTGAGCCACCGCCAAAGTCCAAAGGCAAATCAGTGAAACTGAAGAAAAATTCAAAGACTGAGAACTCTAAGAAGCTGATTAGACAGGGCTCCAAAGACACTGTAGTGCTGGTGGGCTATAAGAACCTCAAAGCTCCTTTTGGTGACAAAAAGCACAAAGAAGGGGAAGCTCCCCTAAACCAAGAAGAGGAACCAGATACCTTGCAGAGAGACACAAGTAGTTATTTAAGGACTAGTGCAAGTTCAGTTTTTGACTCTGGTGCCACATCAGCTCACAGTGCTGCTGATTTTGTTACAGATGACAATACAACTACTGCTGCTTGTCAAAAAGGCGTATTTCAAAAGCCTACAAACGTGGATGCACAGAAAGATCCTCAGGCAGGTACTGGGGCTAGTGCTACATGCAACCAACCACTTTACAAAGATGAACAAATTGACCACGTCGAACAAAAGCAACCCGAGTGGCCTGCTGGGCCTAAGCAAATTGAGGTGAAACCAAGTAACAATGACCCATACCGAGGGGACAAAGTAACAGTTATTTTTCCATGTCGGACTGAGGGGACTCTAAGCACCCAGACAGACCTCTGTGACTCAAAACCGTCTGTGGTGGACTCTGTGTTTGAAAGGCCGGCTAAAGAGGCAGCGCAGCAAAGCCAGTCGAGTCTGGTGTCAGTACAGGGGAAGAGTGATTGCATCAGGCTGCCAGATGTAGGAGCCCTGAATGCCTCGTCTCGCTTCTCAGATTCAGGCATTGAAAGTGAGCCCAGCTCCTTTGACACTCGGCTTGTTCCAGGACATCAGACATGTGTCACTGAATCAGGTGTGGCTGCTCCTCAGTCTGAGAGAACCCTCCTAAGCCCCGCCCCACGACCTGTTCAGCAATACCAGCAAAAGCCCAGTGTGGCAGCAGAAAATACCAGTGGTATCAGTGGAGTCCAGTCCTCTCTCACTTCCATCAACTCCTTGCCCTCAGATGATGAGGGCGAAGTTTCCTCTAGGGGCTCCAGCGGAGCAGCAGTCAGAAGCAGTAAGTCCAGTGTTTTGGTGCAGGAGCAGAGTGTAGTCTTCTCTGGGGATGACGGTAACAGACCTGCCATTAACGTGGCTTGCACCCCTAACATGGCTGCAGGTGATTCCAAACTTATAAAACCTGCCTTTGAGGGAGCAGCTGGTTCTGGGGCTCAGAAAGAGTCTGGTAGTGAGCCCCAAACAACCTGCCCATCCAGTAACTCTGCCACCAGCAGCACTGACATAGTGAAGCGTGGGATGGTGGAGAACTACTTTGGCTCACGCTCTAGCACAGATGTGTCTGAGATCAGCCCTTTAGAAACATCTGCCATCACACTGGGAATCCATGCAGGTCCAACGGTCCCGGATGACGAGGATGAACCAGAGCAAGACATGATTGAGAACGGTTACTACGAGGAAGGCGATGGCTATGCTTTTGTCAATGGTGTTGTGGATGAGGAGCAAAGTGCGGTCGGGGACGCAGCGGCTTCAGAAATGAGTCTTCTGTTTGAACAGCTTGGCATCGGCTACCCCCATGAAACAAAAGATTTATCAAAAGCTCCCATCTGCTCCAACCTAGCCTCCAGCAGTGTTGGCTACAGCTTGGCAAGACCTCCATGTCCCTCCACGTCCTCTTCCTCCAGCCTGCACTGGTATGAATGTGCACCCACACCACAGATGAAAGCGTGAGTATCCCTTTTTTTTTATTATCATATCACACTTAATCGTGTACTTTATACTGATATTTTGTCCTATCTTGCTCATTATAGATGAATATTTATCGACTTTTTATTTTATGCAGGTTCATTAAGGCCAAGGAAGAAATGAAACAGCTGAGGCTGCCTGGCTTCTTGTACAGTGAAATACCTGAGCTGGCATCCACTGTGCCCTACTTTAGCTTGGAGGAAGATGAAAGCTGTGACGAAGGCATTCATCTTATAGTCTGTGTCCATGGCCTCGACGGTAGGAATCATTATTATTATTACTAAAAGTCCAGTAGGGTCTTGTTGTTTATAAAAAAACATTGATGTATTTGTGCTCCCTTGTCTTGCTGCAGGTAACAGTGCAGACCTCAGACTGGTGAAAACGTACCTGGAGCTTGGACTGCCTGGTGCTCGTATCGACTTCCTGATGTCAGAGAGGAACCAGGTGAGTGGAAGAGCATGCAGACGCTGTCATTTATGTTAAAGAACCAAATACAACCCAAAACATTGTCTTTTATTTTAATTGAATTCTCTTTACTTCCACAGAATGACACTTTTGCTGACTTTGAGTCAATGACGGACCGATTGCTGGATGAAATAGTCCAGTACATTCAGATATACAACCTCACAGTGTCAAAGATAAGGTAAAATGTTCTGTCCTACCCAAATGTAATGCATAGTTATCTTTAAAAATATATATAATACTTAGTATACGTTTTTCATTAATTAGCCGCATGATGCAGTCAGCTTTCTACTTGAGTGAAGTGTTCTCAACAACATAGCTACTAAATCTTTGAAAAAAAATGTGCTCGTTACCTTTGAAACCAGTTTAATCTTTCAAAGCCAACTTTACTTAGATTGTGTCAAAGCATCCTGTTTTTATAGAATTTAATCTCTGAAAGGGTGACAGATATTTATATAATTGTTGTTTGGTTTCATTATGGTCATTCCTTATTCTTCACTTGCAGCTTTGTGGGCCATTCCTTGGGGAACCTCATTGTTCGCTCAGTGCTGACCAGGCCTCGGTTTAAATGTTACCTGAGCAGGCTGCACACCTTCCTCTCCCTCTCTGGACCTCACCTGGGCACACTGTACAACAGCTCTGCTCTGGTAAACACAGGTAAGAGATACAACTTATAGTTGAAGATGGCACATCTTATTAGTATCAGATATTTCACTCACAGCTGTTATCTGTTTGTTCCTAGGCCTTTGGTTCATGCAGAAGTGGAAAAAGTCAGGGTCACTCTTGCAGCTAACGTGCCGTGATAACTCTGACCCTCGCCAAACTTTCCTCTACAAGCTCAGCAAGAAATCTGGTTAGCTTTTCTTTATTTTTTTTTCGACAGACATTTATAAAATGTGCAATGAAACAGAGAGATAATTATTTTCTATCTATCTGCTTTTGAAGGTTTGCAGTTTTTCAAAAATGTGGTGCTTGTGGGATCACTGCAGGATCGCTACGTCCCATATCATTCTGCCCGAATAGAAATGTGCAAAACTGCAGTAAAGGACAAACAAACAGGTAAGATGGGAGCGACTGCATGAATCCAAAAACTAAAATGGTATAATGTCAATGTAAAAGATCCGACAAGTGTTGCCCTTTTCAGCTTGTTTCACTCTTGTCCATTCCAGGTCCTGTGTATGCTGAGATGATTGAGAACCTGCTGCTGCCAGTACTCCAGAACAAAGACTGTAATCTAGTACGATTTGACGTCATTCATGCCCTGCCCAACACAGCCAATTCCCTGATCGGCCGGGCCGCCCACATTGCCGTCCTTGATTCTGAGATCTTCTTGGAGAAGTTCTTCCTTGTTGCAGGCCTCAAGTTCTTTCAGTAGAACGGTGGCTGAATCAAATATATTGGTGAAAGACAGGAATGTGGAGCTAATACCTCACTGCATCCAAACCTTTTTATGATTATCATATCTGGATTATTTCTCGGTTTCTAAATACATATAATCACTTTGAAATACATATGAGCAAAATCACAATTGATTTCATTTCATGTTGTTTATATCGGAATCATGGTGGATATGGACGTTTTTATTTTTCTACTGCCATCTTTTAAACATTGTTTTGTTTTTAGTGTTTGGGAAATTATTTCCCTCCCCATTATATGCTATATTTTCAGTGTTATTTATGTGTTATGTTCATGCATTTTAATTATTTTTTCTTCAAGTAATTCAATTAATATTAGATGCTGAACTGGAAATGTAGCTGCTACAAAAATGAAATGGCTGTTTTTGGTGAGCTGGCCCAAGTCACGTCTGCACATACTGTCATCGCTATTGCAAATGTTTTCCACCAATTTTAAGAGACATTGCAATGATTTGCACCACAACTACATTTTACAAGCTTTTGTACTAAAAAGGGTCATTTTTCACAAGTTACTTTTTTTATAAACAATTTTCCATCATTTTGAATGGCAATGATTGCATTAGAAATAGGATTGTTGCTCAGATTTCACATCCTTCGCTTTGGTCTTAATACTTCATGCTGTCCTTTGCCATTGCAGCATTCTGCACAACATTAACCCAAACTGGTGTTGGGAGAATGAAGCGTTGTCTACAACATAACATTTTATTACAGGGGTTTTAAGCAATGGTCATGATTCAGCAAAAGCACATGTTAGTAGTATGAACTTGTTTTAATGAAAGTATTTGCTTGGTATCATTTGGTGATTATGTGTTTAAACTGGAAAGTATTGCTTGGAATAAAAAATGTTTCTTGGAAAATTGTTTATATATCATACATCATTAAATATGCATATTATCAATTTGATTATATGACTGTTCTTTCTTTCCTATTTGTTACTCATGTTCACAGAGGTTTCCAATCACTTGTTAATACAATCTCATTTAACTTTCAAAGTATTCATGCAGTTTTAAAAAATAAAATTTATTTTTGAGCTTTTCAGATTGAATTAAGTCTGTTTTTGATTGCAAATGTAGCAGTGATGGTGTATTCAGTTCTGTGTCTTTAGAGTGTGTGTTGTGGTGTGGTGCCATTTCTTCCAATTACTTTTTTTTAATGTCCTTTTAGTTCAGATTTTTCTTTTAAATAATTGATCAAATGATCCTGCAGATGGCAGTGTCATCCCAGCAACTGCTCTTTTAAAAGACCTACAATAAATGTGTTGCTTAGAACCAGGTTAAATACATACATTTTAGTGGTCGTACTGCATCAACTTGAAGTGTTATATTTATCAATGATGAATTAGATTATCAGTATGTGCTGTAGTAGTATTCTACATATTGTAGTCCTGTGCATGATCTCAGGAATGTCTAATGTACCTTTTACTGTATATTTGACCCCTCTACCATGAAGGGGATTTTGAAGCCATTGTCCAACCTACTGATTGAAGACTTGTATCTTGTAAATACAATAACATGTGGAAATGTGACTGAAAGTAATAGATACGTAGATGTAGACCAAAAGATACACTATTGATTTTTTCATAAGCTCATGAAGGATAAACCACTTCTGCTAAATCTTGTGAAAATGTTTAACCTACGGAATTGCAGTAAATACATACATATGACAAAATAAGCATTATTAATATCAGAAGAAACATTCTTATATATTATTATTCCAACATTATTATACTTTTGGTAACATAGAAAACGTCTGTTACCAAAATACAAAATAGATATATAAGGATACGCTAATTAGCAGCAGTTGTTTCTTTGGAAAACCTTACTCGGCCAGTCGTCTCGACACTTGCTTGTACCCATGGATGTATATCGGCTTGGACCTCTAATTAGAACGAGATCATTTTACCAACGCAAAACAAGGGGGACATGTTATGTTTATGTTTATTAAATATATGTATTTAAAAATAGTCGTATGTTTTTAAATGAATATGCATGTGATAAAAACAAACATTTCTTGAATTTAACATTAAAAAAACAGTCCCAACCATTTAAAAACATAACTCGTTCACAACAGTCACCCCCACAACAATTCAAAATGGTATGGCTCAATCGTTAGGACTTGACGGTGGTTGGAGAAGTTACAACACGCAATGGGGAGTGGGACGAACTGGTGTCCTCCTTACTTCTGTCATGTTTTTATTCGGATAAAAAAAGAAGATTGTGTGCTGAACAAGCATTGAGAAGACCTGCGACTGGTTTTTAAACTCCTTCGTCTCTTATAATGCAATGGTAAGTAACTCACGGCGTTGTAGTTAGTTTAAAGAGTAGCCAGAGTTAGTGATGCACTTGTTGCTTTCGCGTTACTATCCCATCCATCCAAACAAATACACTCTGTCCTAAGAAAATGTGTCCACGATTATGGTTACTATTCACGTACTTTAGCTTCTCCTGCTGCGTTTCTTATCAGAGTTGTCGTTAGCTCACGCACACAATAAATACATGTAATTTAAAAAAAAGCTAAGCTACGCTGAAACTTTGACATAATTAGCGGCTAATGACACTGTTGCGTTCAATAACGTCAACGCCCGGTATGTAAATTACCTATCTGGCGGTTCATAACATGGGGACATCACATGGACGTTTAAATGCAGTTCTTCTGTACTCAACACAACGCAGAGTGTGTTTAAAAGTCTGATGTTGTAAAAGTTTTAACCTTTCAATAAATCATTGAACCCTTCTATAAATGTGCCTGTCATGGCTCTTGAGTCAAACCTAAGAAATGCACTGCTCCCCCCCCCAAAAAAGGGGGCTCAAACTCACCCTATTGTTTTCAAGTAGGATGACTATAAATGGTGTTCCTCGTTTATTCAGATACGGGCTCTGAGGTTCACTTCAGAGAGCATATACAGTGCACAGGGGATGTTTTTCCAATAACCAGCAGTGTGCTCAGAAAGAGGGATTATGACGATGATGAGGGGAATTAGGCATACAGAGATGGCTGCTCTCATGTGATGCCAGGTTTCTCCTTTGGTCAGCAGTAAGGGGGATGTCTGAAGAAGTCAGCTATCACTGTTTGGGCTGATGAGAGTAAACTTGTTTTGGAGGTGGGATGCACTGAAGATGTGTACTTTATGTACCTGATTGTACTCTGGATTTAAAGCAGATTAAGGTTGGTTCAGTTTATTAGTTACTCAGAACTGTTCATGCTTCACACCAGTTTGACTCAAATAATTCCAGCATGTTTTGATGTAATATAATGTTGACTACTCCTATTGCCTGTTATTTGAAGAAAAACCTATGATTAACCTGTGTTAATTGATCACGGATCATTTGTTGTAAATTCATTCCATATGATAAGGTTTTTTTATTTGAATATCAGGGTCCATTTAAATATTGTATCTTTTGTCATGTTTAATAGTTTTAAGAAAAGTTGGAGCAAGAAAAACATGCACATGCCCATTCAAATTCCAGAACAAAGCATATTTTCCCTGAACAAAATCTGTTTCTATTCTTCAGTCTTGTTGCTTCTCACATGAAGTGCTCATAAATTGCTAACATATGTATGCAACGTCTTTTTCCAATATTTAATTAGTCAGAAAATAAAATATAGTGTTTTATCATAATGTTTATCATCACACCTTCCGATGTGTTGTTTAATGCATATGATAATGATGACTGAATATAAAACTTAAGTGTCCTTGAGGACTATTATATTAATGCATCAGTAATGATATATTTTTAGAATTAAAGCTTGCATTGTTGTATATTGACCAATAAGAGTAAAAAGCTACTACACCCTCATAGTGGGAATAACTTACATGAAAGAAGCACTCTCCAAAAAGTAAATGTATTGATCAAAATAATGCTTAAAATAGAATATTGTCTATGTGAAAATGTACTTGCCAGTTGATTTTGAGTCAGTGTATTGACTGTGTAGTTTGACTCATACACAAGTCGGATGTTAAAGCTACTGGAATTTCAGGTTTTTTTTAAATGTCTGTTGCACTGACACAGATGTGAGCAAGTTTGAACACGTCCATAAATCATATTTGGTATGACAATTTGCTTGCTCTCTGAGCCAAGAATATACACTTTAATGTTTCCCTTTACCTATTTGTTCATTGGTAACATGTCTTTCAAATACTTCTTATTTTGTAATGCTCAATCAAAAAAGGCAGGCTTATTGCTAATGCTTTTTAACATAGTAAACATAATGTGAATGCCAGGCTCCTGAAGAGTTAGGTGTAAACAGGTTCTTTGTCCAAGAATCTCTTAATGTGCTGGTTATTTCTTCTCTGTTAACTTTGAGGAGATTGGCTCAACAGTAGTCTGTTTCTGTTACGGTTCATTTGTTTTTTGTCCCTTTGTAGTTTCTTTTTACTGGTTATCGTCAAGAGCGGGGTTTAAGGTGATCAGAGTCGGCGCGCGGCAGTAATTAACCTGATTAATTGATTCTGAGACGTTAATCAGATGAGCCTCGTAGTGGGGCTTCAGGTCAGCATGGTGGGGCAGTTGGGGCACGCTTCAGATGAGCATTTTTTGCAAGTAGTCCTTCCTAAATAGCCATTTGTTTTGGTATGGTAAGCAGAAACTAAAATCACATAATTCCTTTTTTTTTAATTTGGTGTTGCTTACAAGGTGTTGATAAGCTCATTAAATGTGCCCCTGCTTTTCAATAAAACCGTACTCTAGGATTAATATACTTTTAAGGTGAACCAACTTATGACATGTGTTGAATTCAGTTTTTGGATGATCTCATTGGAAGATTGTTGTGATCCTAAAACATTTGGAAGGAACAGCCATGTTGAGTTCATCTTTGTTGTTGGATAATAGGAGACAGCCACAGTATTATATTGAATATGATTCAAGTAAGTGACAGTATGCTCATGCATATCCTCATTGTGTATTTGCAGAAGATTGCACAGCAAACCGTGATCGGTTTTAAATTCCATTCTGCTGTCTTCATCTTCATGTTTTTATTTAATGTCTTTGCATATCTCACTCTGACGTAGGGATGCATACCGGTTCCCGGTATTACCGAAATACCGGTTACTGGTGGCTACGGTATACCGTACCGAAATCAGATCCGGTTTTCGATACTTTTTTTTTTTTTTTTTTTTTTTTATAAAAGTGATGCATAATATCCTTAAACTTGTGCCCAAACCGTCGGAATTACGATGTCAATTTTGCAGTGAAACTCCGCAACCAAGTCACTTTTGAAAATCTAAAGTGTGGCTGCATATGACTGCCAGTCTGAATGGTGGGGTCTGTAACCACTGCCAGTCTGAATGGTGGGGTCTGTAACCACTGCCAGTCTGAATGGTGGGGTCTGTAACCACTGCAAGAAGTTTATTTCTGGGAAAGGTGGCAACACATCCAATCTCCAACCAATGCTGTCTCGTATGGCAACCAAGTACCTTTGTGTTCAGGGAAGCAGCGTGCCAAGCGAGAGTGTTCAGTTTAGCAGGTGATATCCTACGCTGTGAAAGGGCCCGTTTGGATCCAGAGAGAGCAGATATGCTCATCTTCTTGAAGATGAATGCACAAAACTGAACTGTGATGGGATTTGTTTTCTTTCATCAGGCAAATGTTGATTTTAAGGATGCTATTTGTTTTATGTGCAATGCCGAGATCTCATGATCCTTTATGTGTTCTCTGGTCAGTCGAATCTCAGATTGAATATTAATTACACTGGTGCTATTTTTTTTTTTCATTGACAAGATGTACTATTCCCGCCTGATGGTTGTTATAAATGATATTGCAGAATCAGTTTTCTTCATAGATAATGTGTTTTTCATTGTTTGTTCAGTACTAAAAGGTCCAAGTCCCACAATTGAATTTAATATTAATTTTACATGTTAACTATATAATAAAGCGCTTCATGGGAGTAATTGCGGGGTGATAAAATGTTTCCCTTATGCAACATGAAAGTATCACGATATGTATCGGTTGAGTATCGGTATCGTTCAGTGGTATCGGTATCGGTATCGGTATCGTAAAAAAGTCAACGATATGCATCCCTACTCTGACGTCATCTATCTTTACAGATACAATATGGACAAACTGCCCTGGAAAAGATAGACAGTGAAGTACAGAGGAAGCAAGAGAAGATTGAGGTGGTTTAACACAGACAAAGCACTTATCACGACACACACAAGACGTCATGTCCACCCTGATAAGGCAGGAGAGAACCATTTGTGTTCTCCTCCCCAACAAGGAGCAGCTGGACATCACTGTCGGGGTGGGTGTTTTTAATGTCTCTTGCTGTCATCTTTATCAATATGAGGTCTACAAGGTCAAACTTGTTAATCATTTCAGTGTTTTGCTTGCTCTAAAAAGTGCATATTAAATACTGTCTTCTTCATCTTTCCAGCCAAAATCCACTGGGCAGGATGTTTTTAATCGTGTGGCAGAGCTTCTTGGAATCAAAGAGCTGCACTTCTTTGGCCTCACAGTGGTGCAGGGTAAGTTCTCTCATAGACCGTTCATCCTCTGAACCTGGAAGCACTATTCACACTAGATAACACGGCAGTATTGTCAGAAGACTGTTTGTTGATCAGTTGATGCACATAGAGTTCCCGTGACACATTTCAGAAGTCATTCAGTTAGATGGGATCACAACAATGAATTACTAAGGGTCGGTAGTTTTAATGAGCCTTGTTTTTGTTATATTGTAGAAAATGTTTTCTGCCAAACAAGCTATTTCGCTTAAGCCAAAACATTTCCCTTGCCCCTCCCAGTCTGCATAATTGAGTAATCCACTTGAGCAAAGTTCTGAACGTTCTGTTTTCTTGTGTTTCTGTTCTCTTTCTCTCTACGAATACGTTAAAATGCCTCGGTAATCTTGTGTGGCTCAACGCTTGAACAAGCAGCCTTTTGTTTTTGTGGTGTTGGTTCACCGATCACTTAGTGCCTGGATTCCTGCAATATTAACTTCATTAAGCCTGGAATGCACCCTTGCATTCCTCCTCTTCACTGAGGGAAGGGACGGGTTGATGATGGGAAGAGGAGGGTGGGAGTGGAGGGAGAAGAGGCAGGGGGGCTCGTCATGACACAGGCCGCCTTACTCAACTTTTTCTCAAAGACTTCAATGAAGGATGAGAGGCGAGGGAGGAGGAGTGAGTCAGAGAGGGAACAGGCTGAAAGGAGAGATGGATAGTTAGAGTTGTGAAACAGCTATGCAAGCATGATTTGGCTACACAAAGTTGAACAAAAGAGATAAGGTGGAACAAATAAGAAAATACTTATGTTATGACTCATAGGACCAGGCTGTGAGTGATACAACATACTCTTTCCCAGCACAGGGTGGCAAAAGGCTCTGAGCCCCTCTTCTGAAATTGAGTTGTTTTTGATATTTATGGTTTTGCAGGATAGATAAAAACCTAAATATCATGATAAAAGCTAAGCTATGTTGAATGCATCTACCCATCCCAATACAGGTTTACAGATTAATAAACTAGCAAAGCTCTTGTATGCAGTGTTTTGTCTGTGCTGCCATGCTACCACTGAAATTAGAAAATGTATATATTAGCTTCCCGGTAGCCTCATTCACAAAAGGAAGAGAATAAGGGCTTTTTTCTCTTTGCCCTAATGAATCCCATTGTTAGTCAGATTATACGGTTGGTTACATTTTTGTTTTGTGTGCTTGCTAACTGTCTGCTTGTTTCCTGATTGTCTTTCTCCATCCCAGACAATGAGCACATCTTTTTAGACATGGAGGAGAAGCTGACCAACTACTTTCCTAAGGATTGGAAGCAAGATTCAAGAAAGGTAAGGCAGCCTGTCGGGTAGAAAATACTTGTGAGTAAATTAAGAGCACTTTGCTGTGACCCACTCTCTAAACTATTGTACACTTCAGTTTATTGGGAGGCACAGATCCGTGCCTACATGCCACAACTTATCATTTAGCATGACAAAAAGATGCCTTCTCTAACGCTTCTCTCTCTATATACAGGGAATACAGAAGAGACCCTTTCCTCTAGTGCTGTGCCTCAAAGTGCAGTACTACATAGAAAACGGCAGACTCTTTTGGTAGGTCCTCTCCATATTTGTTCTATATAAATCCCTATATATCCCTCTTTGTCCTCTTTACTGACATATTTTTTTCTTTCTTTCGGTGTGTGGTACCAGTGAGCGTAAGGCGCGGCACCTTTACTACTCCGACTTGAGGGAGCGGGTGCTGCGCTCTGAGTGCCGTCAGCAGGAGGAGGTTTACTTCCAGCTGGCAGGTTACGCCCTGCAGGCTGACCTCGGTGACCATCCGCTGCCCAGGGAGGATCTGGAAAACACTCCTTACTTTGAACCCAAGGAATACTTTCCCCCTTGGGTAGGTGTTAGCGTATGACCGCAACAAAAGAGAAATACATTTAATCTAATTTATTATGTTTTCTTCTTGCCCTAATCCATGTCTGTCCCTTCTTCCTTCTTTAGATTTTAGCTAAGCGTGGAGTAAGCTATCTTCTCTGCCATGGGCCAAAGGTGCATCAGGAGCTGTGGGGCATGTCTTCTCGGGACGCCATGCTGCTCTTCATCAGGGAGTCCTGTCGACTGGAGGATGTACCCGTCACATTCTACAAACTGCAAAAGGTTGTGAGTCAATTTAGTTTTGTAAGAATTGTGAATTGGGTGGCTTGAATTGAGTATTTGAGGCACACACTGTACTGCAGCCTGTATTTATTTGCATATCAACAACAAAGAATGGTGATTACACTGTTGGGTTTTTATCCACAGTCCATTCCTTCTCTCTGACTGTAGTATTGTCTTTTCCAACACGTATACAGTTAGTATAGCTTCATTAGAGCTGTGCTGGACAAATGACTATACAGTAGGGGCAGTTATGTAACTCTCTATGTAATCCCTATATTGTCCTCCCTATTCCAAGATCACTCATCCACTGGGTGATATTTTGAAGGCTTGCCTATCCATTGCGTAATGTGCCATCACTTTTAATTTGTTGTTAGCAGCAGCCCAGTGTTTCCCAGTGAAGCAGGAGAGTGAAAAGCTCTCTTATCTGAACTGCTCACATGCCTGTCTGACATCTCATCATTAATTTATCCAGGACAAAAAGGCGGAGAAAGGAACGGCATTGCTCGGTCTGACCCTGCGAGGAATGCAGGTTTATCAGGTACGTGCATGTGTGAGTGTGTTATTGATGCACAGCCTATGCGTCAACACGTGCCTGCGTACATAGGGGGGAATCTGCGTTTGCTCAAAGATTTGGTCTTTGTAGCTGCAGCCCTATAAAATCTCTGACTAGACGTGTGAAGAATGTGTGGGATCGCCACCAACAGCAGAGCATCAGGAGATAGGAGCCGTCTGCCATGCCCGTCAGTTGTTTGATCTGTCCATCAGGGGCCATCTGGGGGGGATTAGGGCTCCAGGCCTGGCTGATTAAAGAGCCAGCAGACCGTGAGATACCTCGAGAAGCCCTTGGCCTCTCTGCCAAGTCCAGATGGCTCCTTTGAGAGAAAAATATGATTATTGATCCAGTATTTTTAAATATATCCCAGTAGATTACACATCCAAAAGCCTCTTGTTGCTAAAACATAAAGCTTACAAACCTTAAGCTACTTATTAAATGGTGTGTTTGTATTCAAAGGAGGTGAACAACATGCGACAGCTGCTGTACGACTTCCCCTGGTCAAATGTTGGACGTCTCACCTTCCTGGTAAGCACACAGCTCATTTCCATTCTTTGTAAAGATTAGGTGGAAAATTGTAATTATTTAATGGGCATTAGCTATGTATGTATGTATAATATGTTGTGCCTTTTCAGGGTAAGAAATTTGAGATCCAGCCAGATGGTTTGCCCTCAGCCAGGAAGCTGGTTTACTTCACCGGGTCATCGTTCCGCTCCCGACACCTCCTCCTGCACCTGAGCAGCAGCCACCGCCTCTACCTCAGCCTCCAGCCGGCCCTCAAACACCTCCGCCAGCTGGAGGAGAACGAAGGTAGGGGAGAATACAACCACAAGATTAGTATTAGCAATAACTAGAGAATGCAATTCCTGAAGAAATTGCTAGTGAGAATGCTTTATGCTGAAAAGCTGACGCTAAACTGCTATACTGAAATGTAATGTGTAAGAAGAAAGTGAAGAATTTAGATTGAAATTATACATGAACACTGGGGGCTTGAATATGTGACTTTTGAACTAACTTGATGGCGAATGATCTGTTGCCATGCCAACGGCATTTGATGACATCCCATAATACGCTTAGATGCGTTGATGGCTGCATCGTTACCAAACCTGTGAAGTTTTGGGCCGTTTGGAGCATTTTCACTGAAGTTATGAGAAAACCGTGTTTCATGGTGAGCATTGTGTTGCCATGGCAATGGCAATTGAAGAAATCTCAAAACTGTCCCGTAGATGTCTTCACGGCTGGACTGTTAGCACACATGTGAAGTTTGAGCACTTTTTGAACATTTTCATACGAGTTATAGCGACATCGTCTTTTATGGCGAGGGATGCGCTTCCATGGAAACGGCATATGATAACACCCCATAATTGACGTAGAGCTGTTGAGGGCTGGACCGTTAACCATTATCTGAAGTCTGGTGCTGTTTTGACCCTTTTCATAGGCGTTACGACAACATCGTGTTTTATGGCGAGGGATGCGTTTCCATGGCATACGGCATATGGTGAGATGTCAGATTTGACGTAGAGCTGTTGAGGCATGGAGAGGTGATATACAGGTGAAGATTGTGGGACGACCGGACCGTGTCCATTGGAGCTACAGTGACATCGTGTTTTCAAGGAACTTGAGCATCTGAAGTGTACTTGTTGTGTACTTTCGGGTTAATAATGTGGCCTTTTTGGCAGATTAACTAAAGGTGTGCGGCTGCTGTGGTGGGGAAAGATGAGGCTGAATTTACAATGGGGTTTAATGGAGACATGTTGAACGTTTTTGTCACTTCATGCCCTCAAGAGGCATTTTGTTTAATTATTTTGCTTATTTTAATTTTATTTTTCAAGCTACGAGATGTTTTCCTACGTTTGTCATGAAAAATTATGTCTCAGGAATGTAGGGTTTGGGAATTATGGCAGGTTTAAAAGAAAATATGAAGGCAAAATTCAATCTGTCCTCCACTCTAGCTGTGACATCACGCACTCTAAAATCTGAAGAAAGCCTCTTTACCAAGGTCTGAACAATGTTTAAAATCTCTAAAAGTATGAATCAGATTTAAAAGTTATGTTACACGAATAATGTCAGAAAGATGTGTAACATTTTAAAGTTGGAATGAGGTTTCTGAGTGAAAGTATGAAGTCGCAGTTAGCAGTTGAAGTCGCATGAAGATTTTTCAAGTCTGAAGAGTTTCTCCATTGACTTCCATGTTAAAAATGTGATGAATTATGGGATGTATCTCTGGAATTATGAAAGTTATGAATGAGAAAAGTAATAGCCATTGATTCCCAACCGAGCTGAACGTTTTGATGTTTGAACGGAGTTTCTGCGATGTGGAATGTGGGAGCAGAAGAGGCGCAAAATAACCCGGCGGAATAATAAAGAATTTTGTGCGTCGAAGAACAGATAGTGGGAATGCTGTAACAGCATTCCCACTAAATTACAGTTTGGCTGGGGTCCAATTGTACTCAACAGAACGCTTCTGAAGCCACTGAAATGGATAACTTGTAAAATGTCAAAGAAATCCAGTTTGTTTTCTTCTTTAATTGGAATTGTAGCACAGTAGCCAGATCTCTTTTGCACAACGCTCAGAAAAATGCATTGTAAGAAAAACATTATGTGTGCTCCTCCTTTGAAAATAAAGATGTTGGTGTGTTTTTAAAGCACTAGTAGTCTAAAGGAATCTAGAGATCTTCTCGGATCAGCCAATATTATCTCCAGCATTTAATCATATTCCAGTTTAGCGAAAACAATTAACATATTATATCTTCAGTTCTTTCTATAAACATTACAAGCACATCAGATCATTTTCTGTAGATTTGTTTTGCTCTAATTTTATCAAATAAAATCTTGCTTCATTGCAGATAAAAAGCGTTACAGAGAGTCCTACATCAGTGATGACCTGGACATGGACCCCCCCGGCAGTGAGAGCAGCCCTGGTCTGTCCCGGCACTCCACCAGCAGCTCTGGGATCGAAGCGGACGCCCGCCAACACAGCATCTCCCCAGAGATGGCCTCCATGGAGGAGGAGGGTCATCGGAAGGCAGAAAGGTGTTTCAGCTCAACAGCCAGCCACGGCAGCTCCTGCACCTCTGGGTTTGACGCCGGCTGTAAGCCTCGGATAGAGGATGAGGGATGGCAAGACGAAGGTGAGAGGAATGTTGTACTGAGACTTTGGTACAAAACATTGTCTGGAGTAAACTGCTGCTTTGTTTGTCGAATGAAATGACCAGTTGCTACAGAAAAGCAGCTGTGTGCAATTCTGATCTTTTATTTTCCTCTTGAAATTCCCTTTTTGACTACTTGTTTACTGTACAATATGAACGTTTTAAATTATTGTTCTCATTACTTGCTTTAACCATTAATATGAACTCATATGTACAAAGTAAAATTGTGCAAATTGAGCCTCACTAATGTGGATCAGGGACGCTGTTATTTATTATATGAATACGTTTCTGAAGATTAAACTCCAATAAGTAAAGTTGGTTTATCCGTTTTTTTTGCCTCCCTGAGACATCAGCTCAGTCTGTGCGTGTGTTGCCAGCCTTTCCATGCAGTTGGGATGAATGCGCTGTTTCACAGTGCATCCATGGGCTTTGCATTATGCAAAACAAGTGCTCTATGAAGATAACATTGTTTCGTTGTTCCACATGTTCACGCATATCTGTGTTTTTTTCAGTGGCCAGCACAATAGGTTGTGTAAGACACTTTGTTTTATTTGTTTTTCTTTCATTGTTTAAGATTCACTCTATGGTCCCACTTTGTGGGAAATTTGGTACGGGCTCCACCCATGTTACATCCATAAAAACATTCCACACACAGGAATTGAGAAACACACCCAAAAACACAATAATAAAACTGATTCTAAAATAGATTTATTTAAAAGCTATAAAAAAACGCTGCCAATGGCAAATAGTCAATTTTCAACCAAGATGCTCAGTTTCAGTTATTTTTGCAGAGTGTTCCAAGCTAGAGGAGCTGCGCACATAAAAACTTTCGTACCTAAATCAGTCCTAGCACTTGGCACATGTAACAAAAACACATCCTGAAATCTTAGGCAATAGCTACTTGCAACTCTCTGTGAGATCAGAGAGCAGATATAAGTTGGTAGTTTACCCAACATGGCTTTGTATATGAACATGTACCAATGACTGAGTCTCCGAACAGTAAGTGATGGCAGACCTGCCCTGGTATACAGGGTACAGTGATGAGTAAGTACTTTACAGTTAGTAACAAATCTCAGCGCACTGTGATAGGCGGCATCTAACTTGTTCGGGTAATGGGCAGGTGCATTCATATAGATCAGATCACCATAGTTCAGCACAGGTAAAAAGGTCACAGAGACTAGCCTTTTCCTGGCTTCAAGTGAGAAACAGGACTTGTTTCTGAAAAAGAAACCTAGCTTCACCCTTAGCTTTCTAAGCAGATTATTGACCTGAAGTTTAAAAGAGACAATCATCAAGCCAGATACCAAGGTATTTATAACAGGTAACCACCTCGAGTACTTTTCCTTGCGTAGTAACAATATCCAAAGTGGTCTCGAGTGTCTTTTTGGCTTTTGAAAATAGCATTACCTTAGTTTTATCAACATTTAAAAGAAGCTTAAGCTCAGAGAGCTGCGTCTGAATAATGTTAAAAACAGCCTGTAATTTAACACCAGCCTCCTTAATGGAGGGACCTGCACAGTACATCACGGTATCGTCCGCATAAAAATGTAAAGTTGCTGCATCCACATTTTGACCTAAACTGTTGATATAGATGGAGAATAATAGTGGACCTAAAACAGAACCTTGTGTACACCATTAGTAATGTTTGACTACTCAGAAGTGAGCCCATCAAAATGAACACATTGGGACCTTTCAGAGAGGTAGTTCACAAACCACCCCACTGCATGGCTGGATATGCCAATACTGGCCAGCCTCTGTTTCAAGATATGATGATCGACGGTATCGAAAGCTTTGGAAAGATCAATAAACAGAGCTGCACAACTCTGCTTTTTGTCTAAGATATTAGCAATATCATTCACCACTTTCATTGTCGCAGTGATGGTGCTATGTTGCTTTCTGAAAGCTGACTGATGTTTACATAGGATGTCATTTTTACATAAAAATACCTTTACCTGCTCACTCACTAGGCTTTCAAGAACCTTGGCCAGAACTGACAATTTAGAGATGGGCCTATAGTTATTTAATAAAGTGGCCTCCCCACCTTTTAGTAGAGGAAGTGATGGGTGGTGGGTCTGTTAGTATTTTGTTGGCTTGCCTAAGAACAGTCATCTTAAATGCATTTTTTAATAATCAAACTTCTAAACCTTTATTTTCAGAAAACAAGATTGACATTGGAAGTCCAGAGGAGGTTCTCGTGGATGATCCTTATGAGATGTTCCAGTTGGCTGATCTTCTTGATGGAGTGTCAGTGGATTGTTCAGATCTCTCCTCACCAGGTATAAATAACTTCATTGTGATATACTGGATACCATTTTAAAAAAACAATTGTGTTCCTCTCATCTCCTTAATGAGAACCAACTTTGTTTGTATCTCAAACCCTAATAGATTGATTGATAAGTAATTGATCTCTACAGAAAACAAGGCGTGTCCCTCAGACAGTGATGAAGAACTCCAGAAATTACAGAACAAGGATACGTTAACATCGGTTGGTTGACTATCTTCTTTGCCTCGCCTTCTTTTTCTTTCCTCTGTTGTAATACATGTTATCTTCACCTCCTGTCTCTCTTGCAGACACTGACGTCTAAGGCACAGGTTTGCGTGGATCGGCACAGCCAGAGTCTGGATGATGTTCGTCTGTTCCCACCTCAGGCACCCCTGGGGACCACACTGCCACTCGATTCCACCGTCAGCTATACGTTTGGCCTCCCAGATGCCTCAACAAACACAAAGACCCCTGTTGATCACAGTTTGTACCCCCTTTTGCACTGTGAAGCTATACCTTCCTTCTATGGCCGCAGGTCTTCAAACTGCCTCTCCCTGGACATGTTAGGGGACGAACAGATCCTGGAATTCATTCTTTGAGACCTTGCTTGTCCTCCATTTACAAAGCAACTGAACTCGTAGGTTGGCAACACATGCATTTCTGTGTTTTCTACTGTCTGTGGTGATGACAATGTGGGATGTGTGTTTCAAAATCTGAGTGAGACATTATGGAAAATGACGGGACCAATCATTCTTCTTTAAAAGCTTTGGATAAGAGAACAGATTTAATTCAGTATAAATGGAACATATTTATTAATGTTGTATATTTGTACATACTACCTGCACTGTTTTATTATTTCAACTTCGCTGAGCAACAACATTTCCAAGCATTTAATTGTGTTTTATACATTTTACGTACTTTTTTTTAAGGAATTGTCTGAATAGGTTAATGTCTGGTGCATAAAGTTTGTCATTATATATTTTTATGATTAAAGGCCATACATTTGACATTCATAAAATGGGAATTACTCTTCCTTGAAATACTTTAAAACTTCCTTGTTTTTATTCAGGAGTAATGTTTGTGTATAACTTTATCCTGTTTTTTTTTTAATCATATTTTATAATATACTCTATTTTTGTACAGTGTGCTCTGTCATGCTTTTCCTTTTAGTCTGCCTTAGCAATGTCGCTGCCGAAGTGGAAAATTGAGCCTCTTTACAGCTGGTATTGCATTCATCCAAAGCTTTCCTATTATATACTCTCCCCCGTCATAATTACAACAGAAAGTACTCTTTGTAAAGCACTATTTCTGTAACCAGTGTATAATGAATCTGCAGTATTTTTGTATTATGTAACCCTCAAACAAAGAGTCTTTCTGTCATTTATTTTCTCTGACATTGTTTTGTAAAAGATAATTGGTATTCAAATAACTGATTTCATTAGCCACTTGGAAAGTTATTTAACACATAAAAACTTCTCCGCAATGCCTATAATGTTTAAACAACTGTCAGTGTTGAGTCACAAAACTGAACAATTCATTTTTTTTTTAAAAGCAATGTTTTTATAATGGTGAAAATAAAATGTCAACTAAAGAAACCACATGTCTTCAGTTGTGTTGTACTGTTTATTGTTAGTTTAAATTAGACACGCAGTTAATGTTATTTAAAAAAAAAAGTTTACATTGAGAAGCAATAATTCTTTAAGTAAATGGTTAAAAAAAACTTTTTTAAATGTACTTGCGTTGCTATTACTTTAATGCAGTGTTTCTCAAAGTGTAGGGCGCGCCCCACTGGTGGTGCGCAGAGATGTGATAGGTGGGTCGCGAATGGACGCGATGAACGGGAGATTATTATTATTTATTTTTTAAATACATTTTTTGGACCTCAGGCCGGAATCGAGTGGCGGTACCGGCGCAGCGGCGCTGTGAAAGTCCACGGCCCACCTATGCCAGAGCCAGCGGCCCACCGTGAAAAGTCCCGAATCTCCTGATGGCCAATCTGAGCCTGCTCGCACACACACACAACTGAAACCAAAATCATTTACAGACATATTTAAAAATCTTTTATACACATGTGAAACGTTCTCACACACACACACAACAGTGTTGCAGTCGGGAAGAAAAGCAATGTGGAGCGGCATCTCACCACTTCATAAGGAGTTTAACCGTGACACTTTTCGAAATCCCGTTTGTGTGTCCCCACTTTACAAATAGGCCTATGTTTATTTTATTTTTTTCGCCACGGAGGAGCACACAGCCTCTGTGAGCGAGCGAGACGGAGCGAGAGAGCTAGAGAGAGCACACCTTTATCTATTTAATATAGCCTAGTTGTAAAAAATAAAGTAAGAAATCATTCCAATGTGTACTATAGGACAGTAAAAAAAAAAAAAGGTTTAAAAGGGGAGTGATTAGTAAAATATGCATAAATAAAAAGAAAGAATGCTATAGGTTACATAAGATAAAAATAAACAAGTTTAAATGATTTGTTATTGGTTGTGATCATATTCTAAAGATGTTTGGATTATTGAAAAGTATACAGCTCCCTTTCATGAGTGTTGAGAGCTGTATCCATAAATTCATTTTGTGCTCAAAGTGCACCAGATTGATGCATTTAACTTCAACATTAAAAAAAAATAATCTTCCCTGGGGTGCATGCCCCCGGACCCCCCTAGAGGATGTGAGGTCCACCCCCAAATAAAGCAGGTTAAAATAATTAAATTGAATACATTTTCTTTTAGTAAACACTGAAAACGGGTCCCACAGACCCAAACAGCACACAAAGGTTAAAGGTAAGCATATAATAATGTTAAAATGTGCTAAATATATACACTGCAAAAAACAAAAACAAGAGGAGTAAAAGTAGCTCACGACTTGTTTTATTTTTTGAAAGTAGCTCTCATCCTAAAAAAGGTTGGAGACGCCTGTTATTGTCACTCACCTCTCGCGAGAGTTTTAAGTGACGTTTGCGGAAGTTTACATTCCGTTTGGTAAAAACGTGTCGCTCATGGGAGCTGTGAGAAAGCCGGTTGCGGGATATCTTTAGCTCGCATGTTCCAGGCAGTTTAGCAGCCCTCTACAATGAATTCCGTTTTAATTAACGCGGTTTTGTCCAGCTCTCCTGACTACGACATGTTGTTTGAGTCTCTGAGCTGGCTGAGTGACTCATGGCCGGGGACGGAGCGAGTGGAGGCGCTGACAGCTTTCATAGAAGGGCTCGGACCACTCATAGAAACCGACACTACTCCGTTTTCAGCTGCGAAAGTTACATCTATCAAGGATAAAATCGACTCGTTGGTTTTGACCAGGTGTTTACCTCTTCTCTGTAAAATATCAGCAGAAGCAGGTGAAGGTATGCGCTGCAGGGAGAGCACCGCTGCTGCCTGCCGACTCCTGAGTGTCTGTTTCCCGCTGTGCGACCGGGCGGTGCCGGGGCAGGTGGCTCTGTCTGTGCTGCAGTCGCTCCAGCCGTCAGAGGAGGAAGATCCGGGAAGACTCAATGTGGAGGTTGCCAGTGAAGTCATGGCTGCTTTAATACCTTCTCTGTCAGCAGATGAAAAGCTCACACTCACCATCCTGTCATCTGCTCTGTCCTGCATCAAAACACTCCCTGATGCACTGGTTTCTAAAATCACAGTCAGGCTTCTCTTAACTGTCCTGAAGTGCTGCAGCGGTGAAAGGCTATCCAGCATCCTTAAAGTGATCGTGGATGATCTGAGCAGCTGGCACTCCTCTGACCGCACACCTGTGGTCACAGAGCGGGCACTGCTGTGTTTCACCGCCCTATCAGACCACCTGCTGAAACCTCACAGCCTCCCTGCCTCTTCCTCCTGTGATCCCGACCCTCGTCTGTCCCTCCAGTTCTGGAGGATGGTTCAGGATGGACTGACACACAGAGATAGCGTGTCACGTAAGAGGGCGTTGTACCTGCTAAAAATGTGCGTGGCCCTGTCAGAGGAGAAGAGGGAGGACTGTCCTCTGAATCCATCAGAGGAAGGTAAACGTCTCAGATTTGCTATAACAACATAGGGATTTTTGGATTGTTTTCTCACTGTTTTTGAATTGGTTGCAGAAGACATCTTGTTCAAATGGGCCTCTAACAGGAACAAGTTGCTCAGAGAGTTCTGGGAGGATTATGCACTGGTGATGGAGACCCTGGAGGAAAATCAGGTACAAAATCCCACATGAGTCTTTTTTCACTGCCAGTTCAGGTGTCATCAAAACAGCTTTGAAATATTGCCTTTCTCTGTTTCCTCTACAGATTCATGTTGTCCGGCCAGTTCTAAACAGAATAGACACGTTGATCCAAACAACAGTGAATAATAATCAAGGTTTGATCCAGTTTGATTTATTTAGATCTTATCTACCTCTTCTCAGCAATTGTATTTAAAACATTTTTTTTATTTCGAGCATCTCTGGATTGATTTGGTTTGGATGTTGTGATGCAGCTGTTGTTAAAGAGTTGTATTATGAAAACCTCCCTTTTTCACTGCTTGTGCACATACATTTGGGTACTTGGAATGTCTACCGAAAGACACAAAAAGATGAACATTTATTGATATGGGAGTTCTATTTAGCTTGGATCAGAAAATAATGCGATTTAACAAGACGTTCAGATTTTGTTCCTCATTCTATCTGATGCAGGATCATCAGAATATACCATCTTGTAGTTTGTGCCTGTTGTCAGTGGTTTGTCTGTGATGCAGTTTCAGATCAGGGCTTCTTCCACCCGTCCTGGCTGCTGTGTGTGTACCAGCGGATGTTCCACAGCGAGAACAAATCCTTGATGAGAGAGGGAGTGTTTCATCTGCTCGAGCTGCAGGTCCTCCAGCAGCCAGCCTTTGCTTTGGCCTTTTCTCAGGTACAGGCTCAGACACACTTTTTTAATGTCATTTAGGCTTATTCATTCAACTTCACTGAAATCATTTTGTGTTAAACGTGTGCATTTAAGTGTCCTCTGCTGTTGCTGTGCTCCTCAGTTCATCGTTGGCCCTTTTATGAATGTTCTATGTGAAACTTCACTCTTCCAAAGGTGAGGGTTTAAAGATAAAAACACCAAGCCAATAAATGAAAGTAAGAATTACTGTGTTATTAAGGCCTCATTAACCCGCTTTATGTCCACATGTAGGTCACTTGGGCAAGGTGTAGGGGATTGTCCTGAGATCGGGGCTAAACTTCAAGTCTTCATTGTCACCTTCTTCAGCAGCCTACCTTCAGAACATAGAGGTAAAACAGAAGCCACAGAGAATACATGTTTACATAGCTCATTCACACTTCCCATGGTTAAAATGCCTGTCCTCCTCTGACCATTGTGTTTGTTTTGTAGGTCGTATCTTTCTGCAGATGATTCAGCAACTTTGCACGAAGCACTGGTGTGCAGCACCCCTCCTCTTCCTCTCCCAGGCGATATCCAAACTGCCCCCAAGTCCAATGCTGGGGGTCGACGGGCTCACTGCTCTCAGGTCTCTCATCATGATTATTGTTAGTCAAGCTGTGTCCGAGCTGGTTGTGGTTGATATGGAAGCTCATTTAATCTGCTCTGTTTTACAGGGAGGTTCTGCACAGCACTATGATCACTCATCAGGTTCTGCTGAGAGGTGCTGCTCAGTGCTTCCTGCTGAATAGCGCCCTCTGTCTCACAGAAGTGGTAAGTCAAGGCTCAAATATTTTGCATAATGCTAAACCAAACACTGAACTCACCTTAGGGCCGTTGTTTTGCATCGTAAGGTGATTCTGTTGTTTTGTACAACCTCTGTGCTTTCATATACAGCTTTAAAGTTAGTGAGCTGCATAATTAAAATATGTTGTTTCAGAGCGCAGTGACCCTCGATGATGTTTTTAGTTTCCTGACACATTTTCGTGCCGACGAGTCGCTGTGTAGAGGGACTCAAATGTGGAATCAGGTAAGCTGTAGCAGATACGTTTGAAGGAACATCTGACTTAATATGTGGTAAAAAATAAATGTCAGTCTTTTTGCTACCCTATGTATTTGTGGCTGTAGACATGTACCTGGCTGTTGGACAATGATAGCCGTTTCAAGCCCAGGCTTATGGATGGAGATTGCACTGGTGCTGCTACAAAGAAAGAAACTGTAAGAGACTACGTTCAAAGCGAGATGCACACCTATCTCCGCGTACCAGCTAGCACAGGTAATTCAGAAGTATGATAGAAAAGGGAAGGATTTTCTTTTTGTAGACATGTTGGTTGAAGTACCTTCCCTCTCCTCAGGTCACACTGAGAGGTTACCAGACTTCAGAGAGGCTGATAAGTTGGCCAGGGCCATTTTGCTGTGCGTAGACTTGGAGAGAAATCAACTTGGAGCAGAGTTCGGTAACACTCTGGAGTCATTACTGTCTCCGCTGCTCGACACCCTGAGCAGAGTCAGCACCAATATGTACCTGCCTCTGCGTAAGAGCGACAAGAGTCTGCAGCTCCTGCTCAGACTGTTCCAGCTGGGAGGAACACCGAGCTGTCAGGAAGCTGGAGAGGAGCAAGGTTTGTATTGACAATACTGATCAACTGTTATAGCAGTCAAATCCACCCTTATGCATATGCAGTAGGGACAGTAGATGGGTAGGTGCGTTCCTGCAGTGAATAAATGTAACACCTATTCTTACAACTAACATTCACTTGGTGCTCTATTGGGATTTAATATCACAATATTCTTTCAAACTCGTAAGCATTTATTTATTTATTGGCTTAGCTAACTTAAATGTGGTACATTCTTTTTTGTTCTCAGTCAAAAACGCATCTTTGTGCCTTCTGACATTTAACTTAACATAATTATTTCAGGAATTGAGGGATCCTTGCTCTTTGGGGTAACTTGTTTTTCTTGAATCTTATACTGGGGTCAGCTTAAAGGGCAATAATTGTCCATTTATGCATTGATTTAATACTCTGGATTTAGTATTTAGTATCACATCATTTGAAACCCAGCTTGAATGCTTTCTTTGTAATGTAGCTATTAGAACACATTTAAAAACCTAAAATACAAGAATGATCCAGATAATAAGCAAAATATGTCCCATTTTTAAATGTTATTAAATTGCTTTAAAGGTGGGGTAGGTAAGTTTGAGAAACCGGCTCGAGATACACTTTTTGTTATATTCCATGGAATGCTCTTAACATCCCAATAGCAATGAATATCTTAAGTGCTTTGATAAAAAATCCCTAAAAAAATTTCATCTGTGAAAGCACGACCAATCATTTTAGCCGGCCCGGCTAAAATAACTGGATGGCCTACCTGCCTGTCAGCCTTCCATCTGTGCACAAACTTATCTCGTGCCCTCATTGGTCATGTGCGCGTTCGTGTGTGTTGGAGGAGGGGCTCTGTAAGGAAGTGGCAGATTTTTTCCGGCTGTGTATTTTCAAATTCTAGCGCACTCGAGCTGGTTTCTCCAAAATTACCTACCCCACCTTTAAGTAGAATGTTTATGGGTTGGGGGTCAGAGATTAATTGATTAACTCTTACTCTTTTTCACAGTGGATAACGTAATGCTTGCCATGGAGAGGCTCATTTTTAAACTTGTTGACCCAATCCAGGAGTTTATCCTGAGGAGGCTGCTCGGGGAACTGCAAGAGGTAAGGCAAGTTTATTTATTTAGGTAAACAGCGAGTCAAATAATTCACTGTCACTCCAACAAGCACATATTCCCCTATCTGCTAGCGCTGCCATTTACATGTTCTGTTTCCTTCCCAGCTGGTTGACGTGGAGCGGGCAGAGCTGTATCTGTGTGTCCTGAGGCAGCTGGTGGTCATGTACAAGTCTACACCACAGCACCACAGTAACATTCAGCAGAACTATTTCCCTAAACTCATCAAGAACAGCCTCAAGGTCCTGCAAGAGCCACACCAGCAGGTACAATGCTCAGGCAAGAATGTAATGCATCTGTTTTGTTGCAGAATCTTTTAACTCTTCATCTTTTTCCCACTGCCAGATCAATTCTGTGGCCAACCAGGTGGGACGAGCAGTTGCTATGGCATCCCTGGCTACAGTGTGTGGTCTCGGGGAGCAGGAAGTGATCGACATGCAATCAGAGACCATTTCCGCACTGAAATCACTGAACGACTACTTCTACAGTCCAGTGTCCACTTCCTGCCAACGTCAGTCCTCGCTGGGAAACTTCAATCAATGGCTGCAAAAACCACAGACAGGAGACGGCTCGAGGTCAGTGAAAATCTGTTTGGAGTACACGGTAAACCTTCAAATAAATTAAAGAACAGCATCAAATAAGAGGCTATTGGGATTGAATATCATATACAGTACACGCAACAGCATAGCATAAGGTACAATCTCTTGTTTCCTTCAGTGATGGAGCGTTGCAGGGTCGTCTGCTGCAGGACTGGGGACGCATTGCTGCCAGTTTTTTGCGGGACCAGTGGATTTGTCTGAGCTTCCTGATTAAGGCTGTTGGGATTCCTGAGTCCATAGAAGTTTCCAGAGCGTCCGAGACACTTCAGGCTGCTCTGAGCTGCAGCGTGGAGGCCCTGGCTCTGCTGCCCAGTGACCTGGTGTTGCCTGCACTCACCTTTATGGAGACCGTGCTGCCACAAGTGAGTCTCTCAGATACATTTAGGTGAAATGTAAACAATTGAAATGGCGTGTTCGGGCTATAACAAGAAATTCCTTGCTCTTATAATGTGAAGAATCTATCTAAAAAACTAAGGTAATATGTGTTGTTTGTTTTTGTAATTTAAATCTTTATTGTCACATTATACATGGCAATAACATGCTGGTTACAACAACATTACAATCATGTAACAAAAGGCCAGCAAGGCAATACAAAATAAAAATAAAATAAAAGGCTAGGGATATGTCTTCATGTTATTATATTCTTGAAGATACATTTATCTATTAGCTATTGTTCCAGTCAAATTTGTTGTGTTTCTTGCAATCTCAATTTATAAGTCAGTTTTTCCATCAAAAAGATTTCTTCCACAATTGTTACCCATTGGTTTTTCGTTGGTGGTGCTTCCTTACCCCAATTCCTAGTGATAGCTTTCCTGCTAGATATTAGCAGAATTTTGATCAAATATTTGTCACTTGCAATAATTTACATAAATAGAGTACCAAACAACTTTTAGAAACCTCATACCCAATTATTTGATGTATTTCCTTACATATCATAAGGTAATATCTGTTTTAATGTCTGGTTTGCTTGTGTTTTGATCCCAGTTACTGCTAGATGAGGAGGCCCAGTGTGTAGAGGCTGTGAATCTGAGCTGGGATCTGGTTCAGGGCCTGAGCACTAACGCCCATGACTTCTGGCCGGCCCTGAAAGGCTTCGTCTCCATGGCCTTCCACCATAAACTGCTCGAGCTGACACACACTTCTGCTCCGACTCTCCTGTGCACCTTGAAACAGGTGATCAAAATCACGCTGGTTAACTTGGAAAGAAAGTGTCTTGATTTCACTTGTATTTCAACATACATCTTTCTATAATACATGCATATATATTGTTTTTTAGATAGCCAGTGAGCTGATGGAGCTGTCCCAGTCAAAGAGTGGAGTGTTCGGTGTGCTGATTCAGCACTGCTGTCACACGTGGCTGCCCACAGGCGGAGGCAGCAGCCACACCGGGTTTTCTTCTGTGTTCAGCCACATCAATATAATCAGTGAGGCTTGTGTCTACGGACCAGTTTTCAGGAGAGATCAACGGTAACTTTTACAACTTTTCTCTGATTTGCACAATTGTTTGTCAGGACTTTTTAAATTATTTCCTCATGCTCTCTTTTAAAGGCTCATCCAGGATGTGCAAACGTATGTGGAGCAACTCGGTGAAGAGTGTTCTGCCAATGTTGCAGTTACAAGGTGAGCTTCAGTTCCCTCTGATGGCAGTTTGTGGAAATGTAGGGTTTTATGGCTGTGATTTAAGATTGTGCCACTAGATGTCTCTGTTGGTGTGTGGATGTTTTCACATTGCTTTTTTGAATTTTCCAGTGATAACAGAGATGATCAGTTGCCCCGCACATGTGTACTGGCTTTCCTCAGCCACCTGGATTCCTCTAATCAGCAACACGAAAGACTGATGGAGGAACTAGTTATGGATTTGTTAAAAAAGGTAAGATGTAGATCAGTTTAGGTTGTGTCATGCAGTCGAATTGAGTGTCAAATAATATTTATTTTTATCTTTCATATCAACATTTTATGATACAGAAAGTGAATGCAAAATCATATAAATAATGTAATTGATGCTCAACTCATCAACAAAAAAAAAGTGAACCCCCCTCTATCTGTACTTTGCTTGAAATCATTAATTTGAAAAGAATGCGAATATATTTATAATATCATGAAATGATATGATATACAATATATAATATAACAAGCAATATCACCTAAGCCCTGAGAATAGTTCCAAGGATTTATTTCCCATGTATCTACATTTGAGCTTTTTTTTCTGAGAATAAATGACAGATGTGTTGATCATGACATTTTTATATTGCACCCTAAAAATACATGTCTGATCCTCAGTGAGATGTATCTGTTTCTACAGTGTTTACTATGTTAACAAATAATTCTATGGCAACAGATAATTTTTGCGATATGATTTTGCATGTACATCCATTACAGCAAATTAAACAACAGTTTTCCATTATCTCCCGCCCCACCCCCCCGTCCCATTTCCCCAGGATAATGACATTTCGAAGTCAAAAGTACGTTACTATAGCAACTCCCTGCAACATCGTGTTAAAAACCGAGCATGGCAAACAATGCTGCTGTTGCTGCCCAAACTCAGAGAGGTAAGACAATTACGCTCACACTAGCAATCTCACAGGAAATAACCACTCAGAAAGTGTGTGTGTGTGTGTGTGTGTGTGTGTGTGTGTGTGTGTGTGTGTGTGTGTGTGTGTGTGTGTGTGTGTGTGTGTGTGTGTGTGTGTGTGTGTGTGTGTGTGTGTGTGTGTGTGTGTGTGTGTGTGTGTGTGTGTGTGTGTGGTGTGTGTGTGTGTGTGTGTGTGTGTGTGTGTGTGTGTGTGTGTGTGTGTGTGTGTGTGTGGTGTGTGTGTGTGTGTGTGTGTGTGTGTGTGTGTGTGTGATGTGTGTGTGTGTGTGTGTGTGTGTGTGTGTGTGTGTGTGTGTGTGTGTGTGTGTGTGTGTGTGTGTGTGTGTGTGTGTGTGTGTGTGTGTGTGTGTGTGTGTGTGTGTGTGTGTGTGCTGGACTTTGAATCAGGGGATAGCAAGTTCAAACCCCACTGCAGTCAGCATGTCGTTGTGTCCCTGGGCAAGACACTTCACCCCAAATTGCTCCTGTGGGGATTGTCCACAGTACTGACTGTATGTAAGTCGCTTTGGATAAAAGCGTCTAACAAATTACATGTAATTTGTGTGTGTAGGAGTTTGTTGCCACTTTGCTGAACCATGTGTTTGAAGCTGGATTCTGCAGTAACCATGCCTCTGTCAAGTACCTGATCGAGTGGATGATGATTTTGATCCTCGTCCGCTATCCACAACACATGGATAGCTTTTGGGTCTGCTTCAACAGGGTGAGCTCCCACTCTGAAGACCAGACACTGATGTGTTATGAGATAAATATTACAATTATTTACTGATTCCTTAAATACTTTTTTATTCTTCTTTATATTCATAGTTCCACATTTGTTGGTAAACGGTTAGATAGAAACAATATATCTTCCCATGGTTCTGCTCACGTGCTCAGACACCCATTCCTATTACTGTATTGCAGCACTGTTTAGTTATAAATATTAAAAAAACAATCCGTACACATAAAATATGACGAATTGTGAGACACAAGGAGAGAAAAATACAATGAACTAAATAGACTAAAGGATAAAGTAACAATTGGATAAATAAGCCAACTATGTGCAGTTACATTTGGTGTCAGTAGTGCAATACTACATCGTAATATCAGGTGCGTCCATTTGTTCTTTATAGAATATATTTCTTTGTTTTCTGTACAGGATCATGAAAAGACCAAGACAAGCATCTGCACCTTCCTGTCAGTCCTGGTACATTTAAATGTCATCATTCCCACTCTTGAGGATGAGGTAAAGCCGGTGATGTTTTTCCCGACTCACAATTTGTATTGCATCTTTTTCTGTGTATCTACAAGATCTCTGTTTCTGTGTTTTTAGGATACACATTTGCGTAAAGCGCTGGACATCATCCTGCAGTGGTGTTTCAACCATAACTTCAGCGTGCGCCTGTATGCATTACTGGCCCTGAAGAGGGTGTGGAGCCTGGTGGGGGTCCGGGCAGAGGCAGTTTGGGGAGGGCTGTCCACTGTGATCAAGGCCTGTCTGAACCAGGCTGAGGCCATGCAGAGCACTGGGTGAGAGCAAAACACCTAAGACAATCAGAAAAATGTTTTTGTAAATGTGCTAAAGAGTTTGCTGTGTCACCATTTAGGAATGCCAACAAGAATTGGACGAGGATTCAGGAGCACTTCTTCTTCGGTGCCTTTCACCCTATCAGGGATTACAGTGTCGAGGTGGGCTAGTATGTTTCTTCTGAACAGATGAACCCTTCTTAAACACAGTCAGATGTTTTTATAACATTTTCTATTTTTGTTTTGCTTTCCCTAGACAATATTCCTCACATTCCCCAGTCTGTCGGAGTTGGCTGATGATGAGTGGATTCCCCTCTGGAAGTTTGAGAAGCTCTCATGTTTTAATGAAAGTCCATCTTCTCTTTTGAGAAATCCTGCTCCTGACCTGAGCCAGCTCCAGCCTGGAGACTGGATCCAGCAAGACAAAGGTACAGTTAGTGGCACCTATCACAAGCCACAGGGGACCACCTGACACAACATACTTTAATCTAACCTCGATTCTGTTTGAGCTATCTGTGGTGTTGTTTCCCCCAGGCGAGGAGAATAAGGAGGAGCGCTGGGCCGAGGTGCAGAAGAAGATCACTCCCTGGAGGCTGGGGATCCAGGAGCAGGAGCCTGAACTCCAGCTGGTTCCCCAGCAGAGGGCTGCTCGAGTGGGCAAACAGCATGGCGCCCTGCTGGTGGTAGCCTCACTTATCGACAAGCCCACCAATTTAGGAGGTCAGGAGCAGCACGACAAATTACACTCCTACAATTTTACAATACAAGGAGTATTAGCAGGAATTATATAAAATGTAAACCGATTGTGGAGAACGAACATCACAGGATTTTGTTTGGTTGGTTTGATGATCTGTGCAAAGAGGTCAAACACAGCTCAGCTAAAACCAATTAATAGAGCCTTCTTATCAGAGACAGGGAGTGCCCAGCTTTAATCAGACACTCCTATTTTATGTTCTCCTCAAGTGTACTCCGATGCTTTTGTCTCTGATGATAAGGGCCTGAATCAATCACAATTTGTTTATTAAGGAAAATACCCATTTTTAAAACCAATATTGATACTTTGAGCAGGAACATAAGCTTGGCCGTTCTGTAAACAGTGTACTTGAAATTGCGCTCTCAATTGCTATTACAGGTGTTGGTTTTGTACATCAGTCTGTGTCCATGATCACAGACTGTTTGCCATTTTTGCTAAGTCATCACTGCCACAGATTATGTGAAAAAAGAAAGGAAAAGTCCCCTTTACTCAAGGCAATTTAGAATTTAGGCAAAGTAGATAGATGTTACAGTAATGCATGTGTTTCTTTTTTTGTTGCTCTAGGTCTTTGCAGGACCTGTGAGATCTTCGGTGCGAGCACTCTGGTTCTGGATAACCTCCGCCACGTCAGTGACAAAAACTTTCAGGCCCTGAGCGTCTCCTCTGAGCTGTGGCTTCCATTGTTAGAGGTAAAGTGCTATCTCACATTTCACTCCAGTGATCAGGGTTACCACTCTGTCTTTAAGACAGATCCCCAGTGGACCTGTGAGCTGAGAAATGTGTGAGTTTCACCGGATGGCTCAGCATTTAAATGATCTTAGTCAAGGCAGAAAAGATGGATGTGCACAGAAAGGATGGATGCTAAAGCCAAAACATTAATGCGCACCTTGGTAGAGCATTTCTTGTTAATTTTAAAAGCATTAAACATTCAACGAGGCGCATGCAAAATGCTCCTTTCACTTGAGCTTAACCCAGGATTTTTCTTTTATCCCCAATTTTCAGATGTATGGATCTAGTTTAGTATGACCAGAAATGACCCAAAAGTTCAACATATTTATTTATTTATTTATTTGTTTATTCAACACATGGCAGTTATTTTAAAATAAAAACATGTACACTTTACACAGATTTGTTTTGTTGTTGAAGCCCATGGTGGAAAGGAGCAGGGAGAAGAACATCTTATTATACCTGCCTCCACTTAAAGAAATTAACAAAACATTAAAAAACTTAAACTTGAATCTCAAGGGAAACGGGTGCATTTATTCATCAAAACGAATGGAAAAATAATGAACACATCTGCTTTTAGGTGCCAATGCATTCACCTATTTACTCAGTAGCATAGGCAATAAAACCCATTTTTGTCTTTGCATCAGGTAAAGCCACTGGAGCTCACTGACTTCCTGCAGGTGAAGAAGAGTGAGGGGTACTGTATTGTCGGAGTGGAGCAGACGGCCAACAGCCAGAGCCTCCAGGACTACCAGTTCCCTGAGAAGACTCTGCTCCTCCTGGGGTATGAAAGCGTTAAATCTTAATTTTTCCATCAATGTGATAACCTGCACACAGCCAGTTGTGCATAAATGCATGCAGCCTTCTGTCTTCCCAGGCCCTTTGTGACTCTCACACTGATAAAGATGTGAGCTGACGAGGCTGTTTAATGTTATCTCAACGCTTTATTGTGTTTCCCTGGGGGGGGGGGCCAGCGCCTCTCCTCTCCGTGGTGTACCTGTCAGGGCATGCTGGACTGTAATTGGCTCTCCCTGAGGGGGAGAACAGGGGAAATACATTTACACAAACCAGCGCAAGCAGTGTGATGACATCAGCAGAGAAAAAAAACCTGTATCTAGTGTAGTTTGAGTCACAATGCTGCCCTTTGGCTTTCATTAGTTAGGACACAATAATTACTCTTGTGAAACCATTTGTAATTGTATACTGCTGCCGTTTGCGTCAGAATCATGATTTACTCTCCCTACTAAATATGCAGGTAGAGAGAGAGACATGAATATGCATCAGGTCTGTGTAGGTTGATGTTTTGTTTTACCCTGTTCACTCAAAGGTTTGAGTGGTGCTGTTAGTTTAAACTCCCCGTGTGGGAGCTCAATCTGGAGTGCTCTCTCCCAGCTGTGCTCTCCCCAGCACAGCATCGCCTGGCTCTAATCTCTCCCCAGGTCGCTATTATCTCACCCGGATGCACTCACTATAAATGTAGCTCATCAAATCGTGCTTTTCTTACTCTGTGCCACCCTCTGTGGACTCTTAAACGACAAACTCATTGCTTTGCATGGCCTTATATTGCTGGATCGCACTGTATACTCAGTTGATTACAGAATGTTACTGAGCTCATGAGTCATCTGAATGAAAAGCCCATTCCTCATAATTGTGAGAATTATGATGGAAGTTAAGTTGGCCGCTCATGTTCAGAGTTCTTAAATGAGATCAGCTGGGTAGCCTCATAACAGCAAATAACGGCCAGAAAAAATATTTATATTACACATCAAGGTTAAACAAGAATACAGATGGTCTGAGGTTTTATATAGATGTCAGGAAGTCAGTGTTGCCTTATCGCTGATTGGATGTACATTCCAATGTAAATCCTGCAGTGCAATTTATTTGTTTTAGAAATATGTTCTGTCCTCTGCTATTGAGAAAACAAGCTATGTAAGCTTCTGTTGAGCTTAGTCTGTATTTCAGTGGTGTTTATTCTATGCATTTGAATTATATTTTCTCTTTGATGAGAATCACATTTTAAAGGAATGGATAACTATTTTGGGAAATTCGCTTTATTCATTGCTTTTTTCTGATTGTAGAATACAACAGATAAGAACACATAGATACCACTCACATGACAATATGATTAATATGTAGCTAGATCCACTGTCTGGTTAGCCTAGCTTAGCATAAAGACCTAAAATACTTACTTTTGGGGATATTCTGTCAAAAGATAACAAAGTACACCCAGATCAGCTCTAAAACTCGCCAATTAACACTTTAAAGGTTTTAATATATTCTCATGTATATCTCACCGGTGATCCAATTGGCTTATTTAAAAAAAAAAAAAGTATGATTACTTCAAAGAAATTGAATATACAAACTGTTGGACAGTCACTCATGCCTAATTGTTCCTGATACTTATATACTAGCATTCTACAGTATATTGTGTTTCCTCTTTTCTTACAGCAATGAACGAGAAGGTATCCCGGCCAATTTACTCCAAATGTTTGATGTGTGTGTGGAGATCCCTCAACAAGGGGTCACCCGTTCCCTCAATGTGCATGTGAGCGCTGCCCTGCTCATCTGGGAGTATACACGGCAACATCTCACCTCAGCTGAAGTCAACTCGAAACCAGAAAATTAAGAAGAATTCAGCACTGCAGACATATGAACTTGACATGTGACTACTGCACACTGCCATTACCTGCTGCTCTCTGGTAACAAGGGTGTAAATCATCTTCAGAAGCATGAAGATGAAGATGCCAGGATTAGAGGATTCTTATTTTCTGTCTGAGTAAGACTCTATCCTTTGAGAAGTTAATGTGGTCAGCAATCATCAGAGCTGGTCTTGTTCCTTAATGAGAGTCAGGAATAAATATTAAACTGTGGTTATTACATCTAAATATTCCACTGGGCATGCTGTTTTATATTAAAAGAGGCAGAATAGAATCAATCTGGCACCAGAAGTGGAATATAATGTCCATCCCAGGACACTACCATACATGATGTATATATGCTGCTTATGTGAATGCATAATTGCCGTTTTTAATTAAAAATAACTGTTTTCAATACAGTTTAATAAATCCAACTTTGATATTTTAAGTTGTGTGTCTTTTTTTTCTAAATGTATTGTGGTTAAAGATTGCATCAACAAAGGAAACTGAAGGGGTTAATAAGGCACAGGAGGTGCTGTTCACCCTCCCTTCCATTAAAAGAGCAGAGGAGCTGGTTCACCTGGAGACCGTCCGAGCAGCAGATGGAGTTGAATCATTTATTTTTCCGTCAAGTTTACGCTTTTACGTGACTCATGATGTGAGGATGGTAGCTGTCTTCGGGTGGGACATGGAGAACCTGGACGGCTCCTGGTCGGTGCTCCAGCAGGCGGCCAACGCGAGCCTGACAGAGGCTGCGGGAACCGGCCTGTCCGCGAGGACCCAGCTGCTGCTGGAGATCCTCATGGTGCTCATGTGTGTTGGAGCTGTAACAGGTAGGCCAACATCATTCAACTGCTGACTTTTAGATTTTATTTTTATAAGAGCATCAACAAAATGTTACTGATGTTATCGTGCTCTATTTCTTTAAACACAATATATCGCGTTTTGTTCGCAAAAGCACGTATTTTACACATTAAATAATGTTCCAGCACCTCCATTTAATGGTTGCATAAATGGAAAATTATCCATATCATGCGTCAACTGATGTCAGATCAAATTCCTTTAATTTTACGGGACATATTTGTACTTTGACTAGTTTTAAGCCACTTATAAAAGGGATTGTCCGGGTTGCCAGGTTGTGAAATAAACCTTTGGCTGACATTTGCAGGACTTTTTTTTTTAGTTCTGTATTCATAATACAAAGTATCTCTAATGGACCATTGCAATTGTGTGTATTGCTTAAATGTCATTGACATTTGAAACTAAATGGTTTATTTAAAAGTTAGACCCAATTTAGGTCTAACTTTTAAATCTCTAAAACTCATTTTAAAACTCATCAAGCCATGCAGTCATACATTTTAATAAATGTATTAAAATGTATGACTGCATGCATTAATACATTTATTAAAATGTATGACTGCATGGCTTGACCTTTTTATTGTTATTGTTCGACATTCAAAACTGTAAAACTGAAGGCTTTTGGAAAAGTAAGATCCATGAAAATGTAATAATAAAAAAATAAATATATATATAATAAGTAATGAGAATACATGTTGAATATGTTTCCCTATTGTGTACATTTACAATGCTTTAAGCTGTATCATGCTGTATTTTGGTGTCAGAAATATAATATGCCAATGCCTGAACAAATTAATATCTGTTTATAAAATTAGATATAGTTAGATGTTCATATTTAATTAAAGTTACTTGCATGACTGCTCTGTTAACTTACAACCATTAGCAGTGCTGTTCATAATTATAATGTGTTTTTGTGGTTGTGTTATTGCTATTCAGACTCTTTAAATGTTTCATATTCAATTATTAAATCACATCACTTTTGCAGATATAAAAAGATGGTTGTGTGGTCTACATCCACCCAGTCTGACCTCTGTGTCATTGTGTGTCTGTTGTATCTCTGTGTAGGTAATATTCTTGTCATTGTTATTGTGGCTGCAACCAAGACTCTCCACTCTGTGACGTCAGTGCTGATTATGAACCTGGCCATCAGTGACCTCCTGGTGGGCGTCGGAGTGATGCCGTTTGTTGCTTTGTCCATCATAAACCGTGGATGGGAAAAGTGTAATGTACGTCACCTCTGTCTAATACTATTTACATTACCTTAATCTGACCTCTTATGTCATAACACCTATTTTTATTTGAATCAGTAAGTGGCATGTGATAAGATCTATCTCTCTCCTGTCTGACAGGACCTCTGCCTGTACGTGGGTTACACCTCCTCTGTGTACTGCACAGCTTCTGTTCTGACATTAGCAGCCATCGCCCTGGACCGCTACCACTCCATCATGGACTGCCTGCGCTACAGCTCCCGCTGCACCGTGTGGAGGATCTGCGCTGTGGTCCTGTGGATCTGGCTGCAGGCTCTGGTCACCAGTTGTCCCCCCCTGCTGGGCTGGAGCTCCGTCAGCTATGTGGTTCCCATGTTCAGCTGTACAGTCAACTGGAAGAGCAGTCCCAGCTACACTGCCTTCATGGCTGCTCTGTCCTACGTCATCCCGGCCGTGGTCATCCTCTTCTGCTACGTGAACATCGTCAAGGTGGCACGCAGCCATGCCAGGAGGATTCACTCCCTGGAGGACTCTGTGCAGCGCAGCAGGAACTCAAACTCTGCTTTTGATGGGGACTCATCAAATCACCAGCACTGTGGGAGTCTTCACGGCCCCTCCAGACTCATTTATCATGTGAGTGGGCAGTTTGTTTCTGAGGTCAGTAGAGAAGAGGGGACTTATATCAGCCCTGATGCTAACACAGAGCAGAATAACCCTTCATCAAGACGTTTGTTCTCCTTCCTGGCCCAGAGCGCCTCCCAGCCCCCGCTGCAGAACTCACAGCAGAACCAAAACCACCATGGATTGGTTCGTCTTTTTCTGGTTATCGCAGCCTTCTTCCTCTGCTGGACACCTTACATGTGCGTGGCCCTGGTTCAGGCCACAGAAACTGCAATCTCAGGCCAGTCCAACCTCGTCTCCCCCACTGCTGTCACCTTTTCGTACTGGCTGTTGCTGCTGAACTCTGACATTAACCCACTGCTGTACGCTCTGCTCAGCAAACGCTTCCAGGGCGCTCTTCAGGGACTGAGGCAAAAAGTAAGAGCACGATGGGGAAGTGTGGTGGGCAGGGGAGGAGGGGTCAGGGCAGAGGGGGAGGACGGCAGGAGCAGCGACCCCTGCACTCTGTCCACTACCCATCCTGGTCCAACTTCCAGCTCTGGTGATGACTCCAATTATTCTTCAGTATTCACTGTCTGCACTGACTTCAAACATCACTCAGAAGAGCATCCATGCAGAGTGTGTCACCGTGAAAATACCCTTCCTTGTTGCTCTGTGTGGCAAGGTGCTGGTGGGGAGGGGAGGGTGGACTGCCTGCAGGTCCCCTCTCGGCCACAAGAGGGCAGCAGATTACCGTACTCCGCTCTAACTAAGGAGCGGCAGGCCACTTTCTTCTATGGACAGATTATAGTCAGAGTGGAGCATGATGTTTGTTAGAGTTAAAAACGCTGATGCTGTTCAACAATTACGTATTTTTCTAAGTAAACTGTCAAATCATTTGGGCAATAAAATGTGCCCAGGTCTGAAAATGTTAAATCTTTGATTTTGTTGAAATTTTTTCTAAATAAAATAATATTGGTTAATGGGTTATGAAAATAGTAGCTTATTATTTTTTCTGTAATTCACTAAAATGATTAATCACTGAATTCAGATGGAAAAACAATATAAAAAGGTATATTTAAATGTATTCTGCTCAACATTCAGAAACCCCAAAAGGTTAAGTTTGCTATCAGAGAATGAAAAGATGCACATTTACCCCATGTAAAAGCTAAATTCAGCTTATTTTTGCATTTTGTATTGAAATATGACAATTATCAAAATCAATGCAGATTGCTTTATATTGATTATTTAATCGGCTAATCGTTTCTGCTTCATTACTTCAAATATAACTTGTCATGTTGCCTTTGAACATTACTAGTGATCTGTAAGCACAGTATTACAACACTCCTGAGAAAACAAACCTGGACAGTGAATTGTATTGAAAAGAAATATTTTATATAGTACACGTGATTACACTTGAAGACACTCAACAGTAGATTCATTTAACCCATCATTTATTGACGCTCTAGATATTTCTTCCTCAAATGTGATAATCATATGTTGCATCTCAGTGTAAAATGTATCATTCCTTACAAAGGTTTACATTAATGTCTAGCAATAATTCCAGAGGAATACAATATTATAAATTATTGTCATAGAGCATGACAATGGGAAACAGTGCTAATGTATTGTATTGCAAAACAGAAAAGGCAGTGAAGTGGACTTCAACTGAATCTGCTTATACACTATGTGCATGCTCGTCCTGCAGATTTCACCCACTGTCCCCTCAACGTAAGTCTGCAAAAAATATAAAAAGTCCTGTACGATGAGTCAAGAGTTTGCTCCAAAAAAAACTGAGATGGGTACAAGAAGGGTAGTATTAAAGAGTCTCTCTGCAGTGGTCAGTGGTGGTTCTGTAGAAAGTAGATGGCACGTAGCGAGCATGTGTGGACGAGTGATGTTCATACATTCACAAGAAGGCAGAGGTTCCACCAGTCGCTTTACAAGGCGTGTGCCTCGGTCGCTCTGCGGTTTATCTCGCCTCAGAAGTGTGATTGATGGATACAGAAACAACATTTTATTTTTGAAAGAGCAGAGGTGGACAAAAATGGGAGCCATTGTCATGTGTCAGCACACCTCTCCATAAACCACATTGAGACAGTTTTCATCCGTCTGTTATTTTCAGAGTTTTCTATAAAATGTCACAATGAAATAATAATTGTTGCCGATTAGTTTATGTGCATACACGTCTGGAAATGTGATATTAATTCAAAGGGAGGCTAATGGCGCATTTCCACTACAGCGCGGAGCTCGCTTTTTGGTTGCGTTTCCACTTGGCGTAGTTCCGGCTAGCGGGTACTATTTCACAGTTTTTCTGGCCCCATAAAATCGAGGTTCTTTCCGGGCCAACAACCAGGCTGAGTCGGGCTGAGTATGCTAAACTAGAGAGAGAATCGCTAGCAAGGGGGCTACAACTACAACAAAATGAACATATTTGACCGTGATTTAATTGTAATACATGTTTCAAAATGATACCGAAGTAACAACATACTGATACCGGTTAGTAAAAACCATGAATTAATGCTTTGACAAGTCTGCAGACAGACGGCAGGCAAAAAACCTTTTAAAATGTGCGTTTTCTAAATGGAGATCGGCTAAGCTAACGCAGTATATAGACATAAATAAAGCAGCGACTGTACTCGCCATGACACAGGCAGTCTGTGGTGTGTACTTGTTTAACTTTGGTCTAGTTTCTGAACAGATATGAGGAGCTGTGAGCTTGAGTGCTAACAGCTAAAGGCTGATGTTGTTTTTCTGTGGTTCTCATTGAAGATGACGTCACGGCTCCGCCTACACTGCGTTACTATAGTTACTGCCCCAGCTACTAAACTGTAATGGAAACGCAGCATAAAGTGAGCCAGTCCTAACAAGGCCTAACGAGGCCTAGCTATACCGAGCGAGGCCGAGCGAGGCCGAGCGAGGCCCTGTAGTGGAAATGCGCCATAAGTGATAGCTATGGTTGGCGTTCAGAGTTATTAAAAGGGTAGTTCTAAGGGTGAGTCTTGTTTTACTATAAGCTGTTAGTGCTTTTAGTCCATCCAAAGATAAGTAGCCTACCTGAAGCATTAATTGTGAAAATAGGACAGTTTGAACAGCTAATAGATGGTTCAAAAAACACATATATTATATATATGAATATTATTTGGATGCCAATACATGTCCTGTAAATACATGTGTATTGCTTGATTAGTAAACTGTTTATTGTCAGTAACTCTGCAACAGAAAATGCAAAGCAGGTGCTTTATGGATGGACTGAAAGTACAAATATGAACCATCTAACGCATTAAAAACTGGTTTTGGATCTCTCGTGCCTTAACTGTGGGCCTGAGCAATGAGTGTCAGCTTTGACAGAGGAGGGGTTAGCCCCAGGAAAGCATATGACCACAGGGGGCCAATCAGTGTGGTTAAATCGGACCTGACCTCTTTTCTCAGGATGAACAGAGACACACTTCTTCTCTGTCTCAGATTGATCCTCAGGTTTTCAGACAGGTCCTCTCACACCAGATGAGCCCATTGGGTCCACAGCTCACCGACATGAACGGTGTGACACAGCTATGTTACAGTGCACCAAAGGCAGGTATTTGTCATAGAGTTTACACCTGAGGGACGCCACTGTTGGCCTCCCTTTTTGTTTTCAGGCATTCAGCATTTTAGGCATTCTTCTTTGGATCTTAAAGGTGTGTATATGTTAAAGACAGCAAGTCCACACGGTGTTAGGCCTGCCTCCAAAAAGGTTGTTTTTTTGCTCGGAACTGATAATATCAGGCAAGTTGGCAAGTCTTCCCAGGTGCAAGGATGTAGAGAATCCATGGATTGATTAAGAGGTACAGCCAAATGAATACATGACTTAATCAGTTATACCTGATAATCTTTTGGGTTACAATAAACATTGTCCATGCACCAACTTTGACAACTTGTGAGTGGAAAGGACATCAAATGAATGATTCACACTCTGTGCTTCCTGCATCTCCCCCCTTGACCGAAGTGTTACTGATCAGAGGGCAGTCTAAAACACTTTTTTTCATCCAGGGAGCTTCGTGAAAAAGAGGGCAGATCAAATGTCCTGACGTCTTCAATGTGCAAATGTTGACATGGAGGTCCTGGCTCTCCCTCTCCAGTTGAGCCCGGTGGTGGCGCCCGCCTCAGCGCTGCCCTCTGCTGGCTCGTCTCTCTTGCGCAGCTTCGTGCTGAGCTTGATGATGCACTGGTCCCAGTCCTCCGGTAGCAGCAGCATGAGGAACCCCAGGCAGATGATGAACACAGCAATGAGGCGCACTGTGTTGAAATTAATTTCACATGTGTAGAGGTCCACCACTGTAAAATGAGAAGCATGTGTCAGTAAGAACATATGAAGAAATGTATACACATTGTCATTAAAGGTAGGGTAGGTAAGTTTGAGAAACCGGCTCGAGATCGCTAGAATTTGAAAATACACAACCGGAGAAAATCTGCCACTTCCTTATAGAGCCCCTCCTCCAACACACACGAACGCGCACATGACCAATGAGGGCACGAGATAAGTTTGTGCACAGATGGAAGGCTGACAGGCAGGTAGGCCATCCAGTTATTTTAGCCGGGCCGGCTAAAATGATTGGTCGTACTTTTTACAGTATTACGGCTTCCACAGATGACATTTGTTTATGGATTTTTTGTCAAAGCACTTAAGATATTCATTGCTATCGGGATGTTAAGAGCATTCCATGGAATATAACAAAAGGTGTATCTCGAGCCGGTTTCTCAAACTTACCTACCCTACCTTTAAGGATAATAGTGATATTTGAAAAACAAATCATGATCATGTTAATAATACACACATGATCATTTACTTTTGGCAGATGTGAGGCCTTGTGGATCTTTTTTTGTTTTACTATCCATTACTGTCATTGTTCTTTTTGTACACTTTTATAAAGTTATGGTTACAGACTCTCTCTTAACCTCACTAAACTTAAAAACATTTTAAGAAATAAATTAGATGAATTGGTAAGAAGAGACAGCACCGAAAACAACAAAGATAAATATGACTGAAAGCCTTTTATTCCTTCAGATTTTCTACGGATATTGCATTAATATGGTTATCGTTAATTATTTGGGCCACAATAATTGTGTAGTCAAAGTCTGATACTTTGATACCAATAACTTTAACTAACAAACAATAATTGATTGAAATAATGTCAACAATGCATATGCAGAAGGGGAATGTCAATCACCATGAATAATGTGTTTTTCACAGAAAATCTTACAGTTTACAATGATAAGAAAACAAATTTGAATGTAAGTTCTACTGTCCACCAAATATAGATGATACATTTTAGTGTGATTTCCTTTCTTTTTAAAATGGTGGCTGGTATTAAAAAGTTAAGTCCGGGAGAAGAGCCAAGAGACTTACTGGCATTTACAGGAACACTTAGGACGATGCCAAGAGATATTAATGTTGGGTATGTTATCGCAACGCCAAAGTTCAACAGGACGTTGAAAGCTGTGGGAAGAAGCACAGAGTAGCAGCAGACAACAAAATTAGCTTGTGAAATCATAAAACTTTAAAAAGGATATTTATGGGTTGCATAATCATTGCAGTATAAGATGTGTGCTTCATATGTCATCTTTCCGTACCAAACATCAGGCCTGCAACCCCGCAGAAGCAAGCCCAGGGGATCTCTCCAGGTGAGTCAATGTACTCCACGTGAGTGAAATACAGGATGAGCGGCACGAAGCTGATGAAAACAAAGTTGGCGCTTCCAACGATGCTAAGAAAGAGTGCAGCCTCTCCGAATTTGGCACTGCCCAGGACCATCTTGAAGAGCACCTGAGGACATCAAGGGAGGAGGGTCATGAATGCATTGAATCCGCCCCCTTTAAGAGCAGAGGGATATTGCAGAGGGGTGCACCTGCCAACTAGCTGCCATGTTTTCTGGCAGCGGGCCGCGGCTGTCTGTTTATCACATTAGGCAACACAGACAGCAGGGCAGAGAAGACCAGAGCTCTGTCAAAATATATCTGACCCGAAACATCTTTGATCGGAACATAGCAGCCCAAGGCCGGCAACCAAACGCTCACATAACACCAGCTTCTGTCATCTGAGCCTTATTTCATAATCCCCTCCTGTCTTCTGCCACCTGGTTACATAAGCAGCTAGTCCAGGATTTATTATATAAGACATCACTATTCATACATACGTTTAGCTATTTTGACATGTTTTGATGCATTGCAAATGAAGGCGGGGTTTATGGAAGGACATAAGGTTAGTGTCTTTACAAAGAAATACCTTATATAGCGCTGACATCGAAGCAGAGGCCACGACCAACGTGATGCCGATGACCGAGTGGCTGTGGAATCCGTCAGCGTAGGTCATCATCACAATGCCTGCTATGGCCAAGATAGCAGCTACTATCTGTGGAGAGGAGGAGGAACATCAGCGGATGACGGATGGGCAACACGCTGCTCGCAGCGAGGCGATAAAGACGCCCGAGCCTTTATCGCCGTGCAGGAACACAGCAGGCACACATGGCACATTGTGAATCACTGCAGAAGCATCACGGGACAAGGCTCATAATGATATAATTAGTTTTTATTTTATAGTCATCAGCAGACTGCTCATTTGGTGTTTACAGTGGCGGAATAATAGTACATAGAGTACAGAGTATTTCTATTCAATGCTACTTAATACTTGAACTCCACTTAAAATCTGAAGAATATATAGTACTTTTTACACCAAAATATTGACACATTTAAGTTATGAGATGAAGCCAGGTTAAAAAGTCAAGTGTTTTTACAGAGAGAATTTCTCTTTGTATCATTCCAGGAATCAGAAAATCCTGTCAATGGCAAACAAAAAATATAGTTTTTTTAGAATTAAACGTTATATAAAATCAGGCTATGATTAATATATGAGCAGACCCCTCTGTAAAAACCTTTAAAATATAGATAGGGATGAACCTGGAAAGCTTGATGTATGTAAGAGCTACTGAATTAAATGTTCCATTTATTTTTGCAAGACACTTTTTCTGTATTACAAATGCCTATACTCTCCTTTTAGTTAAGTACATTTTAAATGTAATGGATTTTTTTTTTTTTATGCATACTGTATTGATATTTCAGTAGAGGATCATCTTCCACCTCTGAACAGAGCAAGCGTTCCAACACAGGACAGGCAGCTTCTGTAGTATTGGCTTGATTGTCTGCCATTGATTTTTGCTACACTGCCATCATGTTTACAGACCAATCCCCCCCACTTGATCCACCGCCCCCACCCTCTCACGCCCACTTCCCGCTCCCTGCCTCCGAGATTGTCAGACCATCCAAACATCACCAGAGCATCAGTTTCATTCATTGAAGCCTTGAAGAATACAGACCAAAATCGTTCAACTATTAAACTTAGAGCATTTGTCTTTGAATGTGTGTGTGTTCGGCTAAAGAACAGCGTAAGGGACATGCCACAGACCAGTGGATTAGCCCTGCGTTAAAGAGGTGTCAGGAAGATAAATGAGCCGTGTGTTTTTGCTTTGCAAAAGTCCTTGGGCACCTCTGGAACAATGGCTCTTTCTGCAAGGCATGCTGCCCCGTCAGTCAGTGCTTCACCATTTCCTGTGACGGGTGCTTACAAGGTCAGAGCCCTCCATGTGTTAGTGCTTTAGTTTCTTGAAATGTTTCAGCACAATGTGAGGGTCAAAGAGGGAAAAAAACATTACGACACCTGCACATTGAGATAGGATTAGTATTAGTGTAGTAATAATGACTAGGCTGAATCCTCTTATCCCTCCTTTACAACTGATACATCCAAATTCAAGGCACACATCAGCTCAAAAGCTCTTCGATTCATTTCATGACCTTCATCATGACTTTGCCTCCAAACACAGACATCTTTATTTGTTTATATCACTTAAACAATTTCATATCGCTGTTCGGTAAAGATGATTTAGCATCCCCCGTCTTTCTCTCTCCCCTCCTTCACTTTCATGACAAAGTCGTCCAAGATCCCCTGCATTGCTGCAGACTTTCAAACACCGCAATCCCCACCACCAAGATGGAGAGGGAGGGAGAGAGAGAGAGAGAGAGAAGCTGGGGGTGTGAGAGAGCGAGAAGCAGGATTATTACAGTACTTGTCTCTTACTGAGGCCTTTCATCGCAGATAATGGGGGTGGGGAGTTGGGGCACGCACGAGGGAGAGCCGGGGTGGTGAGAAAGAAAAAAGAGGGGAAAGCCATTCTGCAGGACGGCTGCAGATATGAAAACATCTGAGGGGGCGGAGAGAGCGGGAGATTCCTCAATCCATAAAAGCTAAACCCTCACTCCTCTCAATCCAGACACAATCAGTGACAAACGCACACAGGAGGAACATTTGAATGACACAGCGATCACTGGTGGGAAATCACGTTGTCACACAGGTAACATGCTCTCTACTGGACCGTAGTGTGTTCGGTCAGAGGAACACCATTTTTTTCAACCCTTTGGGAGCTATATACACGGAGGTGTTGGCATTACAAGTGATCTTTGGATAAAAATAGAGTTGATAGATACACAACATTTGAATCCAGACTCCACCATTAATGCCTAGAGGAAATTCTGGACCTCTTTCTGAGAGGCACGATAAGAAGCCTTAAGGCAAATGAAGGTCATCTCGTCCTATCCAGCATACAGCAAGCCTTTACCGGACAATTTCGTAGGTTATTGGACAATATTGGCTTATCAAAGATTTAATGCAAATAATAATATAAGCACAGACACATACACAACAATATTCAACATTTTGTCTATGTTGATGGTCATGACCTTTCCAATGTGTCATTAGATTAACCTGAGGGTTGACTAGGCGATTAGGGGAAACAAAGTCGATATTTGGTTGACATACTGTACATTTAAAAAGAAATACGATATTGTGGCACTGGCCAAGCTTAAATCCCAGCCATGTTTGAGACTTTTATTGTTAGGGAAAACAAGGATGATCAGACACTCAATTCAAATATATTATCACTTCCTGTTGTAGCCATTACATTATGCATTTGACTGTCTCTACAGTTGCTTGTTTTCTTTGTTGTTATGTTGTTTATTACGGGTAGAGGTTCCCACAGGTGATGCCAGGAGAGCAACACATGTTTAACTTGCTGTTTGTGACCTTTGCTTGACTCTATATATACACACAAATACAGGCAGGTGTACTCACCCTGACCCCCATGAAGCGGTCTCTAAGTACAATCCAAGACAGCAGGAAGACGAAGGCCTTGTTACAACAGAAGAGCGCCGAGGCGTCTGTTGTGTTGATCTTCCTGAGGGCCTGCAGGTACAGGTAGTTGGTGAGGATCCACAGCAGGCCAAAGGGAGCCACCTTGGTGAAAAACACCTTGGGTGTAAGCCCGTCATCCCCGAAAAACCTACTGCACTCCCTGTGCAGAAAGATAATGCAGAGGCTCAGTGTTAGAATATTGGAAATGTAATATAATTGAGTTGATTAATGTTATAACGGACTGGGACTTTGATCAATATTTATGAACACAAACAGCTCTCTTTGAACAAATGATACCAGAGAGACCAAAGACTTTAATCAGTCATGAGAGTGTGAAATATTTCCTAATTTCAAAAGTAAATAAAAGCGAAATAAACAGTTAATCGCAGTGCATGTGGGAACAGGAGAATTAAGTCAATATTAACAAATATAATTGGATCTGCCACAAGGCATTAAAGTTAAATATTTCTGAAACTAACTTTTATATGACTCGTCTTTGCCAGTTGTAAGCTCAAACATATCAATATATTTTAAGTACATAAAGGACCTACATAGTATTGTTGTATATTTGAGGCACATTTTTGATGACTAAGTATACAGTATAACAATATACATATATGAAACTTTATTATATAAAACTGAGAAACAACAATAAACAGTCAAACTGGTGATATGTTGTGGTCTTGAAGAAGTGATTTAACTTAATGTGCTGTACGTAGTTTAGTTTTTCAGTAGATATTGTAAAAAATTCCAGCTTCAGTCTGGAATTAATCCCTGCCTGTAAAAGTCTGAACCACCCACAAGAAGATGTACGTTTCAAATAATGAAATGGATGAACATGTCCTCAAATAAAAGCAGACATTCTTAAGCTTCAGCCTGACAGTCAATATTTCACACTGTGTAACGAGAAGGATGAACCAAAGCGTGACATTAGGTATCAGTATTAAAATACTTCTTTGTGGTCATGTTCTCTCCATCACTATATTTTTGAACTGTTCCACCCAATAAGACGTTCTGCTGCATCACTCTGCTGTGATGCCAAGAAGAACTCCCCCCCTTCCTACCTTAGTCAAACTATAAGAGGAATGCGTTTTTGAAATACTGACATTTTGATTGTGCTTTTGAGTTACACCGTTTACTCTGCTGCTGTGGGGGTGATGAAGCAGCAAAATCTGGAGGAGTGACAGGCTGGAAACTGTGGAGCAGCATTGTTATGAATCAGATCCAGGAAGCTGAGTCAGCAGTAAAACACACTCCCCCTTTATAAACACACTGATTCAGTGACAATCACATCAAAGTATATCATCATTTCAACACTAGATACGCCACTTTTAAATCACAACCACTGACAGTTTGTGGCTTTGTTTCTGCCGTACTGTTGCACTCATGAGACCCGTAATCTGCATTGATTTTGGAAACTCTACATCTGTGCTGAGGACGGTAATCTAGCTTCTAGCAGATCATAAAGTCACAGCTACACGTTATATAAAGAGACAGGACAGCTATTACAAATGTCAACTCCTACTCTACATTTCTCAGCTTGGTGTGAAAATCCTCAGCACATCCATGTGGTTACAGCTGCAGGCAGCGATAACGGGTCCTAACACATCCATGTGAGTCGGGGGTACTGGTGGGACACCCAAGGATGCTGCCGTGCATCTCTCTGATGGGCGAACATTGCAAGTAAACATAAGTTCCTGTATGGAGTGTGATGCACTGGAAAATACATACGGAATCTTGTTCGCCTCCTTTGTATGCTATGTGGCGCTTGAGAACACAATGTTTCTCTGTGTTGACAACACAAATGACTTTCTTTGTCTGCGCCAACAACATAATGTCATTTTCATGTCAATCTGATGATGTTTCTCACATTAGGCTGCTGCCAGTATGTGTTGCTATGAAAAGACAATAAGATTTATAGACTGGTAGATTGATGCATCAACCAAATGGGTTAATCGATGAACTTGATCTAAAGGACCAATCAAATTATAGGATTCCAATGGCCCAATCAAATTGCTCAATCTAACTGGCCAATCAAATCATTACCATTACACCCTGTTCCTCTAAATCCCAGATATCTTCCCCAGTTTAAGCTTGTATCCACTGACACCCTGTGAGTTTTTGAGATTGATTGTAAAACTTTACTTTTCAAATAAAGGCATTTTTTCAAAGGAAATGTAGAGACCTCTGACCACAGACTCCTGGCTGCTTGTGCTCTGGAACAGCCCCTTTTCAGAGAAGCCAAATCAAACCCTATTTGCTTTCTTTGTCTCACTTTGTAGGTTATTATTTCTCATGTGTTATATATCATCTCTGTTTAAAGTGAAATGTAAGAATAGGGTAATTGCTCCTCACCTGAATCTCTGTCTGGGCGTCTGCCTCTCTGGACTCTTACACAGATGGCCGATGTAGTAGAGTGGGAAGAAGAGGGAGTTCCAGCTGGTGGCGAACCAGGTGAGGGTGAAGGGGGCGTCGAACTGCTTAAAGGTCAGCTTGGCCAGCTGGGTGGAGCCTGCCCAGGAGGAGCATACACACATCACCATGGCGACTCCCCACAGGGCCTTGCTCACCTGTACGGTTGTTACTCTGATGCAGCAGTGCAGCTTCCGTTTGCTGGAGCTCGACTCTGCTCCGGCCACAACGCCCGCGGCCTGTGTGTCTGTGGGGCCCACCACACTGTCCCTGATGTGGTCTTCTCCTAAAAGACGGACACATGCATGTTAGTGTGACAGATAAACACTGATAACTAAAACAAATCTAAATCAGGGTGATTCATTTCTGTATTTCTTCAGCAGAGGGAGTTATCCTTTAGAGTTATCAAATTAACCATTTTCAAACCCATTTCAACAAAAAATATATTATTAATTATCAATGTATTTATTATATTTCTTCCAAGTTTTCATGTTTAAAATATGGTTTAGCTTTATACTGTACATGTACTGTACATGTGTAGGAATTACTTGAATATCTCTTGCAGTAAATCTGGTCTGAGAGCTTTTACAGCATTTTCTTCTCTGTGAATGACTTCAGGTCACCCATGTCTTGCTGTCTTTTTCTGGCTAAAAATAGCTTGTGTCACAGTTTAATTGAACTTGAAGGTAATCAATCAGACATCTGAGTAAAAAATGTGGTTATCAAGTGTGACAGGCTGCAGCCAAACAGAGGACAAAAGAGGGCAGATCTGACATCCAATCCAAGACGACCTCTTCTCTACCTCGTGAGTTACAATGACGTGTGTGTGTGTGTGTGTGTGTGTGTGTGTGTGTGTGTGTGTGTGTGTGTGTGTGTGTGTGTGCCAGAGCACGCACCGCCTAACTTGGCTATTGCTCCTGTCAGAACCTGATAGCTCCCCATACTTCTTCAATAATTGTGTGAATTGAAGCAAATAACTGATGTGCTGTTTACTGTCCAACTCACCCACACCCACCATGCTCTAAAGATGATTCACTTACCAAGGTCATGTTGTTACCTTGAGTCATTGAACATACTTATGGATGCATGGCTTATTTTCTCCTTTAAACAATTCAGTTTAAGCTGTGTTAACTAGTGTGCAGAAGCATAAAAGCTATAAAGCTCAATGCAACAATAGATACATCATTCGTTCAGCAGATCTGTATGCAGACAGCCTACCTGAGACTACCCAACTCTCAGTAATATTTAGTATTGATAACATTAACATAACTTGGCAACAACAAAGATCCCTGACACTATTATCAGTAGCCTCAATAAATCATTTTATTTGAGCCTAACAAACCCTACAGCTCCACCACTGAAAACAAAACTATGAGGCGACAAATTCACAATCAGGGCAGAGAGGGGACAGCACAGCCAACAACAAGCCAGACATAAATTCTGTTTCATAACGGTTATTTAACATGGACCATGTATCCTGCCCGCCAACAAGTTAAAACGGAGGGATCTCCCTAATGGTGCTTTCAGGGGTAATGATGTGCCGCAGGGAGCCTTTTGCCTTTTTATCGGCACTGTACAGTTCTGCCTGGAATACAAAATGCGCTTCAAAAAGCCTTTGCCGGACAAGCATAATTCTAACTAAAGTAGGGGTTACACTGTGAAAAATAAGACATTAAACTCATATTATTTCACTTATCCTGTGTCAGTTTATTGCCATAAACCTGGCACTGATTGCACTGTCTGCCTTTATGTTAATGTGATCTGCGAAGTCAAAGGGACACTTATTGTTTTATATGAAGGTTTACTACGTATTTTGTTAAATAGCTTTATTCATGGGCATTCATCATGCCCAATGAGAGACTCATTCTTCCTGGAGATGCCTCTGACCTTGCCAGGTGGTTCTATTAAATCACAGATTAACATCCCTGATGACTATCGCCCCCCATGCTAATGCCCCGGCTTCCCCTGGCTCTCTGTGATGCAATTAAGATGAAATTATGCTCCACTATTTGGGCATGGTGAAAAATGCTTTCTACTCCTGAAAAAAGTAGTTGACAGTTCCGAGACAGATGTGGCAGCAATGAAAGAGGATTCAAGAGCATTGTCTGTTCCTGCAACAAAATGGTGAATCAGCAAAGACCAAAAAAAAAGAGACAGACGCATGAGGATCTCTGTCAAAGTCTTGGGTACAAGGGTGAGAGTTACGTTTCTCTATTCTGAGCCTCAGAGCCTCCATGTCTTTCTGAAGGTCATGTCTTGATCACGCTGCCCAGTTTGTCCTTCCTGGGCCACCGTCCCACATCCCGTGGCCCTGGCCCACTGCTGCTTACTGCAGCACAGTTTAATCTTCCAAATGCAGTGATGGGCCAAGCCAATCAGCTCATAGAGAAGCGCTGAGGCCCAGCTAAGCATTTCCAGCTCTGGCATATGTGAAAACACTTTGTGAAGTGTTATGACAACATTAAGCGATTAGTATTCCGCTCACACTCTGCAATTAGGCTGTTAGCATGATACTCAGAACAAATACATTCTCTCTTTTATTAAATGAAACACATTTGTATAAATTATTAATCAAAGCTTCTATGATCTATGCAGAGGCATCAATTTATATCCATTTGTTATCCACTGACGTGCTGACTCAGGGATTTGAAGCCAACACAGTACCTCCTTGAGCCTGACGGTGACTAATGATACTGTGTCAACCTTCACTGCTGGTGATGAACAATATGGAGCACCGCTGAACTCATCAGTGAGAGAGCTGGGTCAGTAGAGTGGCTGACTGAGATTTGAAGGCTCCTTCACTAATGTCCCTTGAAGCCATACCATAATATATATAATGGCAGCCCACTGCTCCTAACACTAGGATGGGTCAAATGCAGAGAAACCGTTTCGTTACATAGTACCTACTACGTAATGACAATAAGTTGAATCTTCTTCAATCTTCTTGATTTGTAGTGGTTTTGTTTTTTTGTTGTCTACTTTTTTGTTTTCTTTGTGTAGATATGCACTCTGTTTATTATGTTTTTGCCAGGTCTGCCTTAAAAATGTATTGACAGAAAGAATAATACATCATCCCCACTTTGTATTTATCACAGCAAAGTGTTCAATTCATACTTAATCAACAATATAGGGGAGAAATCACCCCTGCATCTCTGTGAAAATCTGTTGACAAATCAGTCTCTTCACCACTCTTGGCACAGTAGATCAATCTCGACCTTATATGCTCCTTTGTCTGCCTATAGTGTTTTAGTTCACTGAGCACATGGGGAGAGTATTAATTACACATCCCACTTCCAGAAGGTGATGTAGCACTCCTATTGGTGTTGAGATTTATCTGGCCGGTTTTCCAGTTTCTCTCCCACCACAGGCCATGCCTCCCCACCAGCGCTTTCCCCACTCCCGGTCTCCTCCCTCCCCCTGCAGACTCTGCAGTGCAGATCTCTCCTGCTGATAGCTGCAAATCCCAAATGTGCCAGCATAGCTCTGCCTGGCTGCCTGCTCTCCCACGTCACAGAAGAGAGGCCCAGAAAGCCCAGCTATGGCTTCCAGAACCACCACCACTCACTCTCTTTGCTGACCCGATACCCACACAGCAAGAAACCACATCCCAGCAGGCTACAACAGGCTGGCGTTGGTTCAGCCGGGTGGCCGCACAGCTGTCGAGAGTCTTCACTGGGACCTGGTGTTGGAGACGCTGAGGTAAGAGAGGTTTGTCTGTTTGTCTGTTTGGCGACACCTCTGTGGGAGAGAGAGAGGTCTGCAGCGCTCTGCCTCAGTGAATCAGAAAGGTAAACAGATCAATCACCGATACACACTTCAGAGAAACTCTTCTCCTGCCTCATGGGTCTCTGCTTTGTGATGAATATGAATTGACTGGTGCAACTTACTCATTCTGTCATTCTCATAATCAATTGTTATTCCATGCTTATTTATAACATCAAACATAAGTTTATGTCTGGGTGTAAGACATAGACTCAAACTTAATTCTAATGGCACCTACACAAATGTGAAGGTTTGTGACGCCAGCGACGTACACAAAGGGCATCAACTCCAAGGGGGGGAATAAATCCCCGGTTGATCCCTATAGGAACACTTCAAACTCAACCTTTATTTAGACTTTTACTACATCTCGGTTCAGTTTAGTGACTGCATCTTGCACCGTTGCAACTCTATCATAGTGACAAAAATATGTCCACACACACACAAACTCACTCATTTACATGGTTGAAAATAACAGTGTCTCTGTTGCGGCTGATACAAATGCGAAATGTTGGTTAATCTTCAGCTTTCACGCAACATCAGTCATTGCATAAGTGCAATCCCAGCTTAACTAATGCCGTTTTTAATTCCCGTAAAAGTCAGAGCCTAACATCCTGCATTTGTTTCAAAAGTAAGACAATTTCTAGAATGTAGTATTAACTTCAGACTACAAATGCCGCGAGACGGATGGTTGTTTTACCAAGGCAGGTCAGACAGACAGGCAGAAGACAGACAGGCAGAAAACAGACAGGCAGAAGACAGACAGACAGGCAGAAAACAGACAGGCAGAAGACAGACAGACAGGCAGAAGACAGACAGGCAGCAGTCACGGTCTTTGTCGTCTAAGTCTGACAGACAGTGGGAGTCTTTGATATTCGGCTGTGACAGCTTGGTCAGGCCAAGCTGACAGTCAGAGGCCTTTCAACACACCAGAGCAGGCTCATCTGACAAGATGTCTGGCTCAATCACACAACAGAGAGTCAGGCGGCAAACCCCCCCGCTGCGTCCACCAGCTGAGGTGGTACCACATGGGCCAAGGGGACAAAGGCCCAGGAGGGCAGACAAGGGCGGGACGACTGTTACTGATCCGGCTCTCCTCACTGCCTGACCGCTTTCTCTTTCAACCTCAAAGGACAACAGAGCAACTTCCTGTCCAAGTTGCAAACTTGTTGTTTGTCACCGCCCTGACCTGCCCAGCTGGTTCAACAGATGCTCACAATGCAGGTCAATGCTGCAGCCCTCTGATGCCTCATTGGTTAGTGTCACGACAAAACACCGCTGCAAGCCAACCGGTGTGTGTTTTTGTGTGTGACCGTGCACTGTGCAGTGTTCTAGCAATTACTCATATTTGGCAGCGGGTACACTGCCCAACAGTATTTCCCCCAGACCTGAAGTGCCCCCACTCTCTCTTGCAGTCCCTTACAGCAGCGACTCTAGTGTGATGGACCTGCAGTTTAACAAACTGGCAAGAGTCCCAGCACTTTCCCGACAAATCAATATTTAAAAGATTGGCCACAGCGTCCCTGTAGAAGTAATGGATAGACAACCACCGCAGGTGTACACTCTGAGTGCCTGCCCAAACAGCGGTTATACTCCCTCCCTGTACTACAAGAAGTATATCAGAGTTACATTAATGTTAACTAATAGAGTGTTCACATACATCCACATTTCCATTACATCACTCCTGTAAAATGACCCTCACAGTTTGATGACTGGTTAGTTTTTTAATGGCATCAAGAGAAAAAAGTTATGAAACAACCAAGTAATTTTCAGAGGTGAAATGCACTGAAGCACACTGCATGCATTTTTGCTGACAGGGTTCCCGGGCTAGCCACACTAACTACAACCGCTGTAGGGGAGTAGTATTATTGTTTTACTTGAGCTTTTTAATAATTAGGCTTCTAGGTACACAGCAAATAGCATCTGGTTTACTGGCTGAATAAGACAGAGCGGATAGGCAGCAGCCTCATACCCTAAAGAAAGCTATTCGGATCAACTCCCTTCAGGATTATAGCATCGAGCTTCCTCTTTACACATTTATGTAGAGGATTTTGCTAAAAGATGAAACACTATGAAACAGAAGGCATTTTCTTTTACAGAATACAAATGAGATATGCAGCAATTAAGTTGTGGCAGCAAACCTCAAATGAACTTCTATAAATGAATCAATTTGGCTATAACATCAAACCATCTATTCAGTGAAATGTCATTCATTTCAATTCAACTGATGGCTTTCTCTGCACACATACACACTCTGCATTACATACACCAGAGCAAAAGCTTGGCCTGGTAATCAAATAAAAGGCCCTGTCATTGTGTATTCATTGCACACGTATCAAGCGAGAAAGGCCTGTTTCCCTCACTTTTTAAATGAATTTAAAAGCATTAGGCTTCTCCTCTGACTACCTTCAAAGTCAACTCCAATTACATTCAAAGGATCAAAGGGAGACGTAACATTTGAATGGGGCTTGCAGAGGAAAACTTGAACATGATAGCTGCTTCTGATGATCTTTTAACTACACAGACGCAGCAGATTCAAAATGCAGGTATGTTAGACCTTTGTTTTGACAGCTTCATCTCAATACACTTTCTATTTACACATGCCTGAATGTACACTGACATGCAAACACGACACATGCGAACGAGTAATAGATGCAGGATTCGATTTATGTTCTTTTTGAGCGTGCTTGAAGGAAACATGTCAAGTTATTTTTGGGTTGATGCTTCTGGTTGTTTTGTTATTCACCTCAAATGTATTGCTCAGTGGTACATGCTGCTGCTTTTTTTGCAATATGCACATATTTTATTAAGATGAAGATGACTCATGCATGGTGAACAAAGAGTAGGGCGGACAGGACAAATCAACCAACCCTTAAATCCATTACTTTATGCAAAATACTCACATGGAGCTATTATTCTTGGTACATTTTCTCAACACGTCTTTAAAAAACCTTCAAGCAGACAGAACTAGAGACTAGTGCGATGGAATCAATCACGCCAACCATGACGCCAAATCAAGCGATTCTGGCTCGTATCACACCCATGTTCCATCTTCATTCTTGTCTCATCCACACACCTGTAAAGTTGTATAGTTGCATCTTACATTGTCCACAGGCTAAACACCTGGCAAATTACTTTAAAAAAAACGCATCCCTTAGTAAATCCTGCCAAAGCAGTTATCTCCAGGAGCACATTTTTCAACGATGACGCAGACACAGTCACTCCCAAGGTGAAAACAACACCTATTACAATCTGTCGCAGCTTCTAATAAAGCAAACTGTAGAGTGTGCACAATACAATGACAATCCATCTCACCAAGAAACCCTGAAGATCTCATACTGCGTTAAATGGGTTAATTATCTGTACATTTACACCTCTCCTTCTGCATGTTAAAAGTTATGATTTGCTATATTGAGATATAGTTCTCGTGGTCAGGGTAGATAGAGCCCTGGAGAAAGGGTCTGTGAAGTCATCATAGCAGCTGATGAAATATGACCGGCTTCCTCTGGGACGAATGAATCACTTTTAAAAGACGCCTGTTCTGTTTCCACGTGTGTAATGAAATGACTGAGATTAAAGAGATTTTTATGAACTTTTAACCCCTGCCTTTGACGACACAACACGGACATTCCTCAAAGAGATGATCGCTAGAAACACATTTGAAGAGAAATCAATAATCATCATCCAGGAGCCGATGGTTAGGGGAATTAATCAAAAGCAAGAGGTAACTGTTGCAGATGAAGCCAGTGGATCAAACTTATGGCTGTAGGAGGCAGCAGTAGACCCAGAAATGGACAAAACAAAGTCATTAAAAGAACATTGGATTATGCTTGAGAATAGACGGTTGGGTTACTAGCCTCAAGGATTTTAACAGAATATGGGTGGCAGTTCCTCCTGTCCCTAAAATATAAAACAGGACTGAATGGCTTAATAATAATAATAATAATAATAAATGGAATTTATAAAGCGCCTTTCACGGGACCCAAGGTCGCTGTACATGGTGGACAGACAAAACAAAACAGACAATGAGGAGCGAACAAAACAAGACAAAATAAAATAAAATAAAGGAAGCCAGGGGACCAGGAAAGGACTAGGGTCCGAAGGCCATGGTGAACAGGTGTGTTTTTAGTGAGGATTTGAAGATGTCCAGTGAGGCAGCGTTCCGGATCTCAGGAGGAAGTGCATTCCAGAGGGTGGGGCCCGCAACACTGAACGCCCTGTCACCCACAGTACGAAGGCGAGAGCGGGGGATGGAGAGCAGGCCCGTGTCGGAGAACCGCAGACTCCGAGAAGGGGTGTAGGGATGTAGGAGGTCAGTTAAGTACTGGGGGGCGAGGGTATGGAGGGACTTGTACGTGAGGATGAGTGTTTTATAGTGAATCCGGGACTTGACCGGCAGCCAGTGGAGGTGGATGAGGGTGGGGGTGATGTGTTGCCATGGCTTAGTGCGGGTGAGAAGCCTGGCGGCAGAGTTCTGGACATATTGGAGCCTGGCCAGGGTTTTGCTGGGAACCCCGGACAGGACTCCATTGCAGTAGTCCAGACGGGATGTGATGAAGGCGTGTATGAGTGTTTCTGCCACTGAGTCAGAGAGTGAGGGGCGGAGTCTGGCAATGTTTTTGAGATGGTAGAAGGCGGATTTGGTAATGGATTTGATATGCGCCTGGAAAGAGAGGGTGGAGTCCAGGATGACTCCCAGGTTGCGGACTTCAGTGGACGGGGAGATGGAGCAGCCATCAATGGTGAGAAGCAGGTCACCAACCTTCTGGAGCTGCGCCTTGGGAGCCACAATGATGAGCTCAGTTTTGTTGCTGTTTATTTTTAGCAGGTTTGATGACATCCAGTTTTTGATGTCCTGGAGGCAGTTGACAAGGGAAAGAGGTGGGAGCTGTGTGGACGGTTTGGTGCAGAAATAGAGCTGTGTGTCATCGGCATACGAGTGGAAGCTGAGACCATGTTGGCGGATGATTTGACCAAGTGGGAGCATGTAGATGGTGAATAGGAGGGGTCCAAGCACAGAGCCTTGAGGTACACCTTGGTTAACTGGGGCCAGAGGGGAGCTGCAGTCACTGATGGTAACGAAGTGAGTCCTGTTAGAGAGGTAGGACTCGAACCAGGCAAGAGCTGTGTGACTGAGGCCAAGGTAGTCTGACAGGCGGCTGAGGAGGATACTATGGGATATTGTGTCAAAGGCAGCTGAGAGGTCCAGGAGGATGAGAATACTGATGAGGCCAGAATCAGATGCGATGAGGAGGTCATTAGTGATTTTAATGAGGGCAGTCTCGCTAGAATCAATGTTCAAATCCTGGATTTGAACATTGATTCTATTGTCACAACATTTTCTCTGTCTTGTACATGCTGTTTAAACACGAATACTATGCACTGTGGCTGTTAACTGGACACAAAAAGAAAGAAAACAAAAAGAGATCCCACACCGAAAAAAATATGTCTTTGACAGTCTGGAGCAGGTTGTTAGTGAAGAGAACAGAGATTTTGGAGCTGGGGTTACATAAGCAGCGGAGTGTCTGAAAAGCTCTGTGTTGATCCGCTGTAGCCCCCTGCGACTCCCTCCTCCTTCAAAGCAGCTGCTGAAATGGGGAGCCGAACATTCACATCATAAACTCTACAGCTTTCACTCTCTTCAACAGTTTACAAAACTTTATTACCCCCAACACACACATTTACAATCCCTTCTCTTTCCACAGCACAGCTTTTGTTAATTCTGTATAACCAAGCTTGTCATATAACAGCACGCCATCTCAGCTGTTCGGAAAATATTATATTTTGAGCTGACATTCACCGAAATAAGCTTTAAATTGTTGCTTATCCAGCAGCAGTGATTATTCTGAGGTTATCCAGAATGCCTTGCAGTGAGTGAATATGCAACAGAGTATATACAGCTACAGCATCTGGGTTTAAGCTCTGCAGTGTCGATAGCAGACTGCAGGAAAATCCCTGATTTATATTTAAGCAGCTGGTCAAGCCATAAATTATGAATAACAAAGTATTTTCATACATTTACACTAATAAAGCTGGGAACTGCAAAATAATGGAGGTATAAAGCTTGAAACTATTTCTCAGGTATATATTTGACTGTATTCACAATAAAATACAACTTAACACAATTCCTTAAGAGGCGACACTGACAATTTAGCATATTACCAGCACCTGCTGTGGTGTCTATTATATATATTAAGCATTATCTTACTGCACTGCACAAAGTATAGCTGCCAGCAGCACAACATAAGATGAACAAACAGCAATTCAATCTGTAAGTCATCATACTCACTTAGGACTGTTTTCATGCATCATGGCATGTGTACATATCACTTCATCATGCAAATGAATACATTTATTCCAGGAAGTTTGCAATTCAGATTAATCCTAATTCTTCTTTTTAGGTTGCCTGCGAGATGGCAATGTGGTAGCAGCCTTTGCGATATGCCAAACACTGAGAAATGCAGTACTCCTCTCTGCTGAGGGGGGGATTAAAGAATGCATAACACCACTCATTCACACAGGAATGAGACCAAGGAGAACATTGTAGTAAAGGGAGCAATGACACACCATGTTGAAGATGACAGCATGGTGATGACACACATGGGAGTCAGAGAGGAGTTGTCCCTAATAATGGCAACAGGAAATGTCGTATTGGTGCTCCTGCAGATTAGAGACTGCGGGGAGACCCACTGTAAGACTTTCATCTACATGTAACAGTTGTAAATATGCAGTGGGGTTTATTTGTAAATCATTTTGTATAATCACACAAATTCTGTGTTTTATATTGAGTAATTCTGTGTTCTTCATTTTATTGAATGCTCAATACCTGACAAGGTCGGAGATCAGTGGGCGGAACCTCTGAAGTGTGGTCGCTGTGCTCAGGAGATTATCGTTGTGAGGACTTCCCCCCCTATATATTGTGTCCCTCACGTTTCCTCTTCCCTTTCTGTAAATGTTCCACGTGAGAGGAGTCACTGTGAGGGAAAGCTAATATACTGATTGTTATATCTGTTGTCAGATTGTCAGTAATAAAACGGAGATCGTCAAAACTGTATGCTGGCTCGGGTCATCCATGGACAACACAAAACACAACGCAGAGACCGCCTAACGCAGTGGTTCTCAAACTTTTCCTGTCATTCCCCACTTTGAACAGGTGGGCCTTTTCAAGCCCCACCTGTTCCTCATCGCTCCAATAAAATGGTAGGCCAAGCTTAAAATGTATCGTTCTATAACAGGGGTCTCCAACCTTTTTTAGGATGAGAGCTATATACTCGCAAAAAATAAAACAAGTCGTGTGCTACTTTTACTCCTCTTTTTTTTGTTTTTTGCAGTGTATATATTTAGCACATTTTAACATTATTATATGCTGACCTTTAACCTTTGCGTGCTGTTTGGGTCTGTGGGACCTGTTTTCAGTGTTTACTAAAATAAAATGTATGCAATTTAATTATTTTAACCTGCTTTATTTGGGGGTGGACCTCACCTCCTCTAGGGGGGTCCGGGGGCATGCACCCCCGGGAAGATGTTTTTTTTTAAATGTTGAAGTTAAATGCATCAATCTGGTGCACTTTGAGCACAAAATGAATTGATGGATACAGCTCTCAACACTCATATGAAAGGGAGCTGTATAGGCCTACTTTTAATCCAAACATCTTTAGAATATGATCACAACCACACTGTAAAATATTACCATGATTTCACAATATTTAGCTGTAATATTTTACAATACGGCCCGTGGTGTGGCTGGCTCGGGTTCCCTCCTTCTGTTTGTTCCTTTTGGCCAGTCCTCCAGACCTCTTTTTGTTTCCCGTTTCGCTTGTGTGAGCAAACGGCTGATTATCAATAAATGCTCATTACCAAGTACCGGTTATTGCGTGTATTCTTTCATGTTGCGGGTCTCAGCACGAGCCACTATCACGGAGTAGAGGTTGGGGCCGTAACAACATGTCCAAGACGCTGTGAAATGTACTTTGCACTTCAATGGAGTAATAAAAAGTTAAAATGGGCATTTTTTTTATTTTTCTTTGTTGATTGAGCTGATTGAATTGTGTAGTTATGGTAAAATCCCAGTTAACTAGTCAAATTTACAATATATTATCGTATTATTTACATTTGTATAATTACAGTAAATTACTGGCTACTGTGTTGCATTACTTCTACAGTAAAAGTGTGAAAATACAGGTAATTACTGTAATTTATGTAGAGCAAGGTACCATAATACCACAGCTCTGTACTGCTATATCACAGTAATTCCATGGGCATGGCAACTGTAAAGTCACAGTATTTAGTTGTACTTTTATTCAAATTTACTGTAAAATATCTACAGTAAATTACTGTGAAATATTTACAGTCAATTACTGTGAAATATTTACAGTTAATTACTGTGAAATCCATGCAACTAGTAGCCAGTAATTTACTGTAATTTTACAGCCAAACATTTTACAGTGCAATTACAAATAATTTAAACTTGTTTATTCTTATCTTATCTATAGCATTCTTTCTTTTTATTTATGCATATTTTACTAATCACTCTTTTAAACTGTTTTTTTTTTTATTGTCCTATAGTAGCCTACACATTGGAATGACTTCTACTTTA